>NC_063332.1:79293730-79378513 GCF_021869965.1 Rhincodon typus
TGAGGTTCCATGGTGCTACTTCCAGTAAATTTCTATTCCTGAGAACACACTAATTGTGGAGTCGAAGGATCCAAAAAATCTATCACTGGTCAGACTGCAGGAAAAGCTGTTGAAAAGACAATGACAATAGACTGCTCAGAAAGGTATTATAAAATTGCCACCATCCTCTGTGTCGTTTCTACCTTTATCAGAAGATCCTGGCAGGTGGTTCACTTCATAAATCCCTGAATATGTTAGCAGTGTAAACCTAAGATATTTAGTTCCTATTCCACTGGCTCTCACTTTAACGAATGAAAAAGAGACTAGTAAAGATGTGTTGGTGGATCACAGGAGAGCTCAAAGGATGAAGCACCGTTCAGAAGGTGTGCGAACATCCAAAAATACTCCACCTGGATATTTGATCTGAAAAGAAGGTCTATACTATTTGTGCAAGCACTGTGTTGGCAAGGAGATTCATCGCCAATCTCTTTTTAATGAAGTGCTAAAAGTGCTGATAATTGTTTATTTGTAGGAATGATTGAGCTGAGAGTGGCAAAAGCTTTTGTCACAGCAGTTGCTGTGGAATTTCATGGTGAAGGTCAGAACAGCAGTCTGCAAATGTCACATTCCCACTTTGCTGTCGTGGGACTCAAGAATCTGCTGTTCAGCTCAGATAATCAGCAGCTTTTGCTGCTCATGCTGTTTGACCTTGCCATTGCCTATTGAAATTATTGTTATTGGCTGCATGAGTATTTTATATGCTGCATTGAATTGACCCCCATAACCTAGTGTTCTTGATGCTTCACTAATGTTGAGGATATCTTCAATTAAAATACAACTTTCTCTGCATACATTAGAATTGAAACATCAATTTTGAGCTTAAAACTTACTTTAAAACACAAAAGGCCCACCTTTAGTTTGGAGAATGCCCTTATACCATTCTGAGGCTTAGTAATGGCAATAAATTCCAGAAAAAGGCAAATAAAAATGTTACAGCAGCGCACCTGAATGGTAAAAGGCAGTAGCTTGAGATGTAAGACAGTTCTTATAGCCCTGATATGTTTATGTTGCCAAAGGGAGGGAATATTTTTCAATCAAGGACATAATAAAGGGCAAGCTGATGTGAAGCAGCTTAAAATCTAAACTGAGATATTTAGTGGAAACTTGCTTTTTTGAGATGAAATGTGTATCCCACCAGCCCCTCAAACTACACCTCTGAATTCACGAGTTTCAGTCATGGCCTCTGAACCCCTTCATTAGTGCAGAAAAGTCAACTCAGTAGGTACTCTATCTAGAAAAGGTTTGAGAGCTACTTTCTAATGGGCACAGCACTGGCATGGGCTTGTAGCTCAAGGATAAAACAGCCGAGGTCTCTGACGCTCTGGAGAACAGGCTGCTGCACATCTTCAGGGATTGTTGCCAAGTGAGCTGGACAGTGAGGGAGTGAAATCCTTTCCTGTTCAGGAATCTGGCTGGATGATGCCATGGAGTTCTGTGTGCACTTAATGGCCTCTTATGCTGGAGGGAACCCTCAACTCGGGACCTTGGCTCTCTGTGTCCCTAGCGAACTGGACAAACTGTATTGCTTTCCTGTAAAGAGCATTAGTGTACTCACAAATCCACTTGTGAACTGCTGACTGGGAGGTGCCACACATTGCCGATTTGAAGTTTGGAAGGAGATGGAGGGAGGAAGTTCAATGTTGCTGTGAGCCTCAGCACGTTGGGCATGGTACTGCCTCCCAAGCCACATGACTGCAGATTTACCTGGGCCTGGAGTCACCTGGAGGCCAGATCAGGTAAGGATGGCCAATTTCTGGATCTTAATCAACTGGGCCAATGCGCTGAGGAGTGGCAGATGGTGTTTAATTTAGATAAATGTGAGGTGTTGCACTTTGGTCAGGCAAACCAGGACAGGACTTACACAGTTAATGGTAGGGCCCTGGGAAATGTTGTTGAATAGAGACCTGTGGGTTCAGGAACATAGTTCCTTGAAAGTAGTATCACAGGTAGAATGTGTGGTGAAGATGAGATTTGGCATGCTTGAGATTTGGTATGTCATGTTAGAGCTGTACAGGAAACTGGTTAGGCCGCTTTTAGAACAATGCATATCATTCTGGTTGCTTGCTGTAGGAGGGATATTATTACATTGGAAAAGGAACAGAAAGAATTTACAAGGATGTTACTGGGACTAGAGGCTTTGAGTTATATGGAGAGGCTGGATAGGCTGGGACTTTTTCATAGAGCATAAGAGGTTGAGCGATGACATTCTAGAGGTTGATGAAATCATGAGGGGCATAGATAATGTGAATAGCCAAGGTCTTTTCCCTAGGGTGAGGGAGTTCAAAACTAGAGGGCATAGGTCTAAAGTGAGAGGGGAAAGATTTAAAAGGGATCTGAGGAGCAATCTTTTCATGCAGAAGGTGGTGTGCATATGGACTGAACTGCCAGAGGGAGATGCAGGTACAGTTACAAAATTTAAAAGACATTTGGACAGGTGCATGAATCCAAAAGGTTTAGAGGGATATGGGCCAAACACAGGAAAATGGGACTAGTTCAGTTTGGGATATCTGGTCAGTATGGATGAGTTGGGCCTAAGGGTCTGTTTTCATGCTCTGTATGACTCTGAAGCATATCATGAACCAGATGGGTTTTTACAAGAATTATTGATGGTTGCTATCACTGAGACTAGCTTTTGATTTCAGATTTATTTATTTATTAATTGAATTTAAATTCCACTAGTAACTGTGGTGGGATTTGAACCCAGGCTTCCTGCACATTAGCTAGAGCATCTAGATTACAGTGACAGTACTACAATGCCACTGTCTTCCCCCAAGACATTGAACACGTGACTTAAGTTGTGCATCTACCTTGATCACTCCTTCAGTTGTCTACATACAATGTACTCTAACACAGCTATTTAATTTCCTCAGGAGAAACTGTAAATTATTTATTGGGAGTGATGAGGAGAATTAATTTACTCATCAAGGTGTTAAAATCTAGAATGCAATACCAGAAAGACTTATTGAAACAGACACATTAGTAACTTTCAAAAGGAAATTAAGTAGTACTTAATATGGAAGTATTGTAAAACCATCATGAAAGAGAGTGGAGTGAAACAAACTCGTCATTCTTTTGAAGAGCTAACACCAGGTCATTGCGCTGAAAGGGCTCCTATGCTGTGAGATTCTATGATTCATCTATTTCTGTATTTGCACAATTTAGACCTGCCCTTGCTCCAAGCAATTGAATAATTAATACTTGTAGGATAATTGATTTTTGGTTCTTAATCTTAAATCTTCAAATCCCTTTCAACAAGGTATCTTTATTAATTGATACAGTATTAATTGCTGTACTTGGGTATCTCTTCCACATGTCGATCTTTCAGTAGCAGCAATTTGTTATAATTTTGATGTTAGCTAATTGTAAACTAGCACCCTTTATTTCTGGGCTCAAGGTCCAAATAGCTTGTAGCAAATTCCGCATGTAGTTTAACAACTCAATTTAATGAAAGAAATCCATTTTATACAATGGAATCGCTCTCTTTATTTCAGCTAGTCCAGTGGAAACTTTGTCTTAGATAGTGGTTGAAGTGATCCCTGGAACTAATGTTTCCTTCCCCATAGTGCCTGGTGCACTGCACTCCAATATTCATGCAGCTGATCTAAATGTATAATGCCAATTTAACAAGCCATAATCTGATTCAAGTATAAATTATGTTCAGCATTATAAATACAGTCAATCTATTACTATAATTTCATCTGCAGATAATTCAGGAAGCTAATCAGATGTCTGTAAATTATCATTGGTGAGATGCTAGCCAGGAACTATTCTATTTGAAGCAAAGATTAAGTCAGCGTGCAATATCCTCCCAACTGGCTAATGTAGAAGGATAATGAAGTTATATACCACCTAAAGAGTAAAAGTACCATTGCAAGAATGTTAATTTCCTTAATTTACAGTGATTTGCTGAAAATTGTGATCCAGGCTCACAGTAAGATTAGATGTTGATGTTATTTGCATTCACCATTCCCTCTTCACACCCACCCAACAATTATTGCAGCCCCATGAGGTAAAGAGACACCCTACCTAATCAACTGGGGTCTGATGATGAAATGTAGTTACATTTGCTGCACATTTTCATTATGGTTCTGGCCATAGGTGAAAGCTGTTGACACTAGAGTGGACAGGAAATAGCCCGACAAGATCCTAAACTTTGCTGCTGCCCATTTATCTGGACCAAATTAAAATTGCACTTCTTATTTCAGTCCACTGCTCCCCACTAATGTTTTCCGGACCATTTCAGAATCAGTAATGCTTGAAACTTTACTGAGTTAGCTGAATAACCCAATCTAATTCTTTACCCTTTATAATTTCTCAAATATAATTCAGTCTAACCAAATTAATGAAGACAAAGGAAATTGTATTTTTCAGTTGTTCTAATGTTGTATTATGTTTGTTTATAATTGATTTTCACTGCTTGATTGGTTAAGCCTGCTTGTGGACTTTGAGAAAAACAAATGATTTGTAGACTGATCCGAAAGTTGGAAGTTGAAAATGCCTGAGATATTTTAAAGCACTCTAAATAAACATATTACACACATAGAAACCTGTGTTATGTTTGTATAGATCTGAGATATACAATAATCATTGTAGATTTTAATAACTCCATATTGATTTTTGAATTATTGGGCTGATTGTTATCTTTAAAAATGGGTGGATTGGGTAGGTGAAAATCTTTTTCCAAATTCAAACCCACCTCTGGCATACCCCATTTTTACTTTAACTGAGGCCAACATGTGACCCCGGATCTCCCCCCTTCCACCATGCATCTGATATTCTCCACCTACCCTGACACAATACCTATGACCTGCTACTCAGACCTCTCCCACTCCCCAACAAGGACTCAGCTCTAATATCCCCCGTGAAATGAGACTTCTGGTCTCCTACCCAAATATCAAGCACCTGATATGACTCCCCCTCCCCACACCGAGATCAGCAGCCCGCAAGATCAATCCTTCAGGTTGGCATCTGGCTAACAACTGACAAATAATGTCCCTAAGAATCCTGAAGAATGTGTTTCCAGAGACTTTTAGACCCATCTCCTACAGCCAAGATGAGTAAAAACCAATTTGGCTCCCCACTGACCCGTTTCATTGAGTTTGAAATGAAAAATATTTCTTTCAAAATAAAATTTTAGCATTTCAGTAAGTTTTTTTGCCATCATTGATAAGTCTTTGGGTAAGTTTAAATCTCATTTTCATGAAATACTTGCAATCTTTCTCAAACCAAAAAGTTTTAAAAATCTATTCTAACATTATGAAGACATTCCAGACATTGTTTATAGATTGTTTCATCATAAACAATACGAGCTCCAGAAATAAAATTAAGAGGAAGGGATCTGTCTGCTTCGTAGTTATTAATGGCCTGTGAGGATCACATACACACTTAACATTTTACCACTGACTTACAAACTAGTTTTCTGTTTGCTTTAAGGGTGTCGCAGCAGCCAGAAAATCTGTTTTGAAAAACATTATGCTCATTCTTGCAAAAAAGAACTTGTCCATCATGTCCTCAAGATATCCCATAGTTTTTCACTGCTGATGAATTATTTTGTGTGTTTTTACCATTGTTTTCTAGGCAGTGAAATGAATAACCAGCATATGTCCTGATGCTGGTTGAGGGCATTGCCTTGGTTATGATGTGAGAGGAAGTCATTGGGGCTCAAAATACACTTGGAAGCTGAACATTGATGTCTGGGCAGCTTTAGCTCATAGGTTATATCTGCTGTCAGCTGTCCAATCAGAGCAAGTGGAAAATAGCAATCTCTCACTGGACAAGGCTAGAATTCCATACGCCAAACCAGCTCCAAACCAAGGCTTGCCAGTATGCAGTATAAGTCATGGCAAGAAGATCTTGTGAAATGGAAAGAACATTCTATGAAGTAGAAGTGCTACTATTCCTTCTGATAAAAGGAAAGATTTTCACATACATTGGATGACGCCTCTATATCTCCCTCATCAGCTCCTAAGCCACCTTTATTTAGCGGAAATATTGCAGTGATATCTCAGCTGTGGCATGCACTATGATTCAACAGAGTCCAAGTGCCGTAATAAGATCCTGAGCAGTATTATAAGACCATAAGATATAGGAGCCATTCAGCCCATCAAGTCTACTCCACAATTTGATCATGGCTGATATGTTTCTCAAACCCATTTTTCTGCTTTCTCCCTGGAACCTTTGATCCCCTTACTAATGAAGGACCTATCTATCTCTGCCTTGAGTACACTCAATGATTTGGCATGAACAGCCTCCTGCGGCAATGAGTTCCACAGATTCACCACCATCAGTCTGAAGACATTCATCCCTATCTCAGTTCTAAAGGGTCATGAGACTCCCAGCTGCTTCTAGTGGGGACTTCAGTCACCAATCTGCAGTGACCAGTTAAAATGGTGACCTGTATTTGATAATGTTTTGAGTCTGACTCTTTTTGGAATTTTGCTTTTATTTGGGTGTCAATTTTTTTGAGGTTTTTGAGATTTCTTGAGATATTATCAAAGACTACCTTTTCAATTTTCAGGGCTACTCTTTAATTCTCACTAATTTATTTATGAGCTGATGCAGTCACTTAGTAACAATGCCTTATTCATTTGTGCTTGCATGTAAGATACTTGAACTCCACATAGGCAGAATTGGAAGAATTCACCAACATCTGAGATGTTTATTAACCAACCATTGAACTTTAAGTTGCAAAACATAAGGAAGGCATTAGTTTACTAGACAACACAGTATTTAAATTGGAACGTGTTCACAACAAAAGTTTAGTTAAAATAAATGACAGACACTACTACACATCTCCTGATACACACATTTCTAAGGTCACAATAATTCACAAAGCCGAAAGTTTTTGAACCAGGCAATCGCCGTCTTTTTTTATTGCATCTCAGATCTCAATCTCACATTTAAGCTTAAGAATTAATAGCGTTTCTTAAAAAAATCTGCTACATTTTCCCAATATATTTACTGCTGAACATACGAGCTATGTATTCCACATTAATTTTCAAGAAATTCATTACATCAATGATTTCAATTTTTAGTTAGCTGGTTATTCCTTTGTTGACAGGTTTAAAACTGTTCTCTTCCCTTTGTAGGTTCCCTTTTTCTACCCTTGCATCCTCCCTGTCCGCCAGTTCCACAGCCTTGCCCCAGTTCCCCCATACACCTTGTAGCCTCTTTGGAGCCTTTCTTCCCATTTTCCCACACGTACCCCTTGTAGCCTCTTTCTCCCGTCTCCCACCACACCCACACACTTCCTTGAAGCCTCCTGCAAGAGGTAGCAGATAGAACTGTCGACTGATGCCCCCCCACTCCAGCCTCCCGGGCTAGCCCTGGCAGAAGCATTCCATGGTGGCTTACTTTCCTTACTTTCTTTCCTACTTCCCCGACAGCTTGCTGCTCTTCCAATCACAGGCTGTTTCTTTCACCTGTCAGGGGCTGTCTGGAGAGCCTATCAGTAGTAAATATGTGAACAAAAGAAGTCTGTAATTGGAGGAGCAATTCTTCACCAATTTCTCTTTACAGGGTTGACTTTTCTCAGATTTATCATTGTGATTGAATTTCACGGGCATTTTCAGGGGAAAATTCAAACCATTGCCCTCATGTATTTTGAGTGTTGGCTTGAACCCTCAAAATTCTGACTCAGTTGCAAGAGTGCGACCTGAACTCAGCTAATGTCCCTCCATCCTGATGGAGTGGGTAAGCTCATGAAGGGTTTATCTGACTCCTGCAATTGTTTAGCAGAGAGAAAAAAATCATTCTCTCTTGTCTATTGAATTGGGTCAAATAAATGACATGTATGGAGCAGTGGAACAAGGGATGGAGTTCATTTCTCTTTCATTAAAATTGTTTCTGACATTTTTGCCCTAAGTTTTTATGCTGGAGCAGCCACCATAACATTTACAGTGGTCACCTTCATTTGTCTGTCATGTCTCTGATAAGAAGTATCCTTTTTGCCTTGATTAAGCATCATGGCCAAAGGTTGAGCCACTTTCAATCAGAACTGAGTAGTTTATTGTCTCTTACAACCCTGACAACTGGAAATGCTGAATCCAATTTCTCATGCTGTCCTAGTTCTTTGCCAAGGGAAGATGTATCGTGACGAAAAACCTTTTCATTAATAGTCTTACTGCCTGATATAATCTCCCACTGAATAATGTAATCTCATCAAGAACCCTCTTGCTCTAATATAAATAGTTCAGTTTTAACTTGTTTCCTTGGAATTTAATGTGTCTTTACCATCCTGGTAATCTTGACAATGTGACTGGCACCATTTAGAAAGGGCATCACTTTGGGATACCTGGCATAGCTTTCTTTCAGGTGGTGGGCCTCCCTTAAAATGCAAACCAGGATATCACAGCAGCTGAATCGCCTGTTTAGGAAGAAGCTGCTCAGAGGGTATTTTTTATATTCATTTGTGGGATGTGGGCGTCACTGGCTGGCCAGCATTTATTACCTGCCCCAAGTCAGGATTGTGAATGGCTTGGAGGGGAATTTGATGCTGTCCCTATAAATCTGCTGCCCTTGTCTTTCTAATTGGAAGCGGTCTTGGGTTTGGAGCCAGTTCCACAGCTCAGGGCTGAAGGGCTGCAAAGCTAAATTTGGAGTTACTTTTGCTGGGCGCAGCAAGGAAGAAGATTTTCTCACAAGATGACAAAATGTAATCAGTAATCTCCTTTTCATCCCTCCCTCCTCGCACATATTGAACTGTTGTCAAGGGCATCTCAATTTGGAGCGGAGTAATTCATCAAGTTGCATGGATCCCACTGCTTGCTGTTCTGATGTAAATACTGGAGCATTAAAATCATATTTGTATGCAGGCACTGAAGTCCGGGTCTGTCAGCTAGCCACCCAAAAAGTCAAAATTCTCTACCCACCAAGTGCAATCTGGCAGATCCAGAAACTGATTTTATTACCTGAACTCTGCCTGGCCATATTTGTTTAGAATGGGTATACACAGCAGGCCTGGGGGAGATCAATCTGAATTAAGTCTTTAATGGCACCAGCTGCAAACAGTGAAAGGGCTGAATAGCCTGAATTTGAGATTAGTATTTTTGTATAATTGGAGGATTTCTGAAACAGCAATTGCAATGACATTTGCCTTTGCTGCAGATTTGAAATTGTTGCAAACCTGAAACCTCCCTTATTCATTTAACTGTGCCATTTCCCTTGTGACAATGTTGTGTTGCTCTACAAAGTTCAGCTTACTGCAACATTCCAAGCATCCCTGAAGTGGATAGAAAGAGTGGAAAGATAGGTGGAGGGACAGGTAATGTGGAAATGGCAAGGCTGCAAAAGGACTTGGACAGGCTAGGAGAGTGGGCAATGAAGTGGCGGATGGAATACAATATGGGAAAGTGCGAAGTTAAGCATTTTGGTAGGAGGAATAGAGGGACAGACCATTTTCTAAACAGGGAAAGGCTTCAGAAATCTGAAGTGCAGAGGGACTTAGGAGTCCCAGTTCAGGATTCTCTTAAGGTTAACGTGTAGGTTCGGTTGACAGTTAGGAAGGCAAATGCAATGTTAGCATTCATTTCATGAGGGCTAGAATACAAGGGCAGGGATGTACTGCTGAGGCTGTGGATAGTTTTGGGCCCCATATCTAAGGAAGGATGTGCTGGCATAGGAAGGGGTCCCGAGGAGGTTTACAAGAATGCTCTCGGGAATGTCATGTCATGGGTGGTTGAAGACTCTGGGTCTGCACTCGATGGAGTTTAGAAGGATGAGGTGGGTGAGGAGGGGATCTGATTGAAACTTAGAGAGTACTGGGAGGCCTGGATAGAGTAAACGTGGAGACAATATTTACACCAATAGCGGAGACTAGGACTCGAGGGCACAACCGCAGAGTGAGGGATGACCCTTTAGAACTGAGATGAGGAGGAACTTTTTTCAGCTAGAATTGTGCTTCATAAATGCATTGCTGTGAAATATTATTTTGATATCAGTCTAGTTTTCAGGTGGGGTAGAGGAAAAACATGTGTGATCAAAGATTGAAATTCAGCAATGAGGGTGATAGATTAACTTGGGGTTTTCTGTTTCCTTTATCATTAAGTGCAAATGACAATCAGCATTCATCACAAATATTTAAGCGGCAAATCAACTTTTAATGCCAAGTGCCAAAGGTAAAGTCTGTGGCAATACTAGACTGCTTTTCTAAGATTGATAGTACCTAAAAAAATATTAGAAAGCACGAATGGCAAGTTTTCATTGGGCATGCCTGCTCCCTAACTGTGGCCCAACATTATTAAAGAAAGTTTAGCTACGTTCCAGATTTTGATATTGATCTACATGTAATTGGAATTACTGAATTATTTTCCGCTGCAATCAGGCACAGGCACCAGAAAAGCCACAGGAGAGGTCTATTCACATATAGAACGTGTGCTTGTCCCACTTTATCCTCTCAGGGGACTAGGGCTACAGCTACATATAAGAATGCAGACAGAGATGACTTTCACTCTACAGAGCAATGTGCACATGTATTTTGTGCACTATTCTTCTGCTAATTGTTGTAACACATTGTACCTATTTAGGTTTCATTCCTACAATGAAACACTAAACCAGTGATTTCATAGATTTATCAACAACAATTCTGAGATCTGACAAAATTAACAAACTACATGACCATTCAATTTAATGCACAATGTTTGTTTTAGTCTCTTGTTCTATATTAATTACTTTGCAGTGCTTTTCTCACTGAACTGCACGTGTATAGCATTTTGCTTCAGTTCCCTATAAGGTATGAAGTAAAACTCGACTATGGTGATTGAAAGAACGTCACAGAGGCAGCTATCCCATCACCAAGTAACCCTTTATTTTTACATGGAAAGGCCTTGACACTGATCTAGCTCCCTCAGAACCAACTCTTAGAGTAACAGGATATCTGAAACTCCTGTTTATATCTGTCAGCCAGGGCTCCCTGATTGGACCAGATTAACAGCCCCAATCAGAGTATGACTTCCCTATGAGGTCCACCTGCCTGACTTTGTTACAGTCACTACATCACTCTCCCTCTGAGTCTGAGGACATAGTCCTTTCTCTGCTATCTCCTTCTGGGATGTTTTAGCACCAAGTCAGGTTCATCTGACTCTACTTCGGATATGGGTGGCATGTAAAGCATGGGAGCTCACCTCTTGTGCCCAGAGCATCTTGGGAGAAATCTACTCTCTTCTTTTGGTGGTAAAGGCTTCGATGTGGTGAGATCCATCGTATCCATCTCAAATTCAGAAGTCTCTCCATCGCTCGATGGAAAGAGAGAATGGATTGGTCATGATAGCCTTTCCAACTGTTCTGGGGAGCAGGACATGTTTTGGTCCCACATCATTTGCAAGTGTGCAGCTTTCATATGGCCCATGTGGTTGGCAGGACTGTCTCTCCTACCCAAACTTCATAGGTCACTGGTCTTGACCTTGCATCAACCCTGCCTCTTACCCATGCAGAGCCATTCCCATGGTTCATATACCAAACTTTGTCCCCTGTAGTAAACTGTCTCTCTCACTCAGCAGAATCTTGTGTCTGGCATTGGCATTCCTGATGCCATTCCCCACCCCACCCCAGGTCCGGGAAGATCAGATTTAACTTGGTGCAGAGTCTTCTCCCCATTAGCAACACTGCCAGAGCTATCCTTATAGGTGCATGAGAGATGGTCCTATAATGAAGCAGGAACCAGGACAGTTTGGTATCTAGTGAAGCTGTAGGCTGTTTCTTCAAGTTTACCTTCAAAGTTTAGACTGCTCTTTCTGCTGGACCATTGGATAATGGATGGTATGGAGCTGTCCTTATATATTGAATGCCATTCAACTTTAGGAAATACCCAAATTCCCTGCTTGTAAATGATGGTCCGTTATCTGTGACCAACACTTCCAGGAGGCCATGTACCGCAACGGATGTGTGCACTTTTTCTATTGTCTTTCCCATAACTCTATGCATGCATAGCCACTTTGAGTAGGCATCCACAGTGACTCAGCACATTGAGATCATGAAAGGGCCTGCATAGTCGACGTATAACTGAGTCTAGGGTTTTCCCAACCATTCCTACGAATTGTGGGGGAACTGCTGATGGTAATTTTTGTCCTTGTTGGCACTCTGGGCACTGCCCCACCAATGTGACTATGTCTACATCCAATCCTAGCCACCAGACATACCTTCTCTCCAACATTTTGGAGACCCTTTGGTGACCCTGGTGGAGTTGAATGAATGAACTGAATGATGAATTAATTTTATTGTCACATGTACTCAAATGAGTGCAGTGAAACGTTTATAAGTTGCCACTTACAGTGCTATCTTAGGTACAAAGGTACCTAGGTACAATCCTTAGTTACAGAATGGAGAAATGAAGAAAAATAAGTTAATTACAGTGATACACAATATGACCATAGGTCAGAAAAAACAAGAAGCATAGTTAAAAAGACAAACATTGCAGTCTTGCTCCAAAGACTCTCCACAGCAGACCAATGCGGGTGCCTCCCAGTAATCTGACTGCTGCCTGCCACCATGCTCCGCACTGGACAGCTGCCCTTGCTCCTGCACTGGGCTCCTCCTGCCACGCTCTGTACTGGGCCATTGGTGTCCCAGCTCTCGGCTGCTGGTGTCCCCGCTCTCAGCCGCTGGTGTCCCCGCTCTCGGCTGCTGGTGTCCCCGCTCTCAGCCACTGGTGTGCCCGCTCTCAGCTGCTGGTGTCCGTGCTTTGGGCTGCTGGTCACTGGCATCCCTACTCTGGCTGCTGGCATCTCCACCAAAACCACTTCAGAGGCCGGGGGTTGGAGGCTGAGAGAAGTGAGGAGAGAGGGAGAAAAGAAAAAGAAGAACAGAACAGGTGAAGTGGAGGAGCTTTGGCTGCTGCACATACTTAAGGGTTGGAGTCCAGAATTGGTTTTGTTAAAAACTGGTTCTGCGATCACCGAAATGGCTGCACCAGTATCAACTTCCATTAGAACCGGGTGACCATTTAAACAGACATTTATTTTGATTGGTTCTGATTTGGATGTTGCTAAGCAAATAACTGTTCTAAACCAGATGCAGGTGGACTTTCCAGGATATGCACTCTCCTTGATACTGGCCTAAGAGTTATCTTACTCAGTTTAGGTCTAGGGGGCCTCCTTTGCTGTCTCAAGTCTGCATATCAATATTGATCTACAATGTCTTGATGGCCCAGATCCTGAAGAAAATTTTAACCATTAGGCCGAAGCTTGGCTTTGTTTTGGGGTTTTGCTATGGGCTGACCTAAAGTTCCTCTGTTCAGGACATGTCCGGAGTGAGGCTATGTAATTGCCTTTAATCAAGCGTTGTTCCCCAAACTCAGTCAGCCTAGTGAGGGTGTCCACTTCTGTCGGAATACCCTGCATCTCATATGCTCCACTTGCCGCATTTTCCAATGATAAAGCCGGTTGCAGTATCTGTTTGAAATTCAGTTAGTCTTCAGCTAGCAGGCACTTTTGCATGATTACGTCATTAATCCCACATACCAAACAGTCTCTCACGGTTAAAGCAAAGTCACATGCCTCTGCCAGTTATCTTAACCGAGTCAAAAATCCTGATACAGATTCCCCTGGTCCTCTAGTTGCCAAGTGAAAATGATAGCGACTCAGAATTAGAGGAAGCTTGGCGTAGTCATATTCCCTAACTAAATCCATCAACTTTTGAAAGGCTTTAATAACTGAAAAAGCTGTGAGTTCACAAGATGTCAGGGGTATTATCCATTGCTTTTTGTCTGCCCCAATGCCACTTGCACGAAAAAATTAACACTTTCTTTCCACATATTGGGCCCAATCTTCAATGATATGCTTTACATTTGCTGCACTGAAATAGCTCCACAGAGACCAATATCTGGTCACCAAGACATCCTTTATTTACACACGGAAAGTCCTTGACACTGATCCAGCTCCCTCAGAGCCAGCTGTCAGAGTGAACAGGATGTCTGACACTCCTGTTTATATTTGTCAGCCAGTCTTCCTGATTGGACCAGATTAACAGCCCCAATTAGGGAACTCTTATTCTTTGAGGTCCATCTGTCTGAACTCATTACAATCACTACAATGGTAACGCTAAATGGACAGAATGACTTTTGATTCTTTTCAGTTAGTATGATTAAATCCAAGTAGAGAAATAAAACTGGCACCAATTCTAAACAATCTGCTTTCAACCCAGCTACAACCAGTCTCAACCCCTTAAATCTTCTTGAAACCTCTTGTGTTCCTTATGTTTACTATGCTTTCTATTTTGCTGTCACCTGAAAACTTGAAGATTTTCCTTACAATAACCTTGTTGAAATTAATAAGGGTAATGGCAATTTTGTATAATCATGTAAAACCAGGGCTAGCAAATCACAAGCCTATTTTATCTTTAACCATTTTATTTCTATTAAAGTGAATAGAAACAGGCCCTTCGGCTCACTTGTCTATGCCGATTAGGTTTCCTAAACTGAACTAGTTCCAATTGCCTGCATTTAGTCCATATACCTCTTAGCCTTTTCTATCTATGTGCTTGTCCAAATGTCTTTTAAATGTTGTAATTGTACCCGCCCCAATCCCTTCCTCTAGCAGCTTGTTCCATGTACAGACCAATTGGTCCTCAGGTCCGTTTGAAGTCTTTCCCTCTCACCTTAAATCTATGCCTTTTAGTTTTGGACTCCCCTACCTTGGGAAAAAGACCCAGGCTATTCACCTTATCTATGCCTTTCATGATTTTATCAACCTCCATAAGGTCACCCCTCACACTCCAGGGAAAAAAAATTGTAAAGGGGTTGGTGATTCACTTGCAATCACTTTAATATTAGCCAAAATATCCCATTTATTTGGAAATAATTATGATCTAAATTTGTCTGCAATTTCCTTCTGGGGGCTATCTGTTTTCTTCTTTTAAGTGCCACCCTCTCCCTGTTCTATATGATGCTTTCCCATTGGACTTATAAATGGTTTCTGAATAACTAACGATATAGCAGCAACTGTATTGGAAAAATACCAGTTGATACACACATGTTCATTCAGGTTGGTTATCATATAATTACCGCCATGCTAATGGTTCAAATACTCCGTTAATGGAAAATTGGTGCCTTAATTGTAATCAAGTTACCATTTTCTTTTCATTTTAAGTCAACTTAATAGAATTAAACAGGAGGTAAAAAAAAAATCCAGATGGAAACTGGAAGTGCCTTAGTCTGAAATATATATTCCAAATGAAAACTTTGATTTGCAGGATGACAGATGGCTGAGTAAGTAATTAACCTAACGCAGCAATAACATGTACATTCTCCATGACAACAGCTAATGCGTAAAAGTCTGAAATCCTAGTTACGATACACCAATAAAGTGGGTCTATGCACCTTTTTGCAAGTGGAAAATTTCAAAGTATTAAAAACTACTGTTAGCTCAGTGGGGTAGAACGTATGAAGATCTTTTGCAATCTCATTTTGTTTACCACATAGAGCAAATTGCAACATCTGTCAATTTCAAAGCATTTGCTTTTCAAAGCAGTTTCATGTTTGAAAAGACTCAAGGAAGTGTGGAAGTTTGAGAATCAATTGAAGAATGGCTGCATTTATATATAAATGCTGCTAATGAGGAAACAGGTTATGTTGAGGTCAAACCTTTCTGGTGATCATGGAACACTGGTATCTTATTGTTGACTGAAAAGGAAAAGAAAATCAAAACACTGGGTCAATATTCAGATTCCTAGTTGACTGTATAATTATTTTCACAAACAAAAACAAAGCTTTATGACAAATTTAATGACAGACAAACTCAAGCTCCCTTTTTCTTTCCGTCTCTGTTTAGATTTCTCCTTCTATTCCTGAGCTTTGCATGTGAAGGGTACAGTCCTTTCTGTGCTTTCCCTGAGTAGCTATCCGCTATCTGACTGATGAACAGTACCGGAGACTTTACAGATGTGAACTCAGTGTGGAGTTTCACAGAAGGCATTATAGTGATTTTGGATACAAGGTCAATTTGTCCTGCAGGATTTTCCATCCATTAATGGCTCTGTGAAACTTATCCCAGTGAATCTGAACACATTATTCAACAGTGGGAGGGTGACATGTTTCCAGAATATTGGTCATTTGGCCACAGAAGGTGTTTCGTATAATCCACGTTAAAAATGAGATCTCAATGTAGCTGTCAAGAAATTAATATCTCCACAGGGAGTCAAAGGAGAGGAAGAGGATGTATATTCAAGTTGTAAGGGCCAGTCTGTGAAAGGTAGTTTCTCTCACATTGCTTCCACTTGAGACATTAATAGTTATTAACTGTGTCCAGACAGGAGACTTTTTCTTGTGAGCCATCCAGAGTTACTAGCCTGGATTTTACCTCCCAGCCAAGCAAAAAACAGATGGTGAGATCAGTTGAAATGGAACAGGCGACTTTTACACTCCATTATTAAAAGCAAAACCCTGTGGCTGTTGGAGATTTCTGAAATAAAGGAGAAAGTCAGTACTTGTGGCAACGTCTATGGAGAGAGAAACGATTAACATTTTGAGGCATTGGATGTGAAATGTTAACTTGATTTCTCTCTCCATGGATGCTGCTACAACTAGTGAGTTTTTCTATGCATTCACTTGTTGCTCTTCCCTTTGGCAGGACATATAAATCTCAGGCCTTTAACTTACTTTCCAACTAAGAAATGAGAGAGGACATGGCAATGCATGTGTTGAAACTTACAATCTCTCTGGGGAATTGTATCGGGTGATGTTAGACCAACCACTCATTATATTGTTGAAAGTAACACACATCGTGACAATCTGATCTTAAAATAAAGCTGGTTCAACTCCAAGTTGGAGCAGGCCAGAAAAGTGAAGATTTACTTTGAGTACAGGGATATCAGAGCATTTTAAATTATTATTTCATCGGATATGGGTGCCACTGGCATGGTCAGCATTTCATGTTTATCCCTAATTGTCCTTGAACTGAGTGGCTTGATAGGCCATTTCACAGAACAGTTAAGAGTCAACCACATGACTGTGGGTCTGGAGTCACTTATAGGCCAGTTTGGATAAGAATGACAGATTTCCTTTCTTAAAGTATGTTAGTGAACGAGATTTTTACAATAATCAATGAGATTTTAATTGTCATCATTAAAAGACTAGCTTCAATTCAAGATCTTAATAATTGAATATAAATTCCACCAGTTGCTGTAGCAGGATTATAATCTATGTGCCCCAAAGCATTAACCTGGGTCCCTGGATTACCAGACCATTGACATTACCACTGTCTTCCCCAAATATAATATTTTTTACATTGAACCAAGTTGAAGTAAAGACAGAAATGAAATAACATTTATTTAAGATTTATGAAATAGTCCACCATATTAGTTTACATTTGCCTCATTCTAGTGAAGTGTCAATCAGCCCACTTTTTGGAGAAGGGCATGTGAAGGCATATAGAAAATGGTATCATCTTCATAGAGTTACATTGTTATAAGTCACTCGGCCATGCTATTATTTGGCTAACTGTTGAATAGGAAAGGCAAACTACTAATTATAAACTACACAGTTACCTTGCAGAAGAGATAACTGAAGCTGAACCCTGGGAATACCTTGGACAGATGTGTTGTGTCCAATCAAGTTACTGCTCAGCGTGAACATAAATGAAGCTGAGCTCAGCTGAACAGTCTCTATGTCAGCATCCTTTCTCAACCATCTGTTTAGTCCAATACGTGTAAACCCATAAACATAATGGTTTAACAAGTACATTTCTCATTGTTTTATTCCCACTATTTCTCATAATTAGCTTGTAAAAGTATCCAGGTGTATCAAAATTCATATTTTACTAATAGGAAACGATGATTTTAAGAGACATTCCAATATTGCTCCTCTCGACTAATGTTCTTTTCTTGCATTGTGTGTGTAGATTTTAGGGAATGTTTTAACAGATCTTGGTACTTTTTTTCCTGTTGACAATGTCTAGATTACAGAATGGACAGAGACAAATGCTTTGCAATCTCATTGCACTTAACCTTGATGTTAGGCAGGTCAATGCAACACACACAGGTTTACAGGAACCTTCTAATGGTTATTATTACAGTTTTTAAAAATGATTAAAACCTTGGACTAACAACATTTCATGCTTTTATAATGCATTTAACATCATAAAAGCTATCAAATTTTTTGACATTGTTTGACACTGAACCACAGAGGGGAAAATGCAGAAACGCTTAACCAAAGAGGTTTTTTTTTAGTGGCCTGTTAAATGGGGAGAGACACAGGCAGAGAAGTTCAGGAAGAAAATTTCAAAGCCTTGATTCAATGTAGCTGCCTGCAAAGTTACCAAAGGTGGCGTGATTATAATCAGAAATGTTTCAGAGATTAGAATTGTAGGAAACTAATTTCAAAAAAGTTTGTAGAGCTAGAATAGGCTACACAGATAGGAAGTGAAAGGCTGTGGAAGAATTTGAGGGAAGAGACAAGATGAAGGTTTTAAAAGTGAAGTTGTGGGACAGGGAGCCATTGGAGGTCAACAAGGACAGAATTGATGAGTGAGTGAGATTTGGAGCAAGTTAAGATACGCGTGGCAGAATTTTGAATGAGCACAAATTATTGTAAGGTATAAATGTACGTACAAATTAAGAGTGGAGTAGGCCAATTGGCCTCTTGAGTCTGCTCTTCCATTTGACAAGATCATGACTGATCTAATTATGGCATTGGTGCCACATTCCTACTTAACCCTGATAGTAGAAAATGGGGCTGGCCAAGAGAGGATTGGAATAATGCGGTTTAGAGGTAACTAACACATCAATAAGAATTTTAGTTGTGGATGAGGTGGAGTGATGTTAAAATTGAGTGACTGCTGAGTAAGATAAGGGCCCATCGTGTTAGAGGTAAGGTACTAGCATGGATAGAAGATTGGCTGTCTGACGGAAAGCAGACAGTGGAGATAAGAGGGTCCTTCTCAGGATGGCAGCCAGTGACTAGTAGTATTCCAGAAGTGTCGGTGTTGGGACCACGACTTTTCACTTTATACATTAATGATCTAGATGAAGGAACTGAGGTCACTCTGGCTAAGTTTGCAGATTATACAAAAGATAGTTGGAGGAACAGGTAGTATTGAGGATGTGGGGAGGCTGCAGAAAGATTTAGACAGTTTAGGAGAGTGGACAAAGAGGTGGTAGATGGAATACAACGTGGGGAAGTGTGAGGTCATGCAGTTGACAGGAAGAATAGAGGGCATGGACAATTTTCTAAATGATGAGAAAATTCAGGAGTCTGAAGTACACAGGGACTTGAGAGTCCTAGTCCAGATTTCTCTTAAGGTAAGTTTGCAGGTTGAGTTGGTAGTTAGGAAGGCAAATGCAATGTTGGAATTTATCTCGAGAGGACTAGAATATAAAAGCAGGAATGCACTTCTGAGGCTTTATAAAGCTCTGGTCAGACCATGTTTAGAGTATTGTGCGCAATTTTGGGCCCTGTGCCTCAGGACAGATGTACTGGCAGGTCCAAAGGAAGTTCACGAGAATGATCCCAGGAATGAAAGGCTTAACGTATGAGGAACGTTTGAGGACTCTGGGTCTATACTTGATGAAATTTAGAAGGATGAGGGGGGATCTAATTGAAACTTACAGAATACTGAATGGCCTGTACAGACTGGATGTTGGGAAGATGTTTCCTTTGGCAGGAGAGATTAGGACCCGAGGGCACAGCCTTAGAGTAAAGGGAAGACCCTTTAGAATGGAGATAAGGAGAAACTTCTTCAGCCAGAGAGTGGTGAATCTATGGAACTCATTGCCACAGAGGGCTGTGGAGGCCAGGTCATTGAATATATTTAAGACAGAGACAGATATGTTCTTGATTGTCAAAGGGACCAGAGGCTATGGGAGAAAGCAGGAGAATGGGGTTGAAAAACTTATCAGCCATGATTGAAAGGTTGAGCAGACTTGATAGGCCGAATGGCCTAATTTCTCTTCCTATTTCTTATGGTCTTATGTTGTGAAGAAGAAGGTAGTCAGATTTCATGTAGATGTTTGGTCAGAAACTGAACGTGGTGAACACACCAACAAGGTTGCAAACTGTCTTACTCAGCTTATGATAGTTGCAGGGATGGAAAGTGAAGTTAGTGACTGAGTTTGGAATGTAGAACAGAGATACTTGTTTTATCCCTCCCAATATTTAGTTGAAGGAAGTTTCTCATACTGAATATTGGATGTTGGACAAGTCATCTGACAAATGGTGGAAGGGTCTGACGGAATGATGAGGTAGAGCTGACTGTTACTTACTGACAAGGTTGTGAAGGGGATTCAAAACCCAAAAAAGACTCCTCGCAGACAAAGAGACAAAATCTGCATTGCAGAAGTATTTTCCATATTTAACTTTAATTTGGTCAATTTGGTTTTCTTTTTTGTCAAAACAGTTTTCTTACAGTGAACATTACAAATAATTTTAGCAGTTATGGAGCTGTAAGCAGGCATCATGAAAGATCAGTTGAAAACTGGAACCTAGGTTGCATTTTATCAACTCCTCGCTGGAAAAACTGAAGGCTTTTGTACCACTCCGAATGTTATTTCTTGTCTAGCACACATTGCTCTGGCAATTTTATTCATATTCCTTGGTACCCATTAGAAGCTAAGCTATTTGAATAATTCAATGTGAATATTTTGTATCTTACACTGGGTAAAAATTATTGCACCTTTCCATGGAAAGGAGATGTGGCTATTATGCATTCAGGCTGGTTTTTCCATATCAAAAGCACTTTTACTTCTATAAAGGAAGGAAGTGTTGCTGGCTCTGATTGTAGAAATAAACTGGAGCAAGCAGGGCTATATCTCAAAACCAGCAGCCATAATGTAATTCAAAAGTTGAAGGACAGTGTGAACAGTCAAAGATAAAGGTACTTGTCTGGGAAGAGGCCAATTTCAATGAGATAAAAGGAAAACTAATTTAGATAAACTAGTGGCAGATTAGACAGTGGACAAACAATGGAAAACATTTAATGAAGAGAAGTTTAGGGTAGCAGCTAGTCTGTTCAGGAGGGATGTAAAGAACATGTAGGAGAAATATGAAGGTACTTGTATGAATAGAATTCAACTTGAAATGAGTCATAGAAATATGATTCGTGATGAATAACACAGATGAAATTCAACCAAAGTATGGAAACAGAAGGGAAGTAAAAATGATTAAAACAGTAAATGGAAGGAGGAGGAAAATGTATGTATTTTCAGATGATCCTGAACTTCCTCAAACAGCTGCTACATCAAGTGTCCTATTGAATATTTAACTTTGTGCCTGAAAAACAAATAAACTATAACCTAACTTTAGTGCTTGTATGCTTAAAGATATGACAAATAGTCCAGGAAAAGGTACTATGTTCAGTAAATCAGTAGACTGGGGTCCTACCCTTGTTATAGAATCCTTCTTGCAAGGTGTAGATGTAAATGACAGATTATGCATAAATTCACCTAATTACAGCTGGAATTGCATGACATAGTCAGTGTCCTTTTAAAAGGGAAAGCTGCTGAACTTCTCCCTTGCCTTATTAGTCCTCCCAAAATGCACCAGCTCACACTTTTCAGAATTAAGTCTATCTGTCACAGTTCAGCCTGTCCGACCAGTCCATCTATATCATGCTGCAGTCGAAGGTTTTCCACCTTGCTATTTATGATCATCTGCAAACTTACTGATTATACTTCCTATATTCATATCTACATCATTAATGTGCAAAACAAACAGCAAAGGATCCAGAACTGACTCCCTTGTATACCACTAGACAAAGACTTCTATTCACAAAAATATCCTTTGACCAGCATCCTTTGCTTTCTGCCACTAAGCCAATTTTGGATCCAATTTGCCAAATTGCCCTAGATCCCATTGGCTCCTGTCAGTCTGGGGGGCCCTGGCACATTAAGTCCTGACAGCCTCCCATACCAATCCAGAAGATTGGCCATATCAATCAGCCGCTCAGGATAGTCAGCATCAGGATCCTGCCCTAATCAGGGGTATGTGGGCGATCTACCTCCTGTTTTAACTCTTCCTGCCCTATTGTGGGATGTTTTCCTCCTGGAATGAGGGAGGGAGGGGTGAAATTGGGTGGCAGAGCCGGTGTTTTTAGTGCAGGTGGGGATGGAGTCCCGAGCGAGTCAGTAGGCAGCGCAGAGGGCAAGCGGGGTTAGTGGAGTCGGTGGGGGGGGGGGGGGTGCAGTTGTGGTGTGGGTGAAAGCGAATGAGGGAAGATATTGCAAGCAACAGTGAGAGTGGAGAGTAGGAGCCTGGATGGGAGGTGGATACAGTAGCAGAGATGGTGAGTATGAGGTATCAGGGAGAATATGGTGACACACTGTTGAGTCACATACTCCTGGAGTGGAGAAGGTCATTGATCTTTCTATATTGCTGCGCATTTTTCCAGATAGCTGAGAGTGCACTGACCCAAGGGCTTGTGTTGTGGCCCTCCCTTTCTCTGCTGGTCCTGGTGAAAGAGGAAGTTCCACCTGTGCACCACCCTGCCAAGCAGGACCTCCAGGTCCATCCATAAAGCTGGGCACCAATTTTCCCTTGTCTGCCATGTCAAGGACAAATGCCAGGGAGAACGCAGGGCAGCTTCAGACTGACCGTGCTTGTCCAGGTGCACAACAGCCTTTTAAAGATGCCCACAGCCAAGGGTAACAGTCAATTCCAGGATATCCCAGCAGTGATGAGCTATTTGGGAAGTGGCACATGATAAAATGGAGTGAGAATTGTGCAAGAAGAGAGCCATAAGGAACAGGTAGTTAGTCAATACAGCGAGTTGAATAAAGTATGGTGAGAAATCTCAACCAGCGTTGTGAAGAGAAACACTCCAAAACTTGCTGCAACTCAGACATAGCCAAAAAATCTGTAAGATTCTGCCGAGGAGTGAGAATACTGATCACTGGGGACCCCCATACTCTATGCTTTACTGCAGTCCAAGGGAATAACCGTTCACTACTGCTGTTTGCTTCCTACCACTCAGCCAACTGCATCTATGCTTTTAATGTCTCTTTTGTTCCATGGCCTTTGTCTTTGTTGAAAAGCCTGCAATGTAGCATTTTAAGATCGATTTGAAATAGATGTCACTCGATAAACTCTGCCATCCCTTAGCAAACAGGTTGGTACAGGTTGGTCGAGCACTAAGTGAACCATGTCACACTACATGATTTTCCACAGGTGGGATTTGTAAAAAAAACTTTGAATATTCGATTTCCAAAGCAAAACCTATTCTTTCATTTTTATATTTAAAAAAAATGCACAATTAAAGAGTGGTTAAGATACAAGTATAAAGTTGCTTTTCACGAGGACTAAAAAGAAACAGTCCTTTGCCTGTCCACAGCTGATACCTCTCCCCCATGTCAGAAAGCCTTTGATCCCTATCTGACTGAGCAGAAACATGGAAGATTATGAGACATATCCTGGTGGTGATGAAGGAAATCTGTGAGAGCTTTTACTAAGACTCATCAACATCATCATGACGTGTGCTCCACCTGAGAGCACTTCTCAATGTCACTCTGTTCAGTATCAGTCTTTCCATTTTCCAATGGGTTCCTTCAATTTTCAAGCCATTCCGCATTGATATTCTCCTCCTCCTTCTTCCACTTTGCACTTGAAATCTTCCCTCAATAATATCTCTTAGCAATCCAGTTCCTCATAAGTTTTCTTCTGCCAATCTTCACTTTTTCCAAATTATATTCAGAAAATATCCTTGTTTGTCCATTCTGCTCAGCACTTCTTCAATTGTTAATTTGTCTGTCCAGCTGATTCTTTCCATTTCCTTTTAAACTCAAATTTCAAAGCAGTTTAGCAAAGTGGTGTCTTTCTGCAATGTTCACATCTCAGCTCCCTGCAAAACAGTCCAAACCAAACTTTTTACATGTTGTTTCTTGTTGTTTATTCAACTTTCCAGTTCATAACCATCTCTTCTTACTAAATAAAATCTTTCTTATTGCTAATCTTATTTCTATTTCTCAGTTACACTTTCTATTTGCAGATACTATGCTTCTTAGCTACTTGGATTCTTGCACCACTTCCAGTTCTCTTCCTTATATGCATGCATTCCTTGTTGATTTTGGATATGAATCACATTGATTTTGCCAATGTTCACTTTTATTCTAAATTTCATGCCTGCATTACTCTTCCATCTGTTAGTTCTTGTAATCCTTCTGTGCTTGCTCAAAGTTCTTTCTCATATTCAAATCTAACCGATATTATCATTCATCCCACAATCTTCACACTAGAATCTTTGCTTTTAAATGCTTCTTAATCATTGCTCTGCACAGACATTGTTTGAGACATAAGAGAATAATGTTGACATAATTTTGTTGGACAAGATACATTACAGATTGAGGTAAGAATAGCAAGAAATGAGATAGAAATGGAATAAATGAAATACCTGCAGAGCTGATTGAAAATATAAAAAGCATGCAGCAGCAATGTTTGCAAAGCTGTGTAAAAACAATTACTTTACAAGAGGATGTCAGAGGACCTTCATGCAAGCAATAATGATCACCTGAAGAAAGAAGCCAATCGCATGCTATGTGTATTTTGTAGATTTTCATCTGGATTGACTAGATCAAGCTCTTGATATTGCTGAAAGACATTGGAGTAGACTGGTGAAATAGATGGCTAATGAGAAATCTGTACATGAGACAAACAGTGAAAGTAAGTTTTTTTTTGGAGCAGCTTATGGATTTGGTGATGTATAATGAGTCGGACTTGATTAGGGAGTTTAGCGTGAAGAAACTTCTAGGGGACAGTGAGCATAATGTGATAGAGTTCACCTCACAGTTTGAGAGGGAGAAGTTGGAATCAGATCTAACAGTATTACAATTGAGTAAAGGTAACTGCAAAGACATGAGGAAGGAGCTGGCCAACAGGAGCTGTTGGAAGGGGAGCCTGACAGGGGAGACAGTGAAGCGGCAATGGCAGGAGTTTCTGTGGGTAGTTCAGAAGGCTGAGCAGAAATTCATCCCAAGGAAGAAGAAACATACTAAGAGGAGAACGAGGCAAGCACGGCTGACAAGACAAGTCAGGGACACCTTGAAAACAAAAGAGAAAACATACAATGTGATGAAGATTAGTGGGAAGCCAGAGGATTGGGAAGCCTTTAAAAACCAGAGGAGGACTGAAATAGGCAAGGGGGTGTTGGGGTTTTGTGGGAAGAAGTTAAAATATGAGGGCAAGCTAGCTTGTAATATGAAAGATTCCAAAAGTTTTTTTAGATAAATAAAAGGTGAGAAAGAGGCAAGAGTCGACATTGGATCACTGGTAAATGAAGCTAGAAAAGTAGCAGTGGAAAACAAAGAAATGGTAGAGGAACTGAATAGGTACTTTGCATCAGTTTTCACAGCAGCATAGCAGAACTCCAAGAAAGGCAGGGGGCAGAGTTGAGTGTAGTGGCTTTCACTAAGGTGAAGGCACGAGGGAAGCTGAAACGTCTGAAGGTGGATAAATCACTTGGACCAGATGGACTACACACCCAGAAATAGCTGAGGAGATTATGGAAACATTGATGGTGATCTTTCAGGAATCACTGGAGAGAGGGAGCATCCCAGAGGACTAGAAAATGGCTAATGTAACACCCTTGTTTAAGAAGGGATGGAGGCAGAAGATGGGAAATTATAAACTGGTTTTTGTTAAAATATTAGAATCCATTATTAAAAGATTGCAGAGTGCTTGGAGGTGCGTGGTAAAATAGGGCTAAGTCAGCCTGGCTTCATCAAGGGGAGATCATACCTGACAAACCTGTTAGAAGTCTTTGCGGAAGCAATGAGCAAGTTAGACAAAGGAGAGTCAGTGAATGTGATCTGTCTGGATTTCCAGAAGGCCTTTGTCAAGGTGCTGCTTGGAAGCTGCTAAATAAGGCAAGAGCTCATGGCATTAGAGGAAAGGTTCTGGCATGGATAGATGATTGGCTGTCTGGCAAGAGGCAGAGAGTGGAGATAAAGGGGTCTGTTTCAGGATGGCAGCCAGTGACTGGTGGAGTTCTGCAGGGATCATATGTTGGAACCACAAGTATTCACGTTATACATTAATGATTTGGACAAAGGAACTGAGGCCATTGTTGCTACATTTGCAGGTGACATGAAGACAGGTAGAGGGACAGATAGTGTTGGGGAAGCAGGGACACTGGCAGAAGGACTCGGAGTGGGCAAGGATGTGACAGAGGAATAAAATTGGAAAGGTGTGAGATTATGCACTTTGATAGGAAGAAAAGAGGTGTAGACTATTTTCTAAATGGGGAAAGGGTTTGGAAATCTAAAGCACAAAGGAACTTGGGAGTCCTAGTTCAGGATTCTCTTAAGGTTAAGATACAGGTTTACTGGGCAGTTAGAAAGGCAATAACAAAGCTCGCATTTATTTCATGAGGTCTAGAATACAAAAGTAGAAATGTATTTCTGAGAATATATAAGGTTCTAGTCACACCGCATTTGGAATATTGTGATTAGTTTTGATCTTCATATCTAAGGAAGGATGTTCTGGCATTGGAGGGATCCAGAGGAGTTTGACAAGAATGATCCCGGGGATAAAGGGTTTGTCATATGTTGAGTGGTTGAGGACTCTAGGCCTATACTCGATGGAGTCTAGTAGGATGAGGGAGATCTGATTGAAACTTACAGAATACTGAGAGGCCTGGCTGGAGTGGGCATGGAGATGTTTCCACTAGTAAGTGAAAATACGATCTGAGGGCACAGCCACAGAGTAAAGAGATGACCCATTAGAACTGAGATAAGGAGGAATTTCCTCAGCCAGAGGGTGTTGAATCTGTGGAACTCATTGCTGCAGAAGGCTTTGGAGGCCAAGTCATTGTGAGTGTATTTAAGTCAGAGATGAATAGGTTTTTGATTAGTAAGGGGATCAAAGGTTACAGTGAGAAGGTGGGAGAATGGGGTTGAGAAAAATATCATCCATGATCGAATAATGGAGACTTGATGGGCTGAATGGCCTAATGCTGCTCATGTATTTTATGATATTATTCCCAGGATTAACTTCCTGTGATCACCACTACCTGCTGGGAATACTGGATCCTAAATTATCCCTCGTATAGCAAAAATGTATCCAAAACAAACACGTTTTTATAGTGCTCATTTGAAAATTAGTTTGGAGAATGTTAAAAGGTCAAACAGGCAAGGTATAATTAACCAGCCCTCTGTATACTTTGAGCAAAAAATTAGAATTTTAATGAACAAAATTTATTTTTGGGAAAGCTAATGTTTTGTTTTCATTTAGATATGGCAGAAATAGAATTTAAAGACAATTTTATTTGTTATACTCAATAAGTGCACCTGATGTCGACAGGAAGCAAGTTGAATAGTATCCCGTCAACAAATTTCAACTTGCTTCAATTTTTTTTTTACTCATTCACGGGATACGGGTGCTATTGGCTGAGCCAGCATTTGTTGCCAATCTCTAGTTGACCTAGAAAGTGGTTGTGGCTGAAATAATTCCACAGAGGCTGGTATCCTGTCACCAAGTCACCTATTATTTACATGTGGAGAGATCAGCTCCTTCAGAGCCAGCTCTCTGAATGAACAGGATGTCTGACACTCCTGTTCTTTTTTACAGTACAATGCGCTGTGACCAGCGAGCTCAAAACCAGTACCTACATTGAGGAGACCTTCTGAATCTCCTGTTTATTGTTTTTTTCTCTCACTGCGCTCAAAGCGGGACCTAGCAGTAGTGCTTATATATTCCCTAAATTAACTGTGGCTGTCTATAGTCGGTAAACAGACATCATTGTGCAAAAATGTAATTCCATATCTTCCACCACCAGGAAAGCACCCATGTGGCCAATGATCCATTAACAAGCAATGCCAGATCGTGTAGAGAGAGTAACACTCCTGTTTACATCTGTCAGCCAGGGCTCCCTGATTGGACCAGATGAACAGCCCCAATAAAAGAACTCATATTCTATGAGGTTCAACCGGCTGACCTTGTTACAACCACTAAATCACTCCTCCTCTAAATCCAAGGGCATAGGCCTGTTCCTTTTTGCTGGAGATCCCCTGGGGCGTTTTAGCACTGGGTCTGGTTCATTCAACTCTGCCTCTGATACAGGCAGTGTATAATGCACAGTAGCTCACATTTTGCACCTGGACCATCGCATCTGCCCAAATTTTAAATGTCACCTGGACCAAGAGGCAACCATGCCTCTTGCCCATGTAGGGCCATTCCCCCGGTTTCCACTCAAGTTTATTTCCCTAGAGTAAACTGTGTCTTTTGCTTAGCGGAGGCTTGTGTTTGGCATTGGTATTCCTGATGCTGGTTCTATGCTCTCCCACCCACCCCGTCACTCCCTACGTCTGGGAAAATCAGATTTAACCTGACGCAGAGTCTTCTCCCCAATAGCAGCTCTGCTGGAGCTATCCCTGTAGTTGCATGAGGGGTGGTCCTACAATCAAATAGGAACGGGACAGTTTGGTATCTAGCGAAGCTGTAGGCTGTTTCTTCAAGCCTGCCTTCAAAGTTTGGACTGTTATTTCTGCTGGACTATTGGATGATAGATAGTATGGAGCTATCCTTACATTTGAATACCATTCGACTTTAGGAAATACTCAAATTCCCTGCTGGTAAATGACAGCCTGTCATCTGTGATCAACACTTCTGGGAGTCTGTGTATTACAAAAAATGCGCGCAGTTTTTCTATTGTCGTCCCTGTGTTTGACAACTGAATGCTATGCACGTTCAAACACTTTGAGTGGGCATGTACAATGATTCAGAACATTGAACCCATGAAAGGATCTGCATAGTCAATGTATAACTGAGTCCGGGTTTACCAGGCCATTCCCACAAATGTGGGGGATATGCTGATGGTAATGTTAGTCCTTGTTGGCACTCTGGGCACTGCCCCACCAATGGGGCTACATCTGCATCCAAGCCTAGCCACCAGACATAATTTCTTGCCGACATCTTCGTTTTGGAAACCCATGAATGACCCTGTTGGGAATCAGCCAGTATCTGGCAGTGACCTTTGCTTGGGACAATCACTCTTGCTCCCCATTATAATATACTGTCCTCAATTGTAATCTAGTCTTTCTGGGTCCAAAAAAATTTCAGCTCTGCTAGCGACAGCCCTGTGATTTCCCTCATCACTACCAGCTGTTTCAGTTTTGTCAGGACCGGATCTATTTGCATCCAAAGTCTGATATTGTCAGCTGTGACTGCAAGTGTGCCCAGAAACTTTAAAATCATTACAAACTCTTCCATTGACGGTACCAGCAGTGGGTGTATCTGCCAGTGGGAGGCAGCTCAATGCATTTGTTACTTGGCCTGCTTGGTGTTGCTCCAACTTGTAATTATACGCACATAGTATCAGAGTCCACTGATGATTTTGGCCTGAAGCCATGGGTGGCACTGCCTTGTCTTCTTTAAATAGACCTAGCAGGGGCTTGTGGTCCATTATTATCACAAATGTAGTCCGTAAAGGTATTGGTTGAACTTCCTCACTCCAGATATGAGCACCAAACCTTCCTTCTCTATCTGAGTGTATTTACGCTCTGCATTAACCAGTCCTGACTGCATATGCTATTAGACGTTCCTCTCCATTGGACCACCTATGAGCTAATACTACCCTGATGCTATATGGGGAGACATCACCTGTCAATACCAGATCTCACTTGGGAACATAGTGAGCCAGCACCTCAGAGATGATAGCTGTTTCTTCACTTCCCTGAAAGCTATGGCTTGGCTATGCGGCCATTTCCAAGGCTGACCGTTTTTTAGGAGTTGATGTAAAAGTGCCAGGGTGGAGGCCAGGTTATGTATGAACATTTTGTAATAATTCATCAGCCCAAGGAAAAACCTAAGCTCCAGTACAGATGTGGGGGCCCCGGGGCACCTTTGATCACCATCATTTCAGCTTCCAATGGGTGTAACCTGGTCTTGTTGACTCTACAGCCCATATAGGTCATTTGGGGTGCCTGGAGCACGCATTCTTCCCTTCTAAGGCATACACTCATCTAGGAGAAACATCTAAAGACTATATCCAAGTTTTCTAAGTGCTCCTCAATGGTCTCCCTGTCATTATCACATCATCTGGATAAATGGAGACCGGGGTAGACCTTGTAAAATGTTCTCCATCAATCTGTTGAAAAATTGCACAGGCTGACGATACCCCAGATGGCAATATCGTATACTGGTACTAACCCTAATGGGGATTAATTGTAGCATACTTCTGGGAGTTCTCATCTAACCACAATTGCAAATATGTATGGCTCACATCCAGCTTCACAAAGGACAGCCTCCCTGCCAGCTTTGCTTGTAAATCCTCTATCTGAAGGACTGGATATTTATCCAGCTGTGAAAAACAGTTTATTGGTCATTTAAAAACCCCAAAAAGGCGAATCGACCTGTTAGGCTTCACAATTGGTATGACTAGTGCTGCCCATTCCACAAACTGTACTGGTTTGATGATTCCTTCACTTTCCAGCCTCCTGATTACTGCCTCTACTTTTCCCCAAAAGGCAAATGGTACAGGGCAGGCCGTTCAGAATTGTGGAATTGTTTCCCGGTCAACATGAAAGGTGGCCATGGCTCCTTTGATAGTCCCTAGACATTCCTGAAAAAACTCCAGCTATTTATTTAGGATTTCACTCAGGCAGCCTTTTTCTAATCGAAAAATGTTGAGCCAATCTAGGTAAATCTTTCACAACCAATTTCGCCCCATCAAGCTTGGGCCTGAGCCCTTATCATACAATTACTGGTAAATGAACCAGCTGCTTCTCTTAAGAGATGGGAACTGAAGTTGTACCCTTAATCTGTAAAGGCTCCCCAGTATAGGTTCTGTCTAGCTGAGGTTTTGTGCAAACTTAAGTGTTGGAGTCCAGAATAAGTTTTATTATAGACTTGTTCCGTGATCGACTGAAATGGCCACACCGGTATCAACCTCCATTAGAACCAGATGACCATTTAACTGGACATTTATTTTGATTGGTTCTGATCTTGATGTTGCTAAGCAACATAACTGTTCCAAACCAGATGTAGGTGGAGTTTTCAGTGTGCACTCTCCTAGGATACTGGCCAATGAGCTGTCTTACGCAACTTAGTCTAGTGGGACTCTTTTGCTGTCTTGAGTCTGCATACATCAGCGACTACAATGGCTTGCTGGCCCAGATCCTGAATAAAATTTCTTTCCCTAGTAAAAAATAACACATGCTTTCTATACATTGGGCCCCAGTCTTTGATGGCAGGATCCAATGAGTCAAGCTTCCCAAATAACGACATGATGCCAGAAATGCTTATTCCAACTCAAATACAAGTGTTGCGAGAGATTTTCTTCAGGAGCATGCTTCTCTGTCGTCACCACAAGGCCTGTATCTCGTTACCAAGTCACCTTTTATTTACACGTGGAGAGTCCTTGACACTGATCCAGTTCCCTCAGAGCCAGCTCTCAGAGTGAGCAGGATGTGTGATACTCCTGCTCTTATCTGTCAACCAGGGCTCCCTGATTGGACTAGGTTAACAGCCCCAATCAGGGAACTCATATTCTGAGGTCCACCTGGCTGACCTCTTTACAGTTACTACAGTGCCCTGCCATCTTGAAGTGCTGCAGTCCATTTGGTATAGATAGATCCGTAATGCTGCTGGGAGGGAATTCCAGAATTTTGACCCAATGACACTTAAAGAACAGGGATATTTTTCAGTTCAGCATGGTGAGTGGTTTGGAGGGGAACTTAAAGGTGGTGGTGTTCCCATGTATCTGCTGTCTTTGTCCTTCTGGATGGAAATGATCATGGGTTTGGAAGATGCATGAAATGCTCAAATTATCCTGCCTTAAAAGGCATCATTACATATATTGTCCATGGCATAATTGTGAAATCTATCAAATATAACAATGCACATACATTCTATAGCTTTTAATGTACCTTTTTTTTGTTTTCCTTGCAGAATCTTGCAAAGAGCTGGACAACTTCTTGTGTGGCAGTGGATTCTGTATCCAAAGGAAGCTGTTGTGTAATGGTTACAATGATTGTGATGACTGGAGTGATGAGGCAGACTGCGGTATGTTCTTGATTTCTCTGTACTGACAATAATTAGAGTCGAGTGTTATAAGGAGTTAAACAAGATTTGTATAAGTAAAACCCAGATATGTCTCCAAGGGTGGCTTTTATTATAATGGATTAAAATATGTTGTGTGTCTGATTCTGGACACTATTTTTTGGATAACACATGTATCTCAATATTGTCAGCTTAATGCCAGTTGTGTTGAACATTTTGAAGAAAACTGCTTTAAACAAGGAACTTTCAAGAAAAGCAAATGTGACATTTTCTGTTCAGAATGACGAAAGCTGTTTTATATTTTGTCAATTTAAAAAATTGCTCACTGGTTTCCACAAGCCTGTTCCCAGCAGCTGTGCTTAAAGTTGTGAGGAGATTTGACTTGAGGTATTCAAAATCATGAAGGGTTGAGACAAAGTAGCCTAGTGAGAAATTGTTTCCATTGGTTGAAGGGTCCCAAGCCAGAAGACACTGATTTAAGGTGATTGGAAAAAGAATCAAAGGTGACATTGGAAAACATTTTTTTTATCCATTGAGTGGTTAGGGTTTATAATCTCAAAATTGATACAGCACAGAAGGGGGGCATTTAGTCCCTCATGTCAGGTCTGGATGTCCAAATTAGCAATTCATCTAAAACCAATCCCCCACCTTTTCCCTGTGATCCTGTATATTTTACTTTTTTCAGATAATCCAACTACTCTTGAATGTCTCGATAGAACCCATCTCCACAATACTCTCAGGCAGATCTTAACAACTCACTGTGTGAAAATAAATTTCCTTATGTTTCCGTTGTTACTTTTGTCAGTTATTTTAAACTTATGCTCACTTATTCTCAATTCTTTCATTAGTGACAGCTTTTCTTTATTTACTCTGTCTAGAGACCTTATGATTTTGAATACTTCTGTCAAATCTCCCAAGGAAACGAGTCCCAACTTCTCTAATCTATCTATATAATTAAAGCTTCTCATTTCTGCAACCATTCTTGTGAATCTTATCTGAAATGCAATGGCTTGGAGGCTGATGCATTGTTGCCTTTCACAAGGGAGATGGATTAGTACCTGAAGAGAAAGAAAATCAGAGTTGTGGAATTAGTTAAAAGCTCTCATAGAGAGCCAAACTTGCTGAGCTGTAAGACTTCCTTGTGCTCTGTAATCACTCTATGGTTTGAATTGCCCAATGTTTGTTAGGAAGGAGGAATCTGGTTGTTCTTCTGTCCTGTCTGAAAGCAGTGATCTGGGCCCTTGTCTGTGGTGTGAACATGAAAATATTACTATTTTTGTGTTTAATGAATGAAAGAGTTAAAATAAAGGCTTTTTTATAAGCCTGGGATTTAGTTCAATTTAATGTAGTGAATGTTGCACTTACCTTGAATGAAGATAAACTGCAGCACAAAATAATGGTGGCATTGTGATGCTACCTGAGGAAGTTAGACAATTACTGAGGAGGGGACTATATTTCAACCACTCGCTATTATACTGGCTATGTACTTAATACTTGACTGCGTTGTACATATTACTGCAGCAATATGTTTCTAATGGTACCTAGTACTAGGAATTAAAATAAACCTCTATGCTGTAACATTCATGAAATATTTCATGATACCGGTCATACTGATTGACATAAAGCAACCTCAAAGCTGTCAACAGTTTTGTTATAATCAAACAAAATCTAATTGTGCCCAGTGCCACACAAGAAGTTCTTGTTCATCTGGCTCAAGACCTGTATATTACGTATCTGCAGATTTGCAAAACATTTTACATAAAATTACTCTAAATTAAATTTGGGATTTCTTTCACATCAAACGTGTAAAGTCCTTTACAGAAAGAGGAAAAAAAATGTCAATATAAGGAATAGATGCTAAGCGATCATGACCAATTTAGAGGGATCACCAAGAGTATTGTTTAAAATAAGAGTTCATAGAATTTTGTTAAAGGTGGAGAGAGAAATGAAGCAGTTTAAGAAAGGAATTCCAAATATAATGCCAAGCAACTGAGGGTCTACAAGTAAGGGAACAAGGTGTGCAAAAAGAACAAAGAAATTCAGCAGCTCTGGCAGAATCAGTGGAGAGAGAGAAACGAAGCTAACATTAGATTTGCAACACAGTGTGGAGCTGGAGGAACATAGCAGGCCAGGCAGCATCAGAGGAGCAGGGAAGTTGATGTTTTGGGTTAGAACCCTTCTTCAGAAATGGGGAGGGGGAAGGGAGCTCAGAAATAAATAGAAAGAGGAGGGGTGGGGCTGGGGAAGGTAGGTGGGATGGTGATAGGTAAGTCCATGTAGGCAGTGGTGGGGATTAGTTAGTGAGGTGGGAGGAGTGGATAGGTGGGAGAGAATATGGTCAGGCTATGTCAGGTCAAGGAGTTGGGGATGAGAGGGAGGGTTGGTCATGGGATGAGGCCGGGGGTGGGGAGATTTTAAAACATTTTAACAACTAATCACTGTGTTAACTTAAGAAAAAAAGGATCTGTTAAGCCAGGTTTCATTCTGGGATCTGACTTATCCAGTAGTACGATTAGCTGCGATCATGACAAATGTTCCATTTGATTTGGATATGGCCAGATTTTCAATGTGCAGCGCATATCTATCATCAGACTAGGACTGTGTAGTACTTTCCAGGTAACTGCATACCCATGCACCAGCACAGCTTAGCAGTGTTAGCTTGGATCTAAGCAAGTTTATGCAACAAAAATCAAAACATTTTCCATTGTGAAAATTAACCTATTCAGTGACGTTGTTACACCTCTGGAGCAGGTGGGACTTGAACCTGTTTTCCTAGTTCATAGATAGGGACATTACCGCTGCACCACAAGATTTCTCAGATTGTGATGTGTGGCTCCTGCCACATCAGTCTGACCTATTCTGTCTTTAACCCCAGGCACCCGCCTAACTACTTGCTTTTATTAACAGATTGCCTTCTTAAATAAAACTTCTGAAGGCATACAAACAACGTATGCACAAAACAAATGAAAAGTAAACACAATGATTTTTTGCATATTTTATATCTTGTCTTATTATGCAACTGTTCAGAAACATCTCTTTCACATTCAACTCAATAAAGTTAACCTTCCCTTTTCTTCCTTCATTCTTAAAACAAAGAAACTTCTAACATTTTTAATCACAAAGTGACCCAAACAAACTTGATTCTTTCATGCTGTTCTAACTCCTCATTACAACCAGACACCCCTTTTTGAGGTTCTCCACTAATGTCTTGGTGCAAGCACCTGTTTATGCATAACAGTTTGACAACTGGTGACTTGGGTCAACACTCTATATTTTGGAAGTTTCTTCTTTCTAACATTTCCTTTATGCTAGCAACATGTATGATTACCTTTTCTCAGTGACACCCATTGCCAAATGTACATTTTCTCAAGAAAATGGGTTATCCACATAACATTGCCCCTTGTATAGGATATGCTTTAGAATCTTTACTAGCACCAATGTTTCAGCAGATAATGTACATTTTTAAACACCCTTTTGATTTTCTTCGCTTCACAGGTCAATGGCCAACATTTATTATTCTTTCTCACCTCAGCCCATTGACCCAACTGATCAAGATCCCTTTGTAATCTTAGATAACCTTCTTCACTGCCAACTGCACCACCAGTTTTGGTGTCATCTGCAAACTTACTAACCATGTCTCCTAAATTCTCATCCAAATCATTTGTATAAATGACAAACAACAATGGACCCAGCACCGATGCCTTCGGAACACCACTGGTCATAGGCCTCCGGTCTGAAAAGCAACCCTCCACCACCACCCTCTGTCTCCTACCATCAAACCAATTTTGTATCCAATTGGCAAGCTCTCCCTGAATCCCACATAGTCTAACTTTAATAATCAGTCTATCATGTGGAACCTTGTCAAAGGTTTTACTGAAGTCCATGTTGACAAGATCAAAAACTCTGTGCTCATCAATCTTTTCGGGTACATCCTCAAAGAACTCAGTCAAGTTAGTGAGACAAGATTTCCCACAAAGCCATGCTTAATAGCCCTAATCAATCCTTGTCTCTCCAAACACATGTAAATCCTATCTCTCAGAATCCCCTCCAACAACTTACCCACTACTGATGTCAATCTCACTGGTCTATAGTTCCCAGGCTTCCCCTTACAGCCTTTCTTAAATAAAGACACAACATTAGGGTATGCAGGGTTAGTTGATCTTAGAGTAGGATAATAGGTTGGCACAACATCGTGGGCCAAAGGGCCTGTACTGTGCTGTACTTTTCTATGTTCTATATATTAGCCACCCTGCAGTTCTCCAGGACCTCACCCGTGGCTGTAGATGATACAAATATTTCAGCTAGGAGCCCCGTAATTTCTTTCCTAACTTCCCACAACATCCTGAGATACACTTGATCTGGTCCCAGGGGTTTATCCACCTTTATTTTTTTTAAGACCTCCAGCACTTCCTCTTCTATAATGTGGACTGTTTTCAAGGCATCAGTATTTATTTCCCCAAGTTCCTTAGTCTCCACATACTTTGTTCAGAGTAAAAGACAGCCTGTGTTCCATTCCCACACCAGCTGAGGTTACCATAAGGGGCTTTCCTTCTCAACCTCTCCCCTCACTTGAGGTGTGATGACCCTCCAGGTTAAACCAACAAGTCATCGCATCAAAAACATCTATGGACCAGTGTTCAACAGTCTTAGTGTTTAAGCTGCTATTATAGCTCCCAAATTCCTCTCATCTGTTATAATTGTCTGGGGTATCTCTAATTTCACTCCTTTTATTCATGATTTTTGTTTTGTATTAATGAGTTTGACCTATATCTGGACAGTCTTGCATTCACACTACAGTTGAATCCATGGAAATTAAACTGTTAGGCAAGAACTGAGTTAGAAATCTGCAAATTGAGTCTTTTCAATTTGGAATATCATAAGACCATAAGATATAGGAGCAGAATTATCTTTTATTCTATGGAATAGCCATCTGATTTTTCTAAATTTATCAAAGTGCATCCATGACTTGTGTACTCAAAAAGCCATCTTTCTTTTAAATTTTAGCCATAATTATTAAAAAATTATCCAAACCTTCCTCAGTGTCTAATTCTTGAGCCTTTAGTTCTGAGAATAATTTACACATGATCCTGCTTCTGTAGGAAGCAGCAGTGGCAAGGCTGTGCCTTGTTTTTATTTGGAAAGTTTGTAACTAGTGTCCCTGTATCTACCTCATTTTCCAACTTCAACTTCAAAGAACATCAGTGGGAAATCGTATCCTGATACTTTACAGTTGATTCTGCCATTTTTCTCAAAAGTAACTCAAATTACAATCACAAACAAAAACAGAAGTTGCTGGAAAAGCTCAGTAGGTCTGGCAGCATCTATGAAGAAAAAATCAGAGTTAATGTTTCGGGTACAGTGACCCTTCCTCAGAACTAAAATTACAACTTCCTGTTTGAAAATAACTCTTGATTTCCAAATTTCACATTTAGGCAACCACTCTCTGTTACCAGTGTGTTCTCGGATACAAGCCAGCTAATGAAATAGAAACCAAGACGTCTTTCTTTGTAGATTGAATTCATTAATTGTGCAGTCTTACAACTCCTGCTACCCTTCAGTCAGTCCCACCTGTTCTCTTTTATATCTACCCAGTCAATTAATTCCTCAATTAATCCCAATCAACTACTCGCTATATTAACAATCTGCAGCACCGGTAAGACATTTATAGCATCATAAAATGTTTAACTAAAAGCACTTTATCAATCTAAGTTGTTATTGTAGGCATGCTCAGATACATCGCCTAGCTGGCTGCGACAGCTTGGTAGTGTGGATGAGCAGAAAGATCTCGGTGTCCATGTGCATAGATCACTGAAAGTTGCCACCCAGGTTGATAGCGTTGTTAAGAAGGCGTACAGTATGTTAGGTTTTATTGGTAGAGGGATTGAGTTTCGGAGCCATGAGGTCATGTTGCAGCTGTACAAAACTCTGGTGCGGCCGCACTTGGAGTATTGCGTACAGTTCTGGTCACCGCATTATAGGAAGAATGTGGAAGCATTGGAAAGGGTGCAGAGGAGATTTACCAGGATGTTGCCTGGTATGGAGGGAAGGTCTTATGAGGAAAGGCTGAGGGTTTTGAGGCTGTTTTCGTTAGAGAGAAGAAGGTTAAGAGGTGACTTGATAGAGACATACAAGATGATCAGAGGATTAGATAGGGTGGACAGTGGGAGCCTTTTTCCTCGGATGGTGATGGCTAGCACGAGGGGACATACCTTTAAATTGAGGGGTGATAGATATAGGACAGATGTCAGAGGTAGGTTCTTTACTCAGAGAGTAGTAAGGGCGTGGAATGCCCTGCCTGCAAAAATAGTAGACTCGCCCACTTTAAGGGCATTTAAATGGTCATTGGATAAACATATGGATGATAATGGAATAGTTTAGGTTAGATGGGCTTCAGATTGGTTTCACAGGTTGGCGCAACATCGAGGGCCGAAGGGCCTGTACTGCGCTGTAATGTTCTATGTACTCTATGTACTCTATGTGCAATTTCCAATGTTTGAAAAGATCAAAATGTGCAGACTTAAAATGCTTCTTTCATGTTGGCACATACTGGAATAGTCCTGGACAGGTGCCTGCTTCCAGTTCAGAATTTGTACATCTATGTCACCTGCCATGTTGGACTCTTATGGCCATTTTATGACTATAAACCAGATGTAACATCACAAATTTCTAAGCCATTGTTTCAATCATGTTTTCCATTTTATCCCTGCTTGTTTCAGCCTGTAGCCAAGGGCAGTTCCAGTGTGGCACTGGAAAATGTATCCACCATAATAACACTTGTGATGGTTACGATGACTGTGGGGATCTGAGTGATGAACTAAGCTGTGGTAAGTAGAACCTGAAACCTATATTTACATTTTGAAGCAGAATCCTGCTGTAATTAAATTTGATTGTTTGCACTCTTATATATGCTGCAGATTACAACACGTAGCTAATAGTGGCCATTGTAGTTTGCAGCAAAACTACATAGTCACATAGATAATAGCTTACAGAAACAGACCATCCAGCCAAGCCCTTCTATAAAACCCACCTTGAATGCAGCACTTTCCTCCAGGAATCATCTTTGCAGTGAAGACCTCAAATAGAAATTATTTCCTTTTTATATATGCAAATTATGTGTCTAACGCTTGTTTTAGACATCGGTTTTAGACACCGATGTACATCAATTTTGAAAGTAGCACATTTATGGCTCTCAATGAGTGTGCACTCTTTGACCACCATATTAGAATCTTAGGAAGTTATGTAATGTCTGAAAAACTACTCAGCCATCAGGACAACATCGACTGCAGCACTACACAACCCTGTCATGGCAACCTCTGCAAGACATGTCAGATCATTGACATGGACACTACCATCACATGTGGGAACACCACCCACCACGTGCACAGCAGATACTCTTGTGACTCGGCCAATGTTGTCTATCTCAAACGCTGCAGGCAAGGATGCCCCAAGGTATGGCATATTGGCGAGACCATGCAGACGCTACGATAACGGATGAATGGACAACGCCCAACAATCGCCAGATAGGGATGTCCCCTCCCAGTGGGGGAATACTTCAGCAGTCAAGGGCATTTGGCCTCGGATCTTTGGGTAAACATCCTCCAAGGCAAACTTTGGGATACACAACAACGCAGAGTTGCTGAGCAGAGGCTGATGGCCAAGTTCGGTGCCCATGAGGACGGCCTCAACCAGGATCTTGGGTTCATGTCACATTACAGGTGACCCCACCACACTATACACTCTCACACATACGCACACTCACACTCACACACTCACTTACACAAACATTCTCTCACACACAGACACACTGTCTCACTCACAATCACACATGCACACACACACACACACACACACATGGATCCTCTCACACACACGCACGCGCACACACACACACACACACACACACACACACACACACACACACACACACACTTTCTCTCTTTTCCCACCACCATCACCACCCCACACACACATGCACACAGACACACTCTCACTCTCCCTCACGTACATACACGTGGACACACGTATGTGAATGTATGGGGTGAATTTGTATTTGCAGATACACTCTATTTTATTCAAAAAGCTCACAATTTATCGACAATCAATGTGGCCTTTTATAAATCACTACTTTAGAAATTAAACCAGTCTGACTCCAAACCAAAACATAAACAGATTCTAAACAAGGCCTCACACTTAACAGCTATTGTCTGACCGAAAATGTCACCTTCTCTTTACACTGATAAAACCTTTAGTTCTCTCAGGACAGTGACTTCAAAGGGATTTGGGGATTTACATATACATATTAATCAATTAATACCTTCTAACCAATTAAAGATTTACCAGCATCTTAGATTTGTTTAGTAGATCCTCATCAGTGGTGTAAACTTTTGATCTTTTACTTATAAATTCTGTGTCTGATACTATCTCTCTCACTAACACCTGAAGAAGGAGTGTGACTCCGAAAGCTTGTGTTTTCAAATAAACCTGTTGGACTATAACCTGGCGTCATGTGATTTCTGATCTTGACCACCCCTGACCAACACTGGCACCTTCACATCATGACAAATTTCTAAACCTTCATCTTTAATCTGTTGTAGCCATTACATTGGAATTCAGCTAGAGTCTTAAAATTTCTATAGTACTGAATCCAGGAAGAATCAAAAATGCTAGAAGATCTTTGCTCCTTTCTCAATGCAGGGAATAAAATAAATTACTATTCTGCCCTAAAAATAAGGAACATCAACATTTAAAAATCATCAAAATCATTCAGATATTCTGAATCACTTGTTCTGATGTCGTGGAATGCTATTCATAACTAAATTTATTTTCAATCTAAGGGAAAAGGTCCAGAAAAAAAAACACAGAAAGACTGGTCAGCTAAAGGTTTACCTACTAGTTCTCAGATTTATTTTCTGATATTACGGAGTTCTTTCCTTTTTGTGCTATTGTGTCCAAAAAAATCATTAACAGAGAGTATAAATGTACCACTTTGAAGAATGAAAAGGAGAAATAATTTCTTGTGCTGGGATTACTAAAATAAAGAATACTTCACAAAAGTGGCTTTGGGAAAGAATCTATAATATCTTCTAAAAGGATTTTTAAAGTTTGATCATGGAATGTTTGCTACATTTTTGACTACTGCAGTCCATGTGGTCCAGGGATACCCACAGTGTACTTAGGAAGAGAGTTCTAGGTTTTCAATCATTCAGCAGTGAGGGAAGAACAATATAGTTCAAAGTCAGAAAATTGTTTGTCTTAGTATGGAACTTACATGTGATGATATGTGAGGTTATGTATATATATCTAACATAATTTGTTTTTGGAGTTTTGAAGGTTGAATTGGTGTCACATGGGTTTTCTGTGAGTCTGAAGGGTTTTAAAGATTAACATGCAAGTGTTTCTGTAGCCATAATGATTTCTTTTTCAAAAAAAATGTCTGAGAGGGGTGTTTTGTGAAGGCTACTGGGAATTTGTTTACCTTGAGAGAGTTTACAAGCAACAAAATAGACTGTGTAGTGCTTTAAGCTGTCAGGTACAAGATTTTGGGATCTTCTGGGGGCTTTGGTATAAATCCATAGCTTGGGAGAAAAGAACATTTTAGATTCAGTTTGAGGATGTTTGCAGAAGTCTTGGCTGAAAGTACATGAACAAAACAGCTGCTGCCAAGAAATGGAGGTATTTTTAAGACTCTTAGAAAGAAGTTATGTCAGTGGAATGAGTTTACTTTAAAAATCTAGACCAGAAGTATTGGCTAAAACCCTGAAGGGGTTATTTGAAGCTGAGAAAGTCTAAGCTCAGTTGTTGAAGGCTTCAGGAAGAAGCTATAAGGCTCTCAAGACAGGGACTTGAATCCAAAGTTAAATTAATTAATTAGATGTGAAAGAGAAAGAAATTCTCACTGGTAGTGCAAAGGAATGTTGATGGGATCACTGAAATATTTTATTTTGTTTCAAAATCTTTAAATTTCTGTTTTGTGTCCGGTTTGATTTATTCTATTTATCTTTATTTCTTTTGTGTAATAACTTTCTATTTTATTGTTGAACTCCAAATCACTGGCATTGCATGTTTGTGTTTCAATGAGAGATCATCTCATTAAAACCAAAAAAAAATATATGTTCTATCAAGACAGATTTCAGTCTGGGACATCATTTGCTGGATCATAACAATGTTCCTATCCATCAGCTGCTGTTGTCCTTTGAGGTGATAATCAAGGGTGTACAAGTTGCTGCTGAAAGGAGCTTGGTGGGTTCTTATAGTGTCTATTACAGGTGGCACACACTGCTGTGTGAGAGTGGTGAAGAGAGTGAATGGTTAGGTTGGTGGATCATGTGTTAATCAAGTGGACTGTGTTGTCCTGGATAGTATCAATCTTCTTGAGTATTTTTGCAACTGCAGTCATCCAGACATATGGAGAATTTTTCATCACCCTTCTGATATATGTCTTGTAGGTGATGGGCAGGCATTGGAGACACAGGAGGTGAGTTCCTCACCACAGAATTCCCAGTCTCTGATTTGCTCTTGTACCCACAGCAAGTGGCTGGACCAGTTAATTTTCTATTCATTGGTCATCCACAGGATGTTGACGGTGCAGCTTCAGTGATGTTAGTACTGTAAATATCTAGGGGAGATCGTTAGAATCTTTGTTGTTGGAAATGATCATTTGCATAGCACTTGTGTAACATGAATGTTACTTGCTACTTTTGAGCCTAAGACTGAACTTTACCTTTTGCTGCATATGGACATGGGCTGCTTCAGTATTTGAAGAGTTATAACTGGTGAAATCGTCAGGGAACATTCCCACTTCTGACCATATGATAGAGAAAATGTAATTGATAAAGTAGCTAAAGATGACTGATCTATTCTTGGCATCAACTCCATTTCCCTTTTTGTTCCCCAAACTCTTGATACCCCTATATTTCGAACATGTGTCTAACTCAACCTTGTAATATCCAATGACTCAGCCTCTACTGCTCTCCTGGGTAGAGAATCTTATAGATTCTCTGAGGGATGAAATTGCTGTCCATCTCTGTCTTAAATGGGCAATTCCTTATTCTGAGAAGCTATAATATCATTAGAAAATGAAGTATAGAAAAGAATATGGGAAAATGGGGCTGGGATAGAGCATTGCAGGTGAAACAGTTGCACAGATACAACAGGTCAACAGGTGAAATCACCATTTCAGTCCTTCTGTATGTGAGTGCTGATATATGCTGTGATTTAAGTTCATTAAATATGGGGCAGATTAATTAAAAAAATTACAAGTAAAAGTTGAAGTCTCACTAACTTAATAGCATTGGGGGCATTTGTGGGCTAAAAGTATCCATAAAAAAAATCGAGGACTTTGAAATACACCTTTGAAATACATGGTATGATGCCAAGCTGATAAGTATCCAGCAACTTTTGGAAAATGCAACTTACATGGATGCTCTTTGCAGTGAAGTGGCAGCTGAAATTTATTACCTTGGTTTACATGTAAAGAATGATTGGTCTGTAGGAATTTTGTTGGTATCAATAGAGCAATAATATAACAAGACTGAATACTTCAGGAAAAGAAATGGAGGCAAGGCATGTCATTTGTTAAATTGGCTATGTAGGTAAGGCTCTGGAAATATTTGATTCCAAACAAAGTAATTTTCATTAAGTGGTCTTGCTTCGAAATTGAATACAGCTCTGCTTTTGCCCCATGTCAGTTTTCAATGTCCTGTGTTATAATTTCTCAACTCTCTTGAGCCATGTTTTATTTTTACAGAATGCAATCCCGAGCTCCATTTCAGATGTGGAAGTGGCCGATGTGTCCTGAAGTCCTGGGTCTGTGATGGAGACCATGACTGCAGAGACAAGTCTGATGAGGTTAACTGCTGTAAGTCATCAATTCACCATCAATGTTTATGGCTTATCAGTACAGCCAAGAATTTGGGAATAGATTGAGAAAGATATGTGCAACTCTTTTGTTCCCTTGTGGTACATAAGGAATATTGTGTACATTTGAACTATTTCCCTTGAGAATTGTAATTAAGGAGCAGAGTTTTATAACTAACATTATGCAGGCAATATTTAGACTTACTTTGTGAGTTTATAGTTAAGCATCAAAATATTAATCCAAATTAAGTTCTATGAGCATGTGCACAAAAATAATGAAAAGCGAGCTGCATTGTCTGAGTGTAGTGCTAAATAATTACTTCCTTCATGCTAGAAAGTGTAAGTGTAAGGCTGTCAATTCTAAATAATATGTTATAAACCAAAGATGAATTTGTATTATTATCTAAATTAAAAGTGAGCAAGTAATATGATTAGTTTTTCCTTAACCTGATAATTTTTTTGCTTCCAGGGAAGTCAATGTTCCACTTTGGCCTCACTTTTCTCACCATCCCACCTCAAAGCATTGATGCCTGCTGTGTATTATTCTGCATTCCAGCTATTCCTTATGTGCAGACCAAATGAATAAGTGATAGTAAACAATGGATTATGCAAAAACTAAGCCAAGTCTGCTCTTCACATTTAAGCCCTCAAATTTCTGGAGGATCACAACACTGCTGTGTAGTGAAGAAAAGCTTTCGCCTGCCAAAATTGTCCAACATATTGGGATTAACCATATCTCCCTACTCGAGGTTAATGCTTGCATCATTTTGATGCAACATTGATATCCAACCCAGTAATGGAGAGGAATTTTATTCTATCAGCTCGTTCTGCATCCCACAGTAGAATTTAAATTTTTCTAAACTTATCAAATTTCTACTTTCCTTTACTGAAGAGGAATCATATTCAACTCCAGACTTTAACTCTATTCCTCTCACCACTAACGCTGCCGGACTTGCTGATGACTTGTAGCACTTTCCATTTTAATTGGAGAAGCTGGCAATGTTCTCCTTGGAACAGAGGAGAGTGAGGGGGGGATTTGATATCAATTGCAGGATTATTACAGGTAGACTAAGAAAAGTGTTCCAATTAGCTGGTGGGACAATGGCAAGTAAACAGACTTTTGGCAAGAGATGCAAGGCAAGGCAAGGAGAGGCTGAGCCAGGAAGAGCTCAGTGGTAATGGCTGGAACTAGCTTCCTATGAATGTGATGGAAGAAGAGAAGATGCATGATTCCAAAGGAAAATTGGATGGGCACATGAGCAAAATAAACCTGCAGAACACCTGCAAGGAAATGGGGCAAATCTGATTATTTTATGGAGGGCGGGAGCATGGAATCAATAGACAAGTAATTTCCTTCTGTATCTTAATGACTCTATGACTCATCCACATTAAGTTACCCCTGTCACCTACGTACTTGGTCTGCTAATCTGTCTATTTTCTGAAGTATTTCACAGTCCTCATTCTTTACTAAACTTCCTAATTTGTGTTGGCAGTAAATTCCAACATTATATTCACTATGTCCAAGTCATCTCTACATACCATGACAAGGCAATATTCAGCACTGGCCTTCAGGTACTTCATTTCAAACTTTTCTGAATCCAAAGTATGTCCACTATCACTTTGCTTCCTATTCATCAATCAACATTCTATTCAGCGACTGGACTGCATCTCACGTCATATGCTTGGGTTTTTTTCTGAGACGCCTTTTGCTCGATTTATTACAGAAAGCCTGTTGAAAATTTTTATAATACTTCTACTAATGCATTCCCTTTATCTCTATAATAGTCACCCTTTTCAAAAATCTTAAATAAATTTGTTAAACATAATTTTCTATACACAAATCTATACTCATTGCCATTGATTAATCCATGTATTTTAAATGCTCACTAATTATATGTCATTCTGAATTCCAAGAATTTCCCGACAAATTAAAGGAACAAAATGCCCTATAATTACCCAGTTTACCCTTGAAAAAGAATGTTATATTAAGTATCCCCAATCCAGCAGCATAATTTATATATTTAAGGAGATACGTCCAGACTTTTTGTTATCTCTGTTTCACTTTCTTCATCGTGTTTGGGGTTGTGTCACCCAGACTTGGTATATCAACACCTTGTTGTACAAATTAATTTCAGTAGCATTTCCACTTCTTTGTTGTTCTCTATTCTGGAGTCCTTTGATTGCCTTAAAAAGATAGGCCTGAATTATCTTTGAAATGATCTAACCAAACAAGCTACGTATTTCAACTATGCCTAGATCAATAGCTTTGATAACTCCTGATAGTCCTGTCATTCATTTTGGTCTAATACTTCTCTTGTTTACTAAAGTTGGTAAAGTTGGTGTTTCTTAAGTCTTCACACTTAAGCACTGTATCAACTTCACAGTGAATACTTGTTCAATGCTGTGAGGCTGTACATTCTGCAGGATTTTACATTAGAGCAAAGGATCTTTAAAAGTTGTCAAAATAATTTCATTTTAACTTATTTATTTTAGAAATTCCAAATATTAAAATTGTTTTCCAGCTTGCAAGAGCCAGGGTCTGATGGAGTGCGGTAATGGTCGATGTATTCCAAGCATTTTCCACTGTGATGGTGAAAATGACTGTGAAGACTGGAGTGATGAACTGAACTGTTCCAAAACCCATGGTTTGTATTTCTTCCTAATTCAGTACAAAAATTATGAAACCTTAAAACTATGAATCTAATCAAACGGCAATCAATTCTAGTTGTCAAATTAGGTATTTCCACAATAAAATGTAAATGGTTTCAAAGCTAAATGAAACTGATGAATAAAACGTGCAGAGGAGATTTTAATGTTTGTGGGAACAGTAATTTTAATTGTTTATTTAAATGTAAATTAATTTAATTAGATTAATTTAAATTGATTTAATGTCTCTTCGTATAGTTGTATCCGATTAAACCTCTGGAGTAACTAATAGTCAATGTTGCTAGCTAGAATCATTCCTAAATGATCAAAAAGACCTTACCATAATGATATTTCTAATACATTTAAAACAATATTTTCTAATTGCTTTCAATTATGGAAGCCTGATTATATTATAATTTCAGTATGCTGCACTATTTGAAGTATGGGCAAAAACTACTGCTGCCAATCCTTCCTGAGGTAAATTTTGAGGCAGAGGTGCGGGGTGACAATCTGCTGTTCCCCACCTGCCCCCTCCCATTGTTCCAAATAAAGTCTGGGCCAAGAAGGCTTCTGGGCTTTTTTCCAAACCAGTGGGAATTGGCTGGTAATTAAGAGGTCCAAGCTAATGCTCTGAGAACTTGGATTCATATCCCAACTGAACAGCTAGTGGAATTTGAGTTCTATTGATATCTAGAATTCAAAGTTAGCTATCAGTGATGGTGGTCATGACGATTGTTATTGACTGCCAAATGGTTCACCAGTGTCCTTTTGGAATGGATGCTTGTCATAGCTAAAGACCCACAGCGATATATTAACATAAAACAAAGAACTGCGGATGCTGCAAATCTAAAACTGCTGCAGATCTGAAACAAATTTCTCCAGCAATCTGTGTTTCTGTTTGTAATATATCAACGACTTGGATGAAGGAAAGAATGTACTTTAGCTAAGTTTGCAGATGATACAAAAATCAATGGGCAGGCCACTGGTAAGGAGACTACAGAGAGATATAGACAGATTAAGTGAATGGGCAAAAGCTTGGCAGATTGAGTGAAATGTGAAAAAGTGTGAGGTTATGCACATCGATAGGAAGAATAGAAAAGCTGAATGCTACTTAAATGGAGAAAGACTGCAGACAGTTATAGCACAGAGGAATTTGGAAATCCTGGTGCATAAGTTACAAAAAGCTAGCATCCAAGTTCAGTGGGTAATAGAGACAACAAATGAAATTTTAGCCTTCATTTCAAAGGGAATTGAGTTTTAAAAAAATGGGAAGTCTTGCTAAAACTATACAAGGCATTAGTCACAGTACAGTGGGAATACTGTGATCAGTTTTGGTCCCTTTATCTAAGGAAAGTATACTGGCATTAGAGTCTATCCAGAGAAGGTTCCCAAGGTCAATCCTGGGTATGGAGAGATTTTCTTAATGAGGAGAGTTTGAGTAGTTTGGGATGATACTGATTGGAGTTTAGAAGAATGAGAGGAAACTTTATTGAGACATATGAGATGTTTCGGGTGCTTGACAGGAAGATGTGGATAGGCTGTTTCCCTTTGTGGGCATAATCTCGGAGTATAGAGTGGCCCATCTAAGACAGATGAGAGGATTTCTTTTCGCTCTGGTAGTAACTCTGTAGAAATCTTTACTGCAAAGGGCTGTAGAGACTGGGTGGCTAAGCACATTCATGGCTATGATAGAAAGATTTCTAATCATTAAGGGAATCAAAGGTTCTTGTGGGAAAAAATGCAAGAAAATGGAGTTGAGGATTATAAGATCAGCTGTGATCTCATAAAAAACTTAGAATCATAGAAATTAGGAGTTGATCATTTGGCCCTTTGCGACTCCACCATTCATTATAATCATGACTGGTCATCTGTCTTAGTACCCTGTTCCCACTTTCACCCCATACCCTTTGATCCCTTTAGCCATAAGAACTATATCTAACTCCTTCTTGAAAACATTCAATGTTTTGGCCTCAGCCATTTTCTGTGGCAGAAAATTCCATAGACTCACTCTTCTCTGGGTTTCTCCTCTTCTCAGTTCTAAATGGCTTACTTCATATCTGTAGATTGCAACCCCAGGTTCTGGACTCCTCAGTCATCGGGAACGTCTATCCTGCATTCAAACAGTCTAGCCCTGAGCAAATTTTATAGGTTTCAATGAGATCCTCCCTCATGCTTCTGAACTCCAGTGTATACAGTCCTAAGAAATCAGTTCTCTTCTGCCATCAAAGAGAGACTGGATTGGTTAGGACACTGAGTGATGGAGCATACTCAATGGGCCAAATAGTTTACCTCTGCTCTATGTCTTAGGGTCGATATAGTGAACCCCTAACTATTCCCTCAAATGGCTTAGCGAGTCACTCAGTTCAAGCAAAGTTAGGGTTGAGCAACAACTGTTGATCTTGCCAGGATTCTCCACACCCCACTTAAGGACGTCACCCTGCTGCCTCTGAAACTCAGTTAGTGGTGGATGGGGTACTTGCTATTTGGGGAGAGCAACAAACAAACTCTGTTCCTGCCAGTTCTGAGGAAGGGTCACTAGACCTGAAACATTAACTCTGTTTTCTCCTTCACAGATGCTGCCAGAACTGCTGAGCTTTTCCAGCAACTTTGTTTTTGTTTCTGTTCCTGCCAAATTGTGGGATGTGTTTAATATTGAAAGACACTTAGTACCTGTTCAAGAGACTGAGGGCCTGATTAGGGAGGGAAGATGGTTATAAGCTGACAACCTCCTTGCTGCAACTCCTATCCAGCCAATATTTATCTTTTCTGAAGGATCCCACAAACCCAGCTAATGACCCATGTATTAACAACAGTTTTCACCAGTAGAGACACCCATTCTCAACCAGCCTCATTAAATTCTGTCCTTTATCTCCTACAGATGAGGAGGTGTTTAAAAAGTTAGAACTTATTTTGATTTTCTTTTTGTGTATTAATATTGATTGCCAGTGCTGCAGAGAGAGCATTTTGGTATTTTTTGTACCAAACGTCAGTTTCATATATTCCCAGGTTAGGCTCCTGACTGATGTTTTATCGAAATGTTCCATTTGCTAATAGCACTTTAGGCTTTCCTACAATTAACCTTAAACTGCCTGAGCCTTAAAAGCCACAGGAAAAATGAAGATCCTCTCCTGTGCCAATGAATATTGACATGTGACTTGTTGACCAAACAGCATCATACACTGTAGATGAGCTGTTCTAATTTCACATCCTGACAATCCTGACAAAAGGGTACACAAGAATTTACTTTTGAGAAAGAGCAGAATTAAAAACAGCAATTATATGTTTTCTGTTTGCTCCAGCAGATCAGAGCACTTGCAAGGAAGGGGATTTATCATGTGCTGAAAATTCCTGTACTGAGACCTGCAATGGCTCTAGTTGTGTGGCTCATAACAGTAAAATAAACTGCAGTAAGTTAGACTTGTTGTTGTTATTTGATCAGATTATTCTGAAAGATGTATATTCTGCCATGACACACCACACAACTAAAGTTTACCCTCTCTTGACCGCAAAATAATTAGTGTTTGCAAAGCCAATACATCATGTTAGTGCATCAGATGATGTAATAAGACACTCCAGACATGGTATCAATTTAAAAGATGGTATGGCTTAATTTTCATTATTAGCAGAGAGTTTGTCTTATATTTAACCTCCTGACATTTTGTCAAAAATCAACTATTTAAAACTTGAATATCTTGCAAGAAAATCCATTTAAATGTTCTTCCCTTATGCAGGTAAATGTGAGCCTATTACTCTTGAGCTCTGTATGAATCAGCCGTACAATTCCACGATCTACCCTAACTACCTGAGTCACCGGGACCAGAAAGAGGCATCAATTAGCTGGGAATTTTCACTCTTTCCAAACCTTGTTCAAACCAATTGTTACAAGTACCTCATGTTTTTTGCGTGCAGCATCCTTGTACCAAAGTGTGACTATGAGACTAATCAACGGGTCCCACCTTGCAGGTAATGCAGAATGCCTTCTGTTTTCAACAGATATTATTAGAAAGTATGTGAAGAGCAGTATTTTATTTTGTGATAGACATTTCTGTAATAATCCAATGGAGTAGGTTGCAGTATTAATGCATCATGTTTAGTTTTATCATAAATGTAATCCAAGTCTGCTATATTCATGTTTTGTGCAAAATTCTTGAGTGAATAAAACAATCTGTAACAGTTTTGGTGCATTTGTCACTTATTGCATCAGCAAAGTGAATCTGCTTGATACCAAAAGATTCCATAATAATACATTTCTACATCCCTTTGATTATTTTCACCATCAATTACAGCATATTTCATGTAGATACTGAATTGGGAAGCAATGGTGCTAAGGAATATGAAGTAAAGGACTTGATTAATGAAGTAATTTTCCATCAAAATGGTATCTTGGTCAAGCTTTAATTGAGAAAATATGTCCAACTAATTACAGCAAAAAATGCATGACCCCATTTAGTATTTATTATTTTTACTGGGATGTTTCTTGTATATGCAATTAGTTAACCTCCCATTTTATCATACTTTAATTGTTGTTTAATATTTTTATTCTTTTATTCAGATCCCTATGTGAAGACTCCAAAAAACACTGTGAGACTGTACTGAGCATGGTTGGACTGCAATGGCCAGAGGACACAGACTGCAAACAATTCCCCAGAGAAACCTCTGACAACAGGACATGTCTGATGCCTGATGAGAATGTGGAAGGTTAGCATTAATTTTATAGGTTTAAGAGTCATATTAAGTTGCAGCTTTGCTACAGTTATGCTTTTAGTTTCAAGTTCAGTATCTTCCTGAAAAATGTTTTCTTTCTTGAAGAAGCTGGGACTTACTGGGTAAAGTTCCTTGGGTGTCAGCTGACTTCAATACCTCTCCCCAATGGCTATTGTTTATCTTTAAATTTAAACACTAAGATGTAAAAGTTTGTTTTCAATTCATGGGCAGTAATCTGACAGAGTGCATCATTGTCCCTCTCACCTCCTCCCGCTCTCCCAAAATAACCTTGTTCTAAAGTCACAAGAAATAGGAGCAGCAATGGCTATCAGCCAATGAGCATGTTGCGCCATTCAGTAAAAACCTGGGTGATATGGTTGTAGTCTTAACTCCCCATTCCTTTGCTCTTCTATCAATGAAAAAGTTCTGTGTACCTCAACCTCGAGTACATTCCATGTCCCAGCCTCTACTGCTGTCTGCGAAAGAGAATACCAAATATATGAATGACTATATGAGGGAATACATTTTTCTCATCTTGTCTTAACTGGAAAACCTAATATTTTGAAACTGAGCCCTAGCTCTAGCTTCTCCCGTGAGAGGAAACACCCTCTCAGTACTGTCACAGAGGATCCCTCAGAATACTTTATTTTTATATAAAATCACCACTCGTTTCTCTAAATTTCAATGAGCATTGATTCAATCTTCCATCAGAATGAAACCCTTAAGTTTAAGAATCAGCCAAGTGAACCGTTCTTGAATTGCTTCCAAATTAAATATATCCTTCCTTAAGTAAGGAGATCAAAATTGTATGAAGTAATCCAGCATGGTCACTTCAATACCCTGTACAAATGTTTGATGCAGAGTAATGCCAACAGCATGGGTTCAATTCCCATGTCAGCTGAGTTCAGCCTTAAGTTGCTGCCTTTTCAACATAATTCCTTGCCTGAGGTATGGTAACCCTCAGGCTAAATGCACCACCATTCAGCCCTCTCTCATAAGACAGCAGCCCTGTGGTACTCTGGGACTGCGAAGACTTCATCTTTGCTTACAGTTGTAACAAGATGTCCTGACTTTTATATTGCATTCCCCTTGCAAATAAGCTGCAACATTACATCAGCTGACTGACTAATTTGTGTAGCTATGTGATAACATTTTGTCATTCATGTAAAAGGACACACCAGGCTGTTATGTACTGCAGAATTCTGTGTGTTTCTCAATTATTTTGCTACCCCATGCTTAATCTCTCTATATTCTTCGCAGAATCTTTGTCTCCTCACCATTGCTTGGTTTAATACCTACCTTTGTGTCATGAACAAATTTAGCAACAATATACTTGGTTCCTCCATCCAAGTCATTAATATGGATTATAAATAATTGAGGCCCCAGCAGTAAAGCCCATTTGACCCCACTGATTATAATTTGCCAACCTGAAACGATATGTTTATTCTGACTATCTGCTTCTTGTTAGTTATCTATTGAATTATAGTACTACCATCTGAACCCTCAGCTTCAACACCTCATTGAGCTCTTATTTTGTACAATAGCCTTTTTTATAGCAATTTATTGAAAGCCTTTTGTGATGCCCAGGCCAGATAGCATATAATCTGTTGTTGGGAAAATGTCTGTCTTATACAAAGGATGTAATAGAAGAGCATTGAGTAATACATAATCAAGCAGAGTCAGCATGGCTTCATGAAGGGGAAACCATGCCTGACAAATTTATTGAAGAGGAAACAGCCAGAGTAGTTAAAAGTGAAACAATAGATGTGGTATAGTTGAATTTCCAAAAAGACATTCTATAAGGTACTCCACATAAGGCCAGCATAAAGTATGACCCCATGGTGGTTGGGGTAGTAAATTAAAATCACTAAAATCCTACCGTACCATAGGGCTGCTCTCCGTTATAGAGAGAACTGGTGATGGCCCAACCTGACGATTTGAGCTTGATACAAATATAGGTGGCAAGGCAAGTAATGAGGATGACACAAGGAGTCTATAGTGGAATATAGACAGGTTAAGTGTTGGCACAAACTTGGCATATTGACTATAATGTGAGAGAATGTGAGAATATACACTTTGGCAGGAAGAATAGAATAGCTGAATGTTATTTATAGGGAGAAAGACTGCAGAAAGCTATAGCATAGAGGAATTTTGGGGATCCTTGTGCATGATTCACAAAATGTAAGCATCCAGGCTCAGTGGGTAATAAAGAAGGTAGATGGAATGTTGACTTTTATTTCAAAGGGAATAAAGTATAAAAATAAGAATGTCTTGCTTAAACTATACAAGGTACTGATCAGACCATAGCAGGAATACTAAGAACAGCTTTTGTCCCCTTATCTAACGAAAGATATCCTGCCATTGGAGACTTTACAGGGAACGTTCAATAAGTTGATCCTGGATATGGAGCGGCATTCTTACGAGGAGAGGTTGAGTAGCTTGGGATCATTGGAATTTAGAGGAATGAGAGGAGACCTTATTGAAATGTGTAAGACTTTTAGAGTGCTGCAGTGGATGCTATGCTGCCATTCCAGAAGTCCATGCATTGGTCCTATGAGCCAAGAGTCACTGCCAACACTGCTTAAGAGCGGCACGGTGGCTCAGTGGTTAGCACTGCTGCCTCACAGCGCCAGGGACCCGTGTTCAACTCCTGCCTCTAGCGACTGTCTGTGTGGAGTTTGCACATTCTCCCCGTGTCTGCGTGGGTTTCCTCTGGGTGTTCTGGTTTCCTCCCACAGTCCAAAGATGTGCAGATTAGGTGGATTGGCCATTTGAAATTGCCCGTAGTGTCTAGGGATGTGTAGGTTAGGTGGATTAGCCATGGGTCATGCAGTGTTACAGGGATAGGGTAGGGGTTGAGTCTGGGTGCACGGTATTTGCAGAGGTGTTGTGGGATGGTTGGGCTGAGTGGCCTGTTTCCACACTGTAGGGATTCTGTGATGATTCTGTGGTCTACTACTGCTGCTATTTTGATTGTTTGCACATTGAACAGAAAGATAAAAAGTGTAAATTGTAGAGATTTGGGAGTCCATGTAGACCCAGGCATAGAGTGTAGGGTTAATTAGGCTCAGTGTGGGTCACAATTTGAAAAGAAGAGTTTGGATGAGCTGAAGTTCCTGAAGGTTCGAAGATACAAGGTGGACCAGGAGAGTATGGCAAAAGCCCAGTCTGAGGATGACAGAAGCAGGAATAAGTATTTCAGCAACGACAGAGCTAAGGCATCGTAGGGCAATGTCATTGTGATAGAAGAAGTGGACATTCAGTAGCTCTCTAAAAACAAATTCCTGACTTTGGATTGTTTTTATGAATAACTTTGAATAGCATCCATAAATCAGGTTACTTTCTGCAGCAAGTTATCATATTTAAATTCGAAGGAACCCTGGCCTCAACTGAAAGCAATCCCAGTAGGTTTTGTATTAAGATGGTAGGTTTCACTGTAGGTTGCAAGAGGTCTTGAACTATTCAGTAAACATGTGCAATGAATTGATTCAAATATTCTGCTGTAAATTAAATAATTGAATGAACTTTACTTGCAGTCTCAAACAAGCCTGCTGGAGGTGTCAAATTTGCTCCGTATTGTGATTCAATATAAATGTCTTCTCACAGTTTATACTTCCCCAACTAACCATAAGTTCATAATGCGATTAAATTCCCAATTATTTAATGTAATGAAAATGCTAAAATAATGTTAGAAATAGGGGGCCTGCCTGTATCAAAAGCCTACCATGTATAACCACCCTCACCGGATGCAATGGAAGTGTATTGACGGAATGATTTACTGTTTTATTTACAGAGTGCTCCCCAAGTCATTTCAAGTGTAAATCAGGGAGATGTGTCTTGGCATCAAAGAGGTGTGATCGACGACCAGACTGTGATGATTTTAGCGATGAGGAAGCATGTGGTATGCTATGCTTACATTCCTGCTGTGAAGATACTACATTTTAATTTCCCAACAGACTACAGCAAAATTTCTACTAGTGTTGTACATAAAATATGACTTTTTTAATATTAAAAACATGTCTACCAGGAACTGGGTGCATATGCTACACATTTATTCCCAAGACCCAAGATAAAATCCAGCCGAAACTGAGAAAATCTCCACTGTAAACTGTCTGTAAAGGTTTCCTGTGTGAATTTGAGTTTAACTAGTCTTAATCTTCTTGATTGTTCCACACATTTACTGTTGAAATGGAGCAGTCAAAGCATTTGCTTGATGCATTGGTTGAGAAATTTGCCAATGGGCTTTCTATTATTTTCTCCCACAAGTCTATTTTCACTGGTCAATATACATGTTGAGGTTCATACAGTTTCAGGTGCTACAAGTTCAGCCACCTTGGCAACTAGTCATCCGCTCCCAATATAAATCAAATGCTAAGATGGGTGTATCAAAACTATCCTGCATGAAAATGACTATCCTAATCACATCGTTATTCGCTGTATACTATGCAAAATCTTGAAAAGGTTTCTGGCAGGCTCTTCTGACACTGAAAGGTGCTCAGCTATTCTATCTTCCACTACAGTCAAAAGGGAAGATATCTTAAAAATGTGAGCAACATGTGAAGCTAGCTGTCTCACATTACTACTCTGCAGTAAACATGAGTAGTACTGTCCACAAACAGAATGTCAAAAGTATTTTACCTACCTCACAAATGTATAATGTGGTATATGACTTTCGCACCAATGTGATGTCAGGTATGCAGGTCGTATGTCCTGCAACTGGCAGACATTTTTGAAATAAACATGTCCCTTTGAGCATCTGTAGCAGGCAGCATGGTGACCGCACTCAACCAGTCTGTGCTCACAAACCTCACAACACCATGCCCAGCATCATGGAGGCAACATTTTAAGACGGCAACCTATATCGAATGAATTACCACAAGGATTAGTACTGGGACCACCATTATTTACAATAAATACTATTGACTTGGATGAAGAAAGTGAATGCACCATTGCCAAGTTTGCAGATGACACCAATATATGTGGAAAGGCAAGAGGCGAGAATGACACAAAGAGCCTGCAGAGGAATACAGACAGGTTAAGTGAGTGGGCAAAATCTTGGCAGATGGAACATAATGTGGGAAAATGTGATGTTATGCTGACAGGAAGAATAGAGGAGATGAATAGCATTCAAAGGAGAAAAAGCTACAGCTTTCTGCAGCCTAGTAGTCCTTGTGCATAAATTACAAAAAAACTAGCATTCAAGTTCAGCAGGTAATAAGGAAGGCAAATGGAATTTTGGCCTTTATTTCAAAGGGAATAGAGTGTAAAAGTGGGGAACCGTCATTAAAATTATACAAGTCACCAGTCAGGCCATAACCAGAAAACTGTGAACAGTTTTGTGCCCCTTATTTAGGGAAAGATATACTAGAATTGAAGGCAGTCCGGAAAATGGTCACTAAGTTGATCACAGGTAAGGAAGGGTTTCCTTAAGGGAAGAGGTTCAGTAGGTTGGGCCTAAACTCATTGGTGTGTATCATACAGAAGAATGGTAGGTGACCTTATTGAAACATACAAGAGTCTTAGTGGAAAGATTGTTTTCCCCTTGTGGGAGAGTCTGGGACCAGAGAGCATAATCTCAGAATAAGGGGTTGCATATTTAAGATGGAAACAAGGAGAAATTTCTTCTTTGAGTGTAGCAAATCTGTGGAATTCTTTACTGAAAAGGGCTGTTGAAGCTGAGTCATTAATGATATTCAAGTCTGACATAGATTTTTAATCAGTAGGGGAATCCAGGGTTATGGGGAAAGGCAAGAAAGTGGAATTGAGAATTATCAGTTCAGCCACAATCTTACTGAATGCTGAATGGGCTGAATGGCCTACTTCTGGTCCTGCACCTATGGTCTTGTTAGATCTAATTCTGCTATTGGACAACATTTGCTAAGTAAGAATTACACTGGAAACTAATTTCGAATTATCAGTTGGGCTCACAGTTTGATTCATTGTCACTTGCTAGAAGCTATATACATTCACACCCTGTTCTTTGTGGGTGAAAGGATTATGGAAACTGCCGATCTGTGTTGTATTTTCCATGATAACATCCTGACCAATCTGAGTCTATGTGCCTTGTTGGAGTTTAATCAGCTTCCTATGATTGACAGTTAGCATTGCTGCACCAGCTCCACGCCTACAATGGTCCAAGCAAATTAACGCCATCTTCTCTTGCTGTATAAATTGTTGTTCCCTTTCAAAGTTTATTTTCTTGCATCCCAGTCTTATTGAGTGCAATATGACAGCCTTCAGTGTAGTGTTTCTAGTTCACACTCGACATGGACCTGCAGCACACAACTGCACAAAAAGGAGGTAAAGGATAGCTAGGGCAGAACATAATGCACACCCCCTCTGGAACTTTTGATAAAAGGTATATTCAATCAGGTGGGAAGGAAGCATGTTGAGATTGCTTGAGCTTTCCAACTCCACACTGATTAATTAGGGCAGTGGAATAGAATTTTTCCTACTTCTTGAATCCAGCATCAGTATCAAGCACTCCCAGGTCAGTTACAGCACAGCCAGATGCAAATTGAAAGGTGTGGAGGTCTTTGAATAGCTTTCCAGAATTGCTCACAATTGGGGTCCTTACTCAACAATTAATTCCAACCCGATCCCCGTCTCGTCATCAGTGATGCATTTGGACTCTGGGGTTGTGGTCACTCATTCGAAGGCGCAGTGCCTGATCCATGAGTGAATATTAGGAAGGGTGGGCAGGGTGAGAGCCATCCGTCTACCCTTGCTGCGGACTGGCTTAAACGTGACTGCAACACCACCAGCACCTTCTTGTCATTATTGACTTGTAGCCTGGGATGCATCAAACATTCTAGGCCTTGGCTAAGTGACGGACTGGCAGCAATGCCTATTTCTTCATTGGTGCTGCTGTTAAGTAGAGCATCCAAAATGTAATTGACTGGTAACTTTAGGCTGGCAGGATATCCACACCTTGGTCCTTAATCCTGGGGCAGGCTGGCTATTCAGTTAAGTGGCACTTAGTCTGATGGACTCTCCAGTGAGGAGACAATGTGGGGCTTTTGCTGGAACCCTAGCTCTGTAGGCAGCAGGTGAGACCCTTGCTGTCTCCATTAATACCCCACACCTCGTGTGTAAAATGGAAAAATGTCACCATGCTGGAGCCAAGTTTTCTCCTCTGAAATTGGACTTTGAGGACATTGTTGGGTCAGAGTGTAAGGACCTTTTAGTTTGCATCTGGCTGTGCTGTAACTGACCTGGGAATGCTTGATACTGATGCCGGATTCAAGAGGTAAGAGGAGTTCTATTCCACTGCCCTTGTTAAACACTTTTAAAACCTATTCTCCATTTGACCTTTAGGAAAACTTTGAAAAGTTTGTTGTAAATGGAAATTTTTTTTTGAAGCAGATTTTAAGTAGTTAATCTGTGTTGGACTGGTGTCATTATACTGCTAACTTGTCAGGTTGCTGGTGATAATGTAAGCACTATAACAATCAACAAACAAGTAGCTCCTAGTAACAATCAGTACATGAGGTTGTCTGCTTTCTACTGCAGGCAGATTATTGTGAATGTGACGCATTAAGCAGTCCGTTTTAGAAACCTAGTTGAATCATTTGACCCCATGGTTTTTTGCCATATCTTTCTCCACAATCCAACATTTCAAGCAAAAAATTATCATTCTGATTTTTTAAAAAGTTAATGTATGAACAATAGGAGACTGGGAAAGACCTCCTTGTCCATTCAGCCTGTTCCACGTCAGTCTTCAGTCAGTCAAGGGATATAGGCATAACTGACTGGGCCAGTATTAACTGTCTGTCGTTAAATGCCATGGAGAAAGTGGTGGTGAGCTGAATTCTTGAACTGCTGCAGGCCCCCATGCTGTGTAGAGAAAACCACAATGCTGGTTGAGAAGGAGTTCCAGGATTTTGACTCAGCATCTGTGAACAAACAGCATTACATTTCCAAGTCAGTATGGTGTGTGACATGGAGAGGATTGTGCAAGTTGTGGTGTTCCTATGTAGCTGCTGCTTGTCCTTTTGATGGGAAAAGTTGTAGATTGAAAGGTGCTGTTGAAGGAGCCTTGGTGACATCTTACAGTGCGTCTTGTAAATGGTGCATATTGCTGTTACTATACATCAGTGATGAAGGAAGTGAATATAGGTGATGGATGTGAGTCAATCAAGTGGGCTGCTTTGTCCTGGGTGATGTTGATCTTGAGTGTCGTTAGAGCTGCACACATCCAAGCAAGTGGGAAATATCCTATCTGACTTGTGCCTTGTGGATCGTGGATGGGCACTGGGGAAACAGGAGGTGAGTTATTTGCTGCAGAATTCCTGGTCTCTGACCACCACTTACAGCCACACTAATTATAGCTGGTCCAGCTAGTTTTTGGTCGATGGTAACCCCTTTGCATGTTGATGGTAGGAGATTCAGCAATGATAATGCCACTGAAAGTCAAGCGATAATGGTTAGATTCTTTCTTATTGGAGATGGTCAGTCACTAGCCCTGATGTAGTGCTAATATTACTTGTATTTATCAGCACAAGGGAGTTGACCAGGGCTTGCTACGTATGGATATGGACTGCTTCAGTGTCTGAGCTGTTGCAAATGATGCAAAACATTGTGCAAACAATAGGAAAGATTCCCTACGCCTGACCTTTTGATGGAGGGAAAAGTCAATGATGAAGCAGTTGAAGATAGTTGTGCCTGGAACATGACATTTAGAAACTCCAGCAGTAATGTTCTGAAGCTGAGATGATTGATCTCCAACCACAACTACCTTCCTTTGTGTCAGATATGACCATTATAGAGTTATCCCCTCATTCCCATTGACTCCAGTTTTACTAGGGCTCCTTGATGCCAGACTCTGTCAAATGCTGTCTTGATATCAAGGGTAGTCATTCACACCTGGAGTTCATCTCTTTTGACCATGCTTTGACCAAGTCTGTAATGAGGTCAGGAACTGAGTAGCCCTGGTAAATCACTCACTGAGCATTTGTGACCGGGTTGTTCTTTTATAAATGCTGTTTGATGGCATATTGATGACTCTTTCTTCTCACTTTGTTGATGATTGAGAGTAGGCTGATATTAGTCCATGTTGGATCAATCCTGCTTTTTTATGCATGAGATATGCCTGTTGCAAATTTCCACATTGTCCAATACATTCTAGTTTTGTACCTTTACTGGAAAAGCTTGGTTGGGGTGTGACTAGTTCTTTTGGCACAGATTTTCATAATTATTGCTGGACCTATTGTCCGAGACCATAGCCTTTTGCAGTATCCAGTATCTTCGGACGTTTTTTGATATGATTTTTGCATTGTACAATGCTGTGAACCTCAGGAAGGTTCAGAGATCCCAACAACGGGGCCATTTCTGAAGAAAGATCCCGACCCAAAACGTCAGCTTTCCTGCTCCTCTGATGCTGCCTGGCCTGCTGTGTTCCTCCAGCTCCACACTGTGTCATCTCTGACTCCAGCGTCGGCAGTTCTTACTATCTCTTGGACAGGCTAAGCTTGTGTTTGCTGGAGTTTAGAAAATTCTGAGGCAAATTGATTTAAACATATAAGATCCTGAGGGGGCTTGTCAAGGCTAGAAAAGGAGTGGATGTTTCCTCTTGTGGGAGAATCTAGAATTGGGGATAACTAATTTAAAAATAAGTAAGACCGAGAAGGAGATTTTTTTTCTCTCTGAGGACTGTGAGTCTTTGACCTCTCCTTTTCAAAATGTGGTGGTTTAAAAAGTTGCGCTAACTTGATGTGAAATGATTCTTTGTAAATAGTGATTTTTCAAAAGCATTGCTTATCTACTACCATTTCTTCTAATTTAGTTTCCCAATCGATTCTTGCAACCATGTTTCTCACAGTTACAAGTTTAATTTTCTTTAGATTTAACACCGAAAGTGCAAGATTTTTCAGAGTAATATCTGAATCCCAATACTGTTTAATGAAGTAAACCACTTTATACATGAGATGAATTAAAAGAGTGAAGAGTTTTCCACTTCCATAATACTGGTCAATTTACTGGTTAAACATTAAAGGTTTCTTACCAAAGCCACTGCATCATCAATACTGCATTAAAATACAATTAAATTATCAAACGTGATTATATGATGACATGTGAAGTTAGCAAAACCTTTTAAACCTACCTGTCAAAAGGTTTCCTCTGACATGAGATTTTTTTTCTGTCTAAGGACTGTGAGTCTTTGACCTCTCTTTTTCAAAAGGTCTTGGATTAAAAGGTTCTGCTAGCTCCCTTTGTCATGTGAAATAATTCTTTGTAAATAGTGATTTTTCAAAAACATTGCTTATCTACTACCATTTCTTCTTCAACTGATATGAATCACATCTTCCTCAGAAACCTGCAAAAATTGGTATGATTCCATGAAAATTGTGGGGGATCTGAAATCCCATGCCCTTTAAAAATACTGCATGATGGCAGTTGAGTGGGAAATCTCAACATTCGGTCATACCCACCTCTTTTCCTTTCAGAATATAGGTTTGCCCTGCATGGGAACAACAGAATCCGGTCCTCTATCTCTGTGCTAGCTAGCCTGCAACTTGCTTTGCAATAGCAATAAGAAATGGGGATGACAACATTCAGGAAGTGCTAAGTGCCAAGTCACTGCTCACACTGGAAGTAGCAAATTTTGGAAATCAATAGGTAAATCCGCCTTGAATAGTTTATCAGCCAGCCTGTACTGACAAAATTGCAACAAAGTGCCTGCTCTTTGTTGTAAGTTTGGATGACAGATTTGAATTTGGCTATTAGCGTATATGGTAGAATTGACAGCGGTGATGTGGCTGATTTAGATAATTTTTCTTTAAATTAAACTAATTATTCAAATGTACCACTCAATCACCCAGCACACAACAGACAATATGGTGGTGTGTTGGAATTTGCCCTTTCACTTTGGCGAAAGTCAGAGTTGGCCAATTATGTTCCCCTCACAACCAGTGAGTTGTGTTGGAACACCAACATAATGTCTGCAGTTTGCAGGCTGAATTTAATGTTTGGAGATTGGAAATGGTCCAGGGCTCCTAATATAGATTTCCTGCAGGCAGCATGAATCCATTGCTCATTTGAGACTTCATTGTATTGGAAAAGTTGAAATTTGTCCACTCCAAAACTGCATTATTTAAATAAAAATACAACTTTAAAATGTACAAATCATACATTGAATTGTCTATCTTAGAATAAATGAATTTTAGTTCAGATGTTTTTAATCAACCTGTGGAGCAGGTGGAACTTGAATTTACACTGCACCACAAGAGTCTTTGAATGAATTTTAGTGTATTCTCTCAGATTAGTAGAGATTTGACCAACCTCCTCAACTACATTATGCATATATACCATATGTGGTAGCTTTTGTTCTTTATTTTTTAAATATTTCACCAACATCCTTTAGTGTATCTGTTAGTAATTAGATTTATTGAGGTTTTATGTAGCTAGGAATACCACTTCTTTAAAAATTGAATTTTATTCAGTAAGTATGCAAGAGCAAGCTTCTAAAGCCGTTAGTGCAATTGAGTATTCACACATGGCAACTGACTTTTCTGTAAAAGAGCAGTTTAAAGTTGTTATAACAGATTGTACCACTCAGTAGTCCATTTGATTTCACTACAACAGATTGCTGTGTCAATACAGTGATGTTTCCTTCCAAAGACTTGTGTACTGCATATAATTATTGCTACCCAAAAACAAAGTTACATAAGAAGTACATTGCAATAAGAAACTTCAAATAAAGTTTTAAAAATGCACAAAGAAGTACACTTTTATCTTGGGCCATTTTTAAGCTTGATAATTGTATATTTTTTAACAAAACAGCAGCAACAACTCACATTTGTATCACATCTTTAACATACTAAAACATTACCAAGTTGCTTCTGGGTAGCATAATACGAAAAAACTTAATGCTGAACCAAAAAACAAGTTATTAAGAGTGGTGATTAAAAATCTTGCTAAAGAAGTGAGTTTTAAAGATAGTTTTAAATAAAGAGGTAGGTGGAGTGACAGAAATTTAGGAAGAGAAAGTGTAACATGGTAGTATTTGACCAACATACAATGTATTTGCTCATTTCTAATACCATGGTTGAATTGTTTTCTGCATATAGTACAGACTGAAAGGTTTGAAATCATTTAAAACTTTAAAGAAACTTTATGCTACATTTTAATACAGAAACTGAAGTTATGAAAGGAAAACTTCCCCAAATGACAGGAAGTGAAGTGTGGCCAAAACCCAGAACATCCACCAATTGAACATGGCACCTATCATTTTTGTGGTGCCAGGACAGTGAGTGGAGCACCTTTCATTCACTCACATTTTACAGAGGCAGCTGCCAGATGGTCACGGGGCATTTTGAAGGAGGTCAGATGGGAGAGGTCAGTGCAGTTTGGGAGTGGTCAGATGCTCCAAGCTGAATGAATCCTCCTTTAATCTTCAGTGTTCAGGCTGAGTGTGGGCTTTCACTCCTGAGCTGTGTGGTGAACAACTAATCTGTATATTCCCAACTAAGGTATAGGCCTGGCCATTTCTACGCCTTGGCCTCTACCTCTCACATGACTGCAGACTATGCATGACAAAACCGTAAACTTCCCTCTTTATGATGTTCACTGAGACACCTCTAACTTAATCACAAAATGACTCCCACTGCCATCTTGCCCGTGGCAATGGGAAACACATTAGCTTTATATCTAGGAAAAAATTCTAATAATTAATTCTAGATCCAAATTTTGTTTCGGAAATAAAGAGACAGTTATAACACAACTGTTTACAACTTGATACTTATTATTGTTCTTTTTGGGATACTCTGTCTATTCATTGTGGACTTAGAAACCCCAGGCTCTGAATAAAGTAACAATCCCAAACAATAATAATTTTATAGTCTAAAGGACACAATTCTAGAACTTAAAACTCTTGTATACCTCACAATTGTAACACTATACAAAGATGTATTATCTGCCAAACCACCAGTTTAAATAGCAGGAAAAATTCCTGAGGATGGTAAACAATAGCAAGATCCAAAATAAGGGCAAAAAAAATGCCTCTTAGATTAGGCAACATCCATAAATAGGGAAACAGAATGAAAGATCCTTGACCTGTAAAGTTAACTTTGTTTCTGCCACCACAAATATTGTCTGACTTGCTGATCGCTTCCAGTATTCTGTTTTTATTCCTTACGCTTAACATTGAATCCAGTAAAGTATAATATGGACTGTATTAGGATTTGGGTTCATTGTGTTGTTTGCCCATCTTGACTTCAAGAAGGACTGCAGAATTCTTTATGTTGAGACATTTGATTATTTCTGGACTGGGATAAGCGTGGACCAGTATCTCTGCTGTGGCTATCAGAGACCAGTGAGCAACTATTGGAAATTGGTAGGAGGATATGAAGAAATTCTGTCATCTAATAGGTGTGATGATTTCAGACTACTTCATTGAGGTTTCAGCCCAGGGCATTCATTTTGACACCTGAATACTTTGGTCTTGGAAAACAAATTTTAAGACGCCTTTCTGAGATAAGAACAATAGGATAATTCAGTAAACATTCATTGTAAATGATAAATATTTTATTTGTTACTTCTGTTTATTAAATTTCCATAAAAACTGATAGTCAATCCAACTCTTTAGTCCTCTTGACTTCTTCTCATTTGTTCTCAGGTTGTAGTGAGAGAGGCCTGTGGGAATGCACCATTGACAAGACCTGTATCGAGCGTACAATGATCTGTGATGGCTTCCAGGACTGTGCTGACAAAGCAGACGAAAAGAATTGCTGTAAATCCCCATTGGTGTTTTCAATTTCTTTTGTTACCAAATTGAATGTTTTGCTTAGAGCATGTCCTTTTTAATGCATCTAGCAATGTGCTTTTGCAATCATCTTTCTGTTCCAAATTTATTCAGCTAAACATACAGATTTTGTAAATATTAATATAGCTCTGCAACTACTCAGTACACTGAGCGTAATCAGCACCCTACATTGTCGTAATGTGTTTTCCCCATTACAAGGCCATGACCTATGAGACAAAGTGTTTAGATAACACTAGGAATTTGAGATTATCTGCATAACACAAAATCAAAAGTTTCTATTATTTTAACATAGAGGCTATTCTTCTGATGACTATGAATTACTAGGCTGTTCCAACTGTGCGACGAAACCATAACTGATGAGGGACAAACAGAACTGTGACTGAGGTCTCTCTCAGGAGTGAATGGGCTTTCAAAATTCACGAGTTAACATGTAAAGTCTGCTTACTGCATTTGCCTTATTAGAATTTCTTTCATAAATTGTTGGTATTGAAGTTTTTACTGAATTGCATACCCTGATGTGGTTTATTTAATAATTGTATTTTATTTTACATTTTCACAAGTCAAATATTTCATTCAAATGCAGGAATATGATTTTGAAAATATTTTTTCAGAACTTCAGTTTAATTTTCTTAATAGAGAAAGCAATATAGCACTTGCAATTATAGGAGGTGAACAATTACAGCCATATACTTTCAAAGGAGAAGCTACCCTTCAGTAACTAATTGGAGTTCAAGATGGGATTGGTCTGTCATGGGAAATGGTCAAGACATTTTACAGCAGGGTGTAACGAAATGCCCACTTTAAGGGCATTTAAATGGCCATTGGATAAACATATGGATGATAATGGAATATTTTAGGTTAGATGGGCTTCAGATTGGTTTCACAGGTCGGCGCAACATCGAGGGCCGAAGGGCCTGTACAGCGCTGTAATGTTCTATGTTCTATGTTCTATGTTTAGGGAATACGCTCATCCTCTTTGTCAGGTGTGTGTCTTAGAAAATTTGTTTTGAATTAAAAGTTTAAAAATATTGTAAAACTCAAAGAGAACCAAGTTAATTCAACCAAACTCAAGATATTCTTAATTTCAAACATGAAATTGTTTATTTTCTTTGAGTAACATTTAAGGAATATTTGCATGGAGCAATAGCCTTGGATGGATTTGTCTGTGAGTTAGGTTTATTTTCTTCTAAAATTTGAGCTATTCTACTCTGTCAAGAAATAGGACAGAATATTTTATGGCTTATTTTAAAGATATTTCTGATTCCTTCTGCTTTTTTTTTCTAGCATCTTGTAAAGACAATGAGGTAGTCTGTGTTAACCATGCCTGTGTTCCCCGTCATGTTTGGTGTGATGGGCAGAGAGATTGCCCTGATGGCTCAGATGAATGGAACTGTGGTGAGTATTACATAACCTTTGGTTGATTAGGACACTATTCCCTCACCTCATGGGCTAGACTCCCAAGTTCATTTTGCTTAATTTTGGACTGTTGGCTCTGCTATCAGTGATTTATGCTATTCTTTGATTATTAATGCTACTGTTTCTTAACCTGGTATAGCATTACTGCTGAAACTGTAATTATGAAGAAGGTTTTCTAAGATTACAAAGGGATCTTGATCAAATGGGTCAATGGGCTGAAAAATGGCAAATGGAGTTCCATCTGGATAAATGCGAGGTATTGCATTTGAGAACAACAGACAGGGTAGGGCTTATACAGTTAATAATAGGGCCTTGGGTAGCATTATAGAACAGAGGGACCTAGGGGTGCAGGTACATAATTCTTTGAAGTTTCGTCAAAAAGTTTTGGTGGTTAAAAAGGCATTTGGCACGCTTGCCTTCATTGCTCAGTCCTTTGAGTATAGGAGTTGGGAATTTTATGTTGAGTTTGTACAGGATGTTGGTGAGGCCTCTTCTGGAATACTGTATCCAGTTCTGGTCGCCCAGTTACAGGAAGGATAATATCAAGCTGGAGAGGTTCAGAAGAGATTTACCAGGATGTTGCCAGGTATGGAAGGCTTAAGACTGGATAGGCTGGGACATTTTTTTACTGGAAGTTGAGAGGTGACCTGATACAAGTTTATAAGATAATGAGAGGTATAGATAGAGTTGATGGTAGTTGTCTTTTCCCTAAGATGGGGAATTTCAAGACTAGGGGCACTTTTTTAAGGTGAGAGGAAAGAGATTTAAAAACGACATAAGAGGCAAAGTTTTTACACTGAGGGTGGTTCGCGTGTGGAATGAACTTCCTAATGAAGTGGTCGATGTGGGTACAATTACAACATTTAAAAAACATTTGGATGGATACATGAATAGGAAAGGTCTGGAGGGAAATGGGCTAGGAGCAGGCAGGCAGAACTAGTTTAGTTTGAGATTATGTTCAGCACGGACTGGTTGGACCGAAAGGTTTGTTTCCACTCTGTGACTCTATGACTATGAGCTACTGAGTTTTCACAAACCCTTGCTGCATCAGTAGGACATGAAACTAATCCCTACAGTGTGGAAGCAGGCCATTCAGCCCATTGAGTCAATACTGACCCTCCAAAGAGCATCCCACCCTAACCCTATCCTTGTAATTCTGCACTTTCCTCGACCAATCCAACTAACCTGCACATCTTTGGACTGTGGCAGGAAAGTGCAACACCTAGAGGAAACCCATGCAAACACAGGGAAAATGTGTAAAGTTTGCACAGTCACCCAAGGCTGGAATCAGTTCTGGTTTCCTGACGCTGTGAGGCAGCAGTGTAAACCAATGAGCCGCTGTGGCACCCCCATATTACTCTTGCAACTTGCTAGCTAGTAGGAAACATTCATTGCTATACAAATGCATTCGTAGTCTGCTCAGTGCTGCGACATCACAGTCCTGCCAATTCAAGTACTGATCCCAGCTGATGTTATCACTGGACAAGAGAGATAGTCAGAACTACCGATGCTGGAGTCAGGGATAACACAGTGTGGAGCTGGAGGAACACAGCAGGCCAGGCAGCATCAGAGGAGCAGGAAAGCTGACGTTTCTGGTCAGGACCCTTCTTCAGAAATGGGGGAGGTGGCGGGAGCTCCGAAATAAATAGAGAGAGAAGGAGTGGGGCTGGGGAAGTTAGGTGGGATGGTGATAGGTGAGTGCAGGTAGGCAGTGGTGGGGATTGGTCAGTGAGGTGGGAGGAGCGGATAGGTAGGAGAGAAGATGGACAGGTCAAGGACACGGGGATGAGAGGGAGGGTTGGTCATGGGATGAGGTCGGGGATGGGGAGGTTTTGAAGCCAGTAAAGTCCACATTGAGACCATTGGGTTGTAGGCTCCCAAGGCGGAATATGAAACGCTGCTCCTCCAGTTTCTGGGTGGTGTCATTGTGACACTGGAGGATGCCCAGGATGGACATGTCGTCTGGGAGTGGGAGGGGGAATTGAAATGGTTCGGGACTGGAAGGTGTTGTCGTTTGTCACGAACAGAGTGCAGGTGCTCTGCAAAATGGTCTCTGAGCCTCCACTTGGTCTCACTGATGTAGAGAAGGCCACATCGGGAGCAGCAGATGCAGATGCAGACCACATTGACGGATGTGCAGGTGAACATCAGTCTGATGTGGAAGGTTATTTTGGGGCCTGAGATGGAGGTGAGGGGGGAGATGTAGGGGCAGGTGTAGCACTTCCTGCAGTTGCAGGGAAAGGTGCCAGAGGTGGTAGGGCTAGTGGGGAGTGTGGAGCGGACAAGGGATTCATGGAGAGAGCGGTCCCTACGGAAGGCAGATCGTGGTGGGAAAGGAAACATATCCTTGGTTGTGGGGTGAGATTGCAGGTGACGGAAGTGGCAGACACTTCACCTGCACATCCGTCAGTGTGGTCTACTGCATCCGCTGTTCCTGATGTGGCCTCCTCTACATCAGTGAGACCAAGCGGAGGCTCAGAGACCGCTTTGTAGAGCACCTGCACTCTGTTTGCAACAAACGACAACACCTTCCAGTCGCGAACCACTTCAACTGCCCCTCCCACTCCCTGGACGACATGTCCATCCTGGGCCTCCGCCAGTGCCACAACGACATCACCCGGAAACTGAAGGAGCAGCACCTCATATTTCACCTCGGGAGCCTACAACCCAATGGTCTCAATGTGGACGTTACTAGTTTCAAAATCTCTCCACCCCCGTCTCATCATATGACCAACCCTTTCTCTCATCCCCGTGTCCTTGACCTGACACAACCTGTTCATCTTCTCTCCCACCTATCTGCTCCTCCTACCTCACTGACCAATCCCCACCACTGCCTACCTGCACTCACCTATCACCTACCTTCCCCAGCCCCAACCCTCCTCTCTATTTATTTCAGAGCTCCCTTCCCCTCCCCCATTTCTGAAGAAGGGTCCTGACCTGAAACATCAGCTTTCCTGCTCCTCTGATGCTGCCTGGCCTGCTGTGTTCATCCAGCTCCATACTATGTTATCACTGGACAAATTGGGTCACAGAATGAAATCTAGCTTGTTGGGTCATTTTTATTTAATATAGTGGTCATTCACCGAAAAATGGGCACACAAGGCTACAGATTTTCTTTAACGATTAAATTGAAGTTTATTACACAAAAGAAAAGAGAGAAACCGATCCATTTAAATACAGAACACGGCTTGAAAGATCTTTAAAGAATTTAGCAACTCTCTAGTTCCAGCAAATGTAGCTCTAGCCGCACCGACCTCAGCACAAATTGTAGTGGGGCCAGATGAGTCTCTAAAGTGTTTCTTAATTGGAGGTTTGATAGCTTCAATTGGCTCAGGATCATGTGGGCCACTGCAAGATTACAGTGGGTGACTGCCAATCCAGCCCCAGGGGTAATGTAAAATACCACACATGGCATAATTATGGTTATAATCTAATAAAAATTCATTGCAGTGAACAAATGTATAGAAAAGTACAATAAATTAGTGACACCGGTATTATTCTCAGATTGGAGAACCTTAAGGGGAGATTAAATTATGTTGAACAATGTTATGAAGGGTAAGAGTATTTAAGGAGAAGCTGTTACTACTAGCAGATAGTAACCATGGGGCACAGATTTCAGTTAATTGGCACATGAATCAAAGAGAGATGAGATTTGATTTTTACAGGGCACGTTATTATGATCTGGAATACCACTGAAGGTTATTCAATCATAATTTTCATAAAGAAATTGGATAAAGACTTAATAGGGAAAACAATTCAATGCTGTAGGGATGGGTGGGGAGCAGGACGATTTAGATAGTGCTTTAGAAAGGACCACACATGCATTAAAACCGAAGCATGGGGATGTGGTGGTGTTGTGATAATGTCATTGTACCAGAACTCACAGACTGATGTTCCAGGGATGAGAGTTCAAATGCCTCATGGCAGATGGTGAAATTCGATTTTAATAAAAATCAAGAATAAAAAATGGTGACTATGTGGTCAACTCATATAGTTAACTTTAGGAATGTTCTTTAGGGAAGGAAATCTGCAATCCTTACCTGGTCTGAACTACATATGACTGCAGACACACAATGTGCTGGACCCTTTACTGTCCTCTGGGCAATTCAGGATGGCCAATAAATGCTGTTCTAGCCAGCGATGCCTGTATCCCATGAAAAAAAATACATGGCCTCCTTCTGTCCTTTATGATTCAATGATAACATATTATTATTCCTGTTTGTTTGTTTACAGTGTCACTGTCGGACAGTGCAGCTTCCTTGTCACAGCTAGTTGTCCACAGGTCAACTTCTGACTATCACGTATGTGCTGATGATTGGCAAGAAGAGCTCAGCCAGCTGGCGTGCAAGCAGATTGGTTTAGGGTAAGGTCAGTAGCATGTAGTGCTGTAGATTCTTGGCTAAGGGGCACTTTCAACACTCAACTGCATTTGCAATACATCTGCAGTGTGTTAGCCTGCTTAGCCACAACTTGTTGATTGACATTGTAAGTGCTCCTTTAGGTTTTTTTTTGAACTCACGAAAAGTTGATTCACTCACTGGTAGAAAAATGGCCACTTTGGCAAAGTGTTGAAAAGTTGGGTTGTAGAGTCATACTGCAATTCAGCTTAATGTTCTTCACTAGACCAAATCCAGATGGAGCCAAAAATGACAATTGTAATAAAAACATAAACAAGAACTTCTTGAAGAAGTTTGGATAAAGTGCCTACTGATCCCTGGCAGACGTGTGCTAGGACTTCAGTTTGACTTTCAAACATCATTTGTCACAACATGACCCTGTCAAGGGTGTTATCTAGTTGTAAATAGATTACCTTGCAATTTATGATGGATTTTCAAACAATAAAAAAAATCTGAAGTACAAATGGCATGCGCCCAAGTTTTATAGACATCCTGTAAATGTTTTAACACTGTTAGATAGTGAGGGCAATGCTGCTTTGAAGAATGTTTCTAGAATCTGAGCTGAATGTGTAAATGCAGGATGTTGCCTCCACAGTCTGTTATGTTTGGTTGTGTGACTCTCCAACTTCCTCTAGTCCCCTGAATCTATGTGTTCCACTGTGTTTTTTGGGAGTTGAAGGTTGCTGGGGAATGGTTGTACAACACAGTTTGCTGTATCTTGTCTAAGTGACCATTGTTATTATGTAAGTATCAGATTTGCAATCCTAAAACAAATGATGTTATTTTCTTATTTCTGCCTCAAGATAATTTTAAACATTGTTAAGAATAGTACCCTTTGAGATTGCAAGTAACCCTTATCCTGACCTTAATACCTTTCAGTAAGGTTAAAAGGTTTGAATTAAGCTTTGTTTTTAATAATGTATGCTGAATATTGTTGATTGGATTCAAGATTGAGTCCATGCATTTTTAACATTCAGTTATCCTTAACACTTTATCAGTCAAGAAACTGTTGAAATCTGACCTGACTATTAAAAAATCTAGTTCAATTTTGGGATGTAGGTTTATAGTTAAGGCCAGTCTTCAATGACCTGAGAAAGTGATAGGTGAGCTGCCTTCTTCATTTGAGGGGATGGTAATGTATTTCCAAGTTGGTTGTCAGTTTATTAGTGTCAAGCATGATGTAGCTAACATCATGCCGAAAAGGGTTAAGTTGCATGAAAAGTTATGGATAAAGTTAAAGGGATTTGGGGGTGGGGTTGTGGGGGCTACAGTTCAGGAAAGGGTTTAAAGCAATAAGACAGAGAGTATGGAAAAGGTCAGAAATCTAACTTCAGACACAGCAGATAAGGGGATGACTATGAGAATGGAGGCAGTCAACTCAGGACGAGGGTGCTGTACTTAAACGCGTGCAGTATATGAAACAAGGTAAATAAGCTTGTAGCGCAGATTGAAATAGGTGGGTATGATGTTATGGGCAACACAGAAACGTGGCTTCAAGGGACTCAGGACCAGGACCTAAATATCCAAAGATGCACATCCTATTCGAAAGGACAGGCACATAGGCACATGTGCAGACTGGGCAGAGTTGCCCTGTAAGTAAGAAATTAAATTAAATCAATAAGCAAGAAGTGATAAAGAGTTGGAAGGCATAGAATCTGGGTAGAATTGAGGAACTACAAATGAAAAAAGACCCCAATTAGAGTCATGTACAGGCCTCCTGGCCATAGTCAGGATATAGGGCTGAAAATAAATCAGGAGATAGAAAAGATGTTTAAGGCACTGTTCCAGTAATCCTGGGGGACTTTAATATGCAGGTGGACTGGGAAAATCAAGTTGGTAGCAAATCCCAAGAAATCTGTGCGATGTCTATGTGATATTTTCTTTGGGGCAGCTTGTGGAATTCTGGTTTTGGTAATGTGTAATGAAACAGACTTGATTAGGAAGTTTAAGGTGAAGGAAACCCTAAGGGGCAATGATCATAATATGGTGCAATTCACTCTGCAGGTTGAGAATGAGAATCTGGGCTCAGCTGTAATGGTATTACAATTGAGAAAAGGTAACTACAAAGATGTGAGGACGACCTGTCTATTGTTGATTAGAAGGGACAAAAACAGAAATTCTGAGGAAGGGTCACCGGACCCGAAACGTTAACTCTGATTTTTCTTCACAGTTGCTGAGCTTTTCCAGCAACTTCTGTTTTTGTTTCTGATTTACAGCATCCGCAGTTCTTGCGGTTTTTATTGGAAGGGGATCGTAGCAGGGAAGATGGTGGAGCAGCAATGGCAGGAGTTTCTGTGGATAATTCAGGAGAAATTCATTCCAAGGAAGAAGAAACATATTAAGGGGAGGACAAAGCAACCACGTCTAACATAGAATGTTCAGAGAGAGCATAAAAGCAAAAGAACAAACGTACAATTTCGTAAAGATAAGTAGGAAGTCAGAGGATTGGGAGTCCTTTATAGACCAACAGAGGACAACTAGAAAAAACAAATAGGGGGAGAAGATGAAATATGAGGTTAAAGCTTGCTAGTAATATGAAAGAAGATTGCAAGTTTTTTTTAGATGTCTAAAAGGTAAAAGAGACGCAAGAGTAGACAAAGACTGCTGAAAATGAGGCTGGAAAAGTAGTAATGAGGAACAAATAAATGGTGGAGGAACTGAATCGGTATTTTGCATCAGTCTTTAAATGGAAGACACCAGCAGCATACCTGAACTTCAAGAGAGTTGGGGGCAGAGATGTGTATAGTGGCCATCACTAAGGAAAAGGTGCTGGGGAAGCTAAAAGGTCTGGAGGTGGATAAATCACCTGGATCTGATGGACTAAACCAAGAGTTCTGAAGGAAATAGCTGAGGATATTGTGGAGGCATTGATGGTGATCTTTCAGGAATCACTGCAGTCAGGGAGGGTGCTGGAGGACTGGAAAATGTTAAGAAGGGAAAGAGGCAGAAGAAGGTAAGCCTGACCTCAGTCATTGGTAAGATTTTAGAGTCCATTATTAAGCACGAGATTACGGAGTATTTGGAATTGTATGGTAAAATAGAATTGAGTCAGCATGGCTTCATTAAGGGGACGTCATGCCTGACAGATCTGTTAGAATTCTTTGAAGAGGAAATGAGTGAATTAGATAAAGGAGAGCCAGTGGACGTGATCTATTTGGATTTCCAGAAGGCCTTTGACAAGATGCCATACAGGAGGCTACAAAATAAGATAAGTTACTGGCATGGAAAGCAGATTGGCTGACTGACAGAAGACAGAGAGTGGGATAAAGGTGTCATTTTAGGGAATGGCAATCGATAACTAGTGATATTCCACAGGGCTCAGTGTTGGAACCATAACTATTCACTTTATGCATTAACGTTCTGGATGAAGGAACTGAGGGCATTATTGCTAAGTTTGCAGATGACACAATAATAGGTGGTGGGGCAGGCAGTGCTGAGGAATCAGAGAGGCTGCAGAGGGACTTGGGCAGGCTAGGAGTGTGGGCAAAGAAGTGACAGATGGAATACAATGTGGTAAGGGTCTTATTCCTTGCCCCTTGACAAATCTTAGCTTCCAGTATTGAAAAGTTAGTACCGCAACCAAAACCAAATTGAAAGTGTCTTCTCATGCAATCCAAAGCATGACTAAGCATCTCAGAAAGAAACTAGGATGGAGATACTTGTTATAGATCTTTTCTAAATGATAAGGATCCAATGTTTGAAGGATAACAAAAGACAAAAATGTTACTTAAAACAACTCCTCTATTATTCAAAATGTCCTTGATAATTCTTAGAAATTATTTCTTTTGGTATAGCACAAGCACTCAATATTCATCTAAACACAGGAAATAAGACAAGTAAAGGGAAAAATAGGGAGATTCTGATCATTTATAAATTTAAACCATTCTTTTCTCTCCAAGCTCTTAGCCTTTCTTTCCATTTGAATGTTTCTCGTAAAAACTTCACTGTAAACACAGAAGCTATGACTTTTTCAATAAATGGGTCACTGTAAAGGAGTTTAAAGCAATCATTTTTAGACATTATGTGCCTCAAAACTTCCCTATTGGTGGAAATTTATTGATTCCACATTCTCACTGATAGCCAGGTACCTAATGGCAAAGGTTTGAACCCTGTTATGATTGATTAGTGCATTAAATTGTTTAAGATAAACTGGGGAGAAAGTGCCTTTCTGAGAAAAGATGAAAACCAGGTCAAGGCTCCAGAACTCTATTAAGGTTATTAGTAGAAGAGACAGTGGCGGAGTGATAATGGACTGTCAATCCAGGGAGCTAGGTTAATGCTTTGGGAACAAAATTCGAGTTAGAACTAAACAGCTAGTTCAAGGGTAAATAGGGGTGAGCAACCAGCCCATCAGTCATCCCATGAAAAGAATACATTTTAAAATTCACTTATTGACCATCTAATAACTTATTTGCTTTATCAAAGTAATTGTTGCTGGCCAGCGAATATTTCTATAGTTTTGAAAAAAAGACAAATGGAAAAGATTTTGATTAACAACTGCATTTACTACTTGTGTAAAAAGTGTTTTAAAGTTTGTTTTTGCATGTTTCTTGTAGCTTTAGGAAAAGAAAGCCAGATCAAATAATCAATAACCAAAATAGAAATGCTTTCAGTATGTCCTTTATCCCTTGTTTTAACAACTGTCATATGTTTGGTTCACAGAGGCCCTTCAGTCACTCAAATATTGTCAGAATACAATCAAACACAACGTAGAAAGTGGTTACGCCTGGGTTCTAATTGGCAAACTAAGAATGTTTCCACTCTACAGGCCTTATTACTAAAGGGGTAAGCACCATGTTATGAACAAATTAGGAGAGATGAACTGACTCCTCTCTTTTTCCCATCTCTGGGTTGGTTAGAACAGAGATTGAATGTTTAAAAGGATGAAATATTTCCAATTTGGTACATACTCAATTATGTGTGGCTCAGTGTAAAGAAAAAAGTCATCTAGATATGTTTACTAGCAAAGATTTAGTTTTATTACTTAAACTCACACAGGTAGAGATACAGAAAATTATTCAAAAATGAAAATAAGTTCTGACCTCAGCAACACACATGTGCATACAAGCAGACAAAAATACAAGGGTAACACAACAATAACAATTAAAGTTCATGTAAAAATGATCAGATTTTCCTCTGATGACTGGTTAAATAGGTGGCTGGTGTCTTTCCTGTGGACAGTAGAGCTGAGCTGACATTTTTGTTTTTAAAACAAACTGTTGGCAGCAGGTATGTTTTAAGTGGGATATAGCTTTTGACAGACATTTGAGAGATGAGGAGGCATACAGCAGCTGCTTGTATCAGTCTCTTTTGTCCTTGTATCGATCTCTTATGATATTTCAAGGTGGTTCTGGTGAAAGAGCTGTGAATTCTTGATTATTCTGCTACCAATAGCTGGACTTGGCACTTAACAGCCAAGATAGCTGCTGTCACATTTTTCCAACTGGAAGTCATAGTCTCAAATAAGGTATGGTGGAAATCCAACAGACAGTTGTGTATTGCCCCCCACTCCCCTCCAAATTGGATCAAAACTTTTTGTTGCTTAACAAGAAGATGTACATTCTCTTACAACAGTTAGTGGACATTCACTTGTACTGTGTCTGGCAAGCCCATCGATAAAATGAAACCTGTGTCCTCATTGGTCTCAAAGCAATCCTTGAAATTAGCAACTGTGAGAGTCTGCAAAGTCCTCTAGTTATGTCCCTCTATTCTCTACTTCGGAAACATCCAAAAACTTGAAAAGTTCAAGGCTGTAAAAAGATCTGCAGCAATCTTTAAAGTCTACAGTGTCTATTTTTCAAAATGTTTAATATGTGAAACCAATCAATGAAATTATAGATTAGCATTTGACATAACAAATCTTTGAAACAGTCAGTAAATATGTGATGGGATTTGAATGCCAGACCCAAGTAATATAAAACTCTTCAGCAGTGCTAATGGAAGCATGCTGTTGTACCCTGACTTCCTTGGAGGTGTGACCAGGCATCTTGAAATCCAATTGTTGTTGAGCCTGAATTCTATCTGAACTCAAAGACTGCTGTCTCGTTTATTTATCCCATTCATTATCTGTAAATTTTCCCTGGGTTTCTATACATCAAAACTAACTGATAATTGCCTTATAAACCGTCTTGAGAACGTTACATGCCTACTAACTACTCTTCAGATCAATAAGGATTAATTTTAAGGAAAATTAAGTCCTATTACATGTAGTAAAACATCCATAACAGAATGCTACGTGACAGTTTGCAAACATAGTATTTGCCCAGTGGTTACCTTATTACAAATCTTGCCCTTCTTGTCAACTTTGATTGTGCACCCAGATTTAGTAAGTTACAGGAATAGATTTAATGGACAGTTTTTGGCACTTGTTTTTTTCATCATCCATGAATATTTCGTCCATAGACGGCCCTTGTCAGTGAGGTGGTTAGGAGGATTTAACGGGCTTCCACGTCACATCTGATGAAGGGGGTTTAATCACACTCACTAGATTTAGGTATCCCTTTAGATTTCAGTAACAGAATTCAGAACAAGAGACACTTAGAACAGAGATTGATCTTACACTGTCTGACACAAAGGTGGTAATGATAATTTTCCTCACTGACGTCAGCAGACAAATGCTCAATACCGTATCCTTGTATTTTTATCTGCAATTTTTGAAAAGATGCTAACCCATTTGTAGTAAACAGGTTGGCATATGTATTAAAATAAATGACAGGCAAGTGACAGATAAGAGTATTAAGCTCTTTTTAGCTAATTTTGTCAACTCTTTCCATGTTTGACGTGTTATTTATTTGAGTATTTTCACATAGCAAAGTGAGTGTCTCAGGTTTCTTCCTTCTGAATGTTATGGTGCCACCTATTGATCATATCAGATCATTGACAGTGGACAAGATAGTATTCATGATCTGAAGTGTCAATAACACAGGATAGAAATAACAGCAGTTTGACTACAGATTTGAATTTTTTGTCTAATACCTATTTAGAAACATAGATAATAGGAACAGGAGTAGATCATTTGGCCCCTCAAACTGCTGTACCATTCAATATGAACGTGGCTGATCTTCCAACTCAGTATCTTGTTTCCACTTTCACCCCTTACCCTTTGATCCCAAAGAACTATTTAATCCTAAGAACTATATCTATATACACAGGTTAACCACTCTCTGCGAGAAGAAATTTCTCTTCATCTCAAAGGATAGGGGGTAGATCATTTAGACTGTGACCTCTGGGTGCTAGACTCCCTGGTCATTTCAAACATCCTTCCAGAATTTGTCCTGTCTAATCGTGTTTCTATGAGATCTCTCCTCATTTTTCTAAAATCCAGAGAATATAGTCCTAATGGACCCAGTTTCTTTTCATACCTCAGTCCTACCGAACCAGGAATCAGTCTGGCAAACCTTTGTTGCACTCTCTCCATGGCCATACTTAATCTACACTACAGCATGCATCATAACTACATAAATGCCCATATTGCGACACAATTAATTGTTTATACAAAAATTACAAATTTCTGTAGTGCTTTTTATTACCTCAGAATGTCTGAAAGTATTCTTGCCATAAGTATTCTTGAAGAGAAAATCATTGTTGTAATGTGAGAAACATGGCAGTTAAATTGCACAATTCAAAGTTCTCTCATATGACAGTGTAACAAAGACCAGATAATGCTTGAAGATGTTCTTCAAAGAAGTACCATGGGATCTGTAACCTCCAGTCATGACAACAGACAGAGCTGCATCTGAAATGTGGCACGTCAACCAACGCAGGGCCCCTTCAGCTCAGCACTGATGTGTCAGCCTGGATTTTCTGCTTAGTTTCTGGAGTGAGACTCTGAAGTGAACCCATACCTATGTAGCTCATACAAGACTGCAGGGACGCAGAAACTCATAATATATATTGATAAGAGTGTTATGTATTGCTGAGATACACCTTGTACCAATAAACGTTTTCTTGTTTCCCATCCTAACATAGGCAGTTGTGTCGAAGTAAAAGCAAAGTATCGCTGCTCTGCACCAGTGAAAGTAAGTAAAAGGCTTTTTATTTTACATTGTTTATCCAGCTGTTGCATAAAATTGTGGGCATGATTTTCCATCCCTCCAGTTGGTGGGTAAAGTGGTGAAAAGAGGAAATAATGGGCCGATTTGGAGAAACTCACCACTTGCTTACCACTTCAGCAATTAATTGCTGGATGAGAAGGTCAGTGGGGATTTTCACGACTCTCCAGTAATGGTCAATTAATGGCTGGTTAAGGGTCTCAAGTCGCCAACAGCAGTCTGGGAGACAGGTAAATGTATGAATCAGAAGCACATGTATACCCCCTTGAGCTCAGTATAACTGAAGAATAACCTCCCTATTTTTATATTCAACTCCCCTCATAATAAACAATAACATTCTATTAGCTTTCCTAATTACCTGCTGTACCTGCATGCTAACATTTTTGCAACTTATGCACTTGGCCTCCCAGATCTTTCTATATATCAAAGCTTTGGAATCTCTCACCATTTAAATAATGTGCTTATTTTTTAATTCTTCCTACCAAAATGGATAGTTTGCAAGATCTTTGTCCATTAATTTAACCTATCTATATCACTTTGTAGTCTCCTGATGTCTTCTTCACAACTCACTTCCCTACCGACTTTGTTACATCAGCAAATTTAGACTTTATTACATCTTGCCATGCTGAAAGTGGTGCAGTTATGCATACTCAGTGTTTTCTGTTAGCTAGCTAATGTCCTATCTGTGCCAATTCCTGCAACAACCTTTGATGTGGCATTTTATTAAATGGCTTCTGGAAATCTAGCTAAAGTACATCCCACTGATTCCCTTTCATACACAGTACATAATTTCTTCCTCAAAGCATTCCAATTAATTAGTTAAACATGATTTCCTTTTCACAAAACCATATTGACACTGCCTGATAATCTTGAATTTTTCTGAACGTCTTGCTATAACATCTTTTAATATTATTTTCCACCATCTTCCCTTTGACAGGTGTTAAGGGCAACTGGCCTACAGGTCCTTGCTTTTTTCTCTGTCCCTTTCTAAATAAAGGAGTTACATTTTGCTGATTTTCATTCTAATGGTAACTTCCCCAGTTCTAGGGAATTTTGGAAAATTAAAACCGATGAATCACTGTCTCTCTAGCTACTAGGATGACATCATCAGGACTTAGGGACTTGTCCGCCCATAGCTCCAACAATTTACTTATTATTATTTCCACGGTGATTGTAATTTTCTTGAATTCCTAGCTTTCATTTCCTAATGTTACTTGTATCTTCTATGTTGACTGGGACTATGCTGGGGCTGAGGAGGTAAAGTGGGAAGATGAAGAGTGAGATGCACATGCTGGACGGGATTGTCACGTAGGCCCACCAAGAAGGGAATATGCTCATTTTGGGGTTAGCCAAGGGTAGGAAGCTGAGCCTGAGACTTACTGCGTGAAGGGCAATCGTTGTTTCCTTCCATTGTAATACAAATAATGTGTACAAAGGAGCTGAAAATGGCAGCCGACTCACTTGGAGTGGGTGAGCTAAATGCTTCATTTTGTGAGAGCGGTGCTTCACTTTCAAGTGATATGAGGCCCTTTAGAAGGAAACAGCATTGCACAGACACACTACAACGGAAAGACACCTATGAACACTACAAACTATATGACCGTTGGGCATTATCCTACTGTGTGGCATACAAATCCTGCCCTAAGCAACCTTGACCACATCCTGCAGCATCAGAACCATTCGCACTCATGGCTGTGATGAGCAGGCAATGTATTGTGGCCAAAAAGGTTCACCCCATGGGCCAGAGTAGCAATCACCATCCAATTTACAACAGTGCAGGAGCTGCTCACTTCACACCTTGGACCATCCAACATTGTGTATCTCAATGGTTGACTGGACTCTGTAACTTCAATCTTCAATTATCTCACTCAGCTGCTGATGAGAAGTGAACATATATTTACAAATGCGAGAACCTATTTCCAGTAAAATGTCACTCATGCTACTTGTATGCTTTTTCCTTTTCCTCCATCCCACTATGCTAACCTGTCCAGCCTTCTAAAGGGCCTCATATCACTTGAAAGTGAAGCACCTCTCTCACAAAATCATGCCAAAGGCTGCATGATGCCAACAGCATTGGTGTAGTCCTGCAACTTTTGTGTCATTTTGCCCAGTAGCCCTGGTAAAAATACCTGCCACTTCAGTGTCTGCTTGCGCATTTGTATTAAAAATGGTCAACACTATGGTGTCCTCTCCTGCCTAGGATTGAACATGTGCCTGGTGTCTGGCAGCACCCTAGAGTGGATCATCATTGACCAGCTGCGGAAATGGCACCAACAGGTGTTCTTCACTCTCATGTAGCTATAATTTCCTCTTGGGTGTCAGTGTCTGAGCTGCTGGAGGGTACAAGAGACAAGCATGTCTGGGTATCCTCTTATGGATCTGTGGATTGTACTAGTTTCAAGTTACCATCCTGAAAATTCCCAATTACCTCAACTTCAATTAGTTAGTCAATCCTCTCTCCGTGCTAATATACTATACCCAATAGTATTGGTTCTTATTTAGCCGAATGTATGTTACCTCATTGAGTAACTTTCAGAAATCCAAATATATTACATATACTGGTTCCCCTTTATCTTTCCTAATGTGAATAGCAAATACATTAGATATCTGCACTGTCGGAAAGTACATTGGATTTTATCAGAATTATAACACACAATCAGCCTCTACCGAATAGTCAATCCATGTTCGTGTTTATTCTCCACGTGAGCAGCAGCTGCAAACCCTTGCACTGGCCCAATTCCCATCATTTTTCCTTCCACCTTCTGATCCAATCTTAAAATGTTGAGATGGGAAAGCTTTCAGTTGCTGACGAGAGACTGGCAGAGAAAATTCAGCTTCTGCTCTGGGCTCTACCCACTGCTCTGGATTTGCCTTGATTCAGTTTGCCCGGAGGCTATTAAGTGGGTGTCCAGCTCTTGAAACTAAAGTGGATACAAGAATGTTTAAATACTGAAATTTGGAGCCTTAGCCAATTATAAGACTAAATTAGAATTTATCTTGCCCTCCACTCCCTGTTTTTTCTCTTTTGTAAAATCTGAAATTAAATCCTGCACTTGACAATTACATCACAAATTTCTGTTTATCCTCTGATAACTCAGGGCTCCCTTCACTTGGGTCTCACTTCACATTTGACGATTCTTGTTTTCTGGACTATATTTGCAAAATACTTATTATTTGTCAGCAATCTCTCCTCATGTCCCATCTTTGATCTCCTATCCTTTCTTTAAATCATTTCTTATATTCTTATATTCTCTTATTCATAACTTTATTTTGCAACTTACAATGCTCTCCTCTTCAAATTTAATTTCTGAAACTCCTTTTTTTAAACTGGTATATATTTATTTCTCAACCCAGTAATCCAAGATTACTGAACAGGTAATGAGCGTGAAACTCTACTGCTTAATACTTCATAAGGAGATTAATACTAAAGGAGCTTTGAAACTGTCAGACTGGCCAAGAAGAAAGTTGAAAGGATTCCAATTTAGTGTTAGTTGGATTTGTTTTCACCTGATGTTGACTTTGCCAGCTGTGATTTGATGGATCTGCCTTGCTGCTTTGAAGTTTTATGAATGTCTGGTAAATAAATTTTAGTGCACCTAGACTAGTAATCAATGTTATCTAAACTGCAACTGGTGCAAGTGAGATTTGAATTATTTCTATAAAAGATGGTAAGGCTGTGATTTCTCTTCCCAGGTTGGGTGCACAGAGGTGGTAGAAATCCCAGATCTGTGAACACAATCCTTAGATGGGGCTGGTGATGATGGATTGGGACTCGGGCCAGACAACCCAGGGAGAGCCTAAGAGGCTTTCTGTTCCAAAGGAGGAAGAGCCTACCTCAGGGCTCCAGCACTGTGCTCCAAGCTTAAAAATAAAGATTAAAACATTTCTTTTGTTCTTTTCCCATCACCTCCACACTCTCTCTATGACCCGCCCTCACCCCATGCCCATTTGTACATTCTACAGTACATCAATCAAAACACCAGTGCCACCTCTGCCCATTTATGTCCCTTCATGGCCTTTATAGCTCCATGCCCTTCTACCAATCCCCCCCCAACCCTTTATAGCCAGTCTTCCATCTACACACCTGGCTATACATCTCCCATAGCCCCTTATACCTCAAGCCAACCTATATCTTTAATCACCCACAGCCTTTTATAGCCCCTATGCCAACTGATGGCAACTCACATTCCCCTAACCACTATTTTCCCTTCCTTCTGTATACCAACTCACCTCGTGTCCACTTTGGGCAAACCTCAGGAAGCATGCTGACAGTGTCTATTGATGATGGTGCAATTGGGGATAAATGAAAACTCAGAATTTTTTTAAAAAGTCATTGAAATTCCTTCAACTAATCCCTTATGAAAACAAACACTTCCCATAATTACTTAAGTGGTCAATCTGATATATTAACAAACATTTCCAATTAATAAACAGTTGAAATTGTCCATAAAAATGCTCAATGATAAGTACCACATTGTGAAATTAATTGTTTGGAAATCACTTATGCGACACAATTCCTATACTTGCTATATATGACCAGACATATACCCAGCACTATTTTTTTAAATAATTCATTTATTCTTGGACAATTCATTAGGACTGGCAAAGATTTCAATGAGTTTATGCCCTCTTTACAATTAAAAATGCATTTTTACCACTCCAAATTAATCATTTATATATTCTAAACAGTTGTGGATCCAACACTGATCCCTGTGGAACCCCACTGGTCATGTATCGCCAATGTGAAAAAGAACCCCTTATTCCCACTTGCTGTTTCCTATCCATGTGCCAATTCTCAATCCATGCCACTGTACTACCTTCAACACTGTGATCTATTATCTTATGAAATAACCTTCTCTGAGGTACCTTGTAGAAAGCCTTCAAATACGTCACATCTACTGGTTCCTCTCTATCCACTCTGGTTGAGACTTCCTCGAAAAGCTCTAATAAATTAGTCAGACATGATTTCCCTTTCATGAAGCTTCTGACTTTGTTTGATTAGATTATGATTTTCCAAATGTTCTCCTCTTACTTCCTTAATAATTAATTCCAATATGAAAGGTTACACGATTGCACTGCATGACATGGGGGCTGGAGAATGTTTTTACTTTGGGAAAAGTTGTAACAGGATAGAGTGAGATAGAAAGAAAATGGCTGAAGAATACAAAAGAAGGGAGAATTCTTGGTCAGAGTGAGTTGTAGGTTATGAAAAAAATTAATCCATCGATAAATCAATTTACCTTTTCTAGACTGCGGTCAGCGTCCGGCAACTCGACTAAATAAACGAGTTCTTGGAGGCAGAACTAGTCGCCCAGGCCGTTGGCCCTGGCAGTGCTCATTGCAGAGTGAACCGAGTGGGCACATTTGTGGCTGTGTACTGATCGGACGCAAATGGGTATTGACGGTGGCACATTGCTTTGAAGGGTAAGTTGCACAATATTGAACCTAAAACTGAAAGCTCAGTCAATAGATGAGAGAAAGATTAAAGTATGAAATCCTGTATAAATATAGGGTGCTTCATATGCTACAAATTGTTCCCAATACTTTTATCGGCTTCTTTCTTGCTCCTAAAATTATACTCCCATTGACCCTTTGTCAAAAAAGCCTAGACACATTAATGAAGTGGAGATAATAAGGTGTAGAGCTGGATGAACACAGCAGGCCAAGCAGCATCAGTGGAGCAGGAAAGCTGATGTTTCGGGTCTAGGCCCTTCTTCAGAAATGGGGGAGGGGATGGGGATTCTGAAATAAAGAGGGAAAGAAGGGGAGGTGGATAGAAGATGGATAGAGGAGAAGATAGGTGGAGAGGAGACAGACAGGTCAAAGAGGCGGGGGTGGAGCCAGTAAAGGTGAGTGTAGGTGTGGAGTTAGGAGGGGATAGATCAGTCCAGAGAGGACGGACGGGTCAAGGGGGCGGAATGAGGCTGGTAGGTGGGAGATGAGGGTGGGGCTTGAGGTGGGAGGAGGGGATAGGTGGGAGGAAGGACAGGTTAGGGAGGCAGG
>NC_063332.1:79378913-79423743 GCF_021869965.1 Rhincodon typus
TTCTATCTGCCTCCCCCTCTCTCCCTATTTATTTCAGAATCCCCTTCCCCTCCCCCATTTCTGAAGAAGGGTCTAGACCCGAAACGTCAGCCTTCCTGCTCGTCTGATGCTGTTTGGCCTGCTGTGTTCATCCAGCTCTACACCTCGTTATCTCAGATTCTCCAGCATCTGCAGTTCCTACTATCTCTTAATGAAGTGGAACTGGAATTGTCAGTAATCAGACTCCTGTTCATTGTGTGATGAAGTAAAATTAGGATTGCTTCTTGATTGGATTTATCAAACTAGTGATTTCCTGGGTCTATTAATTCCCCAGTGATCCTCAGGTTCTGCAAATGTCCAGCAGCTTTGAAGTTATCACAGCCTGTACAGATTAAAGCAGCAGCAGAGTGGGTGAATAGATGACTGTGGGAGCTAATCAAGTGAGGTGAGTTAATAGGAATGTAACAGTAGTTAGGGACAATCCTGTCACGGTGAACATTGCTCACTGCAAACAAGAGAGTCAAGAAGGTTGCAGTGTCCCAGTTGGTCAGAGGTTAGGATTTCTGCGCTGGAGTGGAACATACTATGGGTGAGATCTTGTTGTCATGGTGCACATGAGTTGCAATGACATAGTTGAATAGAGAAGGAGATTCTACTGAAGAAATATGCATTTGCAGTTAAATTCAATAGCAGAACCTCAAAAGTAATAAGCCTTGGATTGTTACCCGAGTTATGAGCTAATGGTATGAGGTAGATAAGATCAGAGTTAAATGCGTGGTTCAGTGATTGCAGTGTGATAACTGTTTTGATTCATTGGGTGCTGGCAGCAATACGGGAGCAAACGGAAGCCATACTAATGGGACAGTCTTCACCTGAACCATGCTGGACCAAGGTTCTGGATGAATCAAATTGGCAAAGATTGCTCAGAAGATAAGTTCATAGAGTATTTTGAGGGCAATTTTATTACAGCATAATGTTCTCAAACCACCCAGAGAGAAGGTTGTTTTAGAGGTGGCAGTGTGCAATGAGACAGGACTAACTAATGACTTAATTGTAAAGGTGTCCTGAAATTGAATGACAATGATCATAACATAACCGAGTTTTGCATTCAGTTTCAGAGAGAGAAGAGTGGGTCTCAGAGAATTCTAAGGGAGGTTTTGAGGGTATGAAGACAGAGCTGGCTAAAGAAAACTGAGAAATTAGTTTATTTTTAAGTTGAGACATAGTTCAATAGAGATATTGGGGTAGACATTTTAGAGAGACTTTTCATAATCTTCAACTAAGAAACATTCCACTGGGACAGAAAAAATGTATGAAAAGGATACAACAACCTCGGATAACTAAACAAGTTTAAAAATAGCATTAAACTGAAGGGAAAGTTTTTAATTTTACAAAGATTAATGGCATTTCATTGGATTAGAAACAATATTAAAAATGAGTGAAGAATTACTAAAAGTAATGAGTGAGAAATTAGAGTTTGAGAGAAAGTTAGCTAGAAATATAAAATATAAGCTAGTAGAAGTTTCTAAGGTAAAGTTGCCATAATCCTGGTGAACTATAGAGCTGCTCTCTCATTACTGGTGGTAGTTTAACTTTAGGGTCACCACTCCTCAGGCAAAAGGAGAATTTTTCATGGTAACTTCAGCTGGTGTAAGAATTGAACCTACACTATAGGCATTACTTTGCATCACAAGCCAATAATCTAGCCAACTGACTTAAAGGTTTCTACAGGTTTTTCAAAAGGAAAAGAGTAACTAAATATAGTGTTAAAGGGTGAGTGTTGGGGAATTAATAATGGACAAGGGCAGCAGATAACATCACAGAAATAATTATAAATCATGAGAAAGAGAGGGAGACATGTAAAAGAATTATAATCACCAGGGAAAGGAGAAAATTAATCCAACTAAAAGCTGAAAATCTTTAGGTTCTGATGATTTTCATCCTAAGGTCTTAAAAGAATGACTGCTGAGATGGCAGATGCTTTGGTTTGATTTTTCTAAATTCCCTTGATGCCAAAAAAGTGTCAACAGATTGGAAAATATTAACTAAAGTTCCTCTAGACAAGAATGTGGGGAGACAATAAGCAAGAAACTAGAGACTGGTTAAACCAACATTGTTCTAAAGAAATGCTTGAACATTTTTTTAAGGAAGTTAAAGCAGGGTATTTAGAAAATCATAATGTAATTATACAGGGGCAACATGATATTTTGTCAGAGAAATCCTATTTGACTAATTTATTAGCATTCTTTGGGGCAATAACACATGCATGGTTAAAGGGAAACATATGGATATGAAGCACTTAAATTTTCAGAAGGCATTTGACAGAGTACAACAAAGTTTGCTGCATAAAGTAAGAACTCATGGTATAGGAAGGTTACCTATTAGAGAATTGGTTAGCTAACAGGAAATGGAGAATAGGCGTATGTAAGTCATCTTTGGGTTGGCAAGTTATGGAGTACCACAGGGTCATAATGATTTACAATGACTGTTCCAAATATGTGGTTGCTGTATTTGATGGCCCAAGGGCAGGTAGGAAGGCAAGTTGTGAAGAGGATGCAAGAAGTCTACACTGATATGTATACAGGTTAAATGAGGTGATAAACATTTGCCAGATGGAGTATGATGTAACTAAATGCGAACTTTTCCACTTTGACAGGTAGAATAGAAAAGCAGCATTTTTTTTTAAATAGAGAGAGAGTACAAGAAATGATAGAAAGGAAACTGAGTATATGGCATGAATCACAAAACATTGCTGTGCAGGCCCAGCAACTGATTAGGAAGGCAAATGGAATGTCGTTTATTGTAAGGGGTATGAAATGTAAAATCAAGGAAGTTTTAAAGCGGTTATACAGGGCATTGGTAAGACTATGTATTAGAGTACTCTAATACAAGTCTGGTTGCCTTATTTAAGAAAGGATATATTTGCATTCAAAGCAGTTACCAAGAAGTTAACTTGACTGAGTCCTGGGTTAAAGGTGTTATTTTATAAGGAAAGGTTGGACCTGTATCGATTGAAGAATGAGAGGTAATCTCATTGAAATGTATATGATCCTGTGGGCACTTGATAGGGTGGGTTCTGAGAGGATGTTTCCACTTGTGGGAGAGAGAAGAACTAGAAGACACAGTTTAAAAGTAAAGTATCTCCCACTTAATACAGAGACGAGAGAATTTTTTTTGGTCGGAGGGTCATGTATCTGTGGAATTCCTGTCTCCTGAGAACAGTGGAGGCATGATAATTGAATACATTTAAGGCGGACTAAGTTAAATTCTTGACTAACAAGGGGCACAAAGGTAAACAGACAGAAAAGCAGAAGCCATAAACAGATCAGCCAAGAGTTGAATGGCTTACTGCTGCTCCTAATCTGTATGTAAATCTTAGCAGGTCTGGCATATTTTAGAGAGAACCAGTTAACATTTCAAGTCCAATATATTTCTTCTTTGCAAGTGCCAATGAACAGTGCTTGTGTACCTGTAAATGAAAGGATAATGAAGGAAAGCAAAAGGGATAGTGAATTTGCTCATAGATTTGACCAGACTTCAAGCACAATTCCAATTCCAGTCATTTCTGGGATTTTCTAGCAATCTTGTAAAAATCAAAGCTACCTCCAAACCCAGGAAAAGCAAAGGTGGCAGAAGACACTGCCAAGAGCAGGGTTGCTTTCTGCCAGGAACTCTTGCTACCAGCTCTGTTGAGGTTTAACATTGTATTGCAGTTTGGAACACCAAATATGCCAAAGAAGCAGTCTAGATCCCCGAGGACTGTATGGTCTGTTTTGGAACAGAAAATCAAGATTGGAAGAGGCTCTGTGGGATTCAGGTCAGTGCCTGGGCAATGAACTCAAAGAAAATATACCCCACTCTGGATTTGTTAGTCGTGTGAATCAAAGTGGCCCAAGTACCTGGTGACACTCTGTGTACTTCTGGGGTTAAAACGTTAGAGCACTTGAGAGAAAGTATGGCTAACTATCAGGATTTCAGCCAATGAATTTCCAGAACCCATTGTCCTTTTCCCCGTGGCTGTTTCTGTTTCTGTGCACAGTCTGTGATTCTTCTATTTGTTTCTATTGTTTGCTGTAGGCATAAAGTTTTGTTTTACAAAACATTGGAGTGGAAGTACATCCTGAAAATCGTAGTGTTTTAGTTCTGCTCGTAGTTTTTGTCTATCCTCAGCTACGTGTCTTTATTTTTTCTCTCTGGTGGTGGGAGCAGAAGACTTGCAGGTAGCTGACAGTTTGAAGACCAGTAGAGGGCAGTCTAATGTCAGAGAGAAGACACATTGGGAGAGGGTCAAAGGTGTCACAGGAGGAAAATTAGATAATTTGATTTGAAGTATTGCAGTAAAAATCATTGACAAAAGAGGACACAAACTGAAGGTGGTATTTTACACTAAATAAGAGAAGAAAGCTGGTGAGAGAAAAATGGCTATCCAATCAAAAGCAGTATTGGGGTCACAGAAGGAAAAGCTAAAAATGGTCAACTGTAGGAGTGAGATTGCAGGGCTAGGTCATAGTGGACAAAGGAATGTAGGAACAGTGCATTGATGCAGCAGGTCTCAGAATATGGTATCCCGAATTGTGGAGCAAGCAGAAGATTGGGAAAGGGCTTCAACTGATACACCAAGAATTGAGGGTGTCTGCTGTTGCTCCAGCAGCTTTGGGCCTAGTTTAAGGTTGAAATACTGAAAACAGCAGCGCAAGATGGAGAAGGTGGACAAATGGTCGTGAGTAGGTAGAACTTTACCAGCTGAAGTAGCTGGAGGCCTGAATCAAGACTGTGACAGATAACTTTTGTGTAGACTTCAATGATAATTTAATCAGCTGAAACAAAAACCAGGTAAGTTAGTTGGTATATATCAGCAAAATTTTTTTCTTCTTGTAGCCGTGAAAATGCAGCTGTCTGGAATGTTGTTTTTGGTATCAACAATCTGGACCATCCATCTGAATCTACGCAGACCCGGAAGGTGAACCGGATTATCTTACACCCGCGCTATAACAGAGCATTTGTTGATTATGACATCAGTGTGGTGGAGTTACGTGAAGAAATCATCGAGACCAGCTATGTCCGACCTGTTTGCCTTCCCAGAAGAAACCAAGTAGCAGAACCAGATACATACTGCTTCATAACAGGTTGGGGGCACACAGGCAACAGAGGTAAGGAAGGCCAATGACAAAAAATACTTTGATCACATTTTAAGTTTGGAATAGTTGGTAACAGTTTGGCCAAGAATTCAACAAAATATTTAAGCCTATGACAGTGACTGAAGTAAATAAGCCAGGTGATTATTCCAAACTAACAGCACACTACTGAAAAGCTCAGAGATAGTAGGAACTGCAGATGCTGGAGAATCTGAGATAACAAGGTGTAGAGCTGGATGAACACAGCAGGCCAAGCAGCATAGCTGACGTTTCGGGCCTAGACCCTTCTTCAGAAAAATGAAGAAGGGTCTAGGCCCGAAACGTCAGCTTTCCTGCTCCTCTGATGCTGCTTGGCCTGCTGTGTTCATTCAGCTCTACACCTTGTTATCTCTACCACTGAAAAGCTACAGTGTTAAGGGTGCAATAATGGAGGCACTTCCTCCAGTGGTCCCCAGCATTACAGATACCAGTCTTCAGCCAATCAATCACTGCACGTGATATCAAGAAACGGTTGGAGACACTGGATACTGCAAAGGCTACGGGCCTCAAAAGCATTCCGGCAATAGTACTGTGGACTTGTGCTCCAGAACGTGCCACTCCCCTAGACATGATGTTCCAGTACAGTTACAACACTGGTATGTACCTGACAATGTGAAAAATTGCCCAGGTTTGTCCTGTACATAAAAAGCAGGACAAATCCAACCTGGCCAATTACTGCCCCATCAATCTACTGTCGATCATCAGTTAAGTGATGGAAGGTGTCATCAACAATGCTGTCCAGCAGCACCTGCTCAGCGACGCTCAGTTTGTGTTCCAGCAGGGCCACAGTTCCTGACCTCGTTACAACTTTGGTTCAAACATGGACAAAAGAGCTGAATTCCAGAGGTGAGGTGAGAGTGACAGCCTTTGACATCAAGGCTGCATTTGACCAAGTGTGGCATCAAGGAGCCCCAGCAAAATTATAATCAATGCATATCTGGGGCAAACTTTCTGCTGGTTGGAGTCATACCTTGCACACTGGAAGATGGTGGTGGTTGTTGGAAGTCAGTCATTTCGGCTCCAGGACATCTGTGTAGGAGTTCCTCGGGGTAGTGTCCTAGGCCCAACCATTTTCAGCTGCTTCATCAATGACCTTCCCTCCATCATAAGGTCAGAAGTGGGGATGTTCGCTGATGTTTGCACAATGTTCAGCACCATTTGAGACTCCTCAGATACTGAAGCAGTCATTGTTCAAATGCAACAAGATCTGGATAATATCCAGGCTTGGGCTGACAAGTGGCATTCGTGCCACACAAATGCCAGGCTATGACCATCACCAATAAGAGACAATCTAACCACCACCCCTTGACATTCAATAGTGTTACCATCATTGAATTCCTCACTATCAACATCCTGGGGGTTATCATTAGCCAGAGATTCAACTGGGCTTGCCACGTAAACACAATGGCTACAAGAGCAGGTCAGAGACGAGTAACACAGCTCCTGACTCACCTAAGCGTGTCCATCAACTACAAGGCACAAGTCAGGAGTATGATGGAATACGCCGCACTTGCCTGGATCAGTGCAACTCAAACAACACTCCAGAAGCTTGACACCATGCAGCCTGCTTGTTTGGCACTCATCCACAAGCATCCACTCCCTCCACCACTGATGCTCTGTAGCAGCAATGTGTGCAATCTACAAGATACACTGCAGAAGTTCACCAAACTCCTCAGATAGTGCCTTGCAAACACACAACCATTTCCATCTAGAAGGACAAGAGTAGTAGATATATGGAAACACTACCACCTTCAAGTTACCCTCCAAGCCACTCACCATCCTGACTTGGAATACATCTCAGTGTTTCTTCACTGTTGCTGGGTCAAAATCCTGGAATTCCCTCCCCAATGGCATTGTGAGTCAACCCACAGCAGTGGACTGCAGCGGTTCAAGTCGGCAGCTCATCTTCTGAAGGGCAACTAGAGATGGGGAACAAATACTGGCCAGCCAACGAAGCACACATCCCCCCCCCGCAAAATGAATAAAAACAAAAATTACAGTCACATTCCAGATTACATTCTAGATTAACCACTGGAACTTAAATTTGGTCATGGCAGGATTTGAGCTCATAGCCTCTAATTATTAGCCTTGACCTCTGGATTCTCAGACTGCAAAAAGGCAGCAAAACCAAAACAAAAGTATTTGGAAATGTTCATACAGGAGCTTCATTTTTGAAGTATGGAAGACATGTTGGACCAGTATGTGTCTTCTACAAGTCTTACTTTTTTTTTCCTCTGGGTTACCCATGGGGACATTTCTACTACATCGCCAACTCCCCACCATTTCAGTGGCTGAGATTTGAGATGTCCCAGCCATTCAATTAACCTAGAAATTAACTAAATATTGCTGTTTGAGAAAAGGTTATAAAACACCAGCCTTTTCTTTTCTTCATTCATGCAATCTGTTATTTTTGGCTGGGCTAGAATTTATTGCCAATCATGGAGTTGCCCTTGAGAAGCTGGTGGTGAACTGCCACAGTCTATGTGCTGTGTTAGCAGACCAGAATGCTGTTAGTGAGGGAATTCCAGGATTTTGACCCAGTGACAGTGAAGGAATGGTGATACTTCCAAGCTTGGAGTGAAACCTGCAGGTAGTAATGGTGCTCCTGTGTATCTGCTACTCATTCTTTTGATGGTAATAGTCACGGGTTTGGAAAGGGCAGTCGAAGAAGCCTTGGTGAATTTCTACAGTGCATCTTGTAGATAGTACACACTGCTGAAGGAAGTGAATGCTTGTGCATGTGGTGCCAGTCAAGCCCATGCTGTCCTCTATATTGACTACAACTGACTTTGGTGTCATCTGCAAATGTAAAATTTGTGTTTTGATTTCCAAGTAAATCATTATTATAAATAGTGAACAAGAATGGAATCAGCACTTTCTACCCTTGATTCCCCACTCTATTTCGAAGCCTCTCAACAATTCCTTCTATCACCTGTCCTCTAACTTGTAGTTCTGACCTTATTCATTAGTCCATTATGGGACAGCTTATCAAAGGCCTTTTGAAAATCTAGATAAATTATTTCTATTATATTACCTTTGTCTATTCTGTCTGTTACCACCTCAAAAATATTGATATGTTTGGTACAGCAAGATTTTCCTCATTGAAATACATACTGACTGTTCATTGTTACATTTCTCATTTCTGGATGCTTTTCTGTTCCATCCTTTTGCTAAAGATTTAATTATTGACCCCATTACTGATGTTAAGCTGACTGATCTATAATTCCAGTTCTTAAAAATACATCATTGTCATAACTTTCAAGTACTTTGGATTGGATTCTCTATTGAAGAATAGAATAATTAATAAGGTCAGAAAATGTAGGAACTGGGGGAGAAGTGGATTGCTGACTGATTGTGAAATAGAAAGCAGAGAGTGGGAATAAAAAGTAGCTATTCCATATTGATATTCTTCCATCATGTCCAATTCGTGCAGGATTTAGAAGTTAGTTAAATATGAAAGATTTTCAAGTTATCAAGTCAATTATTGAATGTCTCACTGAAGAAAAACTGAAATATTTGTCTTGAGGTACAGAAATATACAGTTTTCCGTTACAGAAAACCAATTCCTTTAAATGAGATAGTATGACAAACGTACTTCTGATTTCTATGAGCTCATTATGTATCCTGAGTTAAGATCATTGCATTTTATACTTCCTGAGCAGAGCCTGTTTGAAATAATGGGGTATGGTTTCTAGTAGGATTTTCCTGATCTCACAACTTCCAAGACATCCTGGAGAAATAGTGTTTTCTGGTGTCTTTCCTGAGTCATGGAGACATACAGCATGGAAATTGGCCATTCACCTCATCCCATGCATATCAACCAGGTTTCCTAAACTGAACTAATTCTACTTTCCTGATTTTGAACCATATCTCTCAACCTTTCCTATCCACATACCTGCCTAATTATCTTTTAAATGTTGTAGTTGTACCCACCTCTACTATTTCCTCTGGTAGCTCGTTCCATATATGTACCACCCCTCTATGTGAAAAAGTTGCCCCTCAGGTCCCTTTTAATCTTATCTGTTTCATCCTAAACCCTTGCTGTCCAGTTTTGGATTCCCCTACCCTGGGGAAAAGACCTCAGCTATTCACCTTATCAATGCCCGTGGTGATTTTATAAATCTTTATAAGGTCACCTATCAGTCTTCTAGCTCCAGGTTTAAAAAAAAAAGTCCCAGCCTGTCCAAACTGTCTTTATAACTCAAAGATGTATAACTTATATAACTTCTATAACTTGCAGTCTCGGTGACATCCTTATAAATCTTTTCTGCACCTTTACCAGTTTAATAACATCCTTCCTACAGCAGGGTGACCAGAATTGTACACAGTACTCCAAATGTAGCTGTACCATACGGTCATACAGCACAAAAACAGACCCTCTGTCCAACCAGTCCATGCTGAATGTAATCTTAAACTAAACTAGTTCCACCTGCCTGCCCTTGGCCCATTCCCTTCCAAACCGTTCCTATTCATATATCTATTCAAATATCTTTTAAACGTTGTAATTATAGCCACATCCACCACTTCCTCAGGAAGCTCATTCCACATGTGAACCACCCTCTGTAAGAAATTTGCCTCTTATGTCTTTTTAAAATCTCTCTTCTCACCTTAAAAATGTGCCCCCTAGTCTTGAAATTCCCCATCTTGGGGAAAAGACAACTACCATCGACTCTATCTATACTTCTCATTATTTTATAAACTTCTATCAGGTCACCTCTCAACCTCCTACGCTCGAGCAAGAAAAGTTCCAGCCGATCCAGCTTTTCTTTATAATTCAAACCTTGTACAGGCGTAATATGACGTCCCAAAATCTGTACTCAAATCTCTGACCAATGAAGGCCTGCATGCCAAATGCCTTCATCATCCTGTCTAACTATGACACCACTTTGAAGCAGCTATATACCTGCACCCCTAGGTCTCTCTGTTCAACAACGCTCCCTAGGACCCTACCATTAACTGTGTAGGTCCTGCTCAGGGTTTGCCTTATCAAAATGCAACACCTCATATTTATCTAAATTAAACTACATCTGCCATTCTTCGGCCCACTGGCTCAGTTGGTAAAGATCCCATTGTACTCTGAGATAACCTTCATCACTGTTTACTATACCATCAATTTTAGCATTATCCATAAACTTACCAACCATGCCTCCTATATTCCCATCCAAATACTTTATATAAATGACAAACAACAACAGTGGAGTACACTCCTGGTCACAGGCCTCCAGACTGCCTCCAGAGTTAGAGGAGAACCTCATGAAGTTCCAAGAGAAACTCTGTTGCAATATGTCAGAAAAGCTATGGCTCTTTTAACTACATATTTAAGTACTATTTTGCAGATAATTTATACTATACTTTAAATGTGGGCATTGAACACTTTCAACACTTGTGGCCAGAGTTTACATGCAGAGTAAAATTCACATCTTATACCACGTACGTCATACCACAATCCATTGTACATTGAGTTATGGTAACAAGATATCAATCTTAACGTTCTCTCAATTTTCATTCCAGTTCCATTCAAACTACAAGAAGGAGAAGTCCGCATTCTGTCACTTGATCGTTGCCAGTCATACTTCGACACTAAAACAATTACTTCACGAATGTTATGTGCAGGCAATGAACCTGGATCAGTGGACTCTTGCATGGTAAGTGTTGAAGGGAGGTTGTATTAGGTTTAGAATAGTCATAACAGGAAATACTTCCAACTTGCACACAATATTTAGATGGGCCCCTGGCATATGAAAACACACAAGTGCTGAGTTGTGTGAAAATGATTTAGCCTCATTAACGGCACGCAGGGTCAATCAAGCCAGGGAGGGGGTGGGGGAGAGAAGTCGTATTAGGTGCTTCGGAAATTAATTAAGTTTTGAGAAGTCCTCCACTTTTGCATTTTCTTTTCTTGCCAAACCTTTGTTTTGCTTTCAGTGAGATTCAAATCGGAAGCAGCAAAGAGGTGAGCAGGTGTATTCTGAAAATGCTGCTTAATGGGGATCAAGAAAACAATTAGTGAGCTGTCCAATTCAGCAATCTCAGTAGCATATGTTTGCATTAGTCATTGTTTCAAGACTTGTGATTATAGCATCATTCAGATGTGAGGCAGGTCAAGACTAGTCTAAAATGTGAGACCTTCAGGATTGGCAAAGGTTTACATTCAATAAATATCAAATGGTGCATAAGCACAAAAGTATACTTTGTACATCAGTGGGTACTTTCCTGAAAGTTGTTGTGTTGCCTTCATTATAAAGATATCTATAGCAAGAAACATTGCAGAAGGAGGTCAAATCAGCCTTTCATGCTCCTGCTAGACTAATTCACAACTAATGCACTCTTTATTTCCTTCCTGTAGCTTTGTATCATCATCTACTTCAATATTTTTATCTATTTTTAAGCTACCAATACATAATGGTATCTGCCTCTGCAACTTCTGTAAACTAGTATAAAAATATTTTATAGAACGTCCACAAAGGAGAACCAAATTGAAATTGCTGCCCCCCCCACCACCAACCTTGTCACTGACTCCACAACCAGATGAGAGAGGTTTTCTCCATTCACACTTTCTTTGTTTCTGGCTGGCAAGTGGCCTTTTCAGTTGTGAGGATGAAGAATGAGAAAACATGAATTGATACTGAGCATTGAGGTAACTGTAGTTGGGAGAAGGGTTTTGTTGTGAAAGGGCAGATTGATAATTTGAAAGACTGTTTAGAGATTCTGGCATGTGGGGAGCAGGTGCAAAAGTAGCTTTTACATCTATTTAGAGATAACACAGTGTGGAGCTGGAAGAGCACAGCTGGCCAGACAGAATCAGAGGAGCAGGCAAGTTGACGTTTTGGGTCAGGACCCTTCTTCAGAAATGGGGGAGGGGGAAGGGAGCTCCAAAATAAAGAGAGAGGGGAGCGGTGGTTTCGGAGCTCCCTTCCCCCTTCCCCATTTCTGAAGAAGGGTCCCGACCCAAACCGTCAATTTTCCTGCTCCTTTGATGCTGCCTGGCCTGCTGTGCCCCTCCAGCTCCACACTGTGTTATATCTGACTCCAGCATTGCGGTCCTTTTGTCTCGGAATGAGTTTTACATCTATTTGTTAGGTTTGACTGATTCACCAATGTACGTGAATAATAATGAAGCTATCCTGGCAACAACATGTGCTGCTGGTGGTAGATTGCTCTCTTCACCTTTTTACCCCTTCTCCTCCTCATTATCATCATCATCTATCCTCTTTTGTCTTGTTTCTTGTGAAAGCCCAAATCTCATTGCAGTGGAGCTCTGTACCGAGCATTACCACATACAACTATTAAGACCATAAGAAATAAGAACAGGAGGCAGCCATTTGGCCCATCGAGCCTGCTCCAACATTCAATAGGATCATGGCTTATCCGACATTCCTCACAACTACTTTTCTGTGTTTTCCCCAAAGCCCTTGATTTTCCGGCTGATCGAGAATCTATCTATCTCAGCCTTAAATATGCACATGGGCTCTGCCCCTACAGCTCTCTGTGGCAAGTAGTTCCAAAGACTTTCAACCCTCAGAAGAAATTCTTCCTCATCTCAGTTTTAGATTGGCATCCCTTTATTCTGAGACTATGCCCTCTGGTCTCAGACTCTCCCGTGAGGGGTAACATCCTCTCAGCGTTTACCCTGTCAAGCCCCTTAAGAATCCTCTGTTTCAATGAGATCACCTCTCATTCTTCTAAACTCCAGCATGTACAGTTCCAACCTGATTAGCCTTTGGTTATAAGAAAGGAGTCCTCCTAGTGAACCTTTTCTAAACTGCCTCCAATGAAATGACATCTTAAATAAGTGGACAAAAACTGCTCCGAGCTCTCCAGACGTGGTCTCACTAGCACCTTGTACAGTTACAGTAAGACTTCTGTACTCTTATACCTTAACCCCTTGAATTAGGGCCGATGTCCTATTAGCCTTTCTGATTACCTACTTAACCTGTATGCTAGGTTTATGCATTTCAAGTACTCTAAAGTCTCTTTATTTTGCAGTTTTGTTCATTTTTATCTTCACTTAAATAATATTATGTTCTTTTGTTTTCCCACTTGATACTCCATTTGCTAATTATTTTGCCTCTTAGTTAACCTATCAATATCTCTCTGTAAACTATATGTATCCCTCTCACAACCTGCTTTTCCACCTATTTTTTGTGTATTCTGCAAATTTGTCTACAGTACATTCATTTCCTTCCTCCAGGATATTAATATATATTGTAAACAGTTGTGAACCCAGCACTGATCACTGTGGAACCCTACTGGTCATGAGGCATCAAGCCGAAAAAGAATCCTTAATCCCCACTCGTCGTTTCCTGCCAATGAGCCAATTCTCTATCCATGCCAATATACTACCTGCAACACATGGGCTCTTATCTTATGGGTTAACTTTTTGTGAGGTATTTTGTTGAATGCCTTCTGGAAGTTCAAATACATTACATCTACTGATTCCCTTCTATCCATTCTGGTTGAGACTTCTTCTTGAAAACTCTAAAAAATTAATCAGACACATTTCCCTTTCATGAAGCCATGGCTCTGCTTCATTACATTATATAAAGGAAGCAAGAGGTCAAAATGAACATAAGCCCCTTATAAAATAAATATGAGGGAGACAGTTTTGGGGAACAAGAAAATGGCAGAGGAGTTAAACAGGTATTTTGCATTCGTCTTTAAGGTGAAAAATATTTTGAGCATCCCATTAATACCGAAGAATATGAGGAAGAAATTAAGTATCATTGCTATCATAAAAGAATTAGTATTAAACAAACCAATGATGCTGAATGCGGCTAAGTCCCCTGGCCCTGATGGCTTGCATCCTAATATCCTAGAAAAGGTAGTTACAGAGATAGTGGATACATGGTTGTATTTTTCCAAAAATCATAGGAAGTAGGAGCAGGAGTGGGCAATTCAGCCCTCTGAGCCTGCTCTGCCATTTAACATGATCATGGCTGAAGTTTTCCTGGTCTCAACTCCACTTTCTTGCCTTCTCCCCATAGCCCTTTATCCTGCTTTTCATCAGAAACATATCTATATCTTTCTTGAATCTGTTGATTGATTCTGCCTCCACTGCACTCTGGGGCAGTGAGTTTTACAGATTCACAGCCCTCTGAGAGAAGTAGTTTCTCTTCATCACAGTTTTGAACCTACCACCTCTCATTCTATATCTATGACCTCTTGTTTGAGACTGTTACACAAGGCAGAGGAACATGTGTTCAACGTCCACATTATCAACCCCGTTTAGCATTTTATATATACCTCAGTCAGATCTGTCCTCATTCTTCTAAACTCCAGTGAGCAGAAGCCCAAGCTATTCAACTGTTCCTTGCTCGACGGCCCTTTCATCCTTGGAATCAATCTGGTGTACCTCTGCTGAACTGCCTCCAGTGCCACTACATCATTCCTCAAGTAAGGAGACCAAAACTGGGCAAAATATTCCAGAAGTGGTCTCACCAATGCCTTATATAATTGTAACAACATATCTTTACTATTGCAATAAATGCCAGGATTTCATTTGCCTTTCTTATTATACCCACTTTTTGCAATTCATGCACAAAGATGCCCAGATTCCTGAGAACTGACACACTTTGAATCTGCTTCCCATTTAAATAATTATTTGCCTTTTATTTTTCCGGCCAAAATGGACAACCTTGCACTAATCCACATTAAACTCCACCTATAAGATTCTGGCCCATTCTCCTAGCCTATCGATATCCATTTGTGAACATTTTATCTCCTCATCACCACCTGGTTTCCTACCTATTTTAGTATCATCTGCGAACTTTGCTATGTTACACTCCGACCCTACTTACAGATTACTTATATAGATCATAAATTTTTGAGGTCTGAGAACTGAACCCTGCAGCACCCCAGTAGTTACAGTTCTTCACCCAGAGAAGGACCTGTTTATCCTGACCCTCTGCTTTCTGTCAGTCAGCCAATCCTCTATCCAAAGCAATATCTACCCTCTAGGCCAATACTTAACCCCTGGGATCCAACCTGCTGGATCAGTCTTTTATGCGGCACCTTGTCAAATGCCTTCTGGAAGTCTAGATATACTACATCCACCGGATCCCCATTATCTACCTTGTTGGTTACATCTTCAAAGAACTCCAGCAAGTTTGTCAAGCACAACTTGCCCTTCAGGAAATCGTGCTGACATTGGTGAATTGAGCTTTGTTTTTCCAAGTGTTCAGTTATCTCCTCCACTATGATTGACTCCAGCAGCTTGACCACTACAAAGGTCAAACTAACTGGTCTGTAGTTATCCATACTTTGCCTATCTCCTTTTTTAAATGAGGGTGTCACATTGGCATGTTTCTAATCCACTGCTACATTTCCAGAATCCAGGGAATTTTGGAAAATCATAACTAATGTATCTACTATCTCTGCTGCTACCTTGTGTAATACCCTAAGGTGCAAGTCATCAGGCCCTGGGGACTATCTGTTTTTAATCTCATCAGTTTACTTAATACTTTCTCCCTAGTTACAGTAATTTCACCAAATTCCTTTGAAGTAACTGCAGTTTTTGGGAAAAAATTATTGTTTCACAGTAGAAAAGAGAGCCAACATATTGGCTTATTGCCTCGGCCATTTCTGAGATTCCCATTTATTTCCAAAAACTGTAAGAGGTAATAATTATTATCTTTCGCTGTGAAACAGAGACAAAGTATTGGTTTAGTGCCTCTGACATCCTTGGATTCTGGAGATGTACTAGAGGATTGGAAAACTGCAAATGTGACAACCCTATTCAGAAAGGGAGGTAAAACAGCAGGTAATTATATGCTGATTCGCCTAACATGTATTGTTAGAAAAGTATGGGAATCAATAATTAAGGAAGTGATAGCAGAATGTTTGGACAATCATAATCTAATCAAGCAGAGTCAGCATGGCTTCACGAAAGGTAAAGCACATCTAACTAACTTACTAGAGGCTTTTTGAGGCAGTATCAATTGGAGTGGATAGAAGGGAACCTGTGGATGTGTTGTATTTGTACTTCCAGAAGATGTTCAACAAGGTACCTCACAAAAGGTTACTTCGTAAGAATCCACTGTGCTAGAGGTAGTATATAACTAGAGGCATGGATAGAGAACTGGCTCCAGCAAATGGAAATACGAGGTTCTTTCTTAGGTTGTTGACCATAACTAGTGGGGTTCCACAGCGATCAGTACTGGGACCACAACTGTTTACAATATGTATGAATAACTTGGAGAAATGAAGTACTATAGGCTGATTTGCAGACAACACAAAAATTGGTGGAAAGCAGGTCGTGACAGGACTACAAACAGGTTACAGAAAGATATTGAGTTAAGTGGTTAGGTTAAGTGCACAAGCAGTGGGCAATGAGTATAAAATGGGAAAATGTGAAGATGTTCATTTTGGAAGAGAGAAAAGAAGAACAGTAATATTTGAATAGCGATAAACTCCAGAAAGCTACAACACAAAGGTATTGGGAAGTACGCTTACATGAAACACAGAAAGCTAGTACACAGGTGTGGTAGGTAATCAGGAAGGCTAACGGAATGTTGGCCCTTATTTCAACAGATTTGAAGCACAAGGGTAAAGAAGTATTACTGCAAATGAACAAGGTGCTGATGAGACCACATTTGGAGTAATGAGAGCAGTTTTGGACCCCTTATTTAAGGAAAAATATCATTTCATTGTAGGCAGTTCAGAGAAGTTCACTGGGATGATTCCTGTTGTGAAGGGATTGTCTTTTGCGCAAAGACTAAACATGTTGGGCTCTACTCACTGGAGTTTACAAGAATGAGATGTGATCTCATTGAATCATATAGGATTCATAAGCAGCTTCAAAGGATAAATGCTGAGAGGATATTTCCCCTCACAGGGTGTCTAGGATCATAAAGCCTAGTCTCAGAATAAGTGTGCCAATTTAAGACTGAAATGAGGAAGAATTTCTTGAGTGCGTCTTTGGAACATATTGCCACAGACAGCTAGGGTGCAGTGTCGTTTATATTTAAGGCTGAGATAAATAGATCCTCAACAGCAAGGGAATCAAGGATTACAGGGAATAGGCAAAAATGTAAATGGCAGTAATATCAGAATAGCCTTGATTCTATTGAATAGCAGAGGCAGCTCAAAGGGTCAAATGGCCTACTTCCTGTTTCTATTTCTTACGGTCTTATACAAGTCAAGTGTTGGAAAGTGAGATTAGGTTATATAAGTGCATGATGATCAATATGACATGATGTGCTAAAGAACCTCTTTCTACGCTGTAAAACTAATGGAGTTCTAGAGTTTTAAGTTTAATGCTATTAGAATTGTTTAAACTAAATAAAGTGAAAGTGTTTTTGTTTGCCCAAAATATTAAATTTCACTGCCATTATTGTCTCTGATCATCAGGGTGACAGTGGAGGACCTTTGGTTTGTGAACAACCTGGCAAGAAATGGACATTATTTGGTTTAACCTCTTGGGGATCAGTGTGCTTCACAAAACTCCTTGGACCTGGTGTTTACAGCAATGTGACTCATTTTGTTGAATGGATTGAGAGACAGATTTACATCCATACATTTTTGTAAATGTATCAAATGCCAGGGAACAGCATCAGAATCAAAACCTCAAATAGCAAGAAGTAAAATGTGGCAGCTGGCAAAGACTACAAAATTATCTACTTGATCATTCCCCTTAAGAAGCACCACACCTCCCATCCCCATTCAATGAGTCTTCAAAAATCTCATTCATAAGGAATAAATACACCAAACTGCTCTCAAGGTGATGATTTCAAATCTTTGGATTGTTATGGGGACTAATTACTGTTAAAATGTCACTAAATGACTTCCATATTTCTGAGAAATGTTTATCCTATTACATAATGCACCAATCAACTACTGCTCCCTTTTGAAATTTGCAGCACATCTATTCCAAAGTTGTACTAGCATGGTAAGACATGACTAGATTCTTCTGTAAAGTGAGGTCAGCATTGGCTTTTAAGACGGTTTGTGCAGAGGATTTTTTGCTACCTCTAACTTGAGTATTTGAGAAAGCTGCTTCTGCATTCTTCATGATACTGCCCACACTGAGGATGCTGATGAGAGAAGAAATTATTTCACATTTTACGTAACTATTTATAGGTTGGGTTTGTCTTGCATCAGTGTGTAACTGCGTGCCAAATGTATTGAAGTTCTAGATTCATTTCTAGATGATACTAGCCTAAAGTTTTTCTTAAAAGTATTGTACACAGTTACCAAGGAATAATTATAATAGGTTGACATTAAATGCAGTCAGTATCATATACTGATTCTTCAACTGGAATACTTGTTAAAAAGAAATTATTGCTAGCATTAGGCATCTTCTTCCCTAAAAGATTTACTTGCCAACTTATGTGGTTTAGGAAACAAAAGTGTTTAATTGTGGGCTAATATAATGAATGCATTTATAAGAAATGAGAAGGATTTGATTTTGTAGCATTGAACAGAGTGATCATATATTACAGCTACCTTGAACTAATGCTACATACGTAAAAGTTCTATTCAGTTTTAAAGTGGGAAGCAACTATCCAAAAACTGACTGAAGTGCACTTCTCTTGAATGCATGCTCTAATTTCATTACCACGTAACTGACCAAGAGAAGAATTATCTTGTGTCTTTTAATGAAATTTGAATGAAAAACAGATTTGAGCATTCTGTACACTGGGCCATTGGTCTAGATCTAAGTATGGACTTTGTTCATTACATTAGCATTTTGAAACACCAACATCCATTGACCTTTGAGTGTCTCACTGTTTTTAGTGTTAAGGATTTCCCATCATGTATGTCGTGAATTTTCCTTCAATAAGGACTGCTCACATTTGGAAATCAGTTTAGATGCTATGTTTTTCAGTAACAAGAATGAATTAAATTGGAGACTTATCACTTTTTAAAATCCCAGGCCTCTCTTTCTGTAATGTCAATATTCATCAAATGTGAAGTGAGTAAATTGAACTCTGTTCCTGTTTTACTTTTTCTAAGCTACTGTAAGTGGTAATATTACTTATTACCACTTTTCAAACTAAAAATACTCTTATGCCAAAGTTTTGTTTCAGCTCGCTTTGTATTTACATTGGGTTTTTGTGTGGCAGCTTGCTATTCAAGTTTGAGAATAAATATTACACTGTGACAGCATTATACTTTTGACAAGTGCCATGTACTTTGTTCCTGTAGCATTTCTAAACAAAGACATTTGAGAAATGTCTGCAATATTCAGTGTAACATTCCATGTAAAGATTATACAATGCTTGTAATTTTATAAAATATTTTTATATTGCTTTTTTCTAAATGTGCAGATTTCAACTTTAAACAGATTGGGTGTTTGCACTTTGTGATGTTGTAAATGACAATCAAAAAGCAAACTGCTGGTTACCAGTTGTGTAAATTGAAGACATGGGCTTACAGCACAAGCTTGCTCTATTGACAGCACCAATTCAAATCAAGACACACAAATTTTAGCCTCATTCCAAATGTCAAAACATTATCTAGGAACCCTTATTAATGACTTTAGTAGATTAAGGTCTAAATATTCAGTCTGCCTTTGTGATCCTCCAATGTAATTTACTGCTTGACTTGAAGTTTCTATCACTTAACTAGTCATTCATAACACTATTTTGTTCATCATATTACTGACTCCTTTGTTAAGCAGGGTTTGGAAACTGAAGAAGCAAACTTATGCAATCACACACATAAGCCCTTACATAGAGACAATTAAATCTTCTGGATAAGGTCAGAAAGTCCTAAAACAAAGTTTTGTCTCATGACTAAAAGATGGTTGAAACAAGTGGCCATAAATATAGTTTGAACATTAACTGGATGGCAGTGCAGCTTTACTTTAATGGCCATAATTTATAGCCTAGTAGCATGGGATGTGATCCACTAAATTAAATTAACAATAGGTGGTTGAAAAGAAGATCATATCTGATCAGTTCTTTCTTTTAACAAGAGGTCTTTTGGCTTCAAAGTTTTGACACAGCTATTATAGTGCTGCCAATGCAAAAATTTCTGGATTTTTGTTTTATTTGTTCCTGCAATGTGGGCATTGCTGGCTTGGCCAGCATTTATTGCTCATTCCTAATTCTTCTTGATCTGAGTGGCTTGCTGAGGACGTTTCAGAGGCAACTACATTGCTGTGTGTCTGGACCTGCATTTAGGCCAGACCAGGAAAGGATGGCAGATTTCATTCCCTAAAGGAAAGTTGTGTTTATACAGCAATGATTATAAATTCATCATCAGGCTACCATTTAATTCCATTTTTAAAAATTGTTTCATCATCTGCCATGACAGAATGCAAATTTATCTTGAGCATTAGCCTGGGGCTCTGGATTACTAGTCTAGTGACATTAAAGCTACACAACAGTCTCTCCAATTTCTTTCTTATTTTTGCTAGATTCGTTCAAGTGCCCACTGATGGGTGTGATAAACTCTGCCTTCACAGAAACAATAATGTGCATAAGGACATTTGGTCTATTGTGCCTGCCTTGAAAATTCTTCCCATTGCTCCAAAGTTTGTTTACATTTCACTGTATTACTTGTACAAATTTAAATTTAAAGACTGTTTTATTGTAACTCTAAACAGAAATAGAGCGATGTAATTTATTTGTAAGTCTTATAGTTTGCAGTTGATTGCTGGAGAAAAGGGAACAGTTGTTTTAGTTCTATATTGTGTTGTAATTTGTCTTTATATTTAATGTCACCATGCTTAAGAGTAACAGAATGGTTATCGCACAATGAGAGACCATTCAGTCTGTTGTATCTATGCAAATTCTAAGAGTTAGTCCCACACCCCTGCCTCTTCCTGCAAGCCGTCCAAATGTTTTTCAAGATAATTAACCAATTCCTTTTAGAAAGCCACAACTGAATTTCCCATACACTAGCATTCCAGATACTACCATTTACTACAAATGAACATTTTCTCTCATGTTGCTGTTGATTTCTTTTGCTAATCACTTTGTGGCTTGTGTCTTCTGATTTCAGTCCTTCTAATGGGAACATTCTTCCTTGTCTACTGTATCTATACCCCTCACGATTTAGAGCACCACTGTCGAAGTTCCTCCCTTTTTCTGCGAAAAACAAATGTTGCCCTGCAGACATCTTCAGTAAAGGCTCAGCCACTCTCCTCACAAGCATTTACAACAGCAAACTACCTGTCCCCTTTCCCCTGAGCTAAGATAGGGTACAGAAATACGATTTCTCACTTGCAAATCAGTTTTTGTTAAAGGATCTAGTGTTTGAGTCAAAATTACAAGTGTAATCACAATATGTAAATATAAGGAAAAGCTACAAGCACCAAAATGATGGAAGGTTCACCACATTTGCAATAAGACAAGACTTGGTTAAAGCTTAGGCTAAACAGCATTTGTCAGCACTGGATGTATTTTTTCTTAAATATTGATGGATTGTTCCATAGATCCAGTATTTTATTTTACTTCAGATTTCTGTCATATCCAGTTTTCTCCCCCTATTATGTGAAGCTGTGGCCTCACTGTACTTTAATGTGTAAAAATTAATAAAAATACCTTAACAATGATTCATGTTTGCTTACTTTAGCACTCTAAAATAATACACTTCAGGACAAAATTGAGGAATAAAAATTTTCTAAACTAAAGACAGCTCTTTATGTTTTTCAGGTGGTATGTAATGATTTGCTTACAAAAAAAAAGCAATCCTAATATCATCTTATTAACATCACAGTAAAATGAACCAAACTTCATCATTTGATAATGCAAATAAAGACTTGGATTCAATTATTGCCTTTCACAACTTCAGGACTTCTCAAAGTACTTCCTACTGAGCCAATGACTTCTAGCGTTAAGTAGATTTAAAGGGCACTGTTTTCATGAAAATGTGGGAACCTGTTTTTATTTGGAAGGAAAGAAATCAGACTTCATATTTTTAATCTCCACATTACACACTAAATAATATAATCTGGCCTATTAGCCCCTCAGTGTAGTTGACAATAACCTGCTGTTGCACCAGTATCAAAATAATGTTGGGAAACTACACTCACACCTTCTCAGTCCATCATAATTTCTGATGAAAGGTCCCGACCCAAAACGTCAGCTTTCCTGCTCCTCTGATGCTGCCTGGCCTGCTGTGTTCCTCCAGCTCCACGCTATGTTATCTCTGACTCCAGCATCGGCAGTTCTTACTATCTCCATTCAGAAATCTGTACTTGTTTTAAAATATGCTGTTGAATATTGATTACAGTCCTGTAAAGTCAAATACACTTCAATAATTAATTTGTGGAAATTAATGTGCATTTTAACAGCAATCTGAATATTGAATCCGACAAAGCTTTAGACATACAATTGATTTATAGCATAAAACAGTATAATTATAGAACATCTTATTCAAAGTGATAACCAAATCATCATTGAAATTCAAGAATCATACATCAATGATAAAATCTCAGTACCAATTAGCAAAATTGATGGACGAAAACAAATGCTAGAAACAATAATTAGAACAAAAGAAACATCTTTGTATGTGCTTGTCTGGGGCAAAAAGTGGAGGAATACATCATATTTTATGGAGTACAAAGAATGCTATTCAAATAGTGAGAGAAAGAATGAGAATATCTTAACATGCTGATTCAGGATGATAAGTTGATATACTTGAAATTTAAGTGATTTAAGTCTCAATAGGATAAAAATAAATGGGATCTGGTGGTAATTGCTTCTGCTTTATCAGTTTTGGACATTTATTGTAAATAGATTTGACTCAAAACATTTTGGCTTTAAAACAGGAACAAAATTGCAGACATTTTGAAGAGTACAGAAGCCATTATAAAGACCTTTTTTTATTTTTGTACTTTTTAAAATTGTTTTAAAACCAGTATTTTAAATGATTGCTACACATTTTGAAAGGACTGACACTTAGACAAGCATTGTGTAAATAGCTGTTTGACCAAGTAGTAATTGAAATGTTGTGAACAAACAGGAGCAAGGGATACAGATGCAGGTGGGTGGCAACAGGAAATTGATTGTTCTATGGACGAGTGACCAATTGCTGACGACAAAAACCTTTTGGCCTGACCACAACTTTGTGTTTGGCTTTCAGGTAACAACAGCTTGGAATTGGAACAAGATAGGGGGAGGTGGTTTGATCTCCACTAGCACAGGAGTTGTCTATCTATTCTCTCATAAAACAATTTTAAATCCGAAAAGAAAATTCACCTTTCCTTCAGCAGTTGTTGTAAGCTATGGTATTTAACAGATACATTAGAAACCTTATATAAGTGAACCTCGTGTCGTTTGCAAACCAGTGGAAGAATCTGAAGAAAGGTGACTGAAAAGAAACATTCTGATCGGTGTTTACCTTCGGATACAGTCTAATTACTTGCAACAAATTGTAATTCTTGTTGAGCTCAGAAACCTGATCTGTATTTTTTGTCAACCTGGCTCTGCAAATCAGGCAATTTGGGGAATTTTGTGCACTTATTTTAAAATCTTAAACTTTTGTGACAACTCTGGGAATAGTGGAGCTAGATTTCGAGTCAACTACACCAGTGAGTTGTAACATCACAATAGAAGGGGTCTGTTCTGCAGGTGGCTTTTGGAATCCTACAAAGGAGGATTGTCTGTATCCTCCGGAGTTTAGAAGAGTCAGAGGTGACTTAACTGAAACATATGAGATCCTGAGGGGACTTCACTGGGTGGATGTTGAAAGGATGTTTCCTATTGTGGGAGAATCTAGAACTAGGCGTCATAGTTTAAAAATAAGGGGTTACCCATTTAAAACCGATATGAGGAAACTTTTTTTTTTCCCTTAGGGAATTGAGTCTTGGGAATTCTCTTTCTTAAAAAGCAGTGGATGCCATAATCATTAAATATTTTTAAGGGAGAGATAAATAGCTCTTGGCTACCAAAGGGGTGAAAGATTATTGTGGATATGCAGGAATGTACAGTTGATATTAAAATCAGATTATCCATGATCTTATTGAATGATGCAGCAGGTAAAAGGGGCTGAGAGGCTTGTTCCTTGTTTGTATGTTCAAATTTGTATGTTATATCAAGCACTACAGTGTCTACCCATGTTTTATGAAAAACTTACCTACAAAAATAATGCACTTTGTCGTAATTCATAGTGGTGGAATTGGACATGGTCATATTCTTATCATCTATGTGAGTAGTCAGTGGCTTCGTTTTCCAAAACATAAAGGAAAAATAAAACCAACAATTCGCAAAGTTGCATACATCAACTTTGAGCAACTTTAACAATAAACATTGTGCCTGTTATTCGAGCAAGTAACAACTTTAAGCATCAATAAATTATAAATCATTCCATTAGATAGTCTCATGTACATGTAGACTTTTAATCTAGCATCCTTGTCAGCAGTTGGAAATATTAAGTTTTAGAATGCGTCTTCTTTTTGGAACATCAAATATCAATAATTGTGAGTGTTCCAAGGGTTGTGACTGCATAGTGTTGGTTGACATTTCTAATGGTGGTGAGAGGTAGAATTATAGAGTTAAAACTTTGGTTTTTCCATTGACTGATGAAATGAAAGTTGGTGCAGAATTTCCTGAAACGGCACAAATCAGCAAACCTTACAATAGTTTGTCCATCGAGCAAAACCTAAATTTCTTGAGGATCCCATCAGCATACCTTAGAAAGTGAAGAACAGCATTAAAAAAAAAAGCACACAACAGGCAAGCAACTTGAACCTGAGGTAAGTGGCAAAGTTACACCAGATCCCTTCTTTAAGTCCCTCCTTGTGCATGCAATCTGACATTTGAAACCACTGAACATTCCTTATGTAATCACGGAAATTATAAATTTTTTAATGCAAACTGTTTTGATGTTATACTGATGCAGTCAAAGATACAAATAAAAGGTACCAGTGAGGAGAAATCAAAATAAACTCGAACATAATCAGAAAAGATTTTATGAAAACACCAGAAATATATAATTTTTACATTCTTTTGCACCCATATATAGCTGCAAATTTAAAATCTGTTCATAACTGTTACAAACTGTTATACATGGCAACAGAACTCATTTTTAATGAGGAGCGTAAGTTTCACAAAAATGTCACAACAAAGAAGAAATTTGGGTGCAACATTAAAAATTGCAATGAGTCACATGTGTCTGAAATTCTTCGATCTTTCTTTCATTTTGAAATTTGTTCTATGCTGAACGTACAGTACCAATTTTCAAGGAATTCCAAACCATACTGACTTACTTTATTCAGAGTTAATATTTCTGTTTACATCCTGTTTTTATATTTGAAAATCACCTTTTGACACATGCCCATTTTTAAAAGGACCATTATTTGCATTGCATCGAATTCATTAAATAGTCCTAAATTGAGCTTTGAAAATAATGCTATTCCCAAAGATGAGAACATGATTAGAATTCAATATTTTTAGAAAATCAACAGGTAAAAACAGCATGATAATTTGACTCTGATAGCTATTAATGGCTTGCCTAACTTCATTTGTCCTCCTGATTGTTGCCTGACTGTGAAGTGACCAGGGATTCAGTGCTGCATTCCCTCTTTGTCTTATTTCTAGTGAAGGCCAATAAGGAAATGCTATTTTTCCTGTAAAGAAGTCATACACTCCATGTAACGGATATGCACAGGGACATGATTGACATCAGGAGTTCAGTCCACAGGGATTGAAACGCAGCAACTTATATCTCAATATTCCATGGTGCATCATATTTTCGTATTAGAGAGAAGCTCTTCAGCAAGGCAGTAGTATAGTTTGTGGTCTGCAACAACATGTTGAACAGCAATACTGGCCAAAATAAATTATTTCATCTCAAAACAGTGACATAAAAAATTGTTTTTACCCCCGTGTAGCAAGCAGCTCATGGCGTCCTTTCTGATTAAGTAGTATTAGCACACTGCTGGAGGAAATTCCTGTAATCTACCAGTCTTACCCCATATGGAAGAGGAGGTATTTTTGTTCTTAGATTGCAAAGCCATTCCTTCATTGTCTTCTTCTGAATGCATTTGAGTGTGCAAGCTGTCAGAGTCAGGATTTGCATACGATTCTTCTACCAGGTCAGAGTTTGGAACCATTTTTGCTTTAAACAAAACAGCACTTCCCTTGGCAAATATACTATTGTTTTCTGATGGAATTTCAGTCAATGGAATTACAGTCATGGCAGATTCTTCTTTTGCTGGTGCAGCAACCAAAGGTGCTTCATCCTTTGATAAAACGTTAGTCTGATCTGAACATTTTTTTCTCAAAATGGTAACGTTAGTTACAGAGTTGTTGAAGGTATTCACAATAGGTACCTTACAGTCTGGCGGGGTACCATTCCACTCTTGGGTTGACTTCTTGCATCCCTTAGAGCTCAGCTTGTCCAGTTGACGAGCTTTGAGCAGGGGAGTTGGGAATACTGTTCCTTGGAAAATGCGATAGACGTACCTGGAAACGAAAGCCAAAATTTGAGCTTTATTTAGCATTTAGGCTTATTAAATTGAATATGTAGTAGTATCAATGCATGGTGACCGTTTCCATCAGGTGCAACATTAAAATGAAAAAATCCAGAATAGACACCCAACCTGTAGTGATTACCACTCCCACATCTGATTTTAACATTGAAGGAATGAGAAACAGGGGACCATCTTTTCCTAGAAGGCAGATCGATTGTTGAAAAATTAAGAAGGTTGCATACTTCGATTTTTAATCCACTTTGGCCAGATTACCAAGGAAACAGGAAGTCTGTTCCTCCTTCATTTGTGAAGTGCCATTTTCGGATGAACCGAAGAAATTATACCTTGCTCTTTACTTTGGCGGGAGAGGAGAATGCTTTGAAATTATAAGAAATAAAATCAATGATCAGGACACTGGTAATCATGATGGACATCTACGGTCAGGGATGGGGCAGGTGTTGCGGAAGGGTCATGCAAATGGTGTGGAATGGTGAAGGATGTTTACAGGTTAACTTGTTGGAATTGATGCATTCTGCATTCTGACTTACAGTCATAGAGATATATATACAGCACAGAAACAGAATTTGTTGGGGCATTAGTGTAACTACTGTCTATGTTTTCTGAATTAAATATTACTGACTGCTAATTGTGCAGGCTAATTGCCATTAGAACATACATGGTCATCCTTCAAAATATTCTATACTGAGACTGTCTCCTTGCCACAGTGCTGTTTGAGCTCAAAGGCTCAAAAGTGCATACTTAACTAATTATCTAAAAACATGGATGTCATCTACACCTGGGGTTTAAAATAAGTGGGGGTTTTATTTTATATCGTGCTTTAAAATACAATAAATAAGATATAGAGCATTTACAAAGCAGGTTTTTTTTTGTCCATTTTTAAGTCATTTTTAATTACGTTTGCATTTCATTTGTGCTCTGCCCAAAGATAGGCCCTTGGCCCATTCTCAGTTCAAGCTTCACCCTTAGCCATTTGGCAGTTTTCATTGTTGGTGCTTTGCCATTGTCTTTAAATCCCAGGTCCAGGGAGGAGGTTGGTCCCAAGTTTAACACAGCCAGAAAAGGAATCAAACACACACGTTGTCATTTTTCTGCAAGCCATCTAGCCAGCTGAGCTACAACCTTCATACGTTATGTTCTAAAATGCAGAGAACCATGTATTGCTTTTAAGCGAGACTGTATATCTGTATTATACATGCGATGAAGGTTGTTTTAGCTTCATTTGGAGTTCTGAGAGTGCTGGGTTATCTGGAGTTTGTTAACATGCATTTAGATGAAGCCTTTAAGGTACCCTTGAAGCAAATAGTTCAATATTTACAAAAAGACAGACAGAAAAACAATTGTGAAGTTGAGCTACGAGATTAAAAAAAACAGAATACCTAGCCGCTGACTTGCTTTTAGAGCCACAGTAGATAGTATGGAATTGAATAATTATAATGCCATTAAGTGTCACGGAGAGGTTGTGAGATTTGTTGGATATGGTATTGCCCGGCACTGGTGTGGTGATTTGTAACTTGCTGCTTATTAGCCTAAATGTGAATGTTGTTTAATTTGCTAGTTTAATAAGATTCTATAGGTATGCTTCATTAGAAGCAAATAAATGTTGCAAGTGTATCATTTTGTTTGAAAAGTATTCATTTTCTAATAACTAAGCAAAATGTTTTCCAGATCAATATATTGTTCAATTGGTGGCAGCTTACCTCTTGGTAATGTGTTTTATTTGTAACTGAAGGGCAAATTGGACAAAATAAACATAACTTCCAGCTTTATTATGAAGTTGCAAAACTTCAGTCTTCTCAAGACCAAAAGATAAACAATGAATCCAAGTCTAGGTGAACTAACACCCCTGAACCTTCCTACAAAAGCAAATTACAGCAGATGTGAAAAAAGTGTGAAATAAAAACAAACATGCTAGTGAAATTCAGTATGCCTGGCAGTATATATGGAGAGAGAAATAGTGTTAACTTTTTGAGTCTGATACAATATTTTTCAGAATGTTAACTGATTCTCCAGCACTTTCTATTTCTTTTTTTCTGTAATTTCCCACCCTCCTCTCTTTGACATTCAATGGTATTTTATTTTCTGAGTTGTCTGCTACCCATTGGAGATCCAGAAGCAGGTCAGAGGCTAAGTATTCTGAGGCAAATAACTTGCCTCCCAACTTCCCGTAGCCTTTCTACCACTTTCAAGGTACAATTGAGATACCTGATGAAATATTTTTTACTTACTTGGCTGAGTGCAGTGCCAGGAAGTTAAAAACTAACACAAAGCAGCCCATTTGATTGGCAGCCCCTACACTTTCCTAAACATCCTGTACATCCATAACTGCACTAGAGCAACTCACCAAAGTTTCTTTGGTGTTGCATTCCAAATTTACTACCTTTATTACCTAGAACAAGGCAGTAATTGCTTGGGAATACCACCCCTTGCAAGGTCCCTCCAATCATCCAGCATCCTTACTTGCAACGATATAACTGTTCCTTTGTCATTACTAAGGGGAGGCGAGACTAACTGTCCTTGATATTAAGGTAGTATTTCACAAAGCATGGCATCAAGGAATCAAACCAGAGTCAATCGGAATTGGAAAAAACTCTCTACTGGTTGGAATCATACATGGCACACAGGAAAATAGCTGTGCTTGCCAGAGACGAATTGTCCCGCCTTCAGGATATCATTGCAGCAGATCCTCGGTGTAGAGTTCTAGGCTCAATCGTCTTCAGCTGCTACATCAATGACCTTCTGTCCATCATAAAGTAGAAGTGGGGAAGTTGCTGATGTTTGCACAGCGTTTAACAACACTTGTGACTTCTCAAGATACTGAAGCAATCCATGTCCATATGTAGCAAGAGCTGTACAACGTTCAGGCTTGGGTTGACAACTGGCAATATTTTACTGAATGAATATCATTTGCACAAGAGGCAGACAATAACCATATCCAATAAGAGAAAATGTAATCATCAGGCCACGTCATTCATCAGCATTGCTATTGTTGAATCCTCCAATATCAATATCCTGAGAAATGCCACTGACCAGAACTAAGCTGAATTAGCCATATGTGGCAACAACAGCAGGTCAGTGGCTAGGAGCTCTGTAGTAAGTAATTCCACTCTCGTCTCCCCAGTACTTGTCAACCATCCAAGGGACAAGAGAGTGATGGATAACCCCCAATTTTCTAGGATGAGTGCTGCTCCAACAACATTCAAGAAGCTTGAAGACAAAGCAGCCTGCTTGACTGAGACCCCATTTACCACCTTTAGCATTCACTCCCTTCACCATCAATGCACAGTGGCAGCAATATATATAATCTACAATAGTTCACTGCAACTGTTCATCAGGTGTTCTCAGATAGCACTTCCAAGCCCGCAATCTCCATCAGCAAGAAGGATAAAGGTAGTAAAAGCATGGAACAAGATCACCTGCAAGTTACCTTCCAAGCCACACACCATTCTGCCTTGGATCTAAATCACTCTTCCTTCACCATTGTTGGGTCAAATCCCTGGAACTCCATTCCTAGCAGCACTACAAGTGTCCCCACAAAAGTGAAGGTCACCACAATCAGATGACCATAGGCTGCTGTCTCAGTAGAGAGGTGTCTGGAGGAGAGTTTAACCTGAGAGTTACCACAGCTCAAGTAAATGGCAACAGTGAGAAGGCAGGCCTTCAAAGTGATCGCAGCTCATATGCAAATTCAGTCTGTTGTGTTGGCATTACTCTGCTTCGCAAACCAACTGTCCAACTAATTGAGGTAACCAAACCAAGAAATGAGCGGTTCAAGGAGGCAGCTCAGTATCACATTGTCCTGGACAATTAGTGATAGGGCTAATGATGCCCACGTCTCATAAATGAGTATAAAGTTCTGGAACATCATTCTTGACAAAGTGGGTTAGTTACATGGAGACATGCAGAAGTTTAAGATGACAGCTTCTTCATCAGAACCTTCTCAACGACACATTAGCTGAGCATTAAGCTAGCGACACTCATATTTTAAAATTAATTTTAAGTAAACTTGTGCTATCATCCACAACTAATTTTGATACAAGATGGCAAAGAGAGACTCACTTTTTATAAGCACACATTATAGCTCTACTATTTTAGGCAGTAGTTGACAAACGGGATTACCATTTCAAAATACTAAGTGCTGATGCAAAAGAGTGAATGATAACCTGTGGCAAACAGTATGCGTATACATGATTTTGAGTTACATGTCGTTCAGCATTTTAATTCAAACGTCTTGCAGATTTGACTACAGCTCCACAGGATTATAAATTTAACATTTTCACAATGTTCATCATGTCCTACATCAAAACAAAACATAATTGGTTTCACTGGCATCTGGTGGCTATGAAAAGCACAGTGCAAGTCTTTTGTTTAAATCATCAGGAGAAGGAATATTGGCTTTGACTATAAACTACGTAATTCCAGTACAGTGGATAAGAGGGTAAGATTAACAAAAACTGATAAACTTATGAATCAAACAGACCTTGCATTAATTTGGCGCCTTTCATGACTTTAGGATGTTACAAAGCAACTTACAGCTAATGAAATACTTGTGAAGTGTAACCCATTGGTGTGACGAAGGGAATGTGATGTAGGGAATGTGACAGCCAATGTGCAAACAGCCAACTGCACAACAGTGAAGTTATAATGACTAGAAAATCTGTTTTTGTGGTGTTAACAGAGGGATAAATATTGACATGGGAATAACTCTCATGCTCTTCATAAGAATACTATCAAGCAATTTCATATGTCTATCTGGCAGGGCTCTGCCCCTCAATTTGGACACCTATTAGAATACAATAGAATAGAATATCCTTTATTGTCACATGTACTCAAGTATAGAAGTACCGTGAAAAGTTTACAATGATGCCTCTCATGGTGCCATCTTAGGTACAAAGTACCTAAGCACAAATCTTTGAAAAGACGAATAAAAAAGAAGTTACATTACTTTACAGTGATTCACAGTATAAGTTAGAAATAAACAGAGAATATCTAACCACTTGAAACAGAATTGCACTTTACCTGGGGAGCAAAGCTATCACTGTAGCGAGGATGCAGACCAAGTAGAAGAGTGGGTCTGACATTTGTTGCTCCATGATCCAATATGGATTTGATGGATGGTTGCAGTTTATACAAGTTCCTCCAAAAGCCAGTGCAAACACAAAGTAAAGTAAAGCACTGCCTCCCATTATAGCCCAATGAATCCATGTCTGAAATGAAAATAAATCATTAGAAAATTAACTGATGTTGGTACCTCTCTTAAAAAAAATCAAAACCCTAAAACTTTGCAAGTGATTATTTTTAAACAATTTGCATTGATTGTTATGGTATAATTAAATTCTTATTGCGTTTAGCAGCACGTGTTAAAAGGTATGAGTTTGATCCTTTAATGAGGCATATACCAAAGCCTACAGCATCTTCCAAACCCTTGATCGCTATCAGATAGAAGAACAAGGGTAGCAGCAACATTCCCTTTAAGGTGTGCAGTTGCACCTGCACATAGCTGCTCCAAGGATCTGCATACAGCATGCCAATTGCAGTGCTGACTTCTGGTTTTAGAGTTGATGCTGCACACAGGCCTCGGAGGCCTGCGTAGCACCTGCAAGTTCCGTCCCAAACCACACACCATCTAAACATGGAACTTTACCACCGTTCATTCACAGTTGTTCAGTCAGTATCCTGGACCTCCCTCCCCAACAGCACTGTGGATGCACCTATATGGACTGTAGCAGTTCAAGGTGACAGTTGTCTATCACTTTCTCAAGGAATGTTAGGGATGGGCAACAAATGTTGGCCTGCTGGTGATCTCCACATGCTGTGAACGAATGAAAAAAATGCAAGAATGCCAAATTTTAAAGGATCACAACTATGTTTAATTATAAGGAAAAAAAAGGGCTGATCGGCAAGTAAGTCAATGCTGCCCGAGGTACTGCGATGGATAAAGCAGCTAAGAACTAAAGGCTTTTAAACGCCTGCACAATTCAAAAAAGAAACAAGATTTGAAGATATTCCTTTTCTTGCAGAAAATAGATCTCTGCTTATATTTATCAAGTGACATGCTCGACTATTCATTTTAAATTGATTGTTAATAGCTATGTAAACTTTGTTACATTCACTTCCATTGTGTCTAAAGTGGCCCACGAGCAACACATTCTTTTAGCTCAATTTGTCCCCTTTAATTTTTGAGTGCTGCAATTTTAAAATAACCAGCAGCAAAGCCTTTGTTTTAAACAAGATCAAATCTTAGTTAATTACATAACTATTACTGAACGTTAAATAAAAAAGCAATACAGTTAATAGACAAAACAAAAGTAAAAATGGATAAAGGAATATAATAAAGATCAGAATGAGATTAATATGTTATCATTACTTGTCTATTTCTTGCTTGCGCTCATAGAATTAAACAGTACAGAAGAGGCCCTTCATTCCTCAAGTCTGTACCACCAAATCAGTATTAAATCCGGACCAGTCCTAATTTCCAGCACTAAACCCATGGCTTTCAATAGTCTTCCTCTTTACAAAATGAAAGTTTCTCTCACACGTGGACTGAACAGAACAGCGTCTGGGAGGAACTAAAGGTTCCTTTATTTCACTTCAATAACACTGCAAATTCTGGCCTTTGGTAATTTGGTTCAGTACAGCAGTGCTTTGCTGTTTTTTCCTTTTACTCTCCCTCTCTGATGAGAATCTGTCCCTAAGGCAATCTCTGAGTCCTTCTTGGCATCCTGTACAGAATGGTGCCTCAAAGTCTGTCTCATACTGATAAAAACTTTAGATGTCTGCCACATTAATTTTGGATGAATCACTATTCCATGAAGCAAAGTGAATGTGTATGTATGAAGTTTGCACATTTTCCCTGTGTATACGTGGGTTTCTGCTGTGTGTGCAGGTTAGGTGGATTGGCCACGCTAAATTGTCTGTAGTGTGCAGGATGTGTAGGCTAGGTGGACTAGCCATGGTAAATGTGGGGTTATGGAGATAGGGTAAAGGGCTGCGTCTATGTGGAATGCTCTTCGGAAGGTTGATGTAGATTTGATGGGCCGAATGGTAGGTATTCCATTAAATTCTATTATTTGTGGTTGAGATGTTGAGATGACACATGAGCCAGTTTGCCTTTCTGGCTGAAGTGAATTATATGTAATTCCTCAGTGGAATAATGTAATTTACTGTGAGATTAGGCTTTGTTGTAAAATATACGTTAGAGAGAAGTTATCATGACAACCGGACTCAAGGTTGTTCCGCAAGGGTTGCTCAGTCATAAAATCAAATCTAGAACTGGACATTTTTCTTTCTGTTTGTTTATGCTGTTATTCCATTTTTGAGGTACTTTGCTAGAGTAACTTGTGTATTTTAGGTATTTATCATGGCCAAAGTAGCAGTCTTTGGCCCTCTTGTGAGTTTCCATCATAAACAGTGTCACATACAGAATCTGTGTTTCTTTTTACGTTTGTAGCCAACATATGTACTTGTAAAAGGTGTTTGTTTTCATACATGTAGGGTGAGTGCCCCAATTAAATAATTTCCGGTGTAAGATTTTTGATAATTTTAAGATGAAGAAGGTTATTCACACTTGCCCTCTCACCCACTCAGCTCGCTCTCTCAAAAATTAATTGCAGATGAAAGTAAAACAATACAGTTATAACTTATAATTATTCCAATCTCATTTGTGGCAGTCCTACGGATTCTTAGATGAATATGATACTTGAAAGTTTAAGTAAAAATCTGGTAAAGCAAACTATTTGGTAAGCTGTGGGGTTTCTTGCAGTCAAATGTCCAGCAAGTTGGTTGAAATTGGAAAATGTTGGTGGGAGAGATTCTCTTTGTTTAAGTCTTCCACTTTCATGGTACTTTGACTACTTTAATGGCTTGCACCTAATTTAATGGTTTTTCGTGGAATTCTGCCTGTAAGGAACTTCTGCTGGAATCAGCTGCCAACAAAAATGGCTTCCTCATTATGTGACTTCCACAAATTTGAAGTCCTTTTTCCAAACTAAGGGTGATACATTTATACATCTTGTATTCATATTTATGACAACTTGAGATTCACCCAATCTAGTTTGTATGAGAGCAAGCATCATAATATAATGAAAAGCTAACAGAGTCCATTCACATGCACCTTATATCATTCTAAGTTTCAAGGTATTTTTTCATCTATGCTGAAACGAAGCGGATAGGCTGATATTGTTGACAATCCATCTTTAAACAAAGGGATTTATGAATTTCCCTGATGGGTATTAAATTGTGGGCTTTTTTTAAAAATTCATATGTGGGTGTGCTGGCCAACATTTATTGCCTGTCCTTAGTTGCCCTTAAAAAGGCTGTGGTGAGCTGCCTTCTTGAACTGCTGACCCAATGACAGTAAAGAAATAGTGGTATATTCTAAGTCAGGATGGCAAGTGGAAAATTAGGTAAGAAAGGTTCAGCAGCTCTAATGTGGAAGAACAAAATACACTTACTAGGACAGAAGAATTCAGGGGATTGTGGCAGTAAAGGGAAAGACATAGAGAGCGTGAAGGTAAGGCAGAAGATAATACTATCCCTGCAGACTTTGTGACCCCATTATCAGGCCAAATGAGGGTCAGAAGTCTGCACTGTTTGTGGAACAGTCACCCGGTTATGATTTTCTCCAAATTTGCCAAATAATTCATAGGGGGTGGACTCTCATTCAATTAAGGACAGTAGACAGGCGTTAAAGCTCGGAGGTGGGGTGTTCCAAGAGGAGACCTTTCAGCATTGAAGCAGCAGGTTACCTTGACAGATAAATTAGAGAAGACATAGTCACGTTGAGGCTTCCTCTCTCCAATGTTTTGGGGAATTAAAAATTAAATTTAAAATAAAAAACAACACCCACTCTTAGCAGCTAAGCCACCAGCGCCTTCAACTGAAGCCAGGTACTCAGAGAGAGCTACTAAACCTCCTGGAGCACTGTCCCCTTGTCAGCCTCTAACAATGGTCCTTAGTAGGCCTTTAAGGATCTGTGTTAACTGCCCACCACACTTGATAGGTAACTCTGATCAATTTCCTCTTATCTTTGGGAATTTGTTTCAGTGGAAAGGTGGGATAGTATAAGGAAACTGGCATGCCAATGAGCTGCATAAATTTATGTGCCCACCACTACTGTATTAGCCCTTGCTGAGGCCTAAAATGCAGCCCAGAAAATCAAAAATCACAATACTGTCGAACAGAATTCTTGTACTGAGATGATGGCTTTTGGGAGTTTGTCCGCTTTCTATATTACCTTAAAAATTTTATTCAGTTGGAGTTTGTGTAGGGTGGAACTGGGAGATCAGCGAAGAGAATATTAGAGAAGTTAAGTTGTAACGTGATGAAGGCATTAATGAGAACATGCTCATGAGTAGCTTAATTCTTTTAAGAACTGCAGTAAATTTTCTGCATCAAATATTAACCAGATCACTTATAATCACTCTGGGGATATTATGAATGATATTAGTTTGTATAATTCAGGTAGTTTTATGAATGATATTAGTTTGTATAATTCAGGTAGTTTTGTGAAACATATATTTTGCATACTCTTAGGAGTAGGAAATTAGGATGAGTATCTAACTTTCTAATACTTTGTTGAAATGTTATGAATTCAACATTATGTTATAAGCAGAACACATGGAGTTACATCCAATCAAGGAATATACATAGCTCTATTGTACTTACCAAAGTGTTGCCTTCTATCATTAAGTGTAAAAGGATAACGCACAGTATGGCAGTATTGATAGGTGTTCCGAATGAGTAGATATCCATATCTGAGCCAAAGTAAGTCTGAAAAGAAAAGGATAATTTTAAGATATAACTTGTCAGAGCCATGCTAAAGTGTGCAACAATTTACAGTTTTTAATTTTTAAGAATGCCTGTGAATTTAGAATCATAGAATGACTGCAGAACTGAAGGAAACCATTCAGCCAGTCTTAGTCACAGAGAACAGCTATTCATCTAACGCCTCTCTTCTGCTAATTACCCCTAGCTTTGCAAATAGCCAGAGGGTTATTTAATTGAGAACAACAGGTGAGCTCTTGAATCTGGATGAACAACAAGAGGTCCTCCAGAACTGACGAAAATTGCAAAATAAACTTTAACCACAGTAGGAAATCCTAACTAACTTACAGCTAAAACAAATACATCACACATTGCAGTATTCTAATAAATGACCAATTTTAGAACATACCTAATCCCAAACTAATTTACATTTAGCAAATGTGCTCCTTATTAATACTTCTTGTTCCTTAGTGCATAAATAACAGTTCAAACTGTCCCTCTCCTTTACAGCTTTAGCACTAACAGGTACTAACAAAGAAAACATGCAAAGCTGAATTCTAACTCATTTATGTTTGATACTATAATTCATGAGTAGAACATTAATTATATAGGAACAGTTCATTACAGTTAATGTTTCATATATTACCAATATTGAAATTTATATAATCTGCCCAAAATTATTTTTCTGTTAAAGTTACTTTCCAGCTTTTTCTCTTTTCTATCTTACACCTCTCTGCTCTTCTTCAGCAATTGAGAAGATACTACGCTCTGGTTTACTTAAGCAGTCTTCTCCCCAACTCCCTCACTATGCTCATTTCTATTAACTTATGCTTTCTATCTTCTTTCCTCTGTTTCAGGCCCACAACCCATTCTGGACTCCTTTGTTTATAAAAAATGCAGAAAACATTCAACATTTTGCAAAACAAGAAGTATATTTATCTAAAATTATCCAATTACCACAGTGATCCCCCACCCCACCAAGTTGACTCACATGCACCCTGATGAACCTCATCAACTGTCTCAATCTCATTATCAAATAAATCTCAGCTCTCTGGTAGTCAGCCAGCTGTGAACTTTTTGCATCTTGCACAATCTCAGAATCTTCAGCAGGAAGCAGATCCTCAGGTCCATCTTCAAGTCTAACTGAGACTTGATGTGAAGAAACATGTCATTTTACAGCTGACTGAACATAGATCAGCACTAAAACAAAGAGCTTCCAGTGGCCCTATGAAGAGCTTGAAGGTTCTTAAATCATCAGACAACATTGAAAAACCCTTCTTATCCCTCATGATTCCTGAATAAGAAAAGTACGTAATTGATTAGGAATGAAAGCGTTCAATCAATAATCAATTTATCAAAATTGTTTATTTGTCCACATCTCAAAGAAAACAGTCTATTAATTCACTAAATTGTGTAAGAGAAGCTGGACCCAGATTTCAATTTTGATAGTGACAGAAAGTACATATTAACAGACTGGCTGCCACATACCACTCAATTTTTCTTCCCATTGCTAGGGGTTTACCCCATTTGACAAAAAATGTAATAGAGAAAACAAAATATAATAGATATTACATGTAGGGTCACTTACAAAATATGGAACAAAGAAGCAAACAAGACTTTGATAAAAGGCATCCAATATACTGATCCAAAACGTTGATGATAAGTAGGCCTATAACAAATACAAAGTAAAGTCAGCAGAACTATTTATTATTATTAATTGTTAAAAATAACTGTGAACAAAATGTATGCCACCATTGTAATTCTCATCTTGATAGTCCACTTGTAAAATGATAATCAATGGAAGAGTATTACTGAGCTTAGAGAAGAATAAGCCAATTTTCAATTCGTACTTAAAGATGCAACACACTCATTGATGGGAGGACAGTCTTCATGGCAATAGGGCTCTACACTTTCAACAAAATTAATGATGTGAAACTGAATTATCAAAAACATAAGTCAATACATTTTCAAACAGAATCAATTCTAATTGAATTCATTCAAATTTATTTGCAAATGTTCAAATAGGCCAAGTTGGGCTTGTTTTCACCTGTGCCTTGCATCACAGAACGTTACAGCACAAGAAACAATTTTGGCCCAGTTTATTTGTACCAATTTCTTGAAAAAATAACTTTGAAAAAGATACTTCTTCACTTTCCCTTAAATGTTTATTTTCAAATTTATATTCACTTTCCATGAGGCTATTATGGATTTAGCTCCCACACCATTATTCCCAATACTAATAATCCAAGCAACTTGGTTATGAAAGATTTAACTGAAGGCTGGTATTGTTACTGTTGTACAACTGCAAAATTATTTCCAATGAATTCAAGTCAAATTTACGAAGTGCTCAGGGCACACCTCCACTTGGCTTTCCAGGCACTTCAGAAATTTACACTGTGTTTAAGAATGTAGAATATAGAACATAGAACAGTACAGGCCCTTCGACCCACGATGTTGTGCCGACCTATTATCCTACTAAGATCAAACTATCCTGCATACCCTACATTTTACTATCCTCCATGTGCCTACCAAGAGTCGCTTAAAAGTCTCTAAACTTTCTGACTCAATTACCACTGCCGGCAGTGCATTCCACACACCCACCACTCTCTGTGTAAAGAGCCTATCTCTGACATCTCCCCTATACCTTCCTCCAATCACCTTAAAATTATGCCCATTGTAATAGTCATCTCCACCCTGGGAAAAAGTCTCTGACTATTCACTCTATCTATGCCTCTCATCATCTTGTACACCTCTATCAAGTCACCTCTCATCTGTCTTCGCTCCAATGAAAAAAGCCCTAGCTCCCTCAACCTTTCCTCATAAGACCTGCCCTCCAGTCCAGGCAGCATCCTGGTAAATCTTCTCTACACCATCTCTAAAGCTTCCACAAACTTCTTATAATGAGGTGACCAGAACTGAACTTAATATTCCAAGCGTGGTCTAACCAAGGTTTTATAGAGCTGCAGCATAACCTCGCAGCTCTTAAACTCAATTCCCCTGCTGATGAAAGCCAACATACCATATGCCTTCTTTACAACCCTATCAACTTTGGTAGTGACTCTGAGGGATCTATGGATGTGGACCCCAAGATCCCTCTGTTCCTCTAGACTACCAAGAATCCTGCCATTAACCCTGTATTCTGCATTCAAATTAGTCTTCCAAAATGAATCACTTCACACTTTTCTGGGTTGAATTCCATCTGCCACTTCTTTGCCCAGCTCTGCATCCTGTCAATGTCCTGTTGCAACCTACAACAGCCCTCCGTGCTATCCACAACTCCACCAACCTTCGTGTCATCGGCAAACTTACCAACCCACCCTTCCACTTCCTCATCCAAGTCATTTATAAAGATCACAAAGAGCAGAGGTCCCAGAACAGATCCCTGCGGAACTCCACTGGTCACCAAGCTCCAGGTTGAATATTTTCCATCTACTACCACTCTCTGTCTTCTATTGGAAAACCAGTTTTGTATCCAGATAGCCAAATTTCCCTGAATCCATGCCTCCTTACTTACTGAATGAGCCTACCATGTGGAATTTATCAAATGCCTTGCTAAAATCCATATACACCATATCCACTGCTCTGCCTTCACCAATATGTTTTGTCACATCCTCAAATAATTCAATAAGGCTTGTGAGGCATGTTTTGCCCCTCACAAAGCCATGCTGACTATTTCTAATCAAACTGTGTTTTTCCAAATAATCATAAATACTATCTCTCAGAATCCTCTCCAATAATTTGCCGACCACAGAAGAAAGACTGACCGGTCTGTAATTCCCAGGATTATCCCTATTCCCTTTCTTGAACAAGGGAATGACATTTGTCACCCTCCAATCATCTGGTACTACTCCAGTGGACAGTGAGGAGGCAAAGATCATCACCAAAGGGGCAGCAATCTCTTCCCTTGCTTCCTGTAGTAATCTTGGGTATATCCCATCTGGCTCAGGGGACTTATCTATGCTCAGGTTTTTCAAAATTTCTAGCACATCCTCCTTCCTAACATCAACCTGTTCGAGCATATCTGCCTGTTTCATGCTGTCCTCACCAATGTCAAGGTCCCTCTTACTGTTGAATACTGGAGCAAAGTATTCATTAAGGACCTCCCCTACCTCCTCTGACTTCGCGCACAAGTTCCCTCCACTATCCCTGATTGGACCTACCCTCACTCTGGCCATCCTCTTGTTCCTCACGTAAGCATAGAACACATTGGGGTTTTCCTTGATCCTACCTGCCAAGGATTTCTCATACCCCCTTCCAACTCTCCTAAGTCCATTCTTCAGTTCCTTCCTGGCTACCTTGTAGACCTCTAGATACCTGACCAATCCTTGCTTCCTCAAACTTAAGTAAGCTTCCTCCTTCCTCTTGACTAGATATTCCACATTTTCTGTCTCCCAGTCTGTTCCTCAGTGTCTCTGTTGCTATTGGGGGGGGGGGGGGGTCTATAGAAAACTCTCAATAAAGTGACTGCTCCTTTCCTGTTTCAGACTTCCACCGATACTGACTCAGTGGACAAACCTCCTCCACGACCTCCCTTTCTGCAGCTGTGATATCATCCCTGATTAGCAATGCCCCTCCCCCACCTCTTTTACCTCCCTCCCTATTTCTTTTGAAACATCTATACCCAGAACATCCAACAACCATTCCTGCCCCTGTGTTATCCAAGTCTCCATTATGGCCACAACATCGTAGTTCCAAGAACTGATCCATGCTCTAAGTCTGTCACCCTTATTCCTGACACTTCTTGAATTAAAATAGACATACCTCAACCCGTTGCACTGACTGCAACTTTGCCCTATCAATTGCTCATCCTTCCTCACAGATTCTCTGCTTGCTGTTATCTTCCTGTACACCGGCTACCCCATCCTCTGATCTGTAGCTCCGGTTCCCACCCCCTGCCAAACTAGTTTAAACCCTCCTGAAGAGCTTTAGCAAACCTCCCGCCCAGGATATTGGTGCCCCTCCAGTTCAGGTGCAACCCTTCCTTCCTGTACAGATCCCACCTTCCCCAGAAGGTATCCCAATGATCCACATATCTGAAGCCCTCCCTCCCACACCAGCTCATTGACCACGTGTTCAGCTGCACTTGCTCTCTATTCCTGGCCTCACTAGCCCGTGGCACCGGTAGTAATCCTGAGATTACTACACTGCTTGAGTTGGCTTTCAGCTTCCATCCTAACTCTTTTTATTCATCTTTCAGGTCCTCATCCAGTTTCCTAGCTATTTCATTGGTACCTGATGTGTACCACGACTTCTGGCTGCTCTCCCTCCCACTTAAGAATCCTCTAGACTCGTTCCGAGACATCCCTGACCCTGGCAGCAGGAGGCAACATACCATCTGGGAGTCTCGCTCGGTACCACAGAATCTCCTGTCTGTTCCCCTAACCATTGAATCTCCTATCACTATTGCTCTCCTATTCTCCCCCTTTCCCTTCTGAGCCACAGAGCCAGGCTCAGTGCCAGATACCTGGCTGTTTACTTAAATGTGCTGGGAGAATGAGTGCCCCTCCACCCTTTTGTCACAGATACACAATTTAACAGCTGGAGGTGAGCCCTGCCCATTAACACAAATGCACTAAAATCTGTGCTCATCAGTTGTCTATATAAAACACAAATCATCTTTTGGAGTTGAAAGAGATAGGGGAGAATCAGCATGGAAAGAAAGTAAACAGTCTCTATGGAACTGATCGGTCTTATGGACACACCTGCCACTGAAAATTCATGTCCTTGTCAGCATTCTATAGCTGCTGACTAATGGGCTACTTTCAAAGAGGAGATGGTTTGGGCATAGTCAAGCAACATTCCCTCAAAAGCAAAAGGTAGGGCAAGTAAATTGAGAACTCCCGGGATAAAAAATGAAACAGAAATTAGGGTAAGAACAACTGCGTTTCAGACTTGTGTTGGGTAGGAAATATAGTTGAGAACCAGACTGACTATAGAAGGTTCAAAAGTGAAAAAAGAAAAAGCAATTGACAGCTAAGGGGAGTCTACAGTCTTGTGTAGGCACATAAATAGCAAGGATGGCAAAAGGAGGATTAAGACTGATTAGGTACCAAAAAGGATTTACACATGAACAGGAGCATCACTGAGGCATTAAATGAATACTCTGCATGTGTCTTTATTAAGAAAAAAAGCCACCATCTAGGCCATTGAGAAAAATAACAGAAGGGTTCAAAAATGTTAACAAGAATTGTTATTGGATAGAATTTCTATATTTGACTAGCCCGGACCTGGATAAGATGCATCCAAAGATAGTGAAGGAAGAGAAAGTGGAAATTGTGGTGGCATTGGCCACAAACCTTTGGCCTCATTTAGATAGACTCAGGGGTGGCAACAATGGACTGGAAGATTGCAAACATTACTCTGATACAAGTGTAAGCTCTTCAATTACAGGCCGGTCAGCTTAATTTTAATGGTAGGGAAACTTCAAGAAACAATAATTTGGTATTGGATTAATAGTCACATGAATAAATATGGGTTTATTTATAGTCACATCTAATAAGCATAAGCAGAGTCAGAATGGATTTCATAAGGGAAAATCATGTTCAACTAATTTGCTAGACTTTTCTGAAGAAGCAACAGACGGGGCTGGATAAAGGACAGTATTGTGTGTCGCCTTTGGACGTTGAAAAGTCCACGTTTTTCCAAAATATTCTCATGATTCTTTTCTCTGTTGGCTGATAGCTTTCAGATATATCACACTAAAATTCCAGGGTAAAAGACTCAAACTGACCAGAACATTGTCCAGTTTCAGCATTGTGGCCTTAAACCTGAATGCTGTTATCGAACACACACTCATTATTATGTTTGCTTGGAGAATTGTTGTTCTACAATGATTCTACTTGGTCAGAGTTGAGTCTTTCTGCTTCCTGATTAGTTTGACACTATTCATTAAATATGTTCCCCAGTTTTCCTCCAATGCTTTAATGATCATGACTATATGACTAAAATGACATATAGCAACATTAAACAGCTTCACTATATAGGCCACTTCTCAACAACAACTAGAGATTAGCCACAAATGTTAGCTTTGAGAGTGATCCTCACATCCCATGAACATATGAACAGACAAACAATTATACAAATGAGGAGGAGGAAAAGGTCATTTGGTCCCTTGAGTCAGCTCACCATTCATTCAGGCAATGAGAGTTTCACTGGTTGGGCCATATTTGATTTAATTGGGGGTTGAACTCCACATCTGCATTTACCTTGGTCAATATTCAACTCCTCTGTTAGTCAAGAATCAATAATCTACCTTAAAAGATATTTAATCACCTTTCCTTTACCACTCTTTAGAGATTAGAATTCCAAAGATTCATGACCCTCAAATGGAAAAACAAAATCCCATCGTCTCCGTCTTAAAGGGAGTCTTCTTATTTTTAAACAGCATTCCCTAGTCCTAGTCTGACCAAATAAAACTAAATTCTCAGGATTCTTTCTGTTCCCATGCAGCTACGAGTCAACTTTAGATGATTAAGTGTTTGCAGTGGAGCTGAGCCTCATGAATAAATCTATTAGGCTGATCAATTCTATTCAAAATAAAGAAAGCAGAGTGTTGCACTATACTGTTAAAGATTAATACCTCAGAATGCTGCCCACTACTGTAGAGTTCTGGTAGTTGGAGAAGAGTCTCTGCAGAAACATCTTTATCGAGGATGCCATAGATAATTGGTGGAACAGATGTGAAAAGGAGGTTAAATAAAATGAGGATCCAATAGTCAATCATTGATGTACCAGAGAATCCACAGAACAACTGGTACCAGAACAAGAGATTCACATAAGCCTAGAAAAGAAGGCATCAATATCAACATAAATGGTAGCAAATGCGGCAAGTTTCACTTTATTTACAAAGGATTGAAACTTCTGTCATTCACTGTGGTGGCAACATCAGCCATGTCTACAGACTGAACTGTGAACTGCGAATTTATATATTTCTCATTTAACTAATTTTTAATTTTTTTATGTGTTTGAATTTAAATAAACAGCTAGGTAATTTAATTTTAAATAAATTCAAAGATTACTTTATTACACAACTATTGCTGAAAGTTACAAAATAAATTTGGTACTGTGATTAGAAAAAAAGGATACAGATAAGACTAAAACCAGTTTGTTATCGTTGCAGGCCCATTAATTGCTTGAAACTTTCTCCTTCCATTATATACAGACTGAAAACTTGAAGTCAGGTTCAGCTGTTGCAAAGCCTTCTGAAGTTGAATACTTCAAGCTTGACTGGACAGGTGGAGTCAATAGCTACAGCAGGCTTTGAAAGAAAGAAAGGTTCCTTGTTCCTAGACAACAAGGTGCAGGGCTGGATGAACACAGCAGGCCAAGCAGCATCATAGGAGCAGAGAGGCTGACGTTTCGGGCCTAGACCCTTCATCAGAAAAGGGGGAGGGGAAGGGGGTTTTGAAATAAATAGGGAGAGAGTGGGAGGCGGATAGAAGAGGGATAGAGGAGAGGATAGGTGGAGAGGAAACAAACAGGTCGAAGAGGCGGGGATGGGGCCAGGAAAGGTGAGTGTAGGTAGGGAGTT
>NC_063332.1:79438743-79460125 GCF_021869965.1 Rhincodon typus
AGGATGGATGTTTTGGCCCTAAATCTTAGGATGGATGTTTTGGCCCTGGAGGGAGTTCAACACAGCGTTTACAAGGATATTACCTAGGCTTCAGATATTAAGTTTATTCTCCAGAATTTAGAAGGTTAAGGGGTGATCTAATTGAGGTTTTCAGAATATTAATAGGGAAAGACAGGGTAGATAAAGATGAACTATTTCCACTGGTTGAAGATTCTAGGACCAGGGTTCACAGTCTAAGAATTAATGCCAGTTCATTTAGGAGAGATGTTAGAAAGCACTCCTACACTTCAACAAAGAAGTGGCAGAGAAACTGAATAGGTATTTTTCCAATAGTTTTCACAATGGAAGACACCAACAACATATGAGAACTTCAAGTGTCAGGGGAGTCAGAGGTGAATGTAGAGGTCATCACAAAGGAGAAGGTGCTGGGGATGCTGAAAGGTCCGAAGGTGGATAAATAGACCACCAGATAGATTATACCCCAGAGTTCTGACGGAGGTAGCTAAGGTGATTTTAGTGGCATTAGCGATGATCTTTCAGGAATCAGTAGAGTCAGGGAGGCTCCAGAGGAGTAGAAAATGGCTAATGTAACACCCCTGTTTAAGAAGGGAGAGAGGCAGAGGGCAGGAAACTATAGGCTGGTTAGCCTGACCTTGGATAGATTTCAGAATCCATTATTAAGGATGAGATTATGGAGTACTTGGAAGTGCATAGTAAAATAGGGCTGAATCAGCACAGCTTCATCAAGGGGAGGTTATACTTAACAAATCTATTAGAATTCTTTGAGGAGGTAACAAGCAAGCTGGACAAAGAAGAGCCAGTGGATGTTATCTATCTGGATTTCCACAAGGCCTTTCATAAGGTGCCACACAGGGGGTTCTAAGTAAGAGCCCATGGTGTTAGAGGCAAGGTACTGGCATGGATAGGAGATTGGCTGACTGGCAGAGAGTAGTGATAAAGGGGTCTTTTTCTGATGGTGACTAGTAGAGTTCTGTAGGGGTCGACGTTGAGATCACAACTATTCACATTGTACATTAATAATTTGGATGAAGGAACTGACAGCATTGTTGCAAATTTTGCAGATGACACAAAGATAGGTGGAGGGGCAGGTAGTGTTGAGGAAGTGGGAGGCTGCAGAAGAACTTGGACAGAGTAGGAGGGTGGGCTAAGAAGTGACAGATGGAATGCAATGTAGGTAAGTGAGAGGGTATACACTCTGATAGGAAGAATACAGACACAGAGGTAGTAGGAACTGCAGATGCTGGAGAATCCGAGACAACAAGGTGCAGGGCTGGATGAACACAGCAGGCCAAGCAGCATCATAGGAGCAGAGAGGCTGACGTTTCGGGCCTAGACCCTTCACAGACACAGACTACTTTCTAATTAGGAAAAGGCTTCGGAAATCGGAACCAAAAAGGGACTTATTTGCCTTCATAACTAATAACTGAATATGATTCAGAAACTGAATTAGATTAAGTAAGTAGTTAGGAAGGCAAATGCAATATTAGCATTTATTTCAAAAGAGCTAGAATGCAAGAACAGAGATGTACTCCTGGGGCTGTGTAAAATTCTGATCACACTGCATTGGAAACATTGAGAGTGGTTTTAGGCCCCTTACCTAAGAAAGGATGTGCTGGTGTTGGAGGCGGGGTGGGGGAGGTGGTCAGAGGAAGTTGATAAGAATGATCCCAGGGATGATGGGCCTGTTATATGAGGAGTTGTTGAGGAATCTTGGTTTGTATTCAATAGAGTTTAGAAGGATGACGTGGGGGGACTCTGATTGAAACTTACCGGAGGTAAGGAGAAATCTCTTAAGCCATAGGGTAGTGAATCTGGAACTCATTGCTGCACAGGCCTGTGGAAGCAAAGTCATTGAGTGCATTTGGAACTGAAATAGATAGGTTCTTGACTGGTAAGGGATAAAGGGTTATGGGGAGAAGGCAGGAAAATGGGTTTGAGAAACATATCATTAATGATCAAATAGTGGAGCAGACTCGATGGGCTAACTGGAGTAATTCTGCTCCTATACCTTATGGTCTACATACGAAGAATAGTGGAGGTTTGGAACTCTATTCCTCAAATGGTGATCAATGCCAATGCCAATTCAATTGTTAATTTTAAATCTGAGATAGACAAAATTTTATTATGCAAGGGTATGAAGGGATATGGGGCATGGCAGGCAAATGGTGTTTGGCCTCAGATCAGCCATGAACTTATTGAAATGTGAAGCAGGCTTGAGAGCTTGAATGGCCTCTCCTGTTCCCAGGATAAGGCTCAACATAGAGTCATATCTAACATAAGAGGCCCTTTGATCCACACTGCTTGGCCCATAGCCTTGAATGTAATCACATTTCATCTATGTACTTTTTAAAGGTTGTGAAGTTTGCCACTCAACTACCCTCCCAGGCAATGTATTCCAGATTTCCACCACCATGGGTAGAAAAGATTTTCACAAATCTCTAAACCTCCTGCCATCACCTTAAAATTATGCCCCTCTCATTTTTGACCCTTCAGCTAAGGGGAACAGATGCTTCCTATCCACCCTGTTCATTCCCCTCATGATCTCATACACTTCAAACAAGTCCTCTTCAACCCTCTCTGCCTCTAAAGAAAACAACCCAAGCCTATCCAGACTTTCTTCATAGCTAGAATGCTCCAACGCAGGCAACCATCAGGTGAATCTCTTCCATACCCCTTCCAGCGCAATCACATCTTTCCTATAGTGCAGTGACTAGAAATGCACATAGTACTCCATCTGTGGCCTAACCAAACTTTTGTACAGGTCCAACATAACCTCCTTGCTCTTACTATCTGTGCCACGATTGTTGAAGGCAAGTGTCCCGTACACCTCTGTAACTACGCTATTAATTTGTCCTGCTGCCTCAGGGATCTGTGGACAAGCACTGCAAGATCGCTCTGTTCCTCTGAGCTTCCTAGTGTCCTTCACTTATTGAGTACTCCCTTCTCTTGTTCCTTCTTCCCAAGTGCATCATCTCACACTTTTCAGGGTTAAATTCCATCTGCCAATGATCTGCCCATCTGACCAATCCATCTATATCTTCCTGTAACCTAAGATATTCTTCCTCATATTTAAATGTCTATCAATCTTCGTGTCATCTGGATGAACCAAATCAGGGATTTTAGTGGAGGGAAAGCTTGTTCGCTTGGCTGCACCTGCTTTCCCTCCAAAATATCTATCAGTGCAGAGTAGAATCAGTTTCTGTTAGGTGAAAGCTTAAGCCACTTTTCCCTAGGTTACACAATTCAAGTTTTATATTTACTGCGCAGGTTTCCAAGGGGTCAGGATGTCAACAGTGAAAGGAAGACCAGAGGTTTGTGGCTCTGTGAAGTAAACAGCATAAATAACTCCCTTGTAACATAGCTTATGTGCCAAGAAGAGCAGGTATCCTAAGCACTGACTCTCAGTGTAGCATCCAATCTTCCGTTTGCCGATCACTGACTTTTCTCTCCCCACTCATCACCCTTTAGATAGATTTGCTGACTGACTCCAACTCCAGCTCTGGTCACTATCTCAATGCTGTGGTCAAAGCCAGTCTTCACTCTCACTTTCATTACTACTGGGCATTCCCTGCTGCAGCCTCCTGCCAAACTTCTTAGCTGCCTTTCTGCACTCTTCTCATAAATAACTGGACCAGTGATCAGTGAAGGAGAGCAGGTAAAAGATGAAAGACATGGAATGTAGAGATAAACTAAAGCTAACTTTAGACATGGAAGGAGGAATTATTTCAGATGACATATTGTGTACATTGCAAGAAATGGAGCAGTAGAAGAAGCAGTGCTATAGAAATGAACTACAGGGTAGAGATAATTGAAGAGATTGGAGTACTTAATAGTATCAAAGGCAGCAGAGATGTCAAGGAAGCACTTTTACATAAGATGTCATTGTAATTTTTATCAACGGGGTTTCAGCATGATGGAAAGCTGACTAGATGGTTTCACAGGAATGCATTTGCAAGACCTGTGCTCCAGAACCTTATGAAGAACAGTGGAAAGGAAGCAATAGATGGTAAGTAAGAGAAATTGAAGTAGATTTTCAGAGGAGAGGAGTGAATATAGAGATTTATTAGAGATACAGGACCCAAATCAGAGAAAGAGAGATAGGTTGATAAAAATGATGGTAAAAATTAGGAAGGTTTTATCATCATGAGTTGACCTCGGGTTGCTGGGAACTGAAGGTGCAGGTGCTGATCATAATTCAGAGCTGAAGAAGAGACTGTTGCAGATGGTAAGAGGTATGTGCTCATAGAGGGGTCTATAAAAAGTGGGTAGGGTTCGTGGGTAGGGACAGTGGAGCAGGGACATCAGAATAAGTGTTTTTGATTTGGGACACAAAAACATGTATGACCTGTCTGAACTGAGAATAAATGGCTATTGTGGATGCGGTCAGAAATGATAATTTTTGTTTGGAAATAGGACTTTGGAGATGATTTTAATATCTGGGATGATCTTAGATTAGTTAGGAGACTTTCACATGGAAAGACACAGCAGAACTTGAGGTGATAAAGCCAAAAATTCTGAAACGAACAGTGGTAAAATGGACATCCTCATCACTAAACTCCAGTTACTCCAGATATTGGTTGAGAATATTTTCAATAAGATTTTTCATTTTGTTCAGTTTTAAAATTTTTAAACACCGGTATCTAGTGAAACTGATGTTCCATTTTCAAACAACACAGTTCACGTAGGTTTCCATTTACCTTGTTCTGTGTGTTAAGAGTGAAAATGCTGTCTTTTCTTTCCAGGAGTTTACATGCATAGGCAATATTAACAGCAGTTTCTTGTTTGTCTCCTGTTAAGACCCAAATCTTTATCTTTGCCTTTCGAAGTGCCACAATAGTGTCTGGGACACCTTCCTGTAAACGATCTACAATACCCGTAGCACCTAAACATAGAATTAGAAATTACAATATATGTTATTTCCAAATGCAAAATCACAGAGATTGATTCAAACTATTAGTCACGATTGTTTATTAAATTTCTTTTTCTGATGTATCTAAAATTATGAAAGTATAAAGTCAGAGCTTAATTGAAACACATGAAAACGATGCTGACATTCAATTCCTATTCAGCTTTTAGTTGTCACCTCCAAAGCTGACGGCTTTAAGATTCAGACCCATGGAAAACTGCTTCTGTTGCCTTAATGTGATTGGTTTTAAGTGTATGGAAACCAGGTGAGATGGGATCACATTGGTTCATAATCTCATGGAATGCAATATATTACAAGTCTTACCTTGGCATGCACCACCATTCTAAACTTTATTACCTGCTGCCAACTTTACACATCTATGAAGGGAATCGCATGCATATAAAACCGTAAAGAAATGATGGCATTAGTGGTAATGTTGCTGGACTAGTAATTCAAAGGACTAGGCTAGTGCTCTGGGTACATAGGTTCAAAATTCCATGACAGCAGCATGTGGAATTTAAATTTCATTCATACAAAAATCTGGAATTCAAAGCTAGTCATTGGTAATATTCCTGCCAAACCTATGTGGTCTACATGTAATGTGGTGGACCGTTAACAGCACCTAGAAGTGGCCTTGCAAGCTCAGGTCAATGGAAGACCTTGCCAATGATGAACAAGTAAAAGAACTTTTTTTTAAACACGGTGGCATTGTCATGTCACAGTTTGAAGCCTTTCAAACTCCCTAAAAGACAGGTTTTCAAACAGGCAGTGCATGAACCATTCACAGACAACTTTTCTCAACCTGAGTTTTTTTTTAAACCAAAACTTAGTCTGTGGAAATTTTATAATATGAGACAGAGGAATAAGGTGTGCTGAGGGAGGCTTCAGAACCAAAAAGGATCAGAACTGCAACCTTGGCCATTATTATTTCAACCAATTCTACCTTCGAAATGATAAGTTTTGTTACTTACCTGTGAAATATAACCTAAAATCAAAGCATTGTACAAATATAAATTTTATGACTTTAAAATAGAATGCAGCAAGGTCCATTGATCTAATAATCTCCCGTTTTCTAATCTTGTGTCACCTGAGATTACACATGATCTTGATTCCCTTTGAGAGGTTTTCTGCAACTGTGCTTATTAACTTACTTTTCTATTAATTAAAGAGAATGTCCAAAATGTCAGACTGGCATGAACAATGGGAAAAGCCCTAGTCCTTTTGCAATGGCACAAATGACGACTTAATTCTTCCTAAAAATAATTGAGAAAAGTATGTATTTTCCAGCAGATGCAAAAATAAGTCCAGGTTCATCATTTAGAAAAAAAAAATCAAACACTACATTCTCGACAATCCATATATATTTGAATAAAGATATAAACAATCATTTCAACCTGCATAAAAACTGCTTCAACAGGCTGGAATCTTACTGGCTTTGAAGATTTTGAGAATTTATGGTCAAAAATGGACATTGACCCTGTTGATACTTTCTGACGTCAGGAAGGTACCCATCTGCAATTTACGTACAAGTGGGCACCTAAATATTCAAATTGTCTACCCGCCATTGCTAGTGATGGCCTATTTATGTCAAGACTGTCTCTGGTTCAACATTCACATTTCAAAATTTTGCTCCTGATTCTACCTTCAAGTCCAATTCCTGGGAACCAGGAAGATTCCAACAATAGAATTAATCACCACCTGCTGAACAAGTTAAGCAACCAGGTAAAAAATCAGAACAATTTTGAAAATTTCCTTAACACCATACTAAAATAAATATGCTAAGCTAAGCAGCTATAACAATATACAACATTCCATTATTTTATTCTTGCGATTATTTACCAAGCAGTGTTAGGTTAGTTTCCAGCTTAAGAGCTGATTCGAATAGTAGCTCCTCCTGGTTATCAATACTTGTCTCTGCTAAGAGATGAAATTGTACCCACTCTGCGTATTCAGAATCATTCATCACCTGCAGAAAAGAAAACATGATGCTTAGAATGAGGCATCTCGAGCCCAACAATGTCTAAATATGAACACTAACACTACAAAATCCATACAAAAATAACCTATCGTCACAAGAGAATTTGATAATTTGTTAGTACTTTCTGTTTATATATTTATATTGACACAGCATGATAATATGTATTTAATTTATTCCAAGGTGAATGAATACTGGGTGTTCTTTCACATTTCACAAAATGCAATATCATCATCTTTGGAAACACAGAATTATCAGTTTTAACAGAAAATGAAGCTATGTATTTCTGAACAGCTGAAAAGACGTCATTTCAATCTCTTGACCAAACAGCAGCAAGAGTTGCCAAATTAAGATATCACTAAACAACTGGGAATGTAGTCAATCAAGCAGATTACATTCTATCTCCAAGGTAACTCATTAGTTTCTGACTGTGAATGGTAATAAGAGTACTCAAAGATATTAGAATCCAGCTTTTGAGTGTTTTCTTTCAAGTTGCTCTTCCGTACCAAAACTGCTTTAGCTGATGGCCCAGCTGCACTGCTGAATACTAACTGTCTTCACTCGGAAAGATGATGAAAACATCACAGTTAGGAAGAGGTAGAAGTTATATTGGATAGGATAGAAATAGAAATTAGAAGTTGGGAAGATCTCAAAACAGGGGGAAAAGAAACCACTGGTCTGGATCCTAGACCACTGAAGGGAAATAAGAGATGAAAATACACAGTTGGCGGCCTCAAGCTCCAAACCCTTCTTTGATCTTTAGCGTCAGTGAACGAGGATTACAAATATTACAGACATGTTCAAAAAACGGAGAGGAAAGGCCAGTCAGTCTAAAGTTAGTTTAGGGAAACTTTTGAGACAATAATGTGGGATGAAATTAATTGCCACTTAAAATCATTAAAAGGTAAAGTCATCATAGTCCTATCGGACCATAGGGCTGCTCTGTCATTACAGACGGATGACTGGGGGTGACGGTTTAACCTAAGGGTCACCATACCTCAGGAGAGGGCACAGGTTGAGAAGGAGAGGCGTTCACAATAACCTCAACCAGTATGGGAATTGAACCTGTGCTGTTGGCATTACTTTGCACCGCAAGCCAGACATCTAACCAATCGAGCTAACGAATCTCTAACTTAAAATCAGTACCGATCTGTTAAGGGAAAACTGTATTTCACTTCATTGTATTCTTTGATAAAATAACAAAAGGTTTTGCAATTGATACTGTGTTTTTAAACTTTCAAAAGACATTTTCTAAAGTACTCCATAAAAGACTCGTCAGCAAAACTGAAGCTGGTGGGAACCGAGAGACTGCAACAATACGGATGTAAAATCAATTAAATAGTAGAATTAAGTACTGCTGAGCTATTATTTTTCCATAATGGAGGGATGTATAAAGTGATGATGCCCAAGTTTAATACAGACAACTGTGAAATGATATATTTTGGTTGCAATACTGAGAAGAGGCAATATAGAGTACAATTCTAAATGGAGTGTGGAAGCAAACAGACATCAGTGTACATTTACGCAATTGTTGAAGGTGGAAAAGCAGATGGAGAAAGTGGGCAAAAGTAAAAGCATTCAGGAATCTGAGCCTTATGAACAACTCAGAATTCATAGAATCCCTACACTGTGGAAACAGGTCATTAAGCTGTGAGATATTGTACGATAATTCTCTTTACTAACTGACTGACAAGCGTGCTATGTTTATTATACTGTGTTCCATTCACTCATTCATAAAACCACGTTTTTGGAGTACATTTTTACTCTTACAAGGTAAACTAATTAAACATCGTTTCTAACCCATTACTGTTTCTTTACACCTTTCTATTCTTATTGACTCCATGCTGCATGCAGTGTTCAAACTTATTTCTGTATCAAAGGCTACCCCTGAATAAGTGTTAATGCCGTAACCTACTCAGAACATTGCCATTGCCACCATAGTGTCTCCATAACCCACTCAAAACTATGGAAAGAATATAATATTAATTCGCCTTTAGCAACCGTCTCTTGGAACCAGAATAGGTTGCAGAGCATCAAACAGTTTCCTCCACTAGTATACAATGTGGAGCTGGAGGAACACAGCAGGCCAGGCACCTCAGAGGAGTAGGAAAGTTGCCATTTCGGGTCGGGACCCCTCTTCAGAAATGGGGGAGGGGGAAGGGAGCTCAGAAATAAATACAGAGAGGAGGGGTGGGGCTGGGGAAGATAGGTGGGATGGTGATAAGTAGTGTAGGTAAGCAGTGGTGGGGATTGGTCAGTGAGGTGGGAGGATCAGATAGTTGGGAGAAAAGATGGGCAGGTTGTATCAAGTCAAGGAGGTGGGGATGAGAGGGAGGGATGGTCTTGGGATGAGGCTGGGGGTGGGGAGATTTTGAAAATGGTAAAGGCCACATTTAGGCCATTGGGCTGTAGGCTCCCAAGGCGGAACAGGAGGTGCTGCTTCTCCAGTTTCTGGGTGGCTTCATTGTGACACCGGAGGCGGCCCAGGATGGACATGTCACCCAGGGAGTGGGAGGGGGAGTTGAAATGGTTCATAACCGGAAGGTGTTGTCGTTTGTCACGAACAGAGTGCAGGTGCTCTACAAAGCGATCCCCGAGCCTCCATTTGGTCTCACCGATGTAGAAGAGGCCACATTGGGTGCAGCGGATGCAAGAGACCACATTGATGGATGTGCAGGTGAACCTCTGTCTGCTGTGAAAGGTTTGCTTGGGGCCTTGAATGGAGGGTGAGGGTGGAGGTGTAGGGGCAGGAGTAGTACTTCCTGTGGTTGCAGGAAAAGGTGCCAGGGGTGGTAGGGCTAGTGGGGAGTGTGGAGCGGATGAGGGAGTCTCGAAGAAAGCGGTCCCTACGAAAAGCAGATAGGGATGGGTATGGAAATATATATTTGGTTGTGGGGTCGGATTACATGTGGTGGAAGTGGCAGAGAATAATACGTTGGATATGGAGGTTAGTGGGATGATATGTGAGGACAAGGGGGATTCTGTGTTTATTTTTGTTGGTGGGGAGGGGATGTAAGGGCAGAGGTGTGGGAAACGCAAGAGATGCGGTCTAAAGCATTTTCGACCACCGAAGTAGGGATGTTGTGCTCCTTGAAATCAGAGGACATCTGGGATGTTCGGGAGTGGAACGCCTCATCTTGGGAGCAGACGCAGCAAAGGCGGAGGAATTGGGAGTAAGGGATCGCATTCTTGCAGGAAGGTGGGTGAGAAGAGTTGTAGTCTAGGTAGCTGTGGGAGTTGGTGGGCTTGCAATAGATGTCTGTTTCGAGGCAGTCACCAGAGATGGAGACACAGAAGTCCAGGAAGGAGAGAGAGGTATCAGAGATGGTCCAGGTGAACTTGAGGTTGGGGTGAAAGACGTTAGTAAAGTTGATGAACTGTTCAAGCTCCTTGTGGGAGCATGAGGCAGCACCAATACAGTCATCGATGTAGCGGAGGAAGAGGTGGGGCATAGTGCTAGTGTAGCTGTGGAAGAATTGTTCCATGTATGCTACAAAGAGGCGAGCATAGCTTGGGCCCATGCGGGTTCCCATGGCTGCCCCCTTAGTCTGTAGGAAGTGGGAGGAGTTGAAGCAGAAGTTCAGTTAAGCGGATGAGGGTGTCGGTGGAGGGGGACTGGTTAGGCCTGGGGGAGAGGAAAAAGGGGAGGGCTTTCAGGCCATCCACGTGGGGAATGCAAGTGTACAGGGATTGGATGTCCACTATGAAGATGAGGTGTTGGGAGCCAGGGAATTGGAAGTCTTGGAGGAAATAGAGGATATGGGTGGTGTCCCAGACGTAGGTGGGGAGTTCCTGGACCGGGGGAGAAAACAGAGTCAAGGTAAGCAGAGATCATGCTTGTGGATTTTGGGATGGAGATAGAAACGGGAGGTGCGGGGTTGGGGAACGATGAGGTTGGAGGCTCTGGGTGGGAGGTCACCCAAGGTGTTGAGGTTGTGAATGGTTTAAGAGATGATTGTTTGGTGCTCAGGGGTGGGGTTATGATCGAGAGGGCGGAAGGAGGTGGTGTCAGAGAGTTGGTACCTGACCTCAGATATGTAAAGGACCTCCTACTTTCTTACTCTTCTGTTGCTGTCTGGCCTGCTGTGTGCCTCCATCTTCGCTTTGTGTTATCTCTGACTCCAGCTTCGGCAGTTCTTACTATCTCTTCCTCCACTAGCATGTGCTTTTTAGATACATATTAAATAGTGCTGCTACCCCTTTTGAGAAACTTACTCTCAAAACATTGCTTCCATGAAACTGCATGAATGAACATGTAAGAACTATCAAAACGGGCAATAGTAAATGAAATCTCATGACCCAGCTGCGGGAGATCAGTTTAATATCCTCTATGCTTTTATTTAGTACACGTATAATTTCTCACTTATTAAGATTATATAGGTCTAGTTTTTTTACTAACATTGCTAACTTTAAAGACAAAAGGGCCAATGCCTCTTAATTATGCAAGCTCAGACTGGACAGACATTCAAATTCTATCAAGAGTAACAGCCAGCATTTACCAAGTGCTTAAACCATCTCCTACTTCCCAGTGACACATGTCACACAAACTTTTGTATACAATAGATACAACTATGAATACCATAGTGCTAAAATTTTAATGTATGTAAGAACTGTGTAGAAAGAGGCTACTGTAAAACCGTACATTGGATTCCATCGCCGCCTCAAACTGTGTTACTGTGGATGTTCAATAAAGAGGCTATTTTCGCCACTCACTGATCTCAATTGTTATTGAAATATGATCGCAAAAGCCCAACAAGTCCACATCGACTGTCCAAACAGCCTCCCACCCACAGTCACCCCCTAGCCTATCCCTGTAACACTGCACTTCCCATGGCCAATCCACCTAACCTACAATTCCCTGGACTCCTTGGGCAATTTAGAATAGCCAACCCACCTAATCTGCACATCTTTGGACCACACCCGGAGGAAAACCACGCAGACACACGGATAATGTGCAAACTCCACACAGACAGTTGCCCAAGGCTAGAACTGACCCTGGATCCCTGGTGCTATGAGGCAGCAATGCTAACCACTGAGCCACCATGTGCTAAAATTTTAATGTATGTAAGAACTGTGTAGAAAGAGGCTACTGCACACAGTACCAAAGCAAGGAAGTTGTGACACACCTTTAAAAATCAGCTGGTTAACTATTGTGTTTAATTCTAGGTAACACTATTAGGGAGGATATGAAGGTTTTAGAGAAGGTGCAGAAAGGATTTGGGAGAATGGTTCCAGGGCTGAGAGACTTTATTTAGTTGTGTGGATGGATAGATAGAAGAGCAACCCAAACTTCTCCATGTAAAATTGGTTGCATTCACAGACAATGAATGCTAGGGATTAAGTTTTCTTTCTTCCTTTATGGTATGTAGTAACTACACTTAAATCTGGTCAGAACCTATCACTCAAACTGACACACAGCACTAGACAGTGAAGATGGCTCCATGACTTTCATGAAAGGCACTCTGATCCCATGTGGTAGGATGGCAGGGGATGCTGGAGTCATGTATGAAGGCAGTAGGCTAGTACCTGTATCGTCTCCCTGAGACTTCTATGGTTGGCAAATTGCAGTATATTGCAGTTGTAGCCTGTTTCTGTCTGGAAAGATCACAACGCAGAGAAAGAGTAAAGGTGATGCTAACAGCCACCATGAGACTTGCTCTTATTTGAGGCTCCAGGTTGTAATGAAGGATGGGGTAGTATCTCCTGTGTGAGGCAAAGTCTTCTCAGGCACTGATTGAGGTTCATTGCAATGTAAGAGTTGTGCTCCTGGAAGACTCTTTTGACACTGAGCTTTCTAAGAACAGCCTTCCTTCCCCTTGATTGTAGAAATTCCATGCTCTGCCACTACATGTCACACCCACAGGTAGCAGGCAGCACTGTAATGACTGCTGCCACACCTTCGCAAGGCAATGTTATTTTCTGTCTTTCTGTAGTCAGCCAAAACCTCCAAACTCTTTGGGTAGCTCATCACACTGCTATTACGCATTTCGTCTGAGCAGGAACATATCTAAAATATCTCAACTGCAACTGGCTGACTGGCTCCTTACATAGCCCAGTACAGAGCTGACTTTGCTTCATTACGAGTAAGTGAGGATGACACTGCCAGAAACACTTGTAAAATAATTTGGACAATGTGACGTCGCATTAAGCTGATGACATCAATGATTTGATGATTGTGTTAAGTGGCTTCAGATACACTCAGGGCATGCGTGTGTGTGCATCACTCAAGGAGACAGTATGTAGTGACATCTCCTGTGCTGCTACTCTGCTGGTAGATTTTCACGGAGGTCGTGACATGTGCTGATAACAATGGAAATTTGTGCCCGTGACATTTAATACACTCCCCTTTTCAATCATCTATAGTGAACAGAACTAAAAACAATATTTGTGGCAAAATGGATTAATGGGAATGGCAGTAAAATGTCTCAGAGCAAACTGGCATCCCCACCTACTCTTGAAAGCAAAAATAAAGGATTACCACAGCATTCATGAAGTGTAGGAAAGAGGCAATGACGACAACATTCTATGCTTTTGCAGTAAAGCGGAGCAGGAGGTCAATAGGAATTTAGCATAGGTTTTGTTTTCCCTAAGCTGAAACTACATAACGAGCAGCTTACATGAAATTGATTACATGCACAATGAATGCTAGGGATCAAGTTGCAATGGTACACAGATTTCTACAACAGCTCCTTTAAGGCTCATATTTCAGTTGTCTGATTGTCATATAAACAATCTGCCCAGGAAGACGGTAGGAAAATAGTTTTTGAGCAATGAGAATATCTCTAAGCAGCTGCCTTAGAGTGGAATGAAGGAGGCCTTCAGGCAGTTTGTTTTCTTCCTTTACTGGTGTGTGGTGACGACTATTAACTCCAATCAGAATGCATCATTCACAAATTGGTACACTAGACACCACTGGGGAGTGGCAATTCTTGAGGTGACTGCTTGAAGAATGAAATTCAGAACACAGCTAAGACGGGCAGGAGACTGCATTGGAGGGAAAAGCAAAAAGCAAAAGTGTAGTTGTTGACAGAAGTTCTGGAATTAGGGGAACAGGCAGGCCCCTCTGTAAAAACTATCATAAGTTGGGCATGGTGTGTGGCTAGGATAAAGGACATCATGAAGAAGTTGCAGAATATTCTGCAAGGGAAAGAGAATGAGCCAGAAGTTGTGGTACACGTGAGTATGAACAGCACAGAAAGGGTACGTATTGAGTTTCAATGGCAGACTTTCAGGAACATACAAATTAGAAGCAGAAGTAGGCCAATCAGCTTTTCAAGCCTTCTCCACCATTCACTAAGATGAGTGTTCCAGTTTTCACATTCCTATCTAACCTTACAACCTTTGATTCTCTTGCTTAACAAGTATCTATCTACAGAAATTGCTGGAGAAACTCAGATATTACTACGTGCTCTCATCTGGAATTTTGCTTTCAATTTATTTCCATATTTCTCACCATGACATGGTACATCTGCAACACTCCAACATTTTCCTCTGCTATGGAGCCAGAGATCTACTGTGTGGAAACAGGCTCTTTGGCCCGACTTGCCCAGGCCGTGCAGTTTTCACAATTTAATCTTCTCTCCCTTTCTCTATTTCTTGGCATTGATTATCTACCAATATTCATTATAAGCCCACCAATGCCACTGCAACCTTGATTACATTTCCTCACACCTCCCTCCCTCAAGGACTCCAGTCCATTCATAGCTCCTCAGTCTTCATTGTATCTGTTCTGACAGATGTGCATCTTCTTCTTCCCTCAACTTTGCCACATTACTGCACAGGGTCCTTATTCTGTTCAACCCATTTCCCCACACATCTGTTCTCACCCCTGCCCCCCTCTCTCAGAGTCACAACAGGTCCTCATTTCTCATCCCACTGGCCTCCACATTCAAAGGATCATCCTCCTCCATTTCTGCTGTCACGAAACGTATCTGTCCTTCCCCACCTCGTCAGCATTCCAAAAATAGCTTTCTTCTGTGACAATTGGTCTACACTTCAATTACTCCCAACAATTCATTCCCTCCCCATGTGACCCTCACATGAAATCACTGGAGGACCAACACTGGTCCTTTTACAAAAACAGAAACTTCTGGAAAAGCTCAGCAGGTCTGGCATCATTTGTAAAGAAAAATCAAAGTTAACGTTTCAGGTCCGGCGACCCTTCCTGAGAACTAATTCACTTGTTAATGTTTTGGGTCCGATGACCCTTCCTTAGGACTAGTTTTGAGGATGGGTCACCAGACTGATTTTTCTTCACAGATGCTGCCAGACCTGCTGAGCTTTTCAAGCAATTTCTGCTTTTGTTCCTGATTTACAGAATCCACAGACCTTTTGGTTTTACTGGTCCTTTTACCTTCCATCTTCTCATTGTCCAAGGCCCAAACTCTCCTTCTAAGTGAAGTATGAATTTACATGTACTTATCAATGAATATACTGTATCACTGCTCACAACGTGGTCTCCTCTGCAATGGAGATCAAAGTCAGATTGGGAGGCCGCTTTGTAGAATGTCTCCATTCAGACAGCCAGCAAGAATCGGAACTTTTAATTGTTTGCTATTTAATTAACTATTCATGTTTTCATGCTCACATGCCTATTCTTGGACTAGTGCAGCATTTCTGTGAAACTGAACACAAGCTCCAGGAATAGCATCTCATCTTCCAATTAGGCATCTTACAATCTTCTGGATTCAACATACATGTTCAATAAATTCAAACTATAAACACTGTCTTCCATTCTAATTTTGTGTTATGCAAGTTTGAATCTTATTTTTCATGTTTTCGCATCAGACAAATCTGTTCATTGCTCGGGCATTTACAGTCATTTTGGACAAAAGCTTTTTCTCTTTACAATGACCATTATCACTCCCATTGCCTTTTACTTTATGACACCTTTGTCATTTAATCATTTTCACCCTCTACTCTAATCCAGACTTCCCTATTGATCTTCCTCCCCTCCTTCCTTTCGATGACATATGGCATATTTGACTTAAATCACTGACCCAGATCTTCCAGACTTCAGATGCAGTCAGATCTATGCTGAAAGATGCGTATCAGCGCCTCTTGGCAGACCGGATGCATTGATTTGGCAGTTATTGCTGGGGTCAGTTATCTCAGTTGACTGGACAGCTGATTTGAGATGCAGAGCGATGCCACAGCATGGGTTCAATTCCCATATCAGCAGAGGTCACCATGAAGGTCCCATCTTCTTGACCTTGGCTCTTGTCTGAGGTGTGGTGTCCCTCAGGTTAAACCACCACTAGTCGTCTCTTTTTAATAAGACAGCAGCGTTATGGTCTGTAGGACCATTGCGACTGTCACTGCTGGGGAAACTAAAATTTCTGGTGGGTAATTGCTTGGCACCTGAAACCCACCAAAAAGGTCTCCAACTCTGAGACAGAGTTGAAGATTTGGAAGATTCAGGCTTATTTACCTGAATAGTTAAACAAGAAATGTTAGACGATCAAAAGTTGCTTCAACTTCTTAGGATCTATGGAACTGATCACCCAATCGCAAACACTGACTATCCTTGCCTGGTCCGCCAATCTCCTGGCCAGATATCTGATCTCCAGTTCCTCACATCCCCAGTCCTTTCCAGACACCGTACTCCCCTAATCTATACCCCACCTCTGAGATACCCGAACTCATCTGGGCTGACCTTATAACCTGACTTACTCACTTGATTTCCTGACCCACTCTTCTCCCTCAGGCATCTGTTGCCGTAACCCTTTGGCACACTGTAAGCTTACACCCTCCACCTGCTGCGTCATTCTACTCTACTTAACTGAACCTTGCACACATACCTTCTCTCCGTAGCCTTGCAAAGAACCTTTCATTAACCTGAACCCTTTGAGCTTTTAAGCTTTATTCACTTAATGGAATATAAACAACTTGTGCTGTAAAAAGGAAAATGGCCTCCACGAAGTTTTTAATGTGCTCTTGTCTGTAACAATCCTTCAATTTGGAAGATGTGTAGGATCTGCCACCAGAAGATGGGCTGAAACATTGCAGGTAAACACCTATTACGCTTTTATTTGCCTAATTTGGATTGGAGATAGGGATTCTATTGCAGACTGAAAGATTTGGGCCAAAAACTCTGTTTTGTTCTCCATAGATGCTGACAGACCTGAGTATTTCTGACATTTTCTGTTTTTTATGGCACAAATTTAATGTTTTGAACAAGCGATGCAGGAGAATCTGAGGCAGAATTTTTTTTAATATAGTGAGTGGTAATAACCTGCAAGTTGCTACCAACTAAGCGTGGAGTTGATCAATAATTTAATGGGCTCTTTAAGGAAATAACTTGCAGGGCTAAAGCAATGCATCAGGAAAATTGCACTGGCTTGATTGCTGTGAGCCACATGGCCTCCTTCTATGTTGTACTGTCTCTTTGATATTTGAGGGAACAAATGTGTAATTTGCAATTCTATGTTGTATCCTAGTTCATTTGATTTTGCTGTAATCAAGTAAGCAGGAGCTCTCTTTTGCCAAAAAAAACTATTAACACCATATTCAAACAAAGTGGTAATAAATCATGCAGTATTTTTAAAAATATACTGTAAAATAGATGCTCTCAAATCAGTAAGAAATTCAGAAAATGTTCATAAATTCTGAGCATTGCTATTGCATGCTTTTAATTTTCATTCCCTGGTGTGGAACTGGCTTGCAACACACAAGTTGTGAGATATCACATCTGGAATGTTCTATTTCCATACCTTCTTAGCAATGCAGAGAGTACGGAGTCCCTCTTTAGCATAATCATCTAAATAATGTTGAGTCCTTTCCTGAATGATCTTCTGTTCCTCATGGCCTACAAAATAAACAAGTCATTTGAGAACCAGTCCTGTAAACTATCCTGTATGGCAGAAAACATTTTGTGTACAATTAAACATTGCCTATGTTACAGCTGAAATCAGGCTGTCCGTGGGTAAAAGAAAGGCACAGGGTGATCACAAAACTCTTGCCATTGTGCATCAATACAATTTAGAATTACAACTTTTACATGAAACATCTATTATCCTAGCATTAAAGGAGGGACTACTGGATACGATCTACAGCCCTACACGAAAGATAGATTTTTATCAACCTAATTACCTATCCATGGCAATCCTTGCTTATTTTTTGAATGCATGCTGCATATTGGAACATTGTTCAAAAGATTTAGAATCACAATTATTAAAGCGCAGCATTAGTTTTATATATGCACTAGTGAAAGCCAGCTCTACATTACTAACAATTTTCTCAACTTACAGTTCCTAAATTATCCAATTAAATATTGGGAAAACTGAAGACACTGTATTTTGTCCCTGCTCCAGATTCCAGTGCCTAGCTTTTCTTCCTGTCAAGTCAGAATAAGCCAGTCTGTTGGATCCACTTTTAAAATTAGCATCCTTGTTTTCAAATTCCTCAATGGTCTTGCAACTTCCTCAGGAGGCAGAGTGGAGGACATGCCCCTGTCTGCATCGATGGTGCTGATATGGAGATGGTCAAGAGCGTCAAGTTCCTGGGAGTGATGATCACCAACCATCTGTCCCGGTTCACTCATGTCGATGCAATGGTCAAGAAAGCATAACAATATCTCTAATTCCTCAACAGACTAAGGAAATTCGGCACATCCACAAAGACCACTTACCAATTTTTATAGATGCACCACAGAAAGCATCCTATCTGGATGCGCCACAGTATGGTATGGCAAGTGTTCTTCCCAGGACTGCGGGAAACTACAGAAAGTTGTGAACACAACCCAGCTCATCAGGCAAACCAGCCTTCCATCCATTGACTTCATCTATACTTCCCGCTACTTCGAGAAAGCGAGTTACCTAATCAAAGATCCCTGCCACCCTGTTTATTTGCTCTTCCACCCTCATTCGTCGGGCAGAAGATATAAAAGTTTGAATACATGAAGGGATAGATTCACGAACAGCTTCTTCTCTGTTGTTATCAGACTTTTGAATGGACCTCTCAAATGTTAATTTTGATCCCTCTGCACCTTTTCTACATCTGTAACACTGTATTCTGCACTTTGTTCTGCTACCCTGACACACTTTACACAGTACAATCTGCCTGTACAACATGCAAAACAACAGTTTTGACTGTATCTCAGTAACTGTTACAAGAATAAATCAATCAGTAAAGATAAGAGTAGACCTTGGGTGGGAGTACGAAACTGGGGGAAGGCTAACTATGACGTTATTTGGCAGGAACTGGGGAATGTAGATTAGGGGGCAGCTATTTGAGTGTGTTAGGGCAAAAATCAAAATGAAAATTGTAGGAATAAATTTAAATAAGGAGACTACTGTCATTCTGAAAGTTTATAACAGTTTTTACATTCCTCCCAAGCCATAAACATTTCTCTCATTATTGATACTCCTAATCTTCACTTCTGTTTATAAATGTTAGGGCTGCCCACGGTTCTTCATTAACATAAAATGGCTGCCCATGGCTTGTAGTTGACATAAAAATGACCCAAGATTGCTAGCTGAAATACATTTACACAGTTAGAATCATGGCCTTCATACTCATAGCAACTAGATATAACATGTCTCATAAAAATCACACAATGGGATCTTATTATGAAGCAAAAATGTAGGTACTGCATATACAGAGACAGTTTTGATAAGAGATATCCATGAGAAGCACAGATAGAAGCCTCTCTTACAAGCTGATTCAAAGTTTACAATTAACATGGGATAGAAGGAGAAACAGCTTGACTCACATTAGTTAAGATCCTTTAGGTGATTGTAACCACATATAAATATCTATATATAAATCATGGAGTTTTAAAAATACAGTCATTAAGATATTTAACTGAATTCCTTTGGACAGATAGCCTTAGACAGTAGGGAGAAGCTCCCAGCCTGAAAGTAGGGAGGATTGAATAACAGGTGTAGAAGCCAGCAATATTCGAATGGGGTTGAACAAGATGTGAAGTGAAAACCCAAGGACAGATCATGGCAACACCTATAACTGTCCATCAATGGATCAATCAACAACATGATTGGTTAGCAATTGGTTTGTAAATGCTAAGGCAGGCTGAAAACAAATATATAAAATTTTGTGCCTTTCCTTTGTTTAGGGAAGAAGCTTTGTGACCCCCAGAGGTTTACTTCCCACTGGTGTAATGTCAGTAAACGCTTTGATACTGGAAATGGACTCCAGTGTTAAGGGATTCATTTAGTCTTTCCACTCCAACAGATAGTAAATCCACATCTGGCATGTGGGAATCTTCTAAAGGCCAGTTGTCTAGAGTTCAAGACCAGTATGTTCCTGCAAAAGTGAAGGATAAGGATGGCAAGCTTTGGGAACCTTGGATGACAACAGAAATTGTCAGGTTTGTCAGAAGGAAAAAGGAGGCATACGTGAGATTTAGGAAACTGAAGACAGACAGAGCCTTTGAAGAACATAAAGAAAGCAGGAAAGAACTTAAACAAGGAGTTAGGAGGGTTAAAAGGGGTAATGAAGTGACCTTGGCAAACAGGATTAAGGAAAATCCCAAGTTTTTTTATACATACATAAGGAGCAAGAGGGTAGTTAGTGAAAGGGTAGGTCCACTCAAGAACAAAGGAGAAAATTTATGCGTGGACCCAGGGATTGTGGATAAGGTCCTTTAATGAATACTTTGCACCAGTATTCACAGAGGAGAAGGACATGGTGGATGGTGAGTTGACAGAGGGAAATATTGATATTCTAGGGCATGTCAAGTGAATAAGGATATGTTGAGTGTTTTGAAAAGCATTGACAGAGACAACTCCCAAGCACCTGATGGATCTATCCCAGAATACTGAGGGAGGCGTTGGAAGAAATTGCTGGGGTCTCGTTTGGAATCTTTGTATCATTCAGTCATAAGCGAGGTCCCAGAGGAATGGAGAATAGCCAACGTTGTTCCTTTGTGTAAAAAGAGCAACAGGGATAAACTAGGAAATTACAAGCTGGTGAGCGTTATGTCAAATTATTGGAGAAGATTCCTAGGGACAGGATTTATTCACATTTGGAAAAATATGGACTTATTAGGCAGCATGGCTTTGAGCTGGGGAAGTCGTGTCTCACAAACTTGACTGAATTTTTGAAGAAGTGACAAAGATGATTAACGAGGTCAGGTATTGTCTACATGGACATTAGTAAAGCCTTTGACAAGGTCCCTCCTGGCAGGTCGATGCAGAAGGTGAAGTCACAAGGGATCTGCGGTGAGCTGGTAAAATGGATACGGAACAGGCTTGGTCGTAGAAGACAGAGAGTTAATGGTAGAAGGGTATTTTTCTAACTGGAGACCTGTAACCAGTGGCGCTTTGCAGGGATCAATGCTGGGACGCCTATTGTTTGGAATATATATATTCCAAACGATATGGAGGAGAATGTAAGATAACAAGGTGCAGAGCTGGATGAACACAGCAGGCCAAGCAGCATCAGAGGAGCAGGAAGGCTGACGTCTCGGGCCTAGACCTTTCTTCAGAAAATTCTTCATTTTTCTGAAGAAGGGTCTAGGC
>NC_063332.1:79460525-79489568 GCF_021869965.1 Rhincodon typus
TCATTTTTCTGAAGAAGGGTCTAGGCCCGAAACGTCAGCCTTCCTGCTCCTCTGATGCTGCTTGGCCTGCTGTGTTCATCCAGCTCTAACACCTTATTATCTCAGATTCTCCAGCATCTGCAGTTCCTACTATCTCTGGAGGAGAATGTAGATGGTCTGATTAGTAAGTGTGCAGATGATGAAAAGGTTGGGGAACTGTGGATAGCGAGGAGGACTACCAGATGACACAGCCAGATATAGATAGGCTGAAGACCAGGCAGAATAATGACAAATGCCATTTAATCCAGACAAATGCAAGGTGAAGCATTTTAAAAGATCTAATGCAGGAGGGAAATATATAGCAAATGGCAAGGATCCTTAGAAGCATTAACATACACAGGGATCTAGGTGAACAGGTCCACAGTTCCCTGAAAGTGGCAACACAAGTAGATAAGGTGGTCAAGAAGGCATATGGTACACTTGCCTTCATCAGCTGGAACAATGAGCATGAAAACTGGCAAGTTGCAGCTGTGTAAAATTTAATTAGGCCACATTTGGAATATTGTGTACAGTTCTGGTCACCACACTACCAGAAGATGTGGAGGCATTGGCGAAGGTACAGAAAAGGTTTACCAGAATGTTGCCTGTTTGGAGAGTATTACCTATGAGGAGAAATCGGACAAACTTACTCAGAGGATACTGGCAGGTACTTTTATCTAAAAAAGCAAAGGAAACTTCGGCTTTTGCAACACCGAATGGACTATATCAGTTTAAAGTCATGCCATTTAGTATGAAAAATGTGCCAGCCACATTTCACAGGCTAACCAATAAAGTCATTATGGAGTTATCCAATTGTGTGGTGGACATAGACGATCTAGTGATTTTTAGTCACAAACGGATGGAATATTTGCAGCATCTATCGGATTTGTTCAATTGACTTCAGGAGGCAGGTTCGGTGATAAACCTGGCTAAGTGTGAGTTCACAAAAGACCAAGTCACATTCCTGGGCCATGTCACTGGACATGGACAGATGGTCCCATGGGATGTGAAAACAAACATTATGGGGAGTTTCCCATACCATCAAGAGAGGGAAGTGCTACGATTCCTGGGACTGAATGGTTTTTATCAGAAGTTTGTACCAAATTTTAAGAATGTGCTTGCTCCACTGACTGACCTGTTGAAGCGGTTCAAAATATTCCAGTGGATGAAGAGTGTCAGAAGGCATCTGACAATTGAAAGCTGTGTTATCCACTATCCCAGCGTTAGCCACACCTAACTACGCAAAGCCATTCAATATTGATGTGAGCGATTTGTGCGTTCCTCCTGCACTCTTACAAGACAATGACAAGAGGATAAAAAGACCTATTGGGTATTTTGCCAAAAAACTGAATATTCATCAACAGAAATATTCCATCATTGAGAAAGAGACCCTGAGTTTGGTGCTGACATTGCAACATTTCAACATTTATATTGCTAGCAATGTATCTGAGACAATTGTGTATACTGATCATAACCCTTGAAAGTTTTTGGAAAAATTTAAGGACAAAAATTCCAGACTACTTAGATGCAGCTTAATATTGCAACTATTCAATTTGAAAATTACACACGTGGCAGGATGAGAGAACATAATTACCGATGCATTGTCGCAACTGTGATGAAAGATGAAGAAGGTGTTTGGTGGTGGAAAAAAAAGATTAAAATGGACTGTAGTAGTGAATGTTTGCATGCTTAGAGTCAATGTAATGTATATGTATTGTACTGTACTAATAGCGTGAAGCTTTAAGCTTTTTAAAAATGAAGCCATCTTTGTATGTTGATGGTGTTTTTTAAGGGGGGTGGTGTGGTGATACTACAGCTTTAAGAGGCGCCCTCTGTCATAGTTTTATTTTCTATGAAAAGAGGTTCAGACAGAGGTGCTGAGGAGTCTGTTCCCAGCCAATAAAGTAAACAGCTTTTGATGCCTTGGGGCTTTTTCTTAAAAGTTACAACAATTCAAGAGCATGAAGGAGTGTGGTCAAGCTCCCACAGAATCCGACAGGATTTTCATTTAATTTTCAGTAGCTGTTGGCATATGGAAGCTGCTTTACATCTCTCCCTGCTCCAGCAAAAGTTGTCTCTCTCACACACACACACACACACAGTCTTCTCTTGATGTACTTTCTTCTTGGAATGGAGAATTATACATGAGATATATTTATTGAATTTGCCTTTGCCAGGGATGTGATTATGGGATGTTACTGTATTGGAACAGTTGCTGCTTAGTAGTTAAATAATCTATTATTCTGTTAAGTTTTCCAATAGAATTATGTTACGTTAGCTCTTTCTTTTGTTTGCATTTTAACTAGATAGTAAGAATAAAGTGTGTTTTTCTTCAAGTGTGGTAACTTGACCAATCAGATCATATCTGGAACACACCGCTTTACACTTGCCTTTAAACATAAGAAAAAGTTGGGGTCTAGGCTGTCTTAACATATTTTGAGGGGGTTTGGTCTGGTCCATAATATGGGGGACCACCATGCACAGCAGAGGAAGGCAGGAAGTGCAGGAGTCCCCTGTGGCCGTCCCTCTTTCTAACAAATGTACCATTTTGGATACTGTTGGGGAGATTACTCTGCAGGGGAAAGCAGTAATCTCTCCCAAAGTATTCAAAATTTAGGGAGCTAGGAAGTAGATTAAAAGCAAAACAGGATTTAAAAGGTAGTAATCTCTGGATTACTTCTGGTGCGAAATGCTAATGTGTATAGAAAAAGCCAGTTAGTCCAGATGAATGCGTGGCTGGAGAGATGGTGTAGGAGGGAGGGCTTTAGATTTCTAGGACATTGGCACTGATGATTGAGAGTGAGTCATGGGGCAGTAGTTGGCCAGATTGGATTTGTCCTACTTTTTAATGTACAGGTCATACCTGGACAATTTTCCACATTGTCACGTGGATTTCAGTGTTGTAGCTGTATTGAAACAGCACGGCTAGGAGTGCAGCATGTTCCAGATCTGGAGCACAAACCTTCAGTACTATTGCCGGAATGTTGTTAGGTCCCATACTCATTGCAGTATCCAATACCTCTAAAGTTTCTTGAAATCATGTGGAATGAAGCTGAATTGGCTGAAGACTGGCTGATGCTGGACACCTCAGGAGGAGGCCAAGATCAATCAACCACTTGGCAAGTCTGGCTGAAGATTATTGCAAATGCTTCAGCCTTAACTTTTGCAGTAATATGCTGGGCTCTCCAGCATCGAGAATGGGGATATTGTGGAGCCTCCTCCTCTAATGAGTTGTTTGATTGTCCACCACCATTCATGACTAGATGTGGGAAGATTGCAGCACTTAGATTGCTTAGTTCTGTGCATCATTTGCTGCTTTTGTTATTTGTCAAGCAAGTAATCTTGTTTGATAGCTTCACCAGGTTGGCATCTCGTTTTTAGGTATGCCTGGTGCTATTCCTGGCATGCCTTTCTGCACTTTTCATTCCTCCAGCTATTAAGTTATGGCAAGCACATCATTCAAAAACAGTGATACGCAGCCACTGACATTCCACTCTCTCTTTCAGAAAACAATAGAAGGGATTACAGCAGAACTAGGTCAGATCAAGGACACTTTCCTCTCCTGAGCCCTATATAGGAATTGGGTCTTTGCCTCTGCATGAAATTAGCAGTCACTCATAACACTGATTACTATTCCCAACTCAAGTAATGAAGCAGTTCCTTCCCACATGTAGCAAGACCTGGACAACATTCAGGCTTAAGGTGATATTGTGAAATAGATTCACACCATAAATATACCAAGCAAAAACCATCTTAAGCAGGACAGAATCATTGAATAGAATCCCTACAGCGTGGAAACAGGCCCTTCGGCCCAACAAGTCCACACTGACCCTTGGAGAATCCCACCCAGACCCATCCCCTTATAACCCACCTAAGCTACACATCCCTGAACACTATGGGCAATTTAGCATGGCCAATCCACCCAGCATGCATACCTTTGGACTGTGGGAGGAAATCAGAGCACCCGGAAGAAACCCACGCAGACACAGGCAGAATGTGCAAACTCCACACAGACAGTCGCCCGAGGGTGGAATCGAACCCGAGTCCCTGGCGCTGTGAGGCAGCAGTGCTAATTACTGAGCCACCCCTCAGCTCAAACAAGATTCAAGAAGCTCTAGCTATCATCCAGCCCCTTTGATTGACACCCCATCAGCCACCTTAAATACTTCCTTGATCACCAACGCACAGTGTTAGCAGCATGTACCGTCTTCAAGAATCAGTAACTTGCCGAGGCTCCTTTGGCAGCACCATCCAAACTTCTAGAAGAATAAGGGCAGTGGGTGCATGGAGACACTAACATTTCCAAACTACCTCGAAAGTCATGCACCATCTTGATTTGGAGCTACATCAGCATTTTTTCACTATCACTGAGTCACTATCTTGATACTGTCTCCCTTACAACACTGTGGGTAAATCAGTGCTATGAGGACGGCAGTGACAACTTTTTCAAGGACAACTGAAGATGGAGTAGAAGTACTGGCTTTGCAGGTGATGTTAAACTGACAGGCTCATTCTTTGCTGGTTTCTTCTCCCCTCCCTCCCATGTTTTTTTTTTAACTAATAGAGTGATATTGACATTTTGCAATGTAAAGGTAAATTTCCTGAACATAATGAGCTTTGGAAAATTGCAAGTAACACATATGTAACATCTTCAACTACGTCATTTCATACTCTGGCTGGAAACAGATTCTGGAGATATGTCCATTTCAAGTTTCATTAGATTTTCTATTTCCAGATTTTTAAACAGATTTATGTTAAATCCACTAACTTCCTTACCTTAACATATTTTTAGTTGCCCTTGAACAGCTGGTATTTTATTCGCTTCCTTCCTTGTGAAAACAAATGCAAAGCAAGAATTTGACGAGACTGCTATTTCCTATTGTCCATAAGTCTCATCTGCACCTGTCATTAATGGACTCTTTAACATGGTCATTTTCTTAATATATCACTTACCAATTCCTTTTATATTCCCTTTTTGCACCTCTCATTACTTTAGGTATATCCCTTTATTGCATTTTATAGCTCTCCCACTCTACTGGATTTACACTTAGGTTGACATCTGTGAAAACCATTACTTTTAGTTCAATACCGCATCTTACCTCAATTCTTGGCTATGTTTACTTTTTACACAAATGGAATAATAGCCTCCTCACAGACATATTTCCACGTGGACTTGCTTTATATTTCATCAAATACTTATTTGACTCTTTCTTATCTATTTGTCTAAAGATTTACCAATCAAAAACTTAACCCAATTCACAATGTCACTTCTCATTCCTTTCAGCCGATTTGTAATAACAGACGGTATGCCTTTAATAAGCATCCATCTGTAACTGAGGTAGAAAATGTGATACAGACAGTCACAGCTCAGTCTGATTACTTGCTGAATTCTTTTTGTTTGGATAATGATGCATAGGAGACAAGAAATGATGAAGAAACTCCTCTATATATTTTTAAAAATATTTTTACTTTCGATTTTAACATATTGCTCTCCCTACCTAAGACAGGATATACTTGCAATAGAGGGAGTGCAGTGAAGGTTCACTAGACCCATATTGGTGATTTCAGGACTGTAATATGTGGAGTTTGGTTCAACTGGAACTGTATTCATTGGAGTTTAGAAGAATGACTATTGGGAGCTGGGTCGCGACTGGGAACCTCATGGTGGGAGCTGAATGCGTGTGGTGGATCGAGCATGGACCAGAGCGATGGTGGCAGATCAAGAGTGGGCTGGTGAGGCAGTGGCGGCCGAGAGCGGGCCTGTGAGGTAGCGGCATGGCATGGGCTGGAAAGCCCGGAGGGGACTGCAGCAGTGGAAAGGAAAGTTGGACTCTCTCAAGTTATCTTTTTTTTTCTTAGCTTATTCTAAGTTAATGTGAATGGCGCCATGCATGTACAGCGAAGGTACACACTTCACACTGTATTTCTACATAGAATACACGTGACAATAAGTAATTCAAATCTGATTAAACTTCTGTAAAATTCTAACAGGCAGGATGTTTCTCCAGGTTGAGGAGTCTGGAAACATTTCAAGGACAAACAAATGCTAGTACAGTAAGACTCTACATACCTTTAGCAGAGACATCCAAAAGATCCATCATTACTGAATCAGCACCTTTTGTATAAACAACCACTTTATTAGTCAGTGGATGTCGGACTACCACAGACATTCTCTTTCGAATTGAGTCAAATGGTAAGATATGCAAGAGTTGAAAATGCAATTGTCCTATTTTGTTAAGTTCCACAGTGACTTGATTACAGGTCTTAGATATTAAAGTGCATTTATAGGCCCGAGCCGCATGTACTAACGCAGCTTCATCTGGACTCTCAGCTTCATAACGCAATTCTTCTGCGGAGGTGCCCCGACCTGCAGGTGAACTGCCTGCAGTTTCATCAAGCTCTTTTGACATATTTTGAACATTTTCATTAGTTTCAGAGGGGCCACCAGTGGCTTTAACTTCCTTAGTTAATCCAACAGATTTTTCCATTTGTTTTTGGAGTACACTGGGTGAGGAAGCCGGCTTCACTCGATTCAGCAGTCTGTTAGTAAAAGTACTTGGACTTTCTGTAGATGAATATTTTCCACTTGAAAGAGATGAAGGGCTTGCACTAGACACTGAAAATTTATGAAACATTTGCTTTATCTCTTCCAGCGACTTGCTTGGAGAATTGCTGACTGAAGGTATTCTGACCTTTATTGACATAAAAATACATCGTAATTAAATAAATAAGCTTTTCCACCTTCACATGAATACAAAAAATTACTTCATTCCAAAAGCGAAAGATTAGTGTTTTTTAAAAATAATGTTTGATACAGTGAAGGAGGACAAGGGATCATTAACACTTTGTTCTTCCACATAATTAATTCATTACAAATTAAGAATCATGACTGATATGCAATTGCCTAGAGAATTCCCTCTGTTTTTACAACTTTTTCTAGAATTGAATTGACTAATATTGGCTAACAATGCAACTCTGCTCCAATCAACAGATAAAGCCAGCTTGTGCAGAGATAGTAAGAACTGCTGATGCTGGAAGTCAGAGATAACACAGTTCCTCCAGCTCCACACTGTGTTATCACTTAAAGCCAACTTGTGTTGTGTTGTGATGTGCAAACAGTAATCTATGTTCAATGAGATCTACTTGGGACTTTATTCCAGGAAACCAAACCGATGCACCACGAATGAACTTGCAGGTGCACAAATTGTGTCTCATACAGATGTCTGGAAGAGCCGAAGGGAAAATTCAATATTAACATAATCACAACGTGAGAGTACAGATCACATTAGTAGGTCAGCGTAATCATCATGTTTTCAATGAGTCATCACTTGAACTGTAAAATAAGATGCCATCATTATTTAATAGTGTTACAAAAAGCTAAAACAATTTTGTTTTGGCTTTGTGGCTGATTTCCAGCATCTGCAATTCTTTTGTATTTTTTTATTTAGTCTAAAATTGTGTTGGAATGGAAGGCTCAATCAAGGACAGAGCATTTTAAAGATCTGCGTATAATCCTTGTCAAATTATTCAATAACAATAGTTCTGAATCCCCACTTTAAAATATTGATAATTTCAATCTCTTGTTCTCACTGCTCACTTGTTCCTCCTCCAAACCTTTCTAAGTCAACCAATATTCATAACTACATTTTCAATCTCTCAAATGGCCAATCTGTAAGCAAGGAGGGGTAGACTGAATCTTTTCCTTGTGCTACTTCCCCATTGGCCTCAAAAAAGTTTGAGTTTTAATTTGAATTTAATGTGCGAACTATGGCTTCTTGGTGATTTCTCCATGGCAATAGTGGCTGGAGTCTACTTGCCAACCAATCAGGACCCTTTTCTAATGCACAATAAACTGTTGCTCCCTTTGAGACTTGGCATTCTTGAATGTCTCTTTTTTCTGAAAAAATTAGTTCACTGATAATCATTACTTTTGATCATAAATGTAATTGCTGCATTTAAAAGAAAACTTAGAAAAATAATCTATACATTTAATAATGTTATGTTTTTGTACTTTCAATATAATGAATCTGAAGTCTCAAGTGCATATTTTAAATTTCCTTCAGAGTTGTTCCCTAATCAGAAGGGTCATAAGCAATTAATATGATCCCAGCTGAAGTTATGACTGATGTTATCACGCAGCACATTGTAAGAAATTTAATATTACCCAAATCAGCAACTGCTACAACCAAGCAGAACAAGGGCAGCAACACATGAAAACACCACTCCCTCCAAGTTCGCCTTCAACTGGCACATATTCCTGACTTAGAAGTATATTACTGCTCCTTCACTGTTGCCAGTCAAAATCCTGGAACTCGCTCCCAACCAATAATGGGTGTACCTTCACCCTAAGGTCTGTGATTCTTCAAAAATGTAACATATTTAAACATTTCCTTTATGAACTGAACTGATTGGACCAATTTCAAAGTTTACTTAACATATAGATAAATTACCATACCTCTTTTTGCCCCACCTTTGACAGCAGGAATACAAAATGAAAACATTAATATAAATCAGTAGCAATCTAATGGGTACATCCTCAAGAGTAGGTAAAATTGGAAAACTAAGATCAAATGAAATTCATTGCACTTATTGTACCTATTTTGTAAGCAGCCCGAACTATGCCACTGCATGAAGTCAAGAAATCTCAAAAACATTCACCAATCCATCTATTAATAGAAACTCCAAATATGGAAATCTAATTAAGTAACAGAAAAACAGTTTAAAGAACTTATTAACTTCTCGTAATTTGCCAAAGTATTTCCCAATAAATTGATTCTATTACATTGTTACTATCATGTGGATAAACCCAAGAATCACTTTTTGCATGGTAGGGTCCCATGGATAGCAATAAGTTGAACTGCCAGCTGATTTTTTGTGGCATAGATTAAAGAAGGCAAATTGGCCAAGGTCCCAGGAGAATACCACTCTTAACAATGGATATTTAAGCACAAAAAGAACAAGCAGATTGCACCTCAGTTAACATCTCAGCTTTAAAACAATAGTCTTCTTCAATGTACAAAACTACATTTGGGGCCACCTACACATTTAATTAAGGTTTACTGTATTTTCCTTTTCAAGCTCCGTTAAAACAATAATTATCGCAATGTGAGTAAAAATCAGAGTTAACGTTTCGGGTCCGGTGACCCTTCCTCAGAACTAAGGAAGTTCTGTCCAACTGATTCCGAGAAACGGTCACCAGATCCGAAATGTTAGCTCTGATTTTTTTTTCTTCACAGATGCTGCCAGACCTGCTGAGCTTTGCCAGCAACTTTGTTTTTGATCCAGATTTACAGCATCCGCAGTTCTTTTGGTTTTTAATTATCGCAATGTAATGCCTTTATCATCTGTAATAGCATAATCTGAGCAATCTTAGACCTTAATTTTTTTTCACATTAGAAGGACCTCGAGTCTGAAAATCTATATGTGAACTCACATCTAACTTTGTCTCTGTCCCTGCCCTTATCCATCTTATTTAATCATTATTTCAAAATTTTTCAGTGAGACTATATGCACTTTCTTTTTAACATCAACCAACATTGAGCTAAGGCAGTGTAATCAATTCAATATTTATTTACTTGAAGGAAGTTAGTTTAATAATAGATTACCACAACACTTGTGAACACTTCATCGGTGCTACTACTTTGCTTGAAGAATCATAAGCTGGAGGAGACTAGAAGTTGACTGAGGAAAAATACATGTTGGATAATATTTTTCATAGTTTACCAAGATGAAGGACGCCAGCGAGAAAGGTATTTTCCATTTTCGGACCTTGTGTCAAAATGAAGGTTCATTCTTCGTGTCTCAGGCCTCCCCTTGTCAAATAAGCTCAACCTCACCACCTCATCTCCATTGCATTGGTGACAGTATGCAACTTCCTTCACCAACAATGCCAGAGATTTTGAAGGTGATCTCAGTTTAAGAAAAAATAATATTACATTCGAGGCAGCTTTGCGTGGAGCTGATACTCACTAAACAGATTGAAACTATACCTACTAATTTCACATCGAACTCATATAAATCAAATAGCAGAGTTTCATCCATCAGTCATATCACAACTTAAATCCATATTTCAGAGTTTTAAGAAAACTTTAATTAAACAAATCAAACTTTGGACAATTGTTGACCTTACCCGCTGTCGTGGCTGGTTCAGGGATGACACCACAACAGTGTTACAGATGGCTAAGGCAAGGAAGAAGTCCAGAATATAAGTGTATTCCAGGCAAGGCACATTTTCTGCCTTATCCAATAAATATAGCGGTTGAGACGTGATTAGTTCTAATTTCCTTAGAAGTTGAGAATCTGGTGCAACATCTCTCTCCTGAAAATCAGAACATTATTAGGCAAAGAATTTGTTAAGATCTGCAGTATAGAGAGTGTGAGGAGACAGAAATTGGGGGAGGCAGACTGGAAATGTGTGTGCAGACAACAAAGGAGAAAGAAATGGTAACTTATTTTAAGGTACAATTCTAATAGCTTTATCTTTCACAAGCATTTAAGTTTCTTTATTTCTGAAGGAAAGGCCTTTCCAAAAATGAAAGGTACTGAAAGAAACATACTGATCATATGTCTGTTGCAGCTTTGGCAGCCTACAAATTTGGAAAAATGTATTAAACTGAGGAAGATGGAGCAAGAGTGAGAAATGTTAACTGAGAGGTTTCACTGTCCATCTACTGTTGTATCAAAGTTAGGAAACTAAAATGGAGATATTAATTATATGACTTTATAATTAAAAGGAACAACACAAAGTGGATGTACTCACAATTGAGGTGCTGAATGCCACTTTACGTGAATATGAAATTGTTTCATGTTTATCCTCATATACATCTTTCTTAGTCAATGTTGAGCATTTAGCAGTCAAGAAATTCAATGAGCTGTGGCTTCCCACTGTTGGTAGAGATCTGCAGCTGTTCGAATGGTGACACTTACAAATAGGTTCCACAGAAATGTTACAAAAATCTTCAGAATTAAAATCCTGATAGAACTCCAGCCTTTTTGCTATTGGGCAGATGAAAGACAAAAATCAAGATGAATATAAAGGGTTGAAGTGCAATGACTCAAACATTCTAGTGTTCTCTTCAGACAAAAAGCACAGATCAGAAATCTCTCAGTACATTTCAAACATTCCTTACAAATATCCCATTTAAACATTTCAAAAGGCATGATGCACAAAATTGTTTTTAAACACATATTCAGTATATATGAGCACAAAATGACTCTTTTCTGCTATGAAACCCATACTGTCCAGAAATGTGTCGGTTAGGAGGTTTAGCCATGGGAAATGCAGAGTTACAGGGATAGGGTGGGGGGGGTGAGTCAGGGTGGGATGCTCTTTGGAGAGTCGGTGTGGATTTGTTGGGCCAAATGGCCTGTTTTCACACTGTACGCATTCTGTTAAATCCCTGACGAGGCCGTTAAATTATGATTTTGTTGGGGATCAATAATTTTCTTTATGTTTAAAGCAGAGAAAGTTTGAGATCTCACGTAGTTAGTAAGGGAATAAAATCACAAGACTCCGTGGTTTTGAACTATACTTCACTGTATAAAATTACAATGTAAAAGTTAAATCAACACATCTTGTACTCTGACACCCAGAACTGATGAGGCAAATGTAAATTGACAGACGAACTATGGTCGATCAGCCCTCAAAACGTATCAAATAGAATATGTAGTTCAGACAGATTCCAGTAACTTCTCATCAACAACCATCAGACTGACACTAACAAGTCACCATAACTCATTGTATTTTTGCTTCCTTCACATACAATGTCATTTCTTAACTTTCAAAGATCTAGCTTTCATTCTCCCTTAAAACCTACAGTCATGCATGGATTGCCTTAATGACTGTTCATTATTGTTTAATCCCTTCCCCTGAGATTGACTTCCACTGGAATCCTGTCTACAGGAGGCAATGGCCTAGTGGTATTATTGCTTGACTGTTAATCCAGAGACCCAGATAATGTTCTGGGCACCCAGGTTCGAATCCTGGTGGAATTTGAATTCAGTAAAAATATCTGGAATTAAGGATCTAATGATGACCATGAATCCATTGTTGATTGTCAGGAAAGACCCATCTAGTTCACTAATGTCCTTTAGGGACGGAAACTGCCATCCTTAACTGATCTGGCCTACACGTTACTCTAGACCCACAGCAATGTGGCTGACTCTAACCTGCTCTCTGGACAATTAGGGATGGGCAATAAATGCTGCCTGGTCAGCGATGCCCTCATCCCGTGAATGAATAAAGAACACTCTATTCATGGGCACAATTCCAGATTTTGCATAGTTTTACTCTGTGGTACTGGATTTCTTGGAGGTTGAGTACTTCCTGGCTGCACCAAGTAAATATTGCTTATGGACTTCCTTCACCACCCCCCCTCAGCTGCAGCAAACAATCACCAGCAAGCAGGGGTTCTTTTAAGTGCTAACGTGTTTCAATACCCAGCCAGTGACTTTCAATCTCCTTTTCAGCTCTTCTGGACTTCTCTTCGGGAAGAAGGCTGACTCAAATTCCCAGCTTCAGTGTTTTTTGACTCACAAGTTTCACTTGGACCATTACCTTTATTTTAACATGCATCCTTCTAGTATAACTTTTTCTGAAACTTCCCAAAAGATTCCTACTACTGCCATCAGTTTACCATTCCAGTTCCAATAATTGTTTTTATGCGCCCTGTCTCACAGCAATGAAAACATACTGGTTTCCTAATGTTACTTCTATTGTCTATATGACCATTGTAACTTTGCCTTTGCTAGAGCAGCACAGGGCTCAGTGGTTAGCACTGCTGCCTCACAATGCCAGGGACCCGGATTCAATTCCACCCTTGGGTGACTGTGTGGAGTTTGCACATTCTCCCCATGTCTGCATGGGTTTCCTCTGGGTGCTCTGTTTACTCCCACAAAGACGTGCAGGTTAAATGTATTGGCCATGCTCAATTGCCCATGGTGTCAAGGGATGTGCAGGCTAGGTAGGTTAACCAAGGGAGAAGCAAGGTTACAGGGATAGGATGGGAGCAGAGGTGGGTGGGTCTGAGTGGGATGCTCTTTGAAGGGTCTATATGGACTCGATGGGATTAATGGCCTGCTTTCACACTGTAGGGATTCTATGATCATTACTATTGACTGGAACGGCTTCTTTTTGCGCATATAACTAAACCCACGTTCAAGTTAACAGTCCTAACTGGTACATATGAAAACAAACAAAATAAAGCAACCGAACTTTAACACAAGTTTCTGATTTTAAAAGGAAGTCAGCATGAAAAATTAATATTTCCATATAATTTAAGAAAATCTATAAATTTGTTATGTAAATCCCATTCCATTAAATAGAACTGTACAAAATTATAAAGCAAAGAGTTTATTAAATAAACCCCATATTTTTAAGTTCTCTTCTGTAATAAGAAATAAGTTACATTTGTGAAACACCTTTGATTACCTTTGGATGCTTTAAAACCAATGAAAATGTTTTCTACATAAATGGCTGAGTGGGTTGAGCTAAGCCACTTGAGAAAAAATACACCAAATCTTCTTAGTCAGTGTATCCATGACTGACTGGATAACCTCAAACGGTGAGATAGTCCATGTGAATATTTAAGTACCTTCAAAATCCAGTAAAATAATCAGATTTTGTAAGTGAAACCCCTAGATTATAAACAAAATACGAACATACCATTTTCTTCATGAAAATACTCAATCCCAGCAATGTTGCACCTGCAGAAAACCATTTTGTTCTCTGTAAGTGTTCCAGTTTTATCTGAAAATAGGTATTCAATCTGCCCCAGGTCTTCAGTGATGTTCAATGCCCGACACTGAATGGTAGAATTTGTATTTTCATCATACAAATCAATGTCACTCTGGAGGAGTAGTATTTGGCCCAGCTTGACAATTTCAATGGACACATACAAGGAAATTGGGATCAATACCTTAAAAATAAAGAGCCAGGATGGTATGAGTTTTAGTTCGCAAATTTGATGTTATCCATTTCACTATTTTCAGAGCATGTGAAACAGACTGCAAAATTGCACTTTGGACCTTTGTGAATTCATAACACTAAACATAACTCATAAAAAATTATGCATCTTATATTTCAAAAACCTTTGTCTTCCAATAAAAAGCTGGTCAACCACCACCACCACCACCACCACCACCACCCCCTTCCCCACCGCCCACCAATCCCGTTCCCCCGGCTATTCAATTAATGCAATTGTAGTAAATTCACTGATGATTTTCCTAGTCTCTGTGGGGTATGCTTTCCTTTCCATACCACACAATTTGTACCAGATATTTCTGTGGTTTCTACATCAGTTGTTTCTAAAGTGGCAGAAAATATACTGATAAAACACTTGCTTTCTTTTAAAAAGTTTTATCAGAATTAGAAACACATCATGGAATAGTTATTGCACCAAAGACCACTTGGCCCTTGTGTTTATACTGGCTCTCCGTAAAGCCTCTTAAATTCAGCTCATTCTACACCCTGCCTTTTCTACATAGCCTGCAATTTGTTTCATATTATCAGCTAATTTTCTTCTGAAGGCCCCAATTGACCCTGCCTCGGCCACACTTGCAGATAGTGCAGTTCACATCCTAGCCACTCTGTAAAAAAGAATTTCCTTGTGTCACCTCTGCTTCTTTTGCCAATCATCATATATCAAAGTCTTCAAGTGCACAATGTCAATGGGGACAATTACTCCCTGTGCACTATGTCTAGACCTCTCGTGATTTTGAACACCTCCACCAAATCACCTTCTAACTTTAACTTCTCCAAGGTAAATAGCTCCCGAGTGTTGGCCAATAGATATTTTTCAGGCTGGAGCAAGGTATGTATTGGAGTTCCCCACAAGTCTGTATTGGGACCCCTGTTTTTCCTAATATATATCAATGATCTGGATCTTGGTGCGCAGGGAACAATTTCCAAGTTTGCAGATGACACTAAACTTGGAAGAATTGTAAACTCTGAGGAGGACAGTGTAGAATTGCACAATTCTAAAGGGGGTGCAGGAGCAGATGTACCTGGGTGTATAGATCTTTGAAGGTGGTAGGACAACTGGAGAGAACAGTTAATAAAGCATACAGTGTTCTCATCTTTATCAGTAGGGGCATAAAGTGCAAAGCAAGGAGGTGAAATTCAACTTGTACAAGACTCTTGTTATATCTCAGTTGGAGCATTGTGTACAATTGTGGGTACCACAATACACTGGACAGAGTGCAGAAGAATGGTTTCAGGAATAAGAAACTTCAGTTTAGAGGACAGACTGAAGTTTAGAATTATACAGTACAGAAGATGACCTTTGGCCCATTGAGTGTACACCAACAAAAAAAAACTACTCTACATCTATACTACTTCTACTTTCCAGCACTCTGTCCATAACCTTGAATATTACAGGATTTCAAGTGCTCATCCAAGTACTTTTTAAAGGTTGTGAGATTTCCCACTTCAAATATCTTTCCAAATGGTACATTTCAAATTCCCTGCACCCTTTGGGTGAAAAAGCTTTTCCTCAATCCCTGTAAATCTCCTGACTTTCAGCTTAAAATTATGGCCCCTTGTTATTGACCCTTCAACTCAGGGGAACAGGTGTTTTCTATTCACCCTACCCATGTCCCCCATAATCTTATACAACCCAATCAAAGGATTTGGGATTGATCTCCTTGGAATAGCAGGTAGTTGAAAGGAGATTTGAAAGATGTTTTCAAATTTATGAATGGGCTGGATACAGTAGATAGGGAGAAGCTGTTCCAGCTTGTACAAGTAAAAATAACATTGCCACACAGATTTAATGTGCAAACAAAGCAAGGAGGAAAAAAAACTTCACACAGTGAGTAGTCAGAGTGTGAAATGCACTGCCTAGAAATGTAGTGGATGCAGGTTCAATTGAGAATTCCAAGTCGGTACTTAATAATTACTTAGATAAAAATGGTGTGCAGGGATATGGGGAAAAGGCAGGAATTGGTACTAGTTAACAGAACTGGTAAAGGAATAATGGGCCAAATGGCCTCCTTCCGTTTTGTGACAATTCTGTGATTCTGTAATTTTTCCAATCCATTCTTCATTATGGGAGTATTTTCATGAATCTTTTTCGTATTCTCTCACATCCTTCCAAAATTATGCCACCCAGAGCTGGACGTAATATTCTAGAAAAGTTAAATCAAATCAATATTTTATATAGGGTTACAAAAGTTTCTTATGTACTCTACACCCCTTTTAATAAAATGACTTTATATTAATCATTTTCTCAATCTGCTCTGCCGGCTCCAATGATTTGTGCATGTATACGTGTGGCCCTTCTGCTCTTACACCTGTTTAGACTTGCACTTTTTATTTTATGTTGTTTTCCTTTGTTTTCCACTAAAATAAATCAACTTCACATGCATCTACATTAAAAATGTCACCTGTAAAAAGTCTGTTATTCCAAACTCTTGAAGTTTCGCACTATAGACACCTCAGTTCATAACATTTCCAAGTTTTGTGTCACCTGCAAATTCTAAAACCATCCTGTATGTCCAAGTCTAGGTCATTATAATGCATAGAGTAAAACAACACCAGTGCCATAAAACCTGACTCTATACCTCCCTTCAGTCCAAAAAATACTCTCAATGACTCTATGCTTCTTATTACTTGGTCAACTTCATATCCATGCTGCCCCATCTCTTTTATTCCAAGGATTCTAATTTTGATGACAAACCTGTTATGTTTCATTTTATCAAATATCTTTTGGAGGTTCATGAATACAACATCAATCACATTCGTAGCATTATTATGACCTAGACTTGGACATACAGGATGGTTTTAGAATTTGCAAATATCTTTTGGAGGTTCATGAATACTACATCAATCACATTAATAGCATTACTTGTTAAAAGTGCATTTGAGTCAGCACAGTCAGTGACTCAGTTGAGTAGGTGTCCCATCAAGATCCAGGAAAGTCTCAGTTTAGATATAACACAGTGTGGAGCTGGAGGAACACAGCAGGCCGGGCAGCATCAGAGGAGCAGGAAAGCTGACGTTGCGGATCAGGACCCTTCTTCAGAAAATCAGTCCCAGTTTTGCACCAGTTCTACCCTGAGTGATTGCAGTCAATGCAATATCAATGGCAGTACAATTACTAAGGAAATTGGTCAACGTTTCAGCACTGCATCAATCCGTTTCTAAATTTGCCCCCATTTCACCCAAATATATTTTGGGTTGAAAGAGAAAGTCCTCAGTTCCTTGCCATTAACAATACTCATCTTGATGAGCATCAAGTTTGAGCATAATGCTATAAACTTAAAAGAAGAACATCCAAATGAGGCTTTTCTTGTGTTTATGAAGTGCTCAAACTTCCAGTAGGGTCAGATTTAGACCTGGAACAACATAAATTATTTGTGCAGCCCCCTTACCTGTAGTAAAATGATCATGGTCCAGAACATGTAGAATGCGGCCAAAGCTGGAAGGGTATGTTCTCCATCTGGCTGTGGGACATTAAAAGTAGGGAACTGCGAATAGCTACTTAACCAAACTCCATGACCTAATCATAAAATAAAAGTAATTACGGTTAGACGTCTATGATATTAAATTGCATTATTCACAATATTTCTTTTGAAAATTGCACAAGGAAAAAGGAATCATATTTTGCAATTTTCTGATCAATAAGATGTGAGAATTGCGCATCTCGATATGGCCCGGAATATCCCAGAGTAGGACAGAAAAGTCTATCAAAATCCAAGGTAAATCAATTACATAAACGATACCATAGGAAACAAGGAAAGTAGACCATTGGTAGAAATTTGAATTGAGTAACCATGATGAAAAGACTTTCTCAAAGATTAGTAAACAGGCTTATGCAATTCACATTATTTAGAATACATTCATAAAAGGTATTGCATTCCAGGCTTGTAGATAATATCTAGCTATCAGCAAAAGAAGGACACTCGCAGGATGAGAAAAGTAACATTGTCAAGCATCTGTAGATAAGTGTTGTGAACCATGCTAAAAAGACAAGGATGTAGAGATAACACAGTGTAGAGCTGGATGAACACAGCAGGCCAGGCAGCATCAGAGGAGCAAGAAAGTTGACGTTTCGGGTCAGGACCCTTCCTGCAGTTCTTACTATCTCTGAGACAAGGATGTATATTGTTATATAAGGTTCAGCTGAAAAAAAAAATCAAGTATGTTAACTGACCAGACATTGAGATGTGGTAGCAATTGCCATGGTAGATAAAATGTAATGATGTGTGAATTGATGCAATTAACATCAATGGTAAAGTAATTAGAAGGGTACCACATTTGAACCAGTAAAATGAAGGGCTCCTGTGGTGCACTGGTAACATACCTACCTCTGGACCGAGAGACTCAGGTTCAAGTCCCACCTGCTCCAGAGGTATGTAATAACATCTCTGAGCAGGTTGATTCAAAAAATAGATTAAACCAGTAAAGAAACTACATCTATTCTGACAAATTTAAACAGTTTTAAACCAGTTGACTCTCATGGGTCATGGCACTGCTCTGAGAAATGAACCAACGAATGGCTGTCACCTGTTTAAGATGAAACAGGTGTAGTACATGTATGCATTATTTCTGTCTCCAACAAAGAAGTGTTCTTTCAAATTGTCCTGATGAGCACAAGATAGAAACCTTCGACAAAATGTATCTTCCTTTATCTGTACTGCCAAACGATTATAATTAAGAACATTAAAGCGGCACACGTGAAAAAGATTTTTGTGTTCAACTAAAGTCAAAGTTTAAGATTATGTGCCTGCAAACTAGCTGCAGTGGTGGAGTGGTAACGTCAGTGGACTAGTGATCCAGAACCCATGGCTAATGTTCTGGGGATATAATTTAAAATTCCACCATAGCAGGTGGTGAAATTTGAATTAAATAAAAATCTGGAATAAAAAGCTAATCTAATGGTGATCATGTAACCACTATTATCTTCATAAAAATCCAACCAGTTCATTAACGTGTTCTAGGGAAGGAAGGCTGCTGCCTTTACCCAGTCTGGCTTACATGTGACTCCAGACCCACAACAACATGGCTAACTCTTCACTGTCCTCAGAAAATGATCGAGGAATTTACTCAGATGCACAGCAATTAGGGAAGAATAATAAATGCCAGCCTAGCCAGCGATGCTCACATCCTCTGAACAATATTTTTTAAAAATTCAAGTTGTTAACTCAAAAAAAACAAACTTCGTACAAAAGGTTTTGTGATGCATTCTTGCTTAATCCTGAGTTGGCTTTTAAAACTATAGCAGAACCATTACCAAGACCGTTAACTTCTACTTCCACACCCTTACCTACCCATATTTACTCAATGAGTTGCTCATTCTGAGAGCTGGCACAAACACAGTGGGCTAAGTGATCGCCTCCCATGCTGTGACAATTCCGTAATTTACTTTTAACTCACTCCCATGACCGTTGTGATCTGATAGCACATCAACTTTAAAGATGATGGATTTTCTCTCTTTTCAAGTACAAAGGGAATCTCATAGCTTAAGTCTAAGATATACGATAACCATAGTTGCATTCTAGTTTAATAAGAACATGGATTTGTCTAAGGGATAATTCGCATTGTTCAAACTATACCATAAACTAATTAAAAAGTTTACAGTGAATTAGCACTTCACACTTTAACAAGGATATTTTTTCCAGATTGATAAAGGATTGTTGTGCAATTTCTCACAAAGGCAGACACAAAGAAAGCTGCATTAGGACACTATTTGAACAGGCCAGGACACACTTCAACACTCCAGAACCACACAGGAAAGAGGAAGAACACTTATACAAGATCCTTGCTTTAAATGGATATCCCTGCAACTTCATCCACAGATGCCTATAAAACAAACAACAACAGGAGGACACAGAACGATCTAACACACAAGCCACACTGCCCTACATCAAGAACATATCGGAACTATCAACAAGACCCCTAAGACCACTAGGAATCATTGTGGCCCACAAGCCCACAGCCACTCTATGACAAACACTTACAGGGATTGAACCTCTCATTCCTACAACATGCAGAATGAACGTGATTTACAAAATACCATACAATGACTGCCACAAACGTTACATCAGACAGACAGGAAGGAAACTAGCTATCAGAATACATGAACATCAGCTAGCAGCAAAATGGCATGACAAACTCTCCTTATTATCGGTACATTCAGACAATGAAGGCCATTGATTTATCTGGGACAAAGTAACCATAGTAGTCCAAGCCAAACATAGACACGCACTGGAATTCCTAGAGGCATGGTTCTCCACCCATACTTCAATCAACAAACATATAGAATTGGACCCCATATACAAACCCATACAGATCAAAACCAGAAATGACAGTACTCACCATAATGGACCAGTCAGTATAAATTCCAAGCAGAGTAGAATAACATCACTTCATCGGAGGCTCCACTGATGATGTCACCTAGCATGGTGGCGAAACGTCTGAACAAGAACAAGCCAGCTCGGCAAGCAACAACCCCAAAGGCAGACATATTTAACTCAGTATTGTCAAACCAGACATCTTTCTTCCACACTTTAGCCACTTACCAAATGCTCCAGTTAGACACATCATGAATAGTAGGACCACACACCAAAGAACGTCTGTATTAAGCTTTCTTTCAAGTTTGCTGCGCTTGTAGCGAGGGCCACTGTTATTCATCATCGCTTTGGTTTCGTGTCCTGGTTTAGAAATAAATAACGAATGATCACCTGCAAATCCAATATTACTGTTAAATTAAACTGGATCTGAGCATTCTCTTTAACTAACAGAATTAAACAATATAAAACAGGAATAATAATGAGAAACTGGGTTCCTTGAACCAACTAGATTATTTGGTTTCCAAAGCAGTACTAGCAGCTATATAGGTGTAGAGCTGGATGAACACAGCAGGCCAAGCAGCATCATAGGAGCAGGAAGGCTGACGTTTCGGGCCTAGACCCTTCATTGGTCTAGGCCCGAAACATCAGCCTTCCTGCTCCTATGATGCTGCTTGGCCTGCTGTGTTCATCCAGCTCTACACCTTGTTATCTCAGATTTTCCAGCATCTGCAGTTCCTACTATCTCTAGCAGCTATATATTTACATTGTCACGAGCTCATAAAACCTTTCACACTATGGTTATAATTTCTGACATAAATAAGAATACTGTAGATAAAGAGAAATTGCTTGCCATCACTAAAACTAACATCAAACACAGCATGTAATGATACTTTCAATCAACTTGTTCATATGTGTTATGACACACCTATGGAACAGGTGGAACAACATAAGGCTCAGAAACAGGGACACTACCACTGTGCCACATTAGCTCCTCCGAACTGAATTTAAATTTCACCAGCTGCAGTGATGACCTGAACTCGTGTCCCTAGAGCATTGGCCCGGGGCCTCTGTATTACTGGCCTAGTGACATTACTACACACCACTGTTTCTCCTAAAACAACAAATGTATCTGAATCTTGTAGATATTTTTATTTAACCTATTCAGACATGTTACAACACACACTTCTGGCAGGTGGGACTTAAGATAGCCCAAAAATAGATACACTACCAGAGTCTGGGCAGGTGGGACCTGAGCTACCACTGCACCAAAAGAGCCTTCTTGAAGTGCAATAGTATCATTAATTCAATAACGCAAGATCAATATGTGTTGATAGATATTATTTTATTGTCTTAAAATTGATCAGAATGATTAAGTCCTCCCAGCTGAGTGAATCGGAAGTGACAAAGCACACTTTTCAAAATAAAAGACAAATGCATGGCAGTAAGAATTGAAATTAAGCATTAGTTAGTTTGAATTTCTAAAAGGAACCAAGAAGATGAAGCTGTTGAAAGTGCTTCCAATGCAATTTCTCACACCTGAAACATTACTAAAAATAAAAATTAAAATAAAAATGTTCACAAAAAACCCCATCAAATTCTTCAACCAAACTGACTTGGACAGTAGATGTTAACAGTGATCTCACTAAACATATCACTGGCTCACACTGTGTCCACATGGCTACTGTGCTGATTGTAACAAGGACTTCATAGAATATGAGTTCCCTGATTGATTAACAGCCCCAATTAGGGAGCCTTGGCTGACAGATATAAACAGGAGTTCAGAGGTTCTGCTCACTCTGAGGAATCTGGACCAGTGTCAAGTACTATGCAAGTAAATAAAGGGTGACTTGGTGACAGGATACCGGCCTCTGTGGAGTTATTTAAGCCACCATCTTAAATTTCTCCCCCATTAGCAATGTCATTTATGAAATAGTTATGTTTACCTTACGGCAGTACTTACCAAACTCTTTTCCTTTTTGGTGTTTGAAAAGTTCTGTGACAGGAGTGTGAGGTGGGTGCAGGGCCAGAGACATTCTTGTGGGAATCTGGGGTATGTGGTGAGGAACTATGTTAGGGGAGGGGAGGAGAGACCTATGTTACCAGTGGTGGTGATATACATTGGTCAGACTCCTGTGAGTGACAGAGGAGAAATGGAAGCTGTTTCACTCACAGAACTTTTAAGTAAAAAAAAACTACCTCTCCACCAGATATTATCAGGACAGGGTTTATACCTTAATGAGGCCAGTTAGGCCATGACCACCATCAAAACAAAAACTTTGAGATTTAACCATGCAGCATTAGCACAACTGCAGCCTCCGAGCGAGTGACCCCAAAATGTTGGCTGGTAACCTCACTGGAGACCGCAGCCTATAGTTTTTGAAGTCCTGTGTACAGTACCTCAAAGTGAAATACTTGTTTTCAAGAAAATTTGTCACAAAGCTATAGATTTACCGTGTTATTTTCTATCAAGTTCTAACACTAACCTGCATAAACTACAATTCCAACAACAGCCTCAGTATTCCTAATGGTACAACCTCGAAGCAAAAGATTGTTCTTATTAAGACCAACACGCTCTTTATTTTGATGTATCCTGCAAATTTTCAGAAATGATAACAGTTAGTAAGGGAAAAACAACAGGCCAATTTATATTTCTTTCAAATATTCATAAAGATACATTTCAGAGAAACAGTTTGAGAAAGCATATTTACAAACTTGTACCATTAAACAAGACTGTCTCGTGTGATGATACTGATTAAATTACTATTTGTTTGCCTCCATAGTAACACTTCTTAGAAATTTAGAATATTTTAGAAATGAATTGCCTTTGGAAATGAATAGCTGTGTCACGTTAATCTAGAGTAAATTCTGAACCTAAAATCAACTTTTTGAAGTTGGACATCTTGATCTTCCTCAACGAATGTATTGCTCATAAACATTTTCAATGACTGAAACATTTTCTAAACAATTTATTAAGGGTAAATGTTGTGGCATTGGAGGAAAAATAAGAACAGTTATGAAGTCAGAACACATACTTGTATTTTACGAAGCCATTAGATAGCAAACATTCCAAGAGGCTTCACAATAGTGGGGAGAGTTTGTGGGCGCAAGACAAAGTAGGAGCAATGGCAGTGAAATGGTGAAAACGGATTTTAAGTTGGCTTTTGAAAGGTCAGAGAGTTCTAGCAAGGCAGAGAATTTCATAGCGCCAGCCTTCATCACCAGTGGCAGACCCTAACGTGTACAACAAAGATTCTGCGGACAGGGAGGGCAATGAAGCAGCAAGGCAATGAAGAAACATTATTGACAAGCATAAAGATTTTAAAGTCGGAACAGTATGAAATAGGAAACCAATAAAGATGTGGAAAGAGAATGCTATCAGTGAACAAATTAGTAATGTACAAAATATTGATTGCAACACTGTCACATGAATTGATACTTATACAGGACGCAATTAACATTTGTAAAATTGAGTCTCAAAGTGACATAGGCATGAATGGCAAATTCAGTGCACTGAAAGTGGATAGAGAGGGTAAATGGTAATAATTTACAGGTAAAAGTAGTTAGATTTGAAGTTCAGTCAAGCAAGACATCAAAATTTTGCAGTATCCGATTTTGATACAACGCTGATTGTCTTCATTTTCAAATCTTACTTGGTTAGTTGGGAAATGCAGAGCACTTACATATACCCTTTAAACTTGTTTAGATCATTGTTCGGACTTTCACATTCTATTCTGCTGGCGAACTGCTCAGGATCAGCTTCACAGCCCTGCATAAAAAGCAATTATGTAAGGGACAAACCAATTCATTTTATTTACATAATTCTCAAATGTCATCTGGTGACATTAGACATTAGAACACCTCTGTCTCTCTATGACTTTCTGTCAGATATCAAGAAATGGTCAGTGAAACGTATGTAGGAATTATAGAAGTTTCTTCTTAATTAATGGATGGTTTGTGGATGTGTACGTGCAAGAGCTAAAATTACTGATTTTTCAATATTTAGACAAGTTGTCAAGAGGACATAGAGATGAAAGTTAGAGACAGATAAACCAAATGAACAAAAACTTGGCAGATGGAGCATAACATGGGAAAATGTGAGCTTGCCCACTTTGACAGGAAGAATGTTTACTACTTAAATGCAGAGAAACTTCAGAACTTGGAGTTAGACAGTGAACAAATTGGCTCGATTCCTATATCACAAAAGGTTCGTTTACAGGTTTAGCAAGTGATTAGGGAGTTAAGTGGAATGTTGGTCCTTATTGCAAGGAAAATAGAATACAAGAATTGGGAACTTTTACTGCAGATAGGACCTTATTAAGACTACATCTGGGGTAGTGTGTTGTATTATGGTCTCCTAATTGAGAACCGATAAAGATGAATTAGAAGCAGTTCAATTCATGTTTCACTTGTTTAGGTTGTGACCTTATGAAGAAAGTTGAATAGGTTGGCCTTTCACATTGAAGTTGAGAAGAATGAGATTCTAAGGGAACAATAATGTGGATTCTGAGAGGATGTTTCCTCTTGTAGAAGATACTAAAACTGGCAGTCACAATTTAAAATTAAGAGGCCTAGCTTTTTAAGATGGAGATGAGGATAACTCTTTTCTCTCAGAATATTATTAGTTAGTGGAATTCTCTGTCCCAGAAACCAGAGAAGACTGTGTCATTGCATTTAGTAATATAAATTTCATAACACTGAGATACATAGATCTTTAACAGACAAGGGAGTCTACTGGAAAGTGAAATTGAGACCACAACCAGATCAGTCATGATCTCACTGAATGGCAAAGCATACTCAAAGGGCTAAACCGACCTACTCCTAAGCCTGATGATACTATGCTGCTCTTTATGGCATATAATCTCAATGCCCATAGTAAAAAGTAAGGAAATGACTTAGAAGTTAAAAACTATAATGATATGGTCAGCTGTACAATACCTTAGGAAAGCTGTGCTCAAAGGGAAGGTTTAAACTAAATAGTGGAGCCAAGGGATCAAAGGTTGAAAGATATGGTATATCAAAGGGTAGAGGCAAGTGGGAAGAAAGTAATAATATGGGAAATGACAACAAAGAAATGGTAGGAAGGGACAGAGAGAAAAAAAATCCAACAAAACACCAACAAAGAAGACTAGGTATTCCAAAAATGACAAGACAAAAAAATAACTAAAGGCTCTACATATGAATGTGTGCAGATTGCATAAAGAAGTAAATAAACTGATAGTGCACATTGAGGAAGATAAATATGACCTGACAGCCATTATGAACATATGGCTGCAGCATGACAACGATTGCTCCGAATATTCAGGGCATCAGTATATAAAATCAATTTGGGTGCAGATGAGGAATAGTATGGGAAAAAGTTACAAGTCAGAATGGTCCATGAATTCTCAAACAGTAAACACAATGTAGACCAAAGTATACAAGAAGAAATAAGGGTGCTTCTGATAAAGGTATGGCAATAAATAGAGTGACTTTAATCATTCAAACTGGAAAAATCAGATTGGCAGCAGAAGCCTGCGCATAAAGTTCATAGAATGCATTTGAGTTAGTTGGTCAGTGCATTGAATACAGGAGTTGGGAGGTCATGCGTGTGTGGAATGAGCTGTCAGACAAAATGGTGGAGGCTGGTACAATTACAACAGTTAAAAGGCATCTCAATGGGTATATGAATTAGAAGGGTTTAGAGGGATATGGGCCAAATGCTGGGAAATGGGACTGGATTTATTTTGGATATCTGGTCAGCATGGATGAGTTGAACCGAAGGGACTGTTTCCATGCTGTATATCTCTATGACTCTAGGAGTCTAGTTTCTTACAGCATCACATTCTGGAAGCGACCAAAGAGCAGTTTATATTACATTTGGTATTGTATAATGTGACAGGATTAATGAACGAACTCAGGTTAAAGGAACGCCTACGTAGCAGCGAATGTCAGCAAGATTCAATTTTAGATCCAGTTTGCAAGGTAGAAGATTGGACCAAACACTAGAATTTTAAACTAAGGACAACTGTGTGAGCATGAAAGCTGAGGCGGCTGAAATTAACAGGCATACTAAGTTAGTGGATAGACTGATAGAGATTCAGTGGTGGATACTTGAGGGAATGTTTAAGAATAGTTGGAAATAAGTAGATTCTTACTACCTGGGTCATAGGATCTGAGATTTTAGATGGATCTTCTGGGGTATTTTCTGTAAGAGAAGCGAAGGTTGAGAAGTGACCTGATAGAGATGTATAAGATTGAGGGTGTAAAGAGTGCATAGGAAGGCACATGCAAAAAATGCTAGAGAAACTCAAAAGCTCTGGTAGCACCTGTGGAGAGAGAAACAGAGTTAACATTTCAAGTACAATTAATTTGAAACAGTTCTGAACAAATGTCTAATCTGACTTGAAACGTTAACTCTGTTTCTCAAATTCCTTCTGGATTTGATTAGTTTCTCCAGCATTTTGTGTGTTTCATATTTCTAGCATGTGCAATATTTTGCTTTTATGTCAATAAGAAGGCATTTCATAGAATCAGATTCTAAATTGTGGAAAGTGGCTCTTCAGCCCATTAAGTCTGCACTGACCCTCCGAACAGCATCCCACCTAGTCCCAGTTCCCCACACCCTAACCCCATAACCCCACATTAACCATGGCTAATCCACATAACCTCCCTGGACACTACAGGGCAATTTGGCAAGGCCAATCATCCTAAACTGCACATCTTTGGACTGTGGGAGGAAACCAGAGTGCCAAGAGGAAACCCACGCAGACATGGGAGAATGTGTAAACTCCACACAAACAGTCAACCAAGGCTAGATTCAAACCTGTGTCTCCGGTGCTGTGAGGCAGCAGCACTAATCATTGAACTACCATGTTGCCCATTTTTTCCATTAGTAGAGGGATCAATAACCAGAGAGCACAGATTCATGGTAAGATGTAGAAGGTTAAGAGTTGAGGAGAATTCTGTTTTTTCTAAGAGGACGGTGAGAGTCTGGAACTCACTGTCTGAAAGGATGGTTGAGTCTGAAACTTTTGTAACATTAAGCAGCATTTTGATAGCTTGCAGGGCCAAAAGCTGGAAAATGGGATAACTATAGCTAGATATTTGTTGACTGGCGCAAATATCATGGCTGTACGGCTTCCTGTGTTGCAAATGTCTATAAGTCTATGAAAGGAAAATTCTAAAGTGAAGACTCAGCATCCATGGTTAACTAAAGAAATTAGGAAAAGCATCAAACTTAAGTAAAAGCAAATACCTGTAGAAAGATGACTGACAGGTCTAATCATTAGTCAGAATTTAAAGAATTGCAGAGAATGATTAAAAGGTTAATCAGGAGGAAGAAATTACAGCATGAAAGGAAGCTAGGAATGTAAAAACAGATAGCATGTGTTTCTATTGTTGTTAAAAATGAAAGAAAGGAAGCGAACCAAAAACTGAAGGTGCTGGAGTAACACAGTAGATCTGGTAGCACCTGCAGAAAGAAAGCACAGTAAATATTATGAGTCAAGTGATCCTTCTTTAGTAAAGTGAAGGTTGGGTTCTGTAGAGAGCGAGAATGGGAATTAATATAGATAATAAAGAAATGGCAGATGGAATTAACACAATTCTACTTGTATCTTCACTACACAGGATAAAAAAAAATTCCCACAATAGCTGTAAATCAGAAGGTGGAAGGGCAATGGGAATTTAGGGAAACTACAAACACTAAGGAAACAATACCATACAAATGGATGAAGATGTGGGCTTACGGGTCAGAATGGACTTAATTCTAGGGTCTTAGCAGAGGTGGGGGAGCTAATGAGCTAGCAAATGCGTTAGTGTTGATTTTCCAAAATTCTATTGATTCAGGAAAGGTTCCATCAGACTGAAAAGTAGCAAATATAGCCCTCTATTCAGGATTACAAGGCGGCAGAAAACAGGAAACTGTTTTTATTGGCTAACTACTTTAATGATTGTCATAGGGAAGTTGTTAGAATCAATGGTTAAAGGCATTATAGCTGCCCACTTCGTAAAACACAAAATAATTAGTAAGAAGCTATATGATCACTTTGATAAATGATTTGGACATGAGCATAGGAGGTATGGTTAGTAAGTTTGTAGATGACACCAAAATTGAAGGTGTAGTGGAAAGTGAAAAAGGTTATCTTGGAGTACAACAGGACCTTTGATCAGATGAGTCAATGGGTCAAGGATGGCAGATGGAGTTTAATTTAGATAAATGTGAGGTGTTGCATTTCAGTAAGACAAATCAGGGGAGGATTTACAGTTAATGGATCCTGGGGAGTGTTGCCATACAAAGGGATCCAGGGGTGCAGGTGCATAGTTCCTTAAAAGTGGAGTTAGGCACAAAGGATGGTGAAGGCGGCATTTGGTACGTGTAGTGATAGTGCATATGTAAATCCCTGAATTTCTTTCAAGACACTGCCCTGAAGAACTAAAGGTTTGATCAGTGTAAAGAAGAGGTGACATTTTAGGTCAGACAATGCATGTTAGGTGTAACACTTTGTTTAGAATCCGTTTGTGTTTTGGTTTGGAGTCAGCCTGGTTTTATTTCTAAAGTTGGAAGTTATACAATGCCACACTGACTGTCACTAAATTGTGTGCTTTTTGAACAAAATAGGATGCATCTGCAAATACAAATTCACCCCATAGATTTGTGTGTGTGTCTGCCAGGGAGTGAGGGAGGAGAGAGAGACTGAGAGAGAGCGTGTGTGTGTGTGACAGAGAGTGCGAGAGAGAGAGAGAAAGTGTGTG
>NC_063332.1:79489968-79514649 GCF_021869965.1 Rhincodon typus
TGGGGAGAGGTGCAGGGTGGTGGTGGTGGTAGAAGGTAGTGGTCAAATGCTGGCAAATGGGATTAGATCAGTTTCCAATATCTGGTCGATTTGGACAAGTTGGATCGAAGGGTCTGTTTCCATGCTGTGTAACTGAATGATTCTATGTTAACCAATTTATTGGAGTAATATACGTTGTGGATAATTGGAAGCCTGTAGACATACTGCACGTGAATGTCCAGAAGGCATTTGATAAGGTGTCATAAAAAAGGCTATCACAGAAAATAAAAGCTCTTGGTATAGATTGTAACAGATTAGCATGGATAGAGGCTAGTTAGCTAGCTGAAAACGAAGAGTACATATAAATGGGACTACATCTGATTGGCAGCAAAAGATGACTGGAGTCTTATGCAAATCTCTGCTCGGCTCTCAACCTGTACAATTTAGATCAATAACTTATGAGGGAATTGAGGTGTGGTGACTAAATTTGCAGACGACAAAAAGATGAGTAGGAAACTTTGCTGTGAAGACAACATAAGGAGGTTGTAGACAGGTAAGGATGGATTGAGTGGGTGAGCAAACATATGGCTGAAGCAGGGTAAATTCAGAAAATTGAAATTGTTTACTTTGACAGGAAAAATAAAACAAAGCAGAGCGTTGCTTAAATGGGGAATGGCTGTGAAATGTTGAGCTGCAGTGAAGTTTAGGTGTTCCCATTCAAGTGTTACGAAAACATAGTATGCATGTGCAGCACATAGTCAGGAATGCCAATGGGATGCTAACTTTTATTAAAAGCACAGTTGAACATAAGAATAAAAAAATGTTATACTATAAAAGCCGTATTATTGAGTCCATGCCTTGAATACTGTGGCCTTGATCTCCGTATTAAGGTAGTATATATATGGATTGGGGATACTTTTTAGACAAGGCTTAAAAGATAGATAACTGGTTGTCTTTTGAGGTTAGGTAGGAATAGCTGGGTTTGTTCCCACTGGAGTTAAGAAAATGACGGGTAACTTGATTGAAGTTTATAAGATATAGAATGGTTTTGATAAGATGCATGTGGAAAGGAAGTTCCCGCTTGGGGCGATTTCAGCATTAGGGGGAACTGTTTTGTAATTAGGAGTGCCTTTTTGGGATAAAAATGGTGATGCTTTTTCTTTGAGGTTTTAGCAGATTTTGAACTCTATGCTTCAGATGTCTGTGGAAGAGAGGTCATTAAATATTTTTAAGGCAGAAGTAGATTGATTCTCTTGCCTAATAAGAATTTAAGGTTAATGGGGTTGATGAGATTGTGGAGTTCAAAGCACACATAGATTAGCTATGATCTTACTGAATGACAGAGCAGTTTTGAGGGGCCAAATGGTCTATTTTTGCTCCTATTTTATATGTTTGGCAGGGCTACACTGTGATCTGTGCCTTCTGTGGGTGAAGCTCTCTTCTGGAATGGAGGATTATAGACTTAATCCTTATAACTAGACCTGCAATTAATAAGGAGATATTTTTAAAATCTTGATTGGTTAAGGCTAAATTCCCTACCATTAAGTCTTTACTGACTTAATTCATAATCATGCACATATTCCCAATACTAAATATTTACAGATAAGCAAAATATTTGGTTATTGTGACTAACAATTGCAGAATTAGCAGTACACATAGTAGGAATTATCACAAAAGCTGTAGTTCATTTATTGCTGGCCTTTATTCCCAAAAGATATATCTCACCAGGTTTGTGAATCCCTTAACAACCTGTCTCTGCTTCAGGTTGGTTTCTCCATCCAGATTGGAGGTTTCAATGTGGCAGATCCCATCAACATCAGTGGAATACAGCAGCACCATATCTGCAGGGATGATCTCGTTGCAAGACAATCGAATGAAATCCCCTACGTGAACTTCTTTCCACCATTTAACAAGGTACTTTTTTTTGTGTCTAGAATGAAAAACATCACATCTCACCAACAAAGCAGGTCTGCAGAGATCTGAATTACAATTACCAATTTCACTTACGATCCACTACATATATCAGCATGAATCATGTTTTAATAGCACCAGAAAATGATGCATAGAGTCATACAGCACAGAAATAACCTTCCGTCCAACCAGTCCATGCCGAACATAATCCCAAACCAAACTAGCCCCACCTGGCTGCTCCTAGCCCATATCTCTCCAAACCTTTCCTATTCACCTACTTATGTCTTTTAAAAATTGTAATCATACCCACATCCAACACTTCCTCAGGAAGTTCATTCCAAACACAAATCACCCTCTGTGTAAAATATTTCCCTCCAATGTCTTTTTTAAATCTCTCTCCTCTCACCTTAAAAATGTGTCCCCTAGCCTTGAAATTCCTAATCCCAGGAAAAAGACAACTACCATTAACTCGATCTATACCCCTCATTATTTTATAAACTTCTATCACTTCGCCTGTCAACCTCAAACGCTCCAGTGAAGAAAGTCCTAGCATATCCAGCCTGTCTTTATAACTCAAACCTTCCATACCGGGAAACATCCTGGTAAATCTCTGCTTAACCCTCTTCAGCTTAATAATATCCTTCCTATAAGTGGGCAACCAGAACTGGACACAGTATTCCAGAGGAGGCCTCACCAATGTCCTGTACAACCTCAACATGACTTCCCAACTCCTATACTCAAAGGACTGAGCAATGAAGGCAAGCGTGCCAGACACTTTTTTAACTGCCCTGTCCATGTGTGACGTAAACTTCAAAGAATTATGTACCTGCACGCCTTGGTCCGTCTGTTCTACATCATTCCATTTGAAACAAAGAAGTGAATCACTCTTCAAATAGCACAAGTTGACAATGAGTGATCATTCTTCTCTGAAGAAGAGATTTAGAAGAATGGCTCCAGGGATGAAAACTTCAGTTATTAGAATAGATTGGAGACATTGGTACCCATCTCCACAAACAGAGCAAGGCTAAGAGGAGATCTGATAAATGCTTTCGAAAAGGAGATTGGATAGAGTAGACAGGGAGAACTTGTTCTGCATGTAAAGGTTCATAAACAAGACAGCATGTACTTAAAGTGACTTCAAAAAGAAGCAAATGTGAGAAAAAAAGCATTTTGGCTTTCAGAAGAAAATCGGAAATTGAAAATTGAAAATTGAAAATTGAAACATTTGGAGAACTGGGACAAAGTAGAATAGTAGGATTTGTGGTGGTTCAGGCCTGGAATGCATTATCTGCAAGTACGGAGGATGTATGTTCAACTTAGGCATTCAAGAGAACACTGGTTGATTAATTAAAACAGAAACAATGTGCAAGGTTATCGGGAAAAGGCAGAACAATGGCATGGAGTCATGATGTTGATTTAGACAGCCAGTGCAGACGTGATGAGGTCAAGTAGCCTCCTTTCTGTGATAGAATGGTGACAGCACTGAAGGTAACAATTAGGTCCGTAGTGCCCATGTGAATCAGTTGAAGTGCAACTCGGCAAATCCCACTCATCCACTTTCTGTCTAGTTTTACAATTTTCAATTTCCAATTTTCTTTTGAATGCCACAAATGAATTTGTGTCCACCATACTCTCGGGCAGTGTACTCCAAATCCCAACCACTTGCTGTGTGAAAAGGCTTTTCCTCATGTCCTTGTTGATTATTTTGCCTTACACTTTACAATACTGTCCGCTGGTTCTTGATCTATCTGCCAATGGGAATAATTTCCCTTTATCTTTCATGATTTTCAACACTTCTATCAAATCTCCCCTCAACCATTTTGCCTCAAGGGAGGCTATACTTTCTCACCCTTTCTAACACCTCCAGTTATGATCCCAGCTGACTGTGTGAGTCAGACCTCAAAATGAAACCTGTTTTGATAGATCACAAGTTTTATTTTATAATTTGATTACTATGGTTTCAGGTTACAGAACATATTCACGCTAGTTCGCCAAAGTTCTTTTAGCAAAAGAACATAACTTTCTTCTTTTCTTTTCCGTAACCAAGAAAATTTAGAAACATCTGTACATAAAAAGTAAGTACATGTAAAGTAATATTCTACCTGATTTGCCCCAGTAATGCTCTTCACAGTAATTCAACCCCAATGAGGTAAACATCGGATTTCAACTTGACAATTGCTTACTCTACCTTCCAGTTCTGACAGCTTTGCCTTCTTGTCAATTCTAAATATCTAAACTGCCACAAACTAAACTGCTCTTCTGCTGGTATGAAACTGTTCTTCTCAACAGAAATGGGATTGTGGCTCAGGGCAGTCCTTCTTTATGCCATAAATATTCAACTTTGTAAACATTTCAACAAATAAACCCAGGTAGTTTATCAAGTCACTTAGTACCTAGTGGCCTTCATAGAATTGAAAACTGAATTTTATTTTTCTTCCATTTTCAGATCAAAATTCTCAAATAATAACAACATACTGCAAACCAACATCATACAAGTGGGCACAATACTCCAGTTCTGACCAGAGCAATATTCTGTAAATATTCATCCTAACTGATATAAAACTAAACTGAATCCTAAGCTCAAGCCAGAAACAGAGAATTTTATCAGAGTCAAGGAAGGCAATTCTAGTCTGTTGAAAGAAGAGATAAAAGGAAATGGTTTGCTGACAAAGATTGGCAGGACTGGGATGAAGCCGTAAATATTTATTTTAAAAACTATACAAAGTTGCCAACCTGCTCATTTATTTGGTGATCAAAAAGATTCTGGTCTTCATTTCTGACACCGTAAAATGTCCATATGTTTGTATTTTTTGCTATACACCTCTTGCACAATAAATTGCAAACATTCTCTATTGCACGGTGCACTGTGTTAGAACAAAGAAAGTTTCAGCACAGAAACAGGCCCTTTGGCCCTCCAAGCCTGCACTGACACGCTGCCCATCTTAACTAAAACCCCCTTACCCTTCTGGGGACCATATCCCTCTATTCCCATCTTATTCATGTATTTGTCAAGATGCCCTTTTGAAAGTCACTGTCGTATCTGCTTCCACTACGACCCCATCAGCAAGTTCCAGGCACCCACCACCCTCTGTAAAAAAAACTTGCCTCGTACATTACCATTAAACCTTGCCCTGCACACCTTAAACCTATGTCCCCTAGTAACTGACTCTTCCACCCTGGGAAAAAGCTTCAGACTGTCCACTCTGTCCATGCCCTTCATAATCTTGTAGACCTCGATCAGGTCGCCCCTGAACCTCTGTTGTTCCAGTGAGAACAACCCAAGTTTCTCCAAACTATCCTCACAGCTAATGCCCTCCATACCAGGCAACATCCTGGTAAATCTTTTCTGTACCCTCTCCAAAGCCAGCACATCCTTCTGGTAGTGTGGCAACCGGAATTGAACACAACATTCCAAATGCGGCCTAAGTAAGGTTCTATAAAGCTGCAACATTACCTGCCAATTTTTAAACTCAATGCCCTGGCCGATGAAGGCAAGCATGCCATATGCCTTGTTGACAACTTTCTCCACCTGCGTTGCCACTTTCAGTGACCTTTGTACCTGTACACCCAGATCTCTCTGCCTATCAGTACTCTTAAGGGTTCTGCCATTTACTGTATATCTTCCATCTGGATTAGACCTTCCAAAATACACTGCCTCACATTTTTCCGGATTAAACTCTATCTGCCATCTCTCTGCCCAAGTCACCAACCGATCTATATCCTGCTGTATCCTTTGACGGTCCTCATCGCTATCCGCAATTCCACCAACCTTTGTGTCATCAGCAAACTTACCAATCAGACCAGTTACATTTTCCTCCAAAGCATTTATATATATTACAAACAGCAAACGTCCCAACACTGATCCTTAAGGAACGCCACTAGTCACAGCCCTCCATTCAGAAACGCACCCTTCCACTGCTACCCTCTGTCTTCTATGACTGAGCCAGTTTTTTATCCATCTTGCAAGCTCACCTCTGCCTGCAGTGAAGATATCTACTAGTGGTACCAACTACTATAAATAGATTTAATAGTGATATAAGGCATGATATCTCACAGGTTGCAGCTATATTTCACACATAAAAAATAAATGCATTTCTTCAAGGGATTGCATGCAGAAAGATGCATGAAAGATTTAGCTACACACATACATACACTGGTAAAATAAACAATTTGCTATCAAATCCAGAATAGTAACCTTAACAATTTTGAAAATACTGGAATGCAAATGATGAACACTGAAAAAACAAAGTTCCCTTTTGCAAACGATATTTTGTCACTAATAATCCTTTCCCTGTGCTGTATATCATATCTCATACTTTCTACATTGTATGTATTCCCCACAGTTGTGTAATTCACACGCATTACAAAGAACTGATCCAAGTCCAAGTTGTTATCTCTAAAGCTGCATTTGGACACTGCGTCCCCATAAGGTCCTTGGATCAATGCTGTGATCAGAAGTAGTAGGCTCCTGACTTTTGCCAGACATTTACTCAGGCAGCTCACCAGAGTCCTCAAGACGTCCTCAAAGGTTTCCTATGGGTTCACCAGATGTGATATGCACAAAATAAAACTAAAATGAAGTGAAGATACAAAGGAGCTGTTTGCAATACAGTGATAGGCAGGCCACGGTTCAAAGACTTGAAGACAAAGATTTGAAGACATATTTTTGCACAATACCTACTAACATACATCTTCACTATGGACATTCAATCCCTGTACACCTGTATCCCCCATGCAGATGGCCTAAAAGCCCTCCGCTTCTTCCTCTCCCGCAGGCCCAACCGGTCCTCCTCCACTGACACCCTCATCTGCTTAACCGAACTCATCCTTACCCTTAACAACTTCTCCTTTAAATCCTCCCACTTCCTACAGATGAAGGGGGTGGCCATGGGCACCGGCATGGGCCCAAGCTATGCCTGCCTCTTCATAGGATACATGGAACAGTCCCTTTTCCGCTGTTACACTGACACTATCCCCCACCTCTTCCTCCGCTACATCGAGGACTGTATCGGCGCTGCCTTGTGTTCACACGAGGAGCTTGAACAGTTCATTAACTTTACTAACAATTTTCACCCCAACCTCAAATTCACCTGGACCTTCTCAAATACCTCTCTCTCCTTCCTGGACCTCTTTGTCTCCATCTCTGGTGACCGTCTCGAAACTGACGGCTATTTCAAGCCCACCAACTCCCACAGCTACCTGGACTACACTTCCTCTCACCCATCTTCCTGCAAGAATGCGATCGCCTACTCCCAATTCCTCCACCTCCACCACGTCTGCTCCCAAGATGGGGCATTCCACTCGCAAACATCCCAGATGTCCTCCTATTTCAAGGACCATAACTTCCCCCTTGGGTAATTAAAAATGTCCTCAAACATTTCTTTTGCATTTCCTGAACTTCTGCCCTCACATTCCCTCCTCCCAACAAAAATAAAGACAGAACCCCCTTGTCCTCGCATATCACCCCACCAACCTTTGTATCCAGCGTAACATTCTCCGCCACCTACAATCCGACTCCATAATCAAAGATATATTTCCCTCCCCGCCCCATCTGCCTTTTGTAGGGACCACTCTCTCCGCGACTCCCTCGTCTGCTCCACACTCCCCACTAACCCCACCACACCCAGCACCTTTCCCTGCAACTGCAGGTAGTGCTACACCTGCCCCTACACCTCTCCCCTCACCTCTATTCAAGGCATAAAAACAAACTTTTCATGTCAGACAGGGTTTCACTTGCACATCCGTCGACTTGGTCTAATGCATCCTCTTATTGGTGAGACCAAGCGTAGACTCGGAGACCATTTCATGGAGCATCTGCACTCTGTACGCGACATACGACAACACCTTCCAGTGACCAACCATTTTAACAACCCCTCCAACTCCCTGGGTGACATGTTCATCCTGGGCCTCCTTCAGTGTCACAATGACACCACCCGCAAACAGGAGGAGCAACACCTCATATTCCGCCTCAGGAGCCTACAGTCCGATGGCCTAAAAATGGAATTTACCAGTTTTAAAATCTCCTACTCCCAGACCCATACCATGACCAACGCTCCTTCTCATCCCCCTCTCCTTGACCTGACACAACCTGTCCATCTTCTCTCCGCCTATCTGCCCAACTCATCCCACTGACCAATCCCCACCAGTCCCTATCTGCATTTACCTATTACCATTCAATCTATTTTCCCCAGCCCCACCCTCCTCTCTATTTATTTCCCAGCTCCCTTCCCCCTCCCCATTTCTGAAGAAGGATCCTGACCTGAAACATAAACTTTCCTGCTCCTCTGATACTGCCTGGCCTGCTGTGTTCCTCCAGCTCCATACTGTCTTGTCTCTGACTCCAGTATCTGCAGTTCTTGCTATCTCACTTACTAAATTGTAATATTTTAAACATAGATGCAAGAAGTGAGAGACAGAGATGTTGATATACAAATATTTGAAGGTGTCTAGGCAGTTTAAAAGTATATGGGATCCTGTCTTGAAATGCCATCAAACTGAAACATCAACTTTGTTTCTCTCTCCACAGACACTGTCTGATTGCTGAGTATTTCCAGCACTTTCTGTATTTATTCTATGGTTAACGTAAGTTTGGCCTGAGATGAAGGATTTAAATTTTGAGCATCATATGTTAAGAGGGCCTTGGACACTTTGCAGAGCATACAGAACAGAACTATCGAACAATTTCAGAGATGGATCATAGTTATGTAAATAAACTGAAAAATTATATTTCTTCCTTAAAGCAGAGATGGCGAGGAGGAGATTTGGTGGAGGATCAAGAAGAGTTTAGATTGAATAAATGAAGAGAAATTGATCCCAATGGGTGAAGGATCGATGATCAGAGAACATATAATTATGGTGATTGACAAGATGTGAAAAATCATACAGAAGCATCGAGTGGATGGTATTTGAGATGTATCACCTTAAAGAATGGATTCAAATTCAATAGAATTTTTCAAATGGGAATCAGATAAATATTTGAAGGAAAGATATTGCAGGAAAATAGTGAACAAGTACAGGAGTGGGGCTAACTGGATAGCTCTTTGAATGAACCAGCTCAGACTCAATGAGTAAAACTACTTTATGCATAAAAATGATTGATTTTCGCATTAGCATGAGCACAGAAACGTGGACATTGACAGGGATTGCTGGACCAGCATTTATTGCCCATCCCTAATTGCCCAGAGGGCAGTTAAGAGTCAACCACAGTGCTGTGGGTCTGGAGTCACATGTAGGCCAGGCCAGGTAAGGATGGCAGATTTCCTTCCCTAAAAGATGTTAGTGAACCAGATGGGTTTTTTCTCACAATCGGCAATGGTTTCATGGTCATCATTAGATTCTTAATTCCAAATTATTATTGAATTCAAATTCCACCATCTGCCACAGCAGGTTTCGAACCCATTACCCCAGAACATTACCTGGGTCTCTGGATTAATAGTCTAGCGATAATACCAATAGGCCATCGCCAGGCAGGGGTTTGGGAAGCAGGAGATAATATTAGATGGCAAAACCAAAAAGCACAAGATACTGAAAGAGATAGATTGTACTGGAGTAGAGATTAGTGGATTAATATTTGAGTAAGGGACAAAGTACTAAAGTTTAAGTCAGAGTCACCATGCAGGTATGTGAATGCAGAGTATCATAAATAAGATTGGTGAGTTATAGGCACAGATTGCTATTGAATATATGATGTTGTTGCTATAACAGAGACCTGACTAAAGGAAGGACAAGACTAGGAATTAAACATTCCTGGATATAATATGATCAGGTAAGACTAAAAAGGGAAATAGAACAGGGGTGCCAGTATTGATTAAGGGGGAATTGGAGATATGAGAAAGCAGATGTCCTAGGGGATTCAAGGACAGAATCAATTTGGCAAAAGCTAAGAAACAAAAAGAAACAATTATATTGCTTATTGTAGACTAGAGGCCACAATAAATGGGGAAGGACACAGAGAATCAAGTTTGGAAGGAAATACAGGACGTTACAAAAACGAGAGAGTATCTTATAGTGGTCGACTTTATCTCAATATAGATTGTAATAATAGCAGTAGCGTAAACGGAGGGGAGAGGGGACTACTAGAGTGCATTTAGAGACTTTTCTACAGCAGTGTGTTTCTAGTCCAATGGGAAAGGAAGCACTGGTAAGGCCTGATTCCTGGAAAGTAGTGGGCCAAGTAGATCTATGTTAGCAGGAAAACATTTAGGGAATAGAAATTAATTAATCTGATTTTCCATTTGTGCCGCAAATCAGAACAGATTCCATTTTTGATAACTCATGTCTGACGTTCTAAAATGCAATTAAGGTCTAGCTGTTTAACAATTAAAACACTTGGTTACAGATTGCATGTAGATTTTGTTTTGGAAAGAGTGCCATGTGAGTCATGGACTTAAAGAAATGAACATACCAGAGAATTGGTCCGAGGGCAGGATACAAAATTCCTGAAATAATACACCATTTGACCATTACCAAGCTCTGTAAATGTAATAAACAAAATAAATAGAAATAGACAGGAAAGAACTTTTGATCAATGATAGGGGCAAAGATTTAAGGTAAGGGGCAGGAGGTTTAGATGGGATGTGAGGAAAAGGTTTTTCGCTCAGTATACTGGAATCTGTAACTTTTTGCCTGTCAGGGTGGTAGAGGGAGTAGCCCACATAACATTTAAGAAGTATTTAGATGTAGGCTTGTCATGCGAAGGCACACAAGGTTGTGGGTCAAGAAAATGGGATTAGAATAGTTAGATGGCTGTCTTTGACATGCACAGACTCAATGGGCTGAAGGGCCTTTTTCTGTGCTGTAGACATTTATGACTCTAAAACTTGGTTCTGTACTTGCACAAAAGACTTGTAAATTTTTATCAGTACAAAACAAGATACCAGCTGCAACTCAAAAAAAATCTACAGTCATTTAAAGTTCTCTGGAAACAGCATTCATTTTGATGAAGACATTCAAACTTGGGTATTACTGAATGATTGGTAATGTTTTACTTCAGTGTTACAAAGGTTCATTATTTGGACAATTTCATATTTCATTAAGAATAATTAAGATCATACAAAAGCAACACAAAGAGTTTCAAATAAATATTATTGCTAAAGTTACTAAACATGGAGAAGCACCCAACTACTAGTGTCAAAGTTCACAACTAGTGTCAAAGGGTGTAATACGAAGGTATATAAAGATTAGAAATCTCACATTCAATCTCTGTTCTCTGCTGACATAGTTGGTCCCAGCGAAAACGACATAACTTAGGTGTTACTAGGAGCATAAAGTCAGTCTTTATGTAATAACTGATCTTTCTTTGCACATGAGGAGTTAAACCAAAAGTAGCTTATTGGTGAAGTAGGGTCACAGGCTGGAGACTAATTTAACAAGTTAATTTAATTTTTAGTTTAGAGTGAAAAATTTAATAATTTTTAATATTCAAATTAACAATTTTCTGGCCCATATTTATAGTGGAAAGTTACTACATAAACTTCTTGTACAATAATTACATGACACCATCGATTTCATTGCCAGTCTTCTTTCTCGCTTCTAAGCCCCTACTCTAATAAATTACTCTTTTATGTACTCTTCCAAAGATCTGTGCTTCAGTGTCTCTCCTTTTCCTCCCTTTCTATCTCTCTTTATGGTCTATACGTGAACATATGAATTAGAAGCAGGACTATGCCAATCAGCCTCTCTGTTCTGCTTCGCCATTGAAAAGGATCATGGCTGATCTGATCATGACCTAAACTCCTCTACTCTCTGCATCCCTAGTAAGATCTCTCCTATTTATTTAAAAGATTCTGCTTTTGAAAATATTAAGTTAGAGTGAAGAAACAAATTATATGTCTTCTCCTTTACCTTTCCAAGTAAGAAATGGAACTTTGGAATTGGACATGTCATCAACCAGCGTTAAGTATTTCTAACGGACAACAAAATGAAGTGGGGACAATTTGCTGGCTTCAAAACTCGACGTTTTCCGAAAGGGATCATTTTCATGAAAAAGACCTTCAGCACCTTTTTCTTCCCACTTTGGTCAGCTTAATTTTCTAAATACATAGAACACTGGTACAGAACATAGAACAGTACAGCACAGTACAGGCCCCCTGGCCCACGATATTGTGCCGAACTTTTACCCTAACCTAAGGTCTATCTATCCTCCACCCCTACCTTATACTATCATCCATATGCCTATCTAATAGCTGCTTAAATGCCCCTAATGAAGCCAACTCCACTACGCTCTCCTGCAATGCATTCCACGCCCCTACCACTCTGAGTAAAGAATCTTCTTCTGACATCTCTCCTATATCTACCTCCACTCACTTTAAAACTATGCCCTCTCATAATAGCTACCTCCACCATAGGAAAAAGTCTCTGGCTGTCTACTCTATCTATACCTCTGATCATTTTGTACACCTCTATCAAGCCACCTCTCATCCTTCGTCGTTCTAAAGAGAAACGCCCTAGCTCTCTCAACCTTTCCTCGTAAGACCGTCCCTCCATTCCAGGCAACATCCTGGTAAATCTCCTCTGCACCTTTTCCAACACTTCCACATCTTTCCTGTAATGAGGTGACCAGAAGTGGACACAATACTCCAGATGTAGCCGAACCAGGCTTTTGTTTGGCTGGAGCATAGCTTCACAGCTCTTGAACTCAATCCCTCTATTAATGACAGCTAACACACCATACGCCTTCTAAACAACTCTATCCACCTGGGTGGCAGGTTTCACGGAACTGTGGACAAGAACCCCAAGATCCCTCTGCTCCTCCACACTGTCAAGAATCTTTCCGTTAACCCTGTATTCTGCTTTCAAGTTTGTCCTTCCAAAATGAATCACCTCACACTTTTCAGGGTTAAACTCCATCTGCCACTTCTCAGCCCAGCTCTGTATCCTATCAACGGCCCTTTGTAACCTAGAACAGCCCTCCGCACTATCCACAACTCGACCCACCTTTGTATCGTCCGCAAACTTACTAATCCACCCTTCCACTCCTTCATTCAAATCATTTACAAAAATCACAAGTAGAAGAGGACCCAGAACAGATCATTGTGGTACACCACTCGTAACTGAGCATCATGTTGAATATTTTCCAGCCACTACCACCCTTTGTCTTCTAAGGGTCAGCCAATTCTGAATCCAATCTGCCAGATTTCCCCCTATCCCATGCCTCCTTACTTTCTGCGTGTGCCTACAATGGGGAACCTTATCAAACGCCTTACTTAAATCCATGTAAACCACATCCACTGCTCTACCTTCATCCACGTGTTTGGTCATCTCTTCAAAGAATTCAATAAGGTTTGTGAGGCATGATCTACCCCTCACAAATCCATGCTGACTATCACAAATCAAACTGTGCCTATCCAATGGTATGTATTTGGTACAAGTATTTCTCCTCTTACACAGGCTCTTTAAAACATATTTGCTATTTGTTTAGAGGTACTGAAAAGTGCCCTTGTGCTTTTAGTATTATTTGAGCAAAAGCTATTAAGCAGAGACCTGGGGAAAAGTATCAAAGCAACTGATTAGAAAGTACTGAGGAAATTGGTACCCACCAAAAGTTATTGTATTATCTATCTTCAGCACATGGAAGCACAGGCCTAGGCAAAAGTAGCAAGTCTAAATCCATGCTCTTCAGAAATATTGAAATCCTCAAGCAGAAACTTTAATTAAAGCATTAAAAATCACAAAAGTTAATTAAATGGATAAATTTCATGTAATTGTGAAATATGCAATTTATTAATATTTAATTCATAATCTGGACACTACAACAGCAGAAGAATGCATGTATTTTTATACACAAAATTAGGAGTGGGCCCTTTGAGCCTGTTCCACCATTCAATGAGATCATGGCTGAGCTGATAATTCCAAATTCCAACTACCACTGATAATATTTCACATCATTTTATTCATTCATGGATATAAATGCCACTGGCTGGGCCAGCATTTACTGATCATCCCCAATTGCTCTTACCAAGCAGTTTGCTCATCCATTTAGGCAGTTAAGAGTTAGCAACATTGCTGTGGGTCTGGAACACTTTCCACACCCACCTTGTCAAGATCCCTCTGGATTTTATATGTCTCAAATAAGCCATCTCTCACTATTCTATATCCCAATGAACAAGGCCTGCCAAGCCTTCCTTCAAAGGCAATGCACTCATTCCAGGTTTTAGTCTAGTATACCTCCTCTGAACTGCTTCTTATGCTTTTATGCCATTCCTTAAATAAGGAGACTAATACTGTGCAGAGAAGTCTCATCAATGCCCTGTTACACTCAATTTGTGTACTCAATTTCCCTTGCAATAAACAGTAACACTCAATTAGCTTTTCTACATATTTTCTGCACCTGTGTTGTAGTGGCCTACGAGTAAAATTGACAAGATGGCCGCCTGGGGCTTTTTAGCTGACACACGGTGGCCAGGAGGGGTTGGCAGCTACATATAGCAGATGTTCATAACCAGACTTATGGTCTTCAGCAGAATTACTGGATAAGATAATGAAAGGTCCTGTGGGGATTATAAAAGTGTCCTGGTGAGAAGAAACATTAGGGAATTTGCTCGGGTTTCGGTAAACAGACTGTTCTAAACATATACGCCTTCTAATAAGGGTCATTTTTGAAAGGCCTAGTTTGGCCACAGTACCAGGTTTGTGGTTTAGTAAAAAAGTAGAAGAAATGCCTGATCCTATAGTATTCTGAACTTCTTAGGTAATTGTAAATTAGAAATGCAAACAACAAATTAGTGTGAAAGGGTTAGTTGAATTCCTTGAGCAATTGTTTGTAGTTGGTAAAAGTGGCCCATTGCATCATTAGGGAAGATAAAGTAATAAATGGTGTAAACATGACCTCTAAAAGACCACTAGCACAGAACGGGGGAAAAGGAAGGTTGTAAAAGAGATCTCAGGACTGGGAAGAGATAAACAATTGAAGCTTAGGTGTAGATGTAGATAATTTGAACAAATTCTTACATACAAAGATCAAGGGAAGAGTGACAGATACAGATTACAAAATACAGAGTGAAGATGTGGCTATGTCCCCTAGTTATTTGTGGAATCTAACAAGTTTCATTTAATGACTTGGTAAAGTTGTAAAGTGGTTGAGTTTCACCCAAATTAGTGGAATTCGAATACATGCTTTCTATTAAAAGAAAATCTGTGATGGAAAGTGTTTAGAGGCAGTATACGATTCATTCGAGAACTAAACTCTGGTTTAAAACTCATTTATAACACGAGAGTAGCAGGGGATTGTTACTGCAAGTCAGACGGACCGTTTGCTTGATCTCCCAAGGTCGAGTGAAACAGAAGCTGCCCCTAATTTATTAGCCTTGTTAAAGAACTACACCTATATAACTTTATATTGGAAAAGTGATTACAAATTTCATAATAATTGGTAAAAATTAATATCCTTTCTAATCTTCTGTAATAATGTTAGCAGGGAATATAAATTGCCTTACAAAATTTGGAACAATCCCCTGCTACTCTCATTTGGACAGACTTAGTGATAAGCAAGTATTTAGGTTATTGGCAATTTATGTGATGTAGCTAGCAAATGTCTCGGAAGGAGTATGACTGTAAATTGCAATGTAAGATCTCAAAGACAGATAATGGAGTTATCTGGTAAATATCATACGATTATGGGAGGACCTAAGATTTGTCCATAGAATTGACTATCATTGATCATGTGTTTACAAGATTGGATGTATAGATTAGGGAGAGGTGGCTAAAAATGGCATCTATGTTTACATGTAATTATTGTAACATGAAAAGGTATAAAAATGTTGTATTCAGTTGGGGAACCCAGACTGTCACTGACCTCTCCTCCGATCTAAGCAGTATTTAAGAGGGCAACTGTGTCCCACATGAAAGACAGATTCAGAATGGTCTTTTGGCTCTCCCATATGCTGTGCTTAAAGAACTCTGAATAAAGGTCCAGAATTGGAAAAGTCAACCGATTTCACTTCCAATTTCCACCCTATCCTCACCCCTATTCTGAGGGAGGGTCACTCAAACTGAAACGTTAACTCTGATTTCTCTCCACAAATGCTGCCAGACCTGCTAAGTTTTTCCAGTAATTTCTGTTTTTGCTTCTGAATAACAGCATCCGTGGTTCTTTCCGTTTTTATTCACCTAGTCTATCTTCGACTCCTCCCTTCCCTTCCTTGACATCTGTTTCCATTTCTGGGGATAGGCTGGCCACCAGTATCCACTATAAACCCACTGATTCTCACAGTTAGAGATAGTAAGAACTGCCGATGCTGGAGAACACACAGTGGAGTTGGAGGAACACAGCAGGCCAGGCAGCATCAGAAGAGCTGGAAAGTTGACGTTGCGGGTCGGGACCCTTCTTCAGAAATGGGGGATGGGAATGGGAGCTCTGAAATAAAGAGAGAGAGGAAGGGTGGGGCTGGGGAAGGTAGGTGGGATGGTGATAGGTGAGTGCAGGTAGGCAGTGGTGGAGATTGGTTAGTGAGGTGGGAGGAGCGGATAGGCGGGAGAGAAGACAGACAGCTCGAGTCAGGTCAAGAAGGCGGGGATGAGACAGAGGGTTGGTCATGCGATGAGGCGATTTTGAAACTGGTAAAGTCCACATTGAGACCATTGGGTTACCTTGATTACAAAAAAAAAAATGATCTGAAGAGGGGTCAGTCGACCCGATGCATTAACTCTGATTTCCCTCCTTAGATGCTGCCAGACCTGTTGAGCTTTTCCAACGATTTCTGTTTCAGTTTCTGAATAAAGGACGCTTGTCCTGAACGCAGAACTCCAGACTCCTCTTTGATATTTCTCCCTACAACAACCTGTATACGAACATTTTGTAAATCATGGGCTAGGACACCAAGATCATTCTTCATCTCAGAACTTTGCAACATGTTACCCTTTAGGTAACGTGTTTCATCTTTATTCTTCCTGAAAAATGGACAGTTTCACATTTTCCCATATTATTCTTCAGATCTTTGCCCAAGATTAATTTGCAGAGATCAGAGGATGATTTAGTCACATTATAAAAATAAACCAATGGTGTGGTCTGCTTGAAAAGAAAAAAAACCTATTACTACACAATCTACAGGAGCAATAGATAATGTAGGCACATACAAGGGGCTGAAATTAGCTGTGAGTGGCAAATGTTATTCAATAACTTGCACTTGCCCCGGAGTTTCAGTGGGATTTTGAGTGACAAGATGCTGTCATCCAATTATCTAATAAATTGAGCACCCTCTTATATAGCATTTGAGACCTGTGTAAACTGGACAAGCAAGTGGGTTTCTCCTTATCCACATCAGTTTGAAAGTTGTTAATAAGCAGTTCAGTTTGAATTAGGAAGTGAGAGTTAGAATAGTGCATTCAATGTCCTATAAAGGTACAGAGAGTGAAATAAAGAAAGACTGAATTGTGAGATAAGACAATCAGAGAGAACAAATTAAAAATTGTTTTCAAAGCTCCAACAATACTTAAAAGCTGATTGAGACAACAAAAATTAATTTTCAGTGGCAGAGATGTTGTTTGTCAATAATTAAGACTTATTAAAAGGATATCTAAGATCGGAATGGCTAAGCTACAAATTGTTTTTGGAGACGTTTTTCTACACCTATGAGTTAAGCACATGAATTTTACAACATTGAATATATTTAAATTACAAGTCGGGTTACAAGGTGCTGCTTTTTTATACCTAGGTGTTGCACCTCCAGCCGCAACTTCCATATTTTCACGGTCACCAGACGTTGGGTCCAATTTGGATAGGTAATAGTAGAAGTTGATAATCTGTGGGATAACTTGTTATTTTTCCATCAAAATCCAATGAAAGGCCTGTCTATATCATGGCCTAGATTTTCACATCTCAGATAGTACAAGACCAATCATTTCCTGGAAGAAGAACTGGGAACATGCAGAAATATCAATGCATTGTCTACATTGTAACTGTATAGGAAGTTAAAACTTTCCATGGAAATCTGCCTGGCATCTAGATTATTCTGAAAAAGTCTCCAATTTAGAGTTCAAATTGGAAACATTAAAGTGTTCTGGCTCATGTACCTGAGTAATTAGCCAGGGGAAATTGAAACCAACTGTAAATCGTGGTTAATCATAAACCTGATCCAAACCATGTTTAGTAACCCCTTCAAATCCACTCCACTGTAGACAAAACTCAACCTAAACCTGACTTCATCATCCCACTCCAGCTTTGGACTGGACCCAATCCTCACCAAGCCCACACTGAACCCGATACTCCAGGCTCCGCAAAGTTCTGGACCCAATCCCTTCATAACCCAATTTAAGCTGAACCACCAGCCCCTCCTGAGTACTCTAAGCACCCACCTAATTACCTACTCTAGGCACTCACCCACTTACTCACCACCCCATCCACCTGTTCCCCTTCATTGACTTGGCAGTGCACAACCCATTTGATACTCTACTCCCTCAGGTACTTGGCACAGCATCTCTCATTCATCTGCTACTCCAATCACCTCATACTCCCAACCCTTCTAACCCTGGATCTCCACCAAAGGTAAGTGTGCATTTTTTTTGTCTGATCAGGGTCGAAAGATCTTGGCCAATAAATTCAACCTATTATAGATGATCTATTATGTATTTTTAAAAAAAAAACTACCATTTGGCCATGGCACTAGATGATGTCTATTGGCTGTTGGTTTGTACCACAAAGACAACCTTCAGGAGAGACGTGAAATATATACAGCTGAAAATCTGACAGGAATTGTTGCGACTGAAGGGTTTGATACAAGTTCCTTATAGAAATACAAACATATTAATTAGGAGTAGGCCATTTAGTCCGTCTAGAATACTCCACCATTCAACAAGAAAATGCCTGACCTGATTGGGGCCTCAGCTTCACATTTTCACCCAGTGGCGATACTTTAATCAATACTCTTTTAGTCATGCAGATTACAAAAGTCAGTTAGCGTTGGCTGGTATGCACTTAGGGTAAACTAAAACTGAATTTTTTATATTAAGCATACAGGAGGGAAAGCATCCGGGCAGACAATACAATTTCTTTTAGACACTAAAGTCAACTGGAAATGGTGCATTGAAATTTTTTTTAAAAATAGCATTTACATGACCTCTGAATGCAGTAAAGCACCTAATAACTATTGGATTACATGTGAATAGCAACTATTGCAACGTAGGTAACCGTGGCAGTTAATCTATGTAAGGTTTTATAACAAATGTTTAAGCAAGATTTCTTAAAGTTATCCGAAATAAGAACAAAAACTAAATTGAAATGTTTCCCTTCATTCACGAAATTTGGTTTAAAAGATTAAGCTTTGTCTTAGCCATTCTGTCGGGTAACTTTCAACCACGTTTCTGTCTTGAGATATTCCATGTGAGAAGTTAACCCCATGTTGTCCTTCTTTGCTGTGACTCAAACTCGAAGTTAACTTGAGAAGCTGGTTGCAACTGAAACAATTCCAAGCCTGTGTTGCTTCCAAATACAGAACTGCTCGCACAATTAAAAGGAGATGGTAGTAACGCCCAGTGACAGCTTCAACCAGAAATTGCAAAATACAAAATATTGATTTATTTTGATAATGAACCTGTGACAAATAAATACAACACCTTTTTTTCAGAACATTTCTCCACAATACTCCAGATCCTAAGCCACAAGCTGGTAAATGAATAGTTAAGCAACTACATTTTTCTTAGTAAGATTGCTATTCACATGATGTATCTGGTTCTTTCACGAAACAACTTAATTAACAAAAGAACTTTCATTTCTATTGCTCTTTAACATAGTAAAATCCCATTATCAAATAAAATCTGACGATCCATAAGATCTGTTATGAAAGGACAGCGCTCGACTGCTTAAGCAAAGATTTCTAGGGCTTAGGACCAGTAATTTGAATGCACAGTCACGAATAGTGGAATGATTGAAATCGACAACGTGCAAGAGATTAGAACAGAAGAAGTGCTGAGATTTTGGCTCAAAAGAACAAAGTTTACAATTATATGTCATACAACACATCTTCAGGCTAACCAAAATGCCTTATAACACTGAATTATATTTTTCAGCACAGAAAAGATGTAATGCCAAATATGCACACAGGAAGGTCTCACAAACAGGCCAGCCTTTCATCTTCCAACTCTATAAACTCGAGGTCATCCAAAACTGTGTTGCCCTTAGCCTAATTTGCACGAAAGCACTTCTCTCAATGGCCATGTCCATGTTGACTTACATTGGTATTTACTTAGAGTCATACAGCACGGAAACAGACCCTTTAGCTCTACTCATCAATGCTGACCAGACTTCCCAATCTGACCTAGTCCCACTTGCCAGCATCTGGTCTATGTCCCTCTAAATCTTTCCTATTCATATACCCATCCAGATGCGTTTTGATCAGTAGATTCTCAAAAAAAGTCTGGAATTAAGAATCAACTGATCACCATGAAATCATTGCCGATTGTCGGAAAAATCCATCTGGTTAACTAATGTCCTTCAGGGGAGGAAATCTGCCACCCTCACCTGGTCTGGCCTACATGCGACTTCAGACCCACAGCAATGTGGTTGACTCTCAGCTGCCCTCTGAAATGGCCTATCAAACCACTCAGATGTACCAATCGCTACAAAGACTCAAAGAAATGAAACTGGATGAATCACCTGGCATCGACCTAGGCACCGGAGAAGACAACAGCAGAAACAGCCCTGTCAACCGTGCAAAGTCCTCCTCATTAACATCTGGGGGTTAGTGCCAAAATTGGGAGAGCTGTCTCACAGACTAGTCAAGCTACAGCCTGACAGTCACACACTCAGAATCATACCTTATAGACAATGTCCCAGACACCACAACCACCATCCCTGGATATGTCCTGTCTCACCGGCACGACAGACCCAGCAGAGGGGGCGGCACAGCGATATGCTGTCGGGGGGGTGTTGCTCTATGAGTCCTCAACATTGACTCCGGACCTCATGAAGTCTCATGGCTTCAAGTTAAACATGGGCAAGGAAACCTCCTGCTAATTACCACATATCGTCCTCCCTCAGCTGATGAATCAGTACTCCTCAATGTTGAACAACACTTAGAGGAAGCACTGAGGGTGGCAAGGGCAGAAAATGTGCTGTGGGTGAGGGATTTCAATGTCCAATGTCCACCACCAAAAGTGGCTCGGCAGCAGTTCTGCTGATCGAGCTGGTCAGGTCCTGAAGGCCATAGCTGCTAGACTGGGTCTGCAGCAGGTGGCGAGGGAACCAACAAGAGGGAAAAACACACTTGACCTCATCCTTACTAATCTGCTAGCTGCAGTTGCATCTGTCCATGACAGTATCGGTAAGAGTGACCATTGCACAGTCCTTGTGGAGACGAAGTCCGCCTTCACATTGAGAACAACCTATATCGTTTTGTGTGGCACCAAAACCGTGCTAAATGGACAGAGTTCACACAGATCTAGGAACTCAAGACTGCGCAGCCATGAGGCGCTGTGGGCCATCAACTGCAACAGAATTGTACTCCAGCGCAATCTGTAACCTCATGGCCCAGCATATCCCCCACTCAACCATTACCATCGAGCCAAGGGATCAATTCTGGTTCAATGAAGAGTGCATGAGGGCATGCCAGGAGCAGCACCAGGCATACCTGAAGATGAGGTATCAACCTGGTGAAGCCACCAACAGGACTACTTGCACGCCAAACAGTGAAAGCAGCAAGTGATAGAAAGGGCTAAGTAATCCCACAACCAATGGATCAGATCTAAGCTCTGCAGTCCTGCCACATCCAGTCATGAATGGTAGTGGACAATTAAACAACTCACTGGAGGGGGAGACTCTACAAATATCCCCATCCTCAATGAATCCCCCACTATCAACATCCTGGGGGTTACCATTGACCAGAACTCAACTGGACTCACCACATTAACAGAGTGGCTACGAGAGCAGGCAGAAGCTAGGAATACTGTGGCGAGTAACTCACCTCCTGACTCCTCAAAGCCTGTCCACCATCTACAAGGCACAAGTCAGGAGTGTGATGGAATACTCCCACTTGCTTGGTTGAGTGCAGCCCCAACAATGCTCAAGGAGCTTGGCACCATCCCAGAAAAAGCAGCCCGCTTGATTGGCACTACATCCACAAGCATCCACTCCCTCCACCACCGACGCTCAGTAGCAGCAGTGTGTACTATTCACAAGATACACTGCAGAAATTCACCAAAGATCCTCAGACAGAACCTTCCAAACCCACAACCACTTTGATCATGAAGGACAAGGGCAAGAGACAGAAGGGAACCCCACCACCTCGAAGTTCCCCTCCAAGTCACTCACCATCCTGACTTGGAAATCTATCGCCGTTCCTTCACTGTCGCAGGATCAAAATCCTGAAGTTTCCTCCCTAACAGCATTGTGGGTCAACCCACTGCAGGAAGACTGCAGCAGTTCAAGAAGGCAGCTCACCACCACCTTCTCAAGGGCAACTAGAGATGGGCAAGAAATGCTGGCCAGCCAGCAATGCCCACATTCCACAAAATGAAAATAGAGAAAAAAATGTTTAACTGTACCCACTTCTACCAGCTCATTCCATAAGCATACCACCTTCTGCATGGAAAAAGTTACCCCTCAGGACCTATTAAACCTTTCCCCTCTCACCTTAAACTTTTGCCCTCTAGTTTTGAACTTCCCTACTCTCAGAAAAATGACCTTGTCTATTGCCCCTATCCATGCCCCTCATGATTTTCTAAACCTATATGAGGTCACGCCTCAGCCTCCGAAGTAGGAAAAAAGCCCCAGCCTATTCAACCTCTCTCTATAACTCAAACCCTTCAGACCTGCCAAAATCCTTGTAAATCATTTCCGCACTCTCTCAAATTTAACAACACCTTTCTACAGAACAGTGACCAGAATTATATGCAGTATTCTAAAAGTGGCCTAAGCAATGTCCAGTACAGCAGCAACATGACATCCCAACTCCTATACTCAATGTTCTGATTAATGAAGGTAAGCGTGCCATACACCCGCTTCACCACCTTTGTTTACCTGCGACTTTACTTTCAAGGAACTATGCACCTGCAGCCCTACGTCTCTATGCTCTGCAACATTCCCCAGGGCTCTACCATTATCTGAATAGGCCCTGCCCTGGTTTGCCTTACCAAAATTCAACACCTCACACTTGTCTAAATTAAACTCCATCTGCCCACCCCTCGACCCATTGGCCGATCTGATCAAGGTTCTATTGTACTCTTAGAGAACATCCTTCACTGTCCTCTAGACCATCTATTTTGGTGTCATCTGCAAACTTACTAACCGTACCTCCTATATTAACATCCAAATCATTTATATAAATGAAAAGCAGTGGACCCAACACCGATCCCTATGGTGCATTGCTGGTCACCGGACTTCAGTCCGAAAAGCACCACCCCTTGTCTCCTACCTTCAATTTTGTATCTAATTGGCTAGCTCCCTCTAGATCACGTGATCTACCCTTGCTAACCAGTCTACCCATGTGGAACCATGATGAATGCTTTGCTGAAGTCCATCTTCTTTGTTACCTCTTCAAAAAATGTAATCAAGTTAGTGAGACATGATTTCCTATGCACAAAGCCATATTGGCTATCTCCAATCAGTCCTTGCATTTCCAAACACATTCAAACGTCCTTCAGACTCCCCTCCAACAACGTAACCCTTAAATAAAGCTCACCGGTCTACAGTTCCCTGGCTTTTCCTTCGCACCTTTCTTAAACAATGGCAACACATTAGCCAAGCTCCAGTCTTCCAGCACCTCATCCATGGCTGCCAATGATACAAATATCTCAGTAAAGAGCCTAGCAATCTCTTCCCTAGCTTCCCACAAAGTTCTAAGAAATACCTGATCAAGTCCGGGGATTTATCAACCTTTTTGCATTTTAAGACGTCGAGTATCTCCTCTTCTATAATATGAACTCTTTTTCACGACATCACTATTTATTTCCCAAGTTCCCCAGCTTCCATATCCTTCTCCACAGTAAATACTGACTCCAAATATTAGTTTATTATCTCATCCATCTCCTGTCGTTCCACACATAGATGGTAAGTTGATCTTTAAGGGGCCTTATTCTCTCCCTAGTTACTCTTTTGCCCTTAATGTACTTATAGAATCCCTTTGGATTCTCCTTAACTCTAAATCGGACAATTTTATTCTCATTTCCAAAACTCTCCACTGTGTCTTCATCTCTCCCATCTTTGCAGCCCATCTTTCTTACAAGCCCACTACCTTCCAAGATAATCTGCACTTCTCAAGTTCCAGTCTCAGACGTGACCATCGTTTTAATTGTTTCACCATTGGCAGCTGGGGCTTCGATTGCCCTGGTCCTAGGTTTCCCTAATTCCCTCCCTGCTTCCTTACCTCTCATTTCTCTCAATATTCTCCTTCAAATCTACCTCTTTTACAAAGCTTTTGGTTATTTCTCCTAATTTGTCAATTAGTTCTGTCACAGTGGTCAAGTATGTTCGATAACACGTTTGTGAAGTGTCTTGAGAAGTTCTACAAGCTTACGGTTGTTGTTGCTGTTTTCTCTCTGTATTTATACCATCAATGCCTAAAACCTGATCAAACCTTAAAGATAACACATGGTCCCATCTGCCTTCTCAAGCTGATGTAAAAGATTTTGAAGAATAGGGAGGCGCGTACGGTGTCCTGCCCACTATTTATTTCAGTCAACATCACAAAAATATGTTATCCAGTCATTACAAATTTTGATTTATGGGAACTTGTGTATCGCTTAGCTATTGTATTTCCAACACTGCTATAGGAACCACACTTCAAAGAGTACCAGGGTGTAGACCTGGATGAACACAGCAGGCCAAGCAGCATCATTGGAGCAGGAAGGCTGACGTTTCGGGCC
>NC_063332.1:79515049-79550061 GCF_021869965.1 Rhincodon typus
ACATCTTTCCTTTTCTATACTCAAAAATAACATGCGCTATTCTTAAAAGAAACAAGCATGCACATGCTGAATTTTTATAGAAGGGGTCTCAACAAAAAAAAAAAGAGCACAGTAAAATCATGTCACTTGATTCACTGATGTGCAGCTGTATCATTACAATCCATACTTTTGAAGTCTCAAATTACCCATCATTTAAAATATCTATGCCTCATTTCACAACATAACACCTAATTAATCGTGTTTTCAAACAGATAGTACATTAGCTGTTGCCTAGGAAAGGGGTTGCTTCGTGGCCAAATGTATTTTTGTGCAAGCGTAGTGAAACAGTGGTGGCTGAAATTGATAACATCAGTTATCAGAAAGGTTTTGATTGCATTACCAGGTGGTTTAACAATTCAAGCAATTACTACAGTATCAGGTAATTAAATCACAAGCTCCTTACGACCTCTCTCTGACTGACCCCAGCCATTCATCTCTACTCAAGCTCTGCTTTCAATTCTTTTTATGCAGATAATTCTGACTCTCTGCCCCTGTGCTCCATCTCCAAAAAGATTGTTAGAGGACAAATCGTATCTCTGATTCCAAGTCACAAGCATTGAACATATTTGAGATATACAGAACAAAGAATGTGAAATCTGAAAGAAAACATATGCATTATGAACAAAGATAAATACTGTAAGTGTGTAAGTAAGTACCATAAGAGAAGCAAAGAGCACAAGAGACAGAAATATAGGCAACGTACATTGCATAGAAAAAAATGAGGGCTAAGGATATAGAGGAAACAGATATAAGAACTGACAAAAGCAGTGATTGAGACACAGAAGAGATGTGGATTTACTGAACTTTGGGATCAGATGGATTGCAGTACTCACCTGTGGGCCTAATTTAGAGAAAGGGAATGTGAGCAAATGTTAGAAACTCAAGGTAAAGGTACAGAGAGAGGGAGAAAGAAAGAATTTGAATAATATACAAGTACACGATTATTTATATAGTTATTGGCGTATGTGCCAAAATTTTCTTAGCTATAATCAGTTCTGAAGGAGTGTCTCTGACCTGAACTGTTAACTCTGCTTTGTCTCCACATATGCTGCCAGACCTGCTGAGTTTTTTCAGCAATTTTTGTGTCTGATTTCCTGCATCTGCAGTTCTTTGTTTTTTTTGTTTACAATTTTGTTTTTCTTTCTAAGGAAAATTATGGGAAAATCAATATTTATCATTCATGGAGAAAAAAAAAGTTAATATTTTCAGATCGAGAACCTTTTAGGACATCAGTGGCCTCACATGTTAACCCTGCTTTTTTCTAACTCCACTGATGCTACATAGAATCCATAGAATCCCTACAGTGTGGAAGCAGGCCATATGGCCCATTGAGTACACACCACCCCTCCGAAGAGCATCCCCACCCAGACCCAAACCCCTGCCCTATCCCTGTAATCTTGCATTTCCCATGGTTAATCCACCCAGCCTGCACATCCTTGGACACTATGGGGCAATTTAGCATGGCCAATCTACCTAACCTGTATGTCTTTGGGCTGTAGAAGGAAACCCACACAGACACCGGGAAGATGTACAAACTCCACACAGACAGTCGCCTGAGGCTGGAACTGAACCCAGGTGTCTGGCGCAGTGAGGCAGCAGTGCTAACCACTGAGCCACCGTGCCGCCCCTTGATCGAAGAGTATTTCCAGTCTGTTTTTATTTCAGATTACAGCATTAGTAATAGATTCCTAATTACTTGTAATTTGTTCTTTACTTTCACGTTATGTTGGTTTTACGACGAGAGACTAAGCAGTTTAGGCCTATACCTGCTAGAGTTTAAAAAGAAGAGGAGATCTAATTGAGATATACAACTTGTTAAAGAGGACTGACAAAACATACGTAAAGTGAATGTTTCCCATTGTGGAGCAATCTAAATCTAGTTTTAGGCTAAGGGGTGACAGATTTAAAACAGAGATGAGGAGGAATTATTTCACTCAATTGTCATGAATCTGTGGAAACCGGAATAAATTTCAGGAGATAGACAGATTTTTAATTAGTAATGGGTTAAAGGCTTATAAGGAGTGGGCAGGAAAGTGGAGTTGAAGCTGAAATAAAATCAACCGAGATCATATTAAATGGCTGAGCAGGTTCAAGAGTCTGAATTGCCTACTCCAGCTCCTAGTTCTTATGCTTGGTCTTATTGCTTAATGTCTCAGCAGTTTCATGAAAACGCAATCTGGTTGTATAATTTATATTTATTTCTATTATATTTCTTCCACAGATTTTGCTACATTACTGCATTAGAGATATACCTCCAGCTCCCTATGTCCGGTTTCTAATTTCATCCCCTTAACAGGTATCTCTACAGTCAAATCTTTAAATTCTTGTATGTGACACGTGCCCAACTCTAGTTGCCCATGAATTTATTCCAGGCCATTTCAGACATAATTAAGAGTCAAACACATTGCTGTGGGTCTGAAGTCACATGTAGGCCAGACCAGGTAAAGATGCCAGAACTCTCTCCCGAAAGGACATTAGTCACAGAATCCCCACAGTGCAGATAGAGGCCATTCTGCCCATCAAGTCTGAATCACCCTCTGAAGACCATCCCACTCCCCACATCCCCCCCCCCACCCCCAGCCTATCACTGTAACCCCACATTTACTATAACTAACCCACCTCGCCTGCTCAACCCTGGAGATTATAGGGCAACTTAGCAGGGACAATCCATCCAACCTGCACATCTTGGACTATGGGAAGAAACAGGCGCACCCAGAGGAAACCCACACAGACATGGGAGAATGGTGGCTTTGAGGAATTTGCACAAAGGCTGGAATCGAACCTGAGTCTCTGGCGCTGTGAGGCAACAGTGCTAACCACTGAGCCACTATGCCGCCAGATGAGTTTGTTTTATGACAACTGATAATTGTTATGTGGTTATCATTAATTTTACTGAATTCAAATTTCACCTGCTTCAAGTTGGGATTCGAACTCATATCCTCAGAACTTTATCCTGTGTCTATGGATTGCAGTCCAGTGATACTACAACTATGCTACCATCTCCCTCTTTAACTTACTTTAACATAATTTTAAGATTTTATTGGTAGACAAATGCTGAAGTTACAAAGCTATGTTGCAAAACAATTTACACTTTTTATTCTTCTACGTACATGGAAAATAATTTATTTAAAGTCTTTCTAGTTGCAAAACAGCCTCAGCTTACTTAAGGAGTGATTAAAATTTAACACAAGTTTAATATGTTTTTTATATTTGATTCAGCAATTTCTAAAGCCATTTATTTTCTGCTACCTCAATGAATAAAATTCAATGTATAAAATTCCAGTACCCTCTGATCATCTATCTTGACATCAACCATTAAAACCTCTTTCCATTTGCATCCTCAAGTTCAAAAATTTTTCGGAGCACTTGAAAATTGTATTTTACCTGTTGTAGACAAGACATAAATTCTGATTAACTTTTTGATCCAAGATGAAACGTCTATGATCCTCCCAGATATCTTTGATGGCATTTGGGAGAAGGATGATTATAATGGGGATAAGACTGATCACTGGCTGAAAAGCATTGATGATGGGCACAAAGTTGAGCATGGCAATGAAGATAAAATATATGTTGGCCAGTCGGTGCAGCTGTTCAAAGAGATTCTTTGGTATAAAGGACCACACTGTATACTTTGTTGTCTTGATCCCATTTCCCAAATATTTTTGGTTTATGGCTTTTGTGCTTTCTCCATTCAACAAATTAGAAATCACAATTCTTTTAGGGCTCTCCTTCATCTTTCATTTCCTCATTTGCGTTCATGCAGCCTGCTTCAGAATCATTTCTTTCTGTCTAAATAACCTCAGCAACTTAAATCCTGCTGTCCCAGTCTCCATATGGTCAAACCCGTGAGTTGGAAAATTTTGTTGTTTGGTGAATGACAATCCCCAGAGTTACCAAGCTTGTCCTTCACTTGCTAACCACACACTTGCATTTGGCTCAGCTTGCTTCCTGAACTACCCATCTATAAAACACCTGGTTGTACACATGCTAATGCTTTGGAATTGTAATCACTTAATATGCTTAATACCTTAATTTCTTTGTTACTACAAACACTGCTGCAATAGAGACAGGCATACAGTACAGTGATACTTCATTTCATCAGTAAGGACATTCCAACAACTGCTCAGAGACAATTAACACAATAATTTATGGATTTAGGTTCACTGCATGAGCTAATCAGCCAAATCTTGCTGTATAAATGACAGCATGTTAACACTGCATCTCATTCTTAATGTGAAAGTTTCCCTTTAAGTTCTTTGGGGGAGGCTGCTCACAGGTAAACGTACGTCTGGCAAGTCAGTGGAAGGGGGGGGGGAGAGCGGCGGCCTGCTTTCAAAAGCAAGATAATGACAGATCAGGGCCAGCATGTTCCTGTTTGTGTGAAGGATAAGGCTGACAGGAGTAGGGAACACTGGATGCCGAGAGATATTGAGGCTCTGGTCAAGGAAAAGGAGGTGTATGCCATGTATAGACAGCTAGAATTAACTGAATCCTTTGAGGACTATTGGAAGTGTAGGAGTGTACTTAAGAGGGAAATCAAGAGGGCAAACAGGAGACATGAGATAGCTTTGGCAAATAGGGTAAAGGAGAATCCAAAGAAATTCTACAAGTATATTGAGGCTAAAACAATAACTAGGGAGAGAATAGGGCCCCTTAAAGATCAACGATGCTGACTATGCAAGGATAGGTGAGATCCTAAATGAATATTTTATATCTGTATTTACTGAGAAGAAAGATTTGGAGGCGAGGGAACTTGGGGAGATAAATAGCGATGTCTTGAAAAGAGTCCACATTACGGAACAGGAGGTGCTGGAGGTCTTAAAATGCATAAAGATAGATAAATTCCTGGGTCCTAATGAAGTGTATCTCAGGACACTGTGGGAAGTTGGGGAAGAAAATGTGGGGCCACTAGCAGACATATTTGTATCTTCAGTAGCAACGGAGGGTGGCTAATGTTCCGTCACTATTGAAGAAAGGCTGCAAGGAAAAGCCAGGTAACTACACACAGGTGAGCCTAACATCAGAGAAAAGGCAGGAACTGATTAGGAACAGTCAGCATGGCTTTGTTCATGGGAAACCATGCGTCACAAATTTGACAGATTTTTTGAAGAGATGACCACGAAGGTAGATTAAACCTTGACTCTCCAAGTAGACATAAATTTTCTCCAATAGTTTCCCTAGCATTGATGCAAAATTCATTGGACTCTAATTTCCCAGTCGATGTCTGCCACCGTTCTTGAAAAGCTGAATCACGTCAGCTGTCCTTCAGTTTTCTGCTACTTGCCCTATGGCCATAGTGTAATGAAAAGTTAGGGTCAGAACTCTTGTAATTTCTTCCCTTGTCTCCCACAGCGGCCTGGGATACAACTCATCTGGACCTGGTAATCTGTCCACTTTCAAGCCTGCCAAAACTTCGAATGCCACCACACTCCCTACGTAAGGCCGTTCAAGAACTCCACTGACCCTCTTCCCGAATTATGCATCTATATCCTCCTTCTCCAAGTGAAGACGGAAGTGAAGTACTCATTTACACCCAACCAATGTCTTTCAGCTTCATGCATAGATTACCCCTAATCCCTAAAGGACCCTACTCTTACCCTGTTTATCCTCTTCCCCTTGATATATTTATAGAATGTCTTGGGATTCTCCCTAAGTCTACCCGCCAGTATCTTTTCATGCCCTCTCTCGGCTTTCCTAATTGTTTTCTTAAACTCTTTACTGCACTTTCTGACTTCACAAGGGCCTCTGTTGATTTGCTCACTTCGTACCTGCTAAAAGCCTCTCTTTTCCATCTCATCCAATCCTGAATATTTCTATTTATCAAAAGTTCTCTGGGCCTGTTGCTCCTACATTTCACCCTAAAGGGAACATGTTGAGCCTGTACTCTTGCCAAGACAGCAGGTGGTGTGGAATTCAGCATTGACTAACTCACTTGTCCCTCCAATGCTTATGCATCAGCTATAAGGTCAGAAGTCACATGACACCTGGTTATGGTCCAGCAGGTTTATTTCAAATCGCAAGCTTTTAAAGCACTGCCCCTACGTCAGGTGAAGTGAAAGAGAAGCACTCAGCCACAGAACTTATAATCAGATAGATCAAAAGATCATACAAATTGTGAGTGGAGTGTTGACAGGCCGAATAATAGGTCTCTGCAGGTGATCAACAATGTCAGATGGTGCGAGTACAGTGTCAACAGCTGAATAGCAAGCCAACGGATGACCTATAATCTGTTTAATTGAGGCAGAGGGATAATTACAAATATTAAAAATAAGGTGATGCTGGGGACAAACCAAATGACTGGAATAACTTGACAGATATAAGAGTCGCATGTTGAGGGTCTAACCAAAGTAATAAGTAATCCAAAACTGTACAAACCACTTAAGGTAGAGAGATCATAACAAGGTATTAAAAATGATAGTGGTAAAACAGGACAGTAAGGAAGATTTTACAGATACAGAACAGTCTGGTAGGGTCACACATAGTGCAACACGAACTCATCTGTACCCATGAAGACGGCCTCAACCGTGATCTTGGGTTCATGTCACGCTACATGTGACCCCACCACACTGTTCTATATCTGTAAAATCTTCCTTACTGTCCTGTTTTGAAACTATTACCTTAATAACTTGTTATGATCTCTCTACCTTAATGAGTTTGTAAAGTTTTGGATTACTTCTAACTTTGGTTAGATCCTCAGCATGCAACTCTTACACCTATCATATTATTCCAGTCATTTGGTTTGTCTCCAGCATCACCCTACTATAAATTTTTTTGTAATTATCTCTCTGCCTCAATTATTTGGAGTATAGGTCATCCATTTGCTTGTTATTCAGCTGTCGACACTTTACTCACATGGTCTGACACTCTTGATCACCTGCAGACACCTATTATTTGGCCTGTCGACACTCTACTCATACCAATTGTATAATTTTTTGATCTCTCTGACCATAAATTCTGTACCTAAGTGCTTCTCTTTTACTTCAACTGAAAAAGGGGCGGTGCTCAGAAAGCTTGAGATTTCAAATGAACCTGTTGGACTATTACCTGCTATCGTGTGACTTCTGACCTTGTCCACTCTAGTCCAACACCAGCACCTCCACATCATGGCTACCATCTACAAGGCAGGAGTGTGATGGAATGCTTACCATTTGCTTCAATGGATACAGCTCTACCAACATTCAACAAACTCAACACCATCCATGACAAAGTAGCCCACTTGAATGGCATGTCATCCACCATCTGCAACATTCACTTCCTTCACCACCAAACCAATGACCTCTCCCACTTAGAAGAACAAGGGTAGCAGATGCAAGAGAACATCATTAAGTTCCCCTTTAGGTTGCACATCATCCAGACTTGTAACGCACTGCCACTGGGTCAAAGTCTTGGAACTTCCTTCCTCATATCACTGTGGATGTAGCTCCCAAGGATTGCAGGAGTTCAGGAAGACACTCACCAGCGTCCTCTCCAAGGCAAATGGGTTTGGTAATAAATGCTGGCATAGCCAGCAACACTGGCATCCATGAACCAATTAAAAAAACACTAGACTATCAATTCTTAAAATAACAAACTGTTCTTGTAATTTTTTACTTTTGTTTTCTGTCTCTTTTTCTCTCTTTGGTTCTCTTTCTGTACCTGATTTGACATTGAATTTACGCACGCTACCTCATCTTTCCTCACAGTAATTCCTGTTTTTTCAATCTTTAAAAGTGCTTCTCTTTTACTTCAACTTTTGGTTGTTGGTTGCATGATTTACCAAGGTCTCAGATGCCACTTATCCCCTCTGTCCTGTTATCAGCTTGCACTTTTAGAAATTGAAAGGGCAAACAATTTTAGAGCAATAAGGTCAAGTTAGAAGTCTAACTAAAAGCGCACTTTGCAAGATGTCTCACTTCAGCAAGATTTAACTTGCTGTGATGAACCAATTTAAACAGAACATGACTGTCATGTAAGGTTATCAGGCCGAGCCAGTTCAGTCGTAACGAGTCCAAAGCTTACCTGCCAAAAAGAGTATTCATTTCATTTTAAATTGGACGTGTTATAAATAATATTTGATCTAAAATTCACATGGTTATTTTTGATGGAATATGATATTATTAAGACAAACTGAAACACTTTGGGCTGTTTTATGAAACAACAATGAAACAGAATTAATAAGAGTTAGTAGTTAAGTCATAGTTAAGGATCGTATATGGGGTAACAATTACAATGTGGTAGATTTTCAAACTCAGTCTGAAAGAGAGAAACTACACTCTCAATCCAGTGTCCTCAATTTAAATAAGGACAATTCCAGATGCACAAATAAAGTGTTTCCTAAAGCAGATTTGGAAAATAGATTATGGGGAAGGACAGTGAATGAGCAGTGACAGACATTTAAACAGATATTATGTAAAGCTCAACAAAAATTTATTCTGGTCAAAAAGAATCTGATGCAAAGAATGAAACACTCAAGTCAAAAGTAGTCAAGGACAGCATCCAATTAGAAACTAACGCCAGAGGATTCGTAATTGTTTTTATAAAGAACTGGCAGCAGATAACTAAAGAACTAATTTAGAGGTATTTTGAAGTAAATTGGCAAGAAAGAGCAAGAGCTTCTATGGGTGTATAAAAAGAAAGAAAAAATAAGTGTGGGACTGATTCAACTGGGAATTAACAACAGGGGACAGGGAAATGGCGGATAAATTAAACTAATATTTTGTATTGGTCTTCCCTGCACAATGTTCAGCACCATTTGTGACTCCTCAGATACTGAAAAGCAGTCCATGTTCAAATGCAACAAAATCTGGACAATCCCAGGTTTGGACTGACAAGTGGCAAGTAATATTCACGCCACGCAAATGCCAGACAATGACCACCTCTAATGAGAGACGATTTAACTACTGCCCCTTGACATTCAACGGTATTATTATCACTGAATCTCTCACTATTAACATCCTGAAGATTAACATTGATGAAATACTCAACTGGACTAAGTATATACAGTGGCTACAACAGCAGGTCAAAGGCTAGGAATATTGTGGCGAGTAACTCACTTCCTGACTCTCAAAGTCTGTCCACCATCTACAAAGCACAAGTCAGGAGTATGACAGAATATATCCACCTGCCTGGATGGGTGTAGCTCCAACAACAATGAAGAAGTTTGACACCATCCAGAAAAAAGCAGCCTGCTTGATTGGCAAAATATCCACAAGTAACCACTCCTTCCAACATCAATGCTCAGTAGCAGCAACGTGTACGATCTACAAGACCCACTGCAGAAATTTACCAATGATCCTTAAATAGCATCTTCAAAAACCACAACCACTTCGATCTAGAAGTACAAGGGCAACAGGTACATTGGAAAACCACCACCTGCAAATTCCCTTCCAAGCTACTCACCATCTTGACTTGGAAATATATCAGCATTCCTTCACTGTTGCCGGGAATCCTGGAATTCCCAGCTAGCCCCATACTCATGTCCCACTAGTGAATAACAAAAAAGCCAGGTGCTAATGGGAGGAAAAGGACAATGTATTTGACAAACCAATGTGATTAAAGGCAGACAAGTCACCAGGACCTGATGGCTCATATCCAAGTGTTTTAAAAGAGGTAACTGTAAGAGATAATGGAGGCATTGACTGAAATATTCCCAAACTCACTGGATTCTGGGAGGGTTCCAGCAGACTGGAAGACCACTAATGTGAAACCTTTGTTCAATAAGGAGGGAGACAAAAAGCAGGAAACTATAGGCCTAGTACACCTTACATCTGTTGTTGGGACAATGCTGGAATCAATTATTAAGGAAGAAAAAGCAGGACATTAGTAAAGCTTAACACAATCAAACAGAGTCAAAATAGGCAGCATCAGAGGAGCAGGAAAGCTGACGTTTCGGGTCGGGACTCTTCTTCTGAGTCATGGGGCTAATGTATTGGCATGGCTTAAAGATTGGTTAAAGCACAGGAGATAGACTCTGGATTAATAGGTCTTTTTCAGGTTGGAAAGATATAACTAGAGGAGTGCCACAAGGATCAGTCCAAAAGGCCTTAACGTTTTCTCTCTATATTAATGACTTAGAGATGGGTACAGTGATAATACAAAATAGGTGGTAGGGCATATTGTGATGAGGGCAAAAGGAATCTGCAAGAGCATAAAGATAGGTTAAGTGAATGGACAAAAACTTAGCAGTTTTATGTAGGAAAGTGAGAGTCAAAAGGCAGACAGTCATTTAAATAGAGAAACTCCAAAACAAAAAAGCGCAGCGCAGAGGATTTGGGTGTTCTTGCGCATGAAACACAAAATGTTAGTATGTTGGTGAAGCTAGTGACTAAAAAAGCAAATGAAATTTTGGCCTTTATTGCTAGCGGGTTGGAGTTTAAAGATAGGGAAGTCTTGTTATGATTTTGTAGGGTGATGGTGAGGCTGCACATGAAATACTGTGTACAATTTTGGTTCCCATATTGAAGAAATGATGTACTGACACTGGATGCAGTTTGAAAGAAATTCACAAGGCTGATTCTTGGGATGAAGGGGTTGACATATTGAGAGTGGCTAAATAGGTTCTGAGGAAGGGTCATTTGACCTGCAATGTTAACTCTGATTTCTCTCCTCAGATGCTATCAAACCTGTTGAGCCTTTACCGCAATTTCTATTTTTGTTTAGGTATAAATAGGTCTTCCATTAGAATTTAGAGGAATGAAGGGTGATCTCATTCAAAATACAAGATTCTGAGGGGACTTGACATGGTAGAATAGGAATTTTATTTAGGGCTACATTTACAGAACAAGGGGACACTCATAGAATCATAGAATCCCCACAGTGTGGAAACAGGCCCTTCGGCCCAACAAGTTCACACCAAGCCTCAGAGCATCCCATCCAGACCCATCACCCCATAACACACCTAATCTACACATCCCTATGGGCAATTTAGCATGGCCAATCCACCTAACCTGCACATCTTTGGTCTGTGGGAGGAAACCCACGCAGACATGGGGAGAATGTGCAAATTCTACACAGACAGTCGCCCGAGGCTGGAATTGAACCCAGGTCCCTGGTGCTGTGAGGCAGCAGTGTTAACCACTGAGCCACCATGCCGCCCCAATTGAAGAAAATTCCTTCTTTCTGCAGGCAGGTATCATACTTCGACACCGCCTCCTTGCCCAAAGACTTTCTATCACTTTGGGCTGAATTGTATCTTCCAAAAATGGTTGGGTTGGATTCAAATTAGAAATTAAAATGCAAAATATACATAATACATCTGTGACTGATGCAAAATAAATTAGTCTCATTGACAGAATCTGATAAGAACTACATATCAAGTTAGTACCAGTGTAATGGGCATTTAAAATGGAGATACAAAGGAATTTCTTCTCCAAGAGGGTAATGAATGAGTAGCCCAGAGAGTTATGGAGGCTAGATCACTGAAAGTATTTAAAGAGGATATAGATGGACTCTTTGAAATATCAGTGAGTTCACATCTATGATGAGCTTGCACGGAAGTGGAATTAAGGCCCAAGGCAGAGCAGCCATGATCTTCTTGAATGGTAAGGCAGGCTCGAGACACTGAATAGCCTACTCCTGCTCCTATTTCTTATGTTCTAAGAAAACAATGAGTGAAATGAGTGCGCCTAAGGATTGGAGTTCAGTTAAATCCTCTTCATCGTGAAACAGTCCCTGAATGGAACAGATGGTTTCATGGTCACCGATGCTGAGATTTTCAATTCCAGGTTTAAGAAACGAATTTAAGTTTCACCAACTGCCTTGGTAGAATATGAACCTATGTCGCCAGAGTATTAGCCTGGGTCTGTGGACTTTTATTCCAGTGAAATGATCACTATGCTATCATCTTCCTTTAATTGAGGAAACATTAGAACAGAATTAAATGCTATGATTATGCAGTCTTAACTATTTTTGAATGACTAAAGTAACAAGGGTGGAAATGCCCATTACACTGGTACTAACTTGGTATGTAGTTCTTATCAGATTCTATGATGATACTAATTTATTTTGCATCAGTCACAGATGTATTATGTATATTTTGCATTTTAATTTCTAATTTGAATCCAACCCAACCATTTTTGGAAGATCCAATTCAGCCCAAAGTGATAGAAAGTCTTTGGGCAAGGAGGCGGTGTTGAAGCATGATACCTGCCTGCAGAAAGAAGGAATTTTCTTCAATTGAGAGCTATTTACTGTCTTTCACAGACACTGCTGGATTGACGTTTTAAACAACTGGTTAGGACCCTACAAGATTCCATTAAAAATACACATCGTTTACTGACAATTATTTCCAAGAAATCCCATTACTACCATTGTAAACAACACAGTATTTGTCCAGCCAAGATTAATATTTATTAAACATAATTTCCAATGCCACTTGATCTCGGTATGCATTATTCTTAAATAATAAAAATAAGCCACAAAGTTTAGCACCAGCTCATTCTTAATCAATATAAGAAAATTGTCAGGTTTAATATATAAAGCATCTCAATATTTTAACATTAGCAAAAAGAAACAAGCAAAAATTTCAATTTTGACATGAAGTGAATGAAGAACCTTCCAAGGAAAAATAATCTGAAATGTACTTATGAGTAATAATGCAGTGCAAAACCATTTGTGTCCTGTCCATGCTATCTAGTAGGTGGTAATGGTAGACTTCCGTTAAACTTACATAGACTGGGATAGACATTGCTGTGGTTATTTAAGTAAAAGTAACAGAGTTATTAGCTGAAAATAGATACAAAAAGACTAAAAGTAGGTCAGGATAAAAGATACTTATAAAGATAGTGGAAAGATCAGTCTTTAAAAATCATTGCAGGTCTGTTACTTCTTGGTATTTCTCTTTCTGAATTGAAGGGATTGAAACTTGAAGTTAGATTTAGCAAATGTATTGTATATCTGTATTTCTATTAAGCTCACTAGAAACACAACCAGGTATCCATAAGCAAATCTCCGAGGAGAGATGAAATAAAACCTTCATTCCTCTCTCTTTCAGTCAGTAATCAGTGTGTTTTTTTTTAAGAACAGGTACGTATTTTTAAACCTCTGTTAGAGTACAAGCCATATAAAAGTTACCAACAGCAGCTTTTTGTGTGGGAAAACTAGGTGAATTATTTGTTCATGCACTCACTCCCAAAAATCCAAATGCAACATCACACACTATTCATTTAAGAAAGATACAATGAAAGACACTGTACAAATATTAAACCAATAGGACAGTTAACAGTTCATGAATCTTGAGAGTCCAGTGAAAGAGGAAACCTTTTCCCCACTCTGGAATTGTAGTGCAGATAGGCTCAGATGGCTGGGATCAGATCCAAAGTAACATTTTTTTAAAATTCATTGTATTTGGATGTTGCTGGCTAGGCCAGCACTGACTGCCAATCCCTCACTGCAGTTACGAGTCAAAAACATTACTGTGGGCCTGGAAGCCAGCTAAAGAAAGGACAACAGTTTCCTTCTCCAAACAACATTAGTGAATCGGCAGGGTTTTTCTGACAACTGACAATGGTTTCACAATCACCATTGGACTGTTAATTCCAGATTTTTATTGCATTCAAATTCTACCATCTTCCATGACAGGATTTGATCTTCTACCTTTCTTTCTAATGTGCTCCATTATTCACTTCAGGAATTTTAAAAGACCTTATTTAGATGCTTGTAAACAAAAAAAACTTCGGACAATCCAATACCACTTTCAGAACTCAAAAGTGAAACCAATACTATTTATTTCCCTTTAAACAGATTATAGAATTATAAATCAAACATACAGCTTTATATGGTTCTGTCCACTTTAAAAATCAAGTTTCCAAATAATAATTAAACATCATGAACCTTATCACATTTTTTTGAAGGTCCAGAATGATCTTAAGAAACCACAAAGCTTTGAAGTAGAAATAGACTTGCACTATAACAGTAAGTTCACATATTTGAAGGGGGGAGTAATCCTGTGTAAATGATTGGCAGAGGCATAAGTACAGCATAGAAGACTTTGTTTAAAATTACTGGTTAGTAAGCACCTGATAAACAAATTCTGTGGCCTTAAAAAAGAACACACCTAAACATTACTTGAACAAATATTGACACTTTTCCTAAGCTGTTGCGAGCTACAAAACGTCTGTTAATTTGAAGAAAGGGGAATGTGCAGACTTACTTGTCATATACTTTAGTTGTTCGGTTGTTTATTTGCTTGTCAAATTTGTAGCGACGGTAATCTTCAATTCCATCTTTAATTCCAGTAATTGCAAGAACCACTACTAATGGCAGCATGGTTATCTCCTTTTGAAATGCTTCCACTAATGGGACCCAGTTGAGAACAACAATGAACAGGAAGTAAAGATTTGCAACCCTGAAGAACATAGAAAATGAAAATGAAGTTACTAAATTAAAAGAGACAAGAAAACAATTCTCTCTCCTAAATAATTTACTTTACTTAAGCAATCAGTGGTGATCAAAATGGCATTAGAGAGTTAGGAGGTTATTTTATTGCAGCTGTTGGGAGAATGAAATGTTTTGCCTGGTGAATAGATATGCCAGACTTCAATATTTAAAAAAAAAATACTTTGGCCAATAAAACTATTAAAAGGTATCATGCTGCTGTGGGTTAACCAAAACTTGTGAAAATAAATGTATCTAATACCAGACATAGTCACGATGCAAATATAGCAGATCAGAAGTTAAAGAACCAAAATGTTTGTGGCATATCATTTACTATTAAAATATTAATCAATGTGTGTGAAACATCTGCATTGTGCTCAATGCTATACATTGGTGCCAAAATATCAGCTTCCCTGACAAGAGATCCCTGGTGGCAAATTCAGACAGTGAGATTTAAAAAATACCAGACATGCCCCAGGAACACAGTACAGATGCGATCAAATACAAATCATAATGTTCTAACTAGACAGGTAGACGAAAGGAGGAGAATGAAGGAAAGTAGTTTTCTGGAGGGATTAGGAATTTTTTTCCTGCTACATTTCCAAACTGATTTTAATTTTCAAGTGATGCAGCAATACAGTAAATGCCATTTGATGTTTGCCTTATGACCCATTGGCTTTGGTCTAGAAAGTAATGCTACAGTTCCTGGGAGTCCAAAATAAAAACTGGAAATGTTAGAAATATTCAGCACATCAGGCAGCAACTGTGAAGAGAACAACAAAGTAATCGTTTCAGGTGTAGGGGGCAAATTTTTCTTTTTCAAATGCACTTTTCTTTTAAAAGTACCTGCAAATAACATTCCTTATATTGTAAAATTTATTTATTAGATTGTTAAACTGTACTGTAATAATACAAGGATTTAAAAGCACTCGGTCAGTAAGGGTGCACAGTCAGTGTGAAGGAGGCCTTGCCATCAGTGAGGAAGAATTCAAGTGAATATATTTGGGAGTTTACTGCATGGAGGAAAGAGGTGCTTTAAGTAAAGTTTATTGCAAGAAGTAAAATCAGCTGAGTAGATGTGCATGTAGGGGAATTGGCCACACTAAGCTGCCCATAGTGTTCAGGCATGTGTAAGTTAAGTGCATTAGCCATGGGAAATGCAGGTTACAGGGATAAGGTAGGGGGTTGGGTCTGGGTGGGATGCTCTTCAGAAGGTCAGCGTGGACTTGTTGGGCCAAATGGCCTCTTTTACACTGTAGGGATTCTGTGGAGAGTTCAGTGACGGGCAGGGAAGATATGGTTTTTGTCTTCTACTTTTTCTCAGCCTCCAACACCTGATTTCCAGTTTTCTACAGCAGAAGCAGCAGTTAAATCAAAAATTAGTACTATTAAAAACTGTGGGTTTTTATAACCATTGTACTGTTTTATAAGCATTGTAAAGTTGATTGGCAGAACTAAATGTATTGGGAAGTGGTGGTTGTTTTAATTATAAATCAAGTAGCAATTATTAATTAATTAACATACATTAGAGATGGCAGGGCAGGTGATGTGCGGTGGGAACTTCTGGCCGCTAATGAGATCAAGGCCACCACACCCGCTTTTGGTATTCTCAGCTGCAGAACTTTCAGCTCAGAACTGAGTGGGAGGCAGAGCTGCAGATATCGCAACAAGTCAGACATGAAAATTACTTAGACACCTCATTCTTCAAGCCAGTCCTTAGGAAAGGGCCTTCTGATTTCATCAATGCCTAAGCCTTTTCTTGTACCCTAGGTATTTACCTTTCATCCATATGCTCCACACTGACTGACATTGGCACCTGTCAAGCAACTTGAATTTAAAATTCTTACCCTTGCTTTTACATTCTTCCATGCCCTGACTCTCCCATCTTTCTGTATATTCCTACAGACCATCAATCTTCTGAAATTTGCATTCTTCTAATTCTGGCCTCTTGAATGTTTTGGTTTCAAGTGTTCTACCATTGGTGGCCATGCTCTTAGTTGTTTAGGACCCAAAGCTCTGATGTTCCCTCCCTATAATTCTCAACTATGTTACCTCACTTTTCTCCTTTAAGACATTCTTCCTTAAATTCTGCCTCTTTGACGAAGCTTTTAGCCATCCAATTTAATCTCTCAAAAATGGTTTGATGTCATATTTTGATTTTTAAGGCTGCAGGAAACGTTATTACATCAAAAATTCTCTTCAGGTTAACGATGGGGTTTAAGACAACCCTGGTTGTGCATCAGATCCTGAAAACCATCACCTGCTTTGAAATTCACAAAGATCAATTCAAGATATCCTATCATGACTACCATAATCTCCAAAATTCCACGTATCTTCTGGCTCAAAACCTTCTCGTTAGCAGTCCAGGAGACCGACAGAACACTGACTGGTCTTACAACTCTAAAGGATTCAACTTGGTAGTTGCAAGATCCAGCTAACGAAAAACAAGAGTCCAGTGGGATCAGCAGTCTAGCACAATTGTTGCTAATAGCTCCAAGGTGGAACATTCCCCATCCCTCTGCCAAAATATAGTGTTACCCAAAACAAGTATGTGCCTGGAACAATGTAAAACAAGTACAGATCAGATAGAGCAATATTCAGCCTCCAGAATTTGTTGAGATTCTGTTTGCACTCCTGTACACAAAAGTACTATGAGAAACAATAATCATAACTGAGGTGTCCTCCTACATATCTTTGGTAACTTAAGATTGTTAAATGATCTTCCAATTAACAGACAGTACCTGTGAAACTGTTCAAACAAATTCCTTGGAATAAAGTTCAGCAAGGTATATTTGGTTGTTTGAATCCTATTGGTCATGTAATTCTTGAAAACCTTTTCATATTCTTCAGTAAATCCACCAAGGCAAGGAATTACTAATCGATGTTTGCATCCAGTTTTGTGTGGTTGGGAAGTTTTGAACCATCCTGGGAATGATGATAGAGTGTACCCATTATTGCTTCCATCTGTGGACAGCAATCTCTGCCATCTGTACCGTGCCCATTGGATGGGGTGTGCCATCTTTGTAAATCCTAGCCAGCAGATATACTTGGGTGTTCTGGATCGACTAGCATTCAACTAGAAAAAGCACAATGAACAACAATAAAATCTATATCAAAGCTTTATCACCGAAGTCAGAAATTTTATAATAGTTGAAATTATATGAAGTTACTGAAATGAGCTTTCTTGCCTGTAAAATAAATAATTTTTCAACTGTTCTTTTGTATTTTAATAATTAAGCTTGTTTTAATTTTTAGAAGCTTCTTAATGATTGAAACTGATATGAAAAAAAACTATCACTGATGGCACAGGATATTACCATATTATATCCCATACTTACATTATGCAACATACTGTATATTCCTTCTTTTAAAAAAATGTTTCATTGTGTTACATTGCTGAACTGAATTACTAAGGGCATGGCACCCCCTAGTGGGAATGAGTGCATTTACAAATTATTTCAACATCCTACCACAGCAAACACAAATTTCTAACAATTCATCATTTCTAAACGTGAACAGTAGAGAAACACACCAGGGTCTCTCAACCTAAGGAAGGTTTGAGAAGAGACAGTTCACCATCACCATATCTTTTGATTTTTTTTTTCCCTTTACTTTGTAGTTATCCAGCTCCCTTTAAAATGGATTTATGTTAATTTCCTCAACAATTCTTTCCAGGTAAATATACACTCTGGATAAATTAGTTTATCCTTAATTTACTATTGGACTTACTTGTGTCTATTCAATAATTATTGCCCCCTTTTTGTAAACCTATTTTCTAATCAACCTGCTCAAAGATGTCATGACACACTTCTGGAACAGGTGGGACTTGAACCTGGGCCTCCTGGCTCTAGGTAGGAATACCAGCATTGCACCACAAGAGCTCGAAAATCAACCTGTTCAGATGTGTTATGAGACAGCCCACGACATGGATTTGAATCCAGGTAGTCAGGCACAGAGATAGAGGGATTACCAGTTTTGCCGTTTAATTTGGAAAACAGGAAAAAATAATTTATTGGCATTTTAAACAAATATACAATTTACAGGTAAGGCAGAAATATAAACAGAAGATAACAAAAGAAGACTGCATATTAATCCTCTGTCATCTGGAGATACAGAAGTGATGCAACATCAGCAGAGTTTAGTTTAGACATTCCAGTGTTCCTTGTTACTTCCTGCCTGACTTTGCAGTGCTTTCAGAACGGACTGGTCCTTTGCTTGCAGCTTTTGCTTTCATCTCCTTCAAGTTTTTTTCTGCCTGATCTCCTTCTTCTGTTTGAAAGCAAAATTATTCTCATCCATTTCCTTGTTTGATTTTTAAGGCTGTTTCAATGGTTTCTTTTTGCTTCCTTCCTGGTCCGGCATCTTGTCCCCTCTCTCTACACTGCTGCCACCCAGTGCAGCAGGACCCCTGAAATAGGTGCTCCTTGCACCTGCTTGTCCAGCCCACCCCATCAAGTGGGAACATCTGGTCTATGATTCCCCATTACATAATTAATAATCTTCTTAATATTGCCCCAAATGTGTCAATCAACATGTTTGCTGTCCAACACATGATTTAAATGTGATCCTTACTATTTTAAACCTATTCTCCACGAGGTAATAGGCGAGGAGCTACAATTGGCTTTGGCTCTTCTCAGTTTAGTGGGCGCAGATAGGAATAATGTTTTCTGTCACTGATTATTATCTGGTGACCCAGATGAGCTCAGGTGCGATGTACCAGGCATTAAAAGGAAGCCGACACTCTTTCAGCATGACCAATCAACCATGGGCATTTGGAAGGAGAAGGGAGGGGGTAGCAGGTAAAGAGGTGCTTAATGATATACTGTACTTCGATTTCCATAAGGCCTTAGACAAGATTCCAAATAAATAGCTACTTCATAAACTCAGAGGTCATGATGTCGAAGGGAGCATACTTGGAGGATTGTTTTCTGGCATCCAAAAAATCAGAGACAATCAATAAATCGGTCTTTTTCAGATTTGTAGGATATAATGAGTTAGGTCCCATAGAACACTTTATAATTCATGTCAATGACTCAGATGAAAGGATTGAAGGCATCGTGGTAAAATTTATAGATACAAAGAAAGGTCAGAAAGTATAGTGTGAAGCCAACCTAACAAGGATACAGGTTGATATTTGTAGGTTAAGTGAGTGGCAAAAGTCTGGCAGATAATGTGAGAACATCTGAAGTTGTTCACTTCAGCAGGAAGTATGAAAAAGTAGAGTATTATTTAAAAGAACAACTTCAGGATTTCAAGGTGTAGAACGACCTGGGTATTCTCGTGCATCAGTCACAAAAAGCACACAGTTACAGCAATTTATTAAGGAGGTAAATGGAATGGTATTCCTTATTACAAGAGAGTCAAACATAAAAGGATATGCTTCAGTTATATAGGGCTTTGGTGAGACCATATCTCAAATACTCTCTGCAGTTTGATCTTCAACAAAGGATATAAATGCATTGGAGATAGTGGAAGCGGCTTGCATGGTAGATATGCAGAATGAGTGGGTTGTCTTTTCAGAAAAGATCATGCAGGTTAGGCTTCTTTTCACTAGAGTTCAGAAGAGCAAAGAACAATTTTATTGAAGTTTAAGATCTTGAATAGCCTTGACCAGCTGGATGCTTCCTCTTTTGAATGATTCCAGAACTATTTTAAAATTGAGCTCGGTTCTTTCACACAGGGATGAGGTAAATTCTTTTTTCTTAATGGATTGTGCAACTTTGGAACTCTGCCTCAGAAGGCAGTGGAGGTAGGGTCGTTGAATATTTTTAAGATAGAGGTAGACTAATACCCTTTTCTTACCTAAGTCATGATCTTACTGATTGGCAGAACAGGCTGGGTGGACCGAATGGCCTAGCTATGTTCCTAAGTTGTGTGTTCATATGCAAGTAACAGATGTCTGTTGAAATGTCATTCAATAAGAAGCCTACATCTTGAAAATAAAAAATAGACAAAAAACAAACTGATTAGTGGGTGCTCAAGAGTGCTGTTGTCAACAATACACTGTCAAATCATAATACTAAAACTAACTCCTATACCGTCAAAGGGAACATACAGATTCCCAGACATTTCAGAGTAGCAATTATGTCAAACAAATTACCTCCTTGATTCATATACATTCATAGAAAATCCCAAAAGCTCAGTGACTCATGAACAGGGCTACCACAGGCCCAATAGTACACCTACTTCCAAATATTAAAATACCACCCAGGTAGAGTTACAACATCTAAAAAACATTTGGATAGGTACACAAAATAGGAAAGGTTTAGGGGTGTATGGGCCAAACGGAAGCGAGTGGGATTGGTTTGTTTGGGAAACTTGGCCGGCATGAACGATTTGGACTGAAGCGTCTATTTCTGTGCTGTATGACTCTATGACTCCATGACCACCATCTAAGATGATTCTTAGGATGAAGAGATTGTCTTATGAGGAAAGGTGGAATTCATTGAGACCATACTAATTAGAGTTTAGAAAAATGAAAAGTAATTTTATTGAGACATGGAAGATTCTAATCGGATTCTCTCCCTAGCGGGGGAATCCATAACTAAGGGGCATAGTTTAAAAAAGACTGGTCTTCCATTAAGGCATGCAGGAAATGGCATGAGTTTGCCTCAAACAGGATGCTTTACCTCATTTGGCAATGTGAATGATAACTCGTAAGAAACTAGGTGTGGATATCATAATATTGAAGAAATAAAGAAACGTTAATTACGAATGACTTATAGCAAATATTGAGCATTCCCCAGGCACATAAGATGTTTGGGCTAACATTAACCTATTCTTTTACAACAGAGGAATTTTTAATCAAAATTTCCATCAAGTCATACATCATCCTGACTTGGAGTTATAGCACTATTCCTTTGTTGCTGTTAGATCAAAAATCTGTAACTTCCTTTCCAATGTCATTGTGGGTGTAGCTATACTACATGGACTTGAGTGGTTCAAGGTGGAAACTCACTATCACCTTCACGAGGGCAGTTAGGGATGGACAACAAATTCTGACTCAGTCAATGATGCAGATCCTGTAAAAGAATTTTAAAAAAGGAAGAAGAAAACTTTCAGAATTATTCATACATGACAGACCACATATTTTTCATTTTTTCGGAACTATAAACTGAAATGGAATTTGGACTGCTAGAACTGAAAAACCAGGAGAGTTTTGCAAATTGAAAAGCAAGTGTTTCATAGTGTTGAGCTGTGCAATGTTGGTTTTTGGAAACTGTAAAAGGCAGAATTTCAGACTGGATGGCACCAAGAATCTTTTGAGTAAGGAAATTCTGCCTGACAACAGGTTGTTGGTTTTGGTTGAGTTGCAGAGTCCTTTAGGACAACTTCTACATTCAGAAAGCCTCAACCTTACTCTTTATATGTGGAATAATGTCAAAAAAAAACCACAAAAACCTTTCAAGAAAAAATTCATACAAGTAAATACCAACGTTCACTTGATCAACCATTAAACAAGGGACAATTGTTTAATCATTGCAAAACTCAAAAGGATTGTGAGGAGAACAACTTTCCATCTTATGGTCTGGACTTCTGACATTCAGAATTTTTATTTACCATGTACATTACAAACTTGAAGATAAATATTTTTGAACAGAGTCCAAGTCCACATTTACAAGAATTAGCTTTAGTGTCACATGTACTTACATGAGTACAGTGAAAAGTTTACAAGATAAGGTAACTAGGTACATATTCTTAAGTACAAATTCTTAGGGGGAAAGAAAGAGAAAAATAAAGAAATAAAAAGTTCAGCAATAAATTAGAAAGCTACAGAACTAAGAGTTCCGAATAACATTCCTTCCAACACAGACCACTTTGGGCTTTACCTCGAGGCCGGGAGTCCAAGTCCACATTGAGGGCGGGACTTTGAGGCCATTCTGAGGCTGGGCGTCCAGACTGGCTTTCACCCCGGACATCGTCAATGCTGCCTGAGGACGGTTGGACAGAACGCACGAGCTCTGGCTGCAGAGTCCTACTCCATCACCATTTCGGCGACTTCTTGTGTGGGTTTTATTTCAATTAACCACACTCCATTAAATTCATACCCACACTAGCTCCCAACATTTATACAACCAGTTGACACCCAATTAGCTCTTAATTAATATATCTGTCACCTACTTCATCATTTGATGAGGTTTCATGAATCCTTCAGACCATATTCAACGACAGCATTGTGCGTATTCTTACCTACTCCATATATGTGTTAAAACATTTGCCTTTTGTCTGCCTTAATAATGGTTAAGTGGGTGTATGTTTGGGGTTTCAGGTGCATTGTTTAATTTTCATTAATTAGACTGTAAGATGTAGGAGCAGAAATAGGCCATTCAGCATGATCGTGGCTGATTATCAAACTCAACAGCCTGTTCATGCTTTCCCATATCCTTTGATCCCTTTAGCCCCAAGTGCTACACCCAAATTCTTCTTTAAATCATACAATGTTTTAGCCTTGACCACTTTCTATAGTAACAAATTCCACAGGCTCACTACACTCTAAGTGAAGAAATTTTGCCTCATCTCAATCCTAAATGGTTTATGCTGTATCTTTAAACTGTGACCCCTAGTCTGCACTCACCTTCCATCAAGAACATTGTCCCAGCATTTATCCTGCCCAGTGCTACAGGAACTTAATCAATTTCTTCTGAACTCCAGTACGCAAGCAATTCAACCTTTCCTCAGTCAATCCTGCCATACCACAAAACAGTCTAGTAAACCTTTGCTACACTCTAGAGCCAGAACATCCTTCCTCATATAGGAAGACCAAAACTGCACACAATATTCCAGGTGTGGTGTCACTAAGGCTCTGGATAATTGCAGCAAGATAGCCCTGCTCCTGTACTTGAATCCTCTTACTCTGAAGGTCAACATATCACTTGCCGCACCTGTATGCTGCAATGACTGGTGTATGAAGACACTCAAGTTTCATTGCACTTTCCTCTCTGATTTATAGATAATTCAGATAATAATCTGCCTTCCTATTTTTCATACCAAAGTGATGTGCAACCTCACATTTATCCTCATGATACTTCATCTGCCATGCATTTTCCCCACTTACTTAGCTTGTCCAAATCACACTGAACCATCTCTGCATCTACCTCTCAGCTCACCCTCCCACTCAGCTTTATGTATCTGCAAATGGAGTGATTACATTTAGTTCCTTCATCTAATTCAGTAATATATATTGCAAACAGCTGGGATCACCACAAATCCCTGCAGTACCCGCTAGTCACTCTCTGCAATCTGGAAAAAGACCCATTTATTTCCACACTCTGCTTCCTGTCTGCCAACTAGTTTACTATCGACCTGAACACACTAACTGCCCCCTCCCCACCCCTCCCCAATCCCATATCCTTTAATTTTATAAAATAATCTCTTGTGTGGGAATTTGTCAAAGGCTTCTGAAAGTCCAAATAAACCATATCCACTGGCTCCCCTTCATCAACTATACTCATTACATCCTTAAAAAATTCTAATAGATTTCTCAAGCATGATTTGCCTTTTGTAAATCCGTGTGGACTCTGTCCAAAACTGCAACTGTTTTCCAAGTATTCTGCTTCTAAATCTTTTACAATAGACTTCAGCGCTTTCCCCACTACCAACATCAGGCTGACTTATTCCATAATTTCCAGCTTTCTCTCTACCTCACTTTTTAAATAGAAGGGTTACAGAGTCGATAGAATCTTAGAAGATGATCACCAGATACATCCATATTTCTAGGGCCACTACCTTAAGTACTCTGGGATGTAGATTATCATGCCATCAGGATTTAGCATCCTCAAATCCCATCAATTTGCCTAACACCATTGTCCTACTGATACTGAATTCATTCAGTTCAGCCCTTTCACTAAACCTGTGTTCCCCAACTTTTCTGGTGCATTATTTGTGTCCTCCTTTGTGGACAAAGAACCAAAGTATGTATTTAACTGGTTAGCCATTTATTTCATCCCCATCATAAATTACCGACTGGAAGGAACTTAAATTTGTCTTCAGCAATCGTTTTGTCTTTATGTGGCTATAGAAACTATCACAGTCAATTTTTCTCTTTCCCACAAGCTTACTCTCATACTCTATTTCCTCCCCTCTTAAACAATCTCTTTGTCCTCCTTATTTGAATTCTACACTGCCCCCACTCCTAAGGTCTGTTGTTTGTTCTGGCCAATTTGTATGCCTCTTCCTTGGGGCCTAATACTCTCTCCAATTTCCCTTGTAAGCCACTTTTTGTTACCTTTCCCGATTTACTTTTGCACTGGGAAGGAATGAACAAATGTTGCAGTTCACCCACGTGTTCTTTGAATGTTTTCCACTGTCTTTCCACCCTTTAAGTAACATTCCCCAATCCATCATAGTCAACTCCGGCTTCATACCATCATGGTTTCCTCTATTTACATCGAGGACCCTAGTCAATTTACATCTTGATGAAGAATTCCGACATATTATGGTCACTCATCCCCAAGGATCGTATGCTACCAGATTGCCAATTTTTCTTTTCTCATTGCACAATATTCACTCTAAGATGGCCTGTTCTCTAGTTGAAGGCCCGTTCTTTTTTAAAAATGTGTCCTGTTCTCATTATTTTTCACTGAGGCCTTGTTTGATCCTAGCCCTTGATTTCTCTGCCTATAATTTTTTTTTAAATTTATTCTTCTATCTTTTGCTCTTGTCCATGATTCCTCTTCCTCTGGCTCTTGTATAGGTTCTCATCCCTGTGCCATTTTAGTTAAAAGCGTCCCCAACCGCTTTAGCCAATACTCCCCAAGGCATCAGTGCCGGTACTATCCAGATTGTTTTCCATCCAGTTTGTACTGGTCCCTCCTGCCCCAGTAATCTGAAACCCTCTCCTTGCACCATTTCTTTAGCCATATATTCATCTGATGTATCCTGCTATTTCTACTCTGACTAGTACGTAGAACTGATAGTAATCCTGAGATCACAGTCTTTGAAGTCCTATTTTTCAACTTACTTCTGAACTCCCTATATTCTACTTTCAGGACTTTGTTCTTTTCGTTTTAGACCTACAAAATCTGTGCCAATGTGTACCAAGAACATTAGCTGTTCAGTCTCTCCCTCCAGGGTGCCTTGTCGCTGCTCTGGGACATCATTGACCATAACACTAGTGAGGCAACATACCATCCTAGAGTGTGATTTGCAGTCACAGAAACCCCTGTCTATTTCCCTTACAACTGAATCCCTTATAATTAGTGCATTCCCATATTCTTTACTCTTCCTCTAAGTAGCAGAGCAAACCATGTTGCAACAAATTTAGCGGTTGCTGCTTTCTCCCAACAGACTATTCCACTCAAGAGTATCCAAAGCAGTATATTTGTTTTATAGTGGACTATTAACAGGAGACTCCTGCATAGTCTGCCGAGTCCTCTTGCTCTGCCCGGCAGCAAAGATTTCATTACAAAGACCAGAAAAGAATTTAAACCCACACCATTCCTTTTATCCCAGCAATATCTTCACAAACATCAAAACCCATCGAAAATTTATCGTAAACAGTTCTGAGGAAGGGTCACTTGATCTAAAATTTAACTCTGATTTCTCTCTACAAATGCTGCCAGACCTACTGAGCTTTTCCAGCAATTTCTGTTCTTGCTTCTGACTTACAGCATCTTTTGGTTTTTATTTGAGATTTATCATAAAATCCACTCCAGTCTTCTTCCTCAGGCTGGTGCAGCTGCAGCCAGTCTCCCTCTGAAGAATTCCCATATATTCAATAAATGCTTATTGGTGGTGCATGTATGGAATGAGCTGCCAGAGGAAGTGGTGGAGGCTGGTACAATTACAACATTTAAATGGATGGGTATATGAATAGGAAGGGTTTAGAGGGATATGGGCCAAATGCTGGCAAATAGGATTAGATTTATCTAGGATATTTGGTTGGCATGAGGGTTGGACTGAAGGGTCTGTTTCTGTGCCGTACATCTCTATGACTGTAAATGCTCATCTTTCAAATGGTATCTCTTCCCAAGATATCTAAAACAATGAGCAAATGAAATTCACTAATACTTAACCTTCAATGCAAACATAAGTTCACAAATATCAGTTTTCAGCTATCTCACAGGATGTCTTACTAAAGGGTTTAACACTCTGGGTTCCTCTCTCACTCACTCACATAGATACACACTTTTGGATTTTTCTGTGCCCCTGTGTATTCCTGAAACTTTTTGCAAGGCAATAGCAGCTTTCTCCAACTACTAACACCATCTCTTCACTTCAGGAGATGCAAAACCTCATTAAAATGTTTATATAGGAACAGGCCTCCAGACTTCTCCACACCAAGCTAACAAGAACAACTCTAACAATGAAACTACAACAACTTTCCTCCTCCTTAACACACACAAAAATGCATTTAAATTAAAGGTAAGTCAAGGGTTAGAATATGTTCACGTGTTAATACACACCTCTGGAGCAGGTGGGACTTGAACCCAGGGACACGGTCACCACACCAAAAGAGCCCTAACATCAAGGTATAAATTTTTAAACTTTTTTTATAATTTAACCCATTTTTCTAATGAACGTGTTCAGAGCTGTTGTTACACACCTCTGGAGCAGGTGGGATGTGAATCTGGGCCTCCGGTCCAGGGGTAGGGACGCTACCACGGTACCACAAGGGCCCTAACGTCAAGGTATACATTGTTCCTAATAACGGGCTGCAGTGCTTCCCACTTTCTCAATAGCAATTAGGGATGATCACCAAGAGTGGCATGAAAAAGTCAGAGACTTGAACAAATATTTGCTACCTGTCTTCAAAATAGAAAAAACAAAAAGCACATCACAAATAGGAGGAAATCAAGTGACAAAAGGAAGCCAGGAACTTGAAAAATCACAATCACTCGGGAAAAAAAAGACTAGAAAACTGATGGGGCTAAAGGCTGACAGGCCCTTAAACCTTACATCCTAGGTCTTAAAAGAAGTGTAGAGATAACGGATACAATGATTCCGATCTTCCAAACTTCCCCACATTTTGGAGAGGTATCAATGGATTGGAACCATGCAAATATAATAACGTTACCAAGAAAGGATGGAAACAGCAAGTAAGAACTTTAGGTCAGTTAGTCTAGCATTGGTCATTGGGAAAATGCTAGAAACCATTAAGTAGTTTTTGGAAGATCTTTAGAAATTCACTATAAAATCATTAATTAGAAGTAACGACAGCTTTGAAAAAGATACATTGTACTTGGGAAATTTCTCAAAGTTCATTTAGATGTAACAAACAGGATGAATCATAGAATCATAGAAACCCTACAATGTGGAAACAGGCCCTTCAGCCCAACAAGTCCACACTGGCCCTCAGAGACCATCCAGATCCATCCCTGTATAACCCACCTGATCTACACATCCCTGAACACTATGGGCAATTTAGCACGGCCAATCCACCTAGCCTGCACATCTTTGGATGGTGGGAGGAAACCGGAGCACCCAGAGGAAACCCATGCAGACACGGGGAGAATGTGCAAACTCCACACAGACAGTCGCCCGAGGGTGGAATCGAACCCAGGTCCCTGGCGCTGTGAGGCAGCAATGCTAACCACTGAGCCACTGTACATAAAAGGCATTTCCAAAAGGCATTCAGTAAGATGCCACATGCAAGTTTACTTTAGGACATAAGAACTCATGGTGTTTTTTATTAAACCAATCTGTTTGGACATTTTATGCCACTCTTCCATGGCAGGTGGAGCATGAACCTGGACCTATTGGCCCAAAAGCAGGGACACGACAAGACCCTGATTATGGTGTTGTATATCAGTTTGGATTGGCTAACTAACAGAAAACAAAGAGGATATATAGGCAAGTTTCAGATTAGTAAGCTGCAACTCGAAGTGTCACAGGAATTTGTGCTGGAGCCTCAATATTAATACTTATTAGACGTAAGGGCTATCTGTATTATAGTACATTTAATCTATAAATGTACACCGATATGTTAAGCAAGTAGGTAAAATGCAGAAGGGGTATAATGTCAGAAAGTTGCACATTTTAGCAGGGAGAATACAAAAACAGAAGAGTATTTAAAAGGAGCCGACAGAATGCTGCAGAACAAAGGGACTTGGATATCCATGCTCATGAATCACAAAATGTTAGTGCGCAGGTACAGCAATTAATTGGGCAGTCAGATGGAATATTGTTTTTTATTTCAAGGGCAATGGAGTATAAAAATAGGGTAGTTTTGTTAAAACTGTCCAGGGCATGGGGGAGGTTGCAGTTAGAATACTTGGTAAAATTTGCTCTCTTTTCTTAGGAAGGGTTATACAGCATACTTTGTTTTAACCAGAACCTTATGAATTGGCACTCTAGATAAACTGGCAAAAATTATATACCTCAAATAGAGCAAAGGTTACTGTATTATTCTGTCCAATTATTATAATTTTTAAAATTTATTTAACTTGATGTAAACTTACTTGTTGTCTAATTAAATGGCCACACAAAATACCAACTTTTGATTCAATTTTGAGTTAATCTTTCCTCAAATAATGTGATTTACTGCAATGTCTAAGTAGTCGGTTGAGTGCAAGTTTTATTTAAGGCAAAGTTGCATTTTTATTTAAGTGATTTATGATGTAAATGCAGTATAACAGTGATGTGTATACCCCCTGCACTACATTTTTATAACTTAGTATGAGTTTTTACTTTGATAGTGTGGAACTCTTGATTATCTGGAGTCATTGATCAATCAGCACACTCCTTGTCCCCAAGGTGCTGGATAATAAAATGTTTACTGTACTGGCATTAGAAGTAGTTCAGAGAAACTTTATTAAACTGATTCCTGTGGTGAAAGAGTTGCCTTATGAAGAAAGTTTGGACCTATTTTAATTGGAGTTTAGTTCAATGAGAAGTGGACTTATTGCGATAGGTAGGATTCTGATGAGGTTTAACAGATAGATGCTGAGAGGATGTTACCTCATCCGGGGGCATCTAGAACAAGGGGACATTGTTTCAAAATAAGAGGTCTTCATATTAAGAAAGAGAGAGAGAGAGATGAAGAGGAATTTCTTCCTTCACAGAAATTACCTTCTACAGAGAGCAGTGGAGGCTGTTAATGAATTTATTCAAAGCCAAGTTAAGTTTTTTTAATTAACAATAGTTAAAGGTAATGATGGCAGGTAGGAAGGTGGTGTTAAGGTCAGAATAGGATTAGGTACAATCTTATGAAATGGTTGGGCAGCCTTCAGTGGCTGAATTGTCTACTCCTGCTACTATTTCTAATTATACGCAAACAGAGCAAGCAAAGGAATAGATTAATATAATCTAATGAGAAATATAAATTGTAAAAGGAATGCCAATTTCACATTTCAAGCATACTAGGATTATTAAAAATTGGGTAATTACCTGTAAACCTCATCAGGGAATTAAACTTAATATCCTCATTCACAAACAGGTGTTCTTGCAGTTTAGAGGTCCATTTGAAATTGAAAAATAACCATAATCCATAAATCAATTGACAGAAAAATACTCTAATTATTAGTTATGTATCACATGTCTAAAATGTCCAAAGGATAGTGATGATCTTAATAAATGCTTTTTTTTCTGGAAAAAACTACATGGACCTGTCTGCAAGAAATAACACAGCTTAGGGAGAAGCATCTCTTGATACTGGTTATACAAAATGAACCATTAAATAAGAGGATATAATGACAAAGAGCAGCACTGAAACCCAAACTACATGAAAACTCTAATAAAAATAATGCTATTTTTAATATACACCCACCTACACTGAAGAAAAATAGTTGAGTTTCAGAATTAGCAAAGGCTACATGCAGATCAGTGAGAGGCCAGAACAGTGTGCCAATATCTTAACGATCACAGTGAGCCAGAAAATCTTCTTAAAAATAGAAACGTTCTTGTATATGGTGTAATCATACTCTCAGATATTGGAGTTATTTTTGTTAACTATCAGTTATGTTTGACAATGCCTGTGACAAAATTATATGCTCAACTCAATCTAATTGAAAAGACAGTGCACAATGAACAGCGCAAGTATCTAGAATATTAAATCTTTTCACAATATGACGAAGGACCTGGAACAGACCCCAAATCATTGACACTGGAACAGATACACAACCTGCAACCACCATGGTTACGAGGAATGGACCAATTCTGCCACTCAACGGCTCCCCACAACCTCTCCTCACAACCGCAGCCGCAGAAAGAAGAAAAAATTAACTTTATTCAAAAGTTAGATGAAAAAGTAAATAAAAGGAAAAGAAAGACGGACTTGGTCAGTCATGCAAGAGGGAGCAGATGGGCCAAAAGCCTAAGTACCTCCTACCCTACCGCCTCTGAATTGGGGTCCATGGTTTTCCTCTGATGTTTTGGCAGCATCTGCAATGGTGGCAGAGTGAATGATCTCTCGGTCCTTGGGAGTTCATTTAGATGGTCAATTAGCTCTCAGAAGTTGAGTTGGGTCCCAGTGCTTGAAAGTTGGGACAGACTCTTGCCTATGGCGGCAGCTGGAGTATCGGTGGCAATGACGTGGCTTTGGCAGAGGCGACATTCTGGGTTTGGTCAGTGATGTGGGGGGCTGCTTCAGCGTGCTTCGTCCTTGGTGTTGCATCCTCAGGGCATGGTTTGGCAGCTGCAGAGTGTGGTGGCATCCCACGGCCACTTAAGAAATCAAGAGGCCATGTATGGAACAAAAAACGTAATCTGTCCTAACTTTATATGATTTATTTCTTTTTATAATTTATGTAATTAATATGGCACTGGTTATGGCAACTTACATATATTTTATTGTATTTTCATAAATACATGTAACAATAAACTACTATTACAAATGAAAAAAAAAGCTTATGTAAAAGATCATAAAGAACAAAAGAGAAGTACAACACAGGAGCAGGCCCTTCGGCCCCCCAAGCCTGACCTGATCATCATGCCCGGACTAATAAATAAAACAAAGCTTCTGCCTTTATTCGGTCTGTATCCCTCTATTCCCTCCCGATTCATGTAACCATCCAGATGCCTCTTAAATGTTGAATTATACCAACGTTCCCGCTTCCCTCTTCTAGCAGTGCATTCCAGGCTCATACCACTCTCTGCGTGAAAAACTTCCCCCTCTCACCTTGAATCTGTGAAACTTCAACCCTGGGAAAAAGCCTCTGACTATCCACTCTATCTATGTCTCTCATAATTTTGCAGACCTCTATCAGATCTCATCTCAGCTGCTGTCTTTCCAGTGAAAACAATCCTAGTCTTTTTAGCCATTCCTAATAACCAAGGCCATCGAGACCAGGCAACATCCTGCTGAACCTTCTCTGTACTCTCTCCAAAGTTTTCACGTCATTCTGGTAGTGTGGCGACCAAAACTGCACAAAATACTCCAAATACGGCCTAACAAGAGTTTTATATAGCTGTAAAATGGTTTGCCACCTCTTGTGCTCCATGCCCCAGCTGACAAAGGCAAGCATGTCATATGTCTTTTTAATCACCTTGGCCACCTGTACTGCCACTTTTAGGGAACTGTGGACCTGCACACCCAGATCTGTCTGAATGTTGATGTTTCTAAGGGTTCTGTCAATTATGGTATAATTCACGCCTAAATTTGATCCTACTAAATGCATCACCTTGCATTTGTCTGGATTAAACTCCATCAGCCATTTCTGTGCCCAAGTCGCCAATCCATCTATATCCTGTTGTATCCTTTCACAATCGTTGGGACTATCAGCAACTCCACCAATCATCATGACAGCTGCAAACTTGCTAATCAGACCACTCACATTTACCTCCAGATCATTTATACATAGTATAAACAACAGAGGACCTAAAACTCATCCCTGTGGAACACCACTAGTTACCAGTCTCCATTCTGAAAAACATCTTTCCACTGCTACCCTCTGTCTTCTATGACCAAGCCAGTTTTGTATCCACCTAGCCAGCCCACCCAAATCCCATGTGATTTTAGTTTTTGTACCAATCTACCATGTAGAACTTTATCAAATGCCTTACTAAAGTCCATATAAACTACACCCAAAGCCCTTCCCTCATCAATTATCTTTGTCATCTCTTCAAACAATTCAATCAAGTTGATGAAACATTACCTTCCCTGTACAAAACCATGCTGCTTGTCACTTACTAGACCATCTTCTTCCAAATGTGCATAATTTGTCCCTCAGTATCTTCTCCAAAAGCTTCGCCACCACAGTCGTCAGGCTCACCGGGCCTATAATTTCCTGGATTATGCCTGCTTCCTTTCTTAAACAAAGGAACAACATTGGTTAATCTCCAGTCCTCTGGAACTTTGTCTGTGGTCAAAGAGCATATGAAGATATCTGCTAATGCCCCAGCTATTTCTTCCTTTGCCTCTCGCAGTAATCTGGGATAGATCCCATCTAGTCCTGAGGGCTTGTCTACATTAATGCAATTATGGGTACCCAAAACTTCCTCCTTCAATAATATTGACATTCTCTAGAGCATTCACACACTCATCCCTGACCACAACATCAGTCATGTCCTGCTCCTTGGGGAATACTGATACAAAGTACTCATTAAGGATCTCCCCCACTTCCTGTGACTCCATGCATAACTTCCCTCCTTTGTCCTTGAGTGGGCCTACTCTTTCCCTTGCTGCCTTCTTGCTTCTATTATATACATGAAAGCCTTGGGATTCTCCTTGACCCTGTTTGCTAAAGACATTTCATGGCCCCTTTTAGCCTTCCTAATTCCGTGGTTAAGTTCCTTCCTACTTTCTCTATACTTCTCAAAGGCTTTGTCAGTTTGTAGCTGTCTAGACCTGTCGTATGCTTCCTTTTTCTTTTTGACTAAGCTTACAATTTCTCTTGTCATCCATGGTTCCTGAATCCTGCCATTCCTATCCTTCAGTTTTGCAGGGGCATGCATATCCTGCACTTTAATTAACTGGTCTTTAAAAGCCTCGCACATGCCAGATGTAGATTTGCCCTCATAACTGCTGGCAATCCACATTCACCAGTTCCTGTCTAATTTGGATGTAACTGACCCTTGTCTAACTTGGCACCCTCACCCAGGGGCCACACTTGTCCTTGTCCATGACTACTCAAAATCTTGTGGAGTTTTGGTCACTAAGCCCAAAATGCTCTCCTACTAAAAAAAAAATCACCTGTCCTGGCTCATTCCCCAGTACCAAGTCTAGTATGGCCTCCTCTCTGGTTGGATTGTCAACATACGGTCTCAAAAAGCCCTCCTGGACACGTCTATCCATCCGAGCCCCTGCTTTAAGGGAGTCCCAGTCAATAAGAGGAAAGTTGAAGTCACCCACCACAACTGCCCTGTTTTTTTCACACCTTTCCAATATCTGAAAACATATCTGCTCCAATGTCTCCCATGGGCTGTTGGGAGGTCTACAGAAAACTCCCAACATTACGATTTCACCATTTCTATTCCTGAGCTCCACCCATAATGCCTCACTGCAAGATCCCTCTGATGTGTCCTCCCTTAACACAGCTGTGATGTGATCCCTAATCAGCAATGCAACTCCCCCACGCCTTTTGTTTCCCTTTCAGTCCCGTCTAAAACAGCGATATCCTGGAATGCTAAGCTCCCTGTCCCTCCTTTAAGCATGTCTCCGTAATGGCAATAACATCGTAATTCCATGCAGTAATCCATTCTCTTAGTTCATCAGTCTTCCCAGATGTACTTCTTGACATTGAAGTAACTGCACTCCAGACCTCCAGTCCCTCTGCCTTTCTCAGTCTCTCTTTTGTCCCCAGTCCCTGCATTTCCTGGCCCGTTGTTCTGGTTCCCATCCCCCTAACACACTAGTTTAAACCCTCCCGAAGAGCTCTAGTAAACCTCCCGCCCAGGATATTGGTGCCCTTCCAGTTCAGGTGCAACTCGTCCTTCTTGTACAGTTTCCACCTTTCCCAGAACACGTCCCAATGATACATATATCTAAAGCCCTCCCTCCTACACCAGCACTGTAGCCACGAGTTCAAGCGCATTCTCTCTCTGTTCCTAGCCTCACTAGCCCATGGCATAAAAAGCAGGACTACCAGGCCCTAAATGTCAGCTTTCCAGCTCCTCTGATGCTGCTTGGCCTGCTGTATTCATCCAGCTCTACACCTTGTTGTCTCCGGACTACCAGGGTAGTAATCTCAGGATTACTGCCCTGGTAGTCCTGCTTTTTAGTTCCCCACCTAACTCCCTGAATTGTCTTTGCAGGACCTCTTCTTTCTTCCTACCTATGTCATTTTTGCCAAGGTGGACAATGCCTTCTGCCTTTTTCCCTCCTGTTTCAGGATGTCCTATACCCACTCAGAGACATCCAGGACCTTGGCACCAGGGAGGCAGCACACCACCCTAGAGTCTCGTTCACAACCACAGAAATACCTGTTTGTGCCCCTGATTATTGAGTGACCTACTACTATCGCTCGCCTGGACTTTGCCCCACTCTGCTCTACAACAGAACCAGTTGTGGTGCCACAGACCTGACTGCTGCTAGTACAATCTCCTGCAAGGCTATCCCCACAACAGTATCCAAAGTGGCTTCGCAGTGGGGTTAAAATTGTATCAGAGATAGTAGGAACTGCAGATGCTGGAGAATCTGAGACAACAAGGTGCAGAGCTGGATGAACACAGCAGGCCAAGCAGCATCGTAGGAGCAGGAAGGCTGACGCTTCAGGCCTAGACCCTTCATCAGAAATGGGGGAGGG
>NC_063332.1:79550461-79559986 GCF_021869965.1 Rhincodon typus
AATACAGGAGAGATAAGTACCTTCCGTCAGTTATTACTTGATGATGCTCACTTTGCAGCTACTTTCAACTTTTTTGGTTGACTTCCAAGTACAAGCTCTAAACGAAACCTAGTTGTACAGCTGTTGCTGGTAAAGGGCAGTTGTTATTTGCAGACGGAATGCTTTTAACATTTCTATCTTTAAGATTAAAAATTTCTGGATTAATGAGAAAATGTAACAGATTTAAGATAAATCAATTTTGGTGTAATTATGCTCTGAAATAGAGTATAGAACAGTACAGCATAGGAACAGGCCCTTTGGGCCATCATGTCTGTGCTGACCATGATGTTATTCTAACCTAATTCCATCTGCCTGCACATGGTCAGTATCCCTTTATTCTCTGCCTGTCTATCTAAATGTGTCTTAAACTTTGTTATTGCGTCTGCTTCTACCACTTTCCCTGGCAGTGCACTCCTCGGTGTAAAAAGAACACTTCCCTCACACATCTGCATTAAACTTCCCCCCTCTCACCTTTAAAAGCTGTGCTTTTCTCATGTCTTCTTCAACCTCACAGCTTATAAGTATTCCACAGGGATCTACTAGGTCCACTTTTACTGGTCATTTATATAAATGATGTGGATGAGAATATAGGAGGCATGGTCAGTCAGTTTGCAGATGACACTAAAATTGGTGTTATAGTGGACAGTGAAGATTATCTAAGATTACAAAGAGACCTTGATCAATCGGGTCAATGGGCTAAGGCAGATGGAGTTTAATTTGAATTAATCAGAGATTTTGCATTTTGGTATACAAACAAGAACAGGACTTATACAATTAATGGTAGGACCTGGGTAGTGTTGTAGAACAGAGGAATTCATAATTCATAATACATAATTCTTTGAAATTTGCATCACAGGTAGACAGGGTGGTTAAGAAGGCATTTACTACCCTTGCCTTCATTGCTCAGATGTTTGAGTACAGGAGTTGGGATGTCATGTTGAGATTGTACAGGATTTTGGTGAGGTCTCTTCTGGAGTAGTGCGTGTAGTTCCTGTCACCCTATTATAGGGAAGATATTATTAAACTGGAGAAGATTCAGAAAGGACTTACCAGGATGTTTCTGGGAATGGAGGATTTGAGATATAGCCTGGAAAAACTGGGACTTTTTCCACTGGAGTATAGGAGATTGAGGGATGAAATTATTGAGGTTTATAAAATCATGAGGGGCATAGATAAGGGGAATGACAAGGTTTTTTATTCTAGGTGGGGCGGGGGGGCGGAGTTCAAATCTAGGGGTCATACTTTTAAGTAGAAAGGAAAAAGATTTAAAAAGGACGTGAGGGGCAACTTTTTTTTTTACATAGAGAGTGGTTCGTGTGTGGAATGAACTGCCAGAGAAAATGGTTGATGCAAGTACAGTTACAATGTTTAAAAAACATTGGAAAAGTTCATGAGTAGGAAATGTTTGGAGGGATATGGGCCAAGCACATAAGTGTGAACTAGTTGGGCTAAAGGGTCTGTATCCATGCTGTATGACTCTATGACTCTATAACATCTGCTGTGTTGCTCCCTTCCACAAGCCCACATGGCCAGATTTCCTTTACTCAGGGCCTGGGAGTGGAGAGTACACGTGGTGCGAATCACAATACCCACGTTCAGGTTTGGCCCAGACATGTCAATCTGGATGGTCAGTGTCTAAAACAGTTAAACTGATAATCAGTTAATAATAATCTAAATCAGTTAATCTTGCTTTCAGTCATCGGACGGGGTATTGAACACAAGAGTTGGCAGGTCCTGTTACAGATGTATAGGACTTTGGTTTGACCACATTTGGAATACTGCATACAGTTCTGGTCGCCACATTACCAAAAGGATGTGGATGCTTTGGAGAGGGTGCAGAGGAGGTCCACCAGGATGTTGCCTGGTATGGAGGGCGCTAGCTATGAAGAGACGTTGAGTAGATTAGGATTATTTACATTAGAAAGACGGAGGTTGAGGGGGGACCTGATTGAGGTCTACAAAATCATGAGAGGTATAGAAAGGGTGGATAGCAAGAAGCTTTTTCCCCCCAGAATGGGGGACTCAATTACTAGGGGTCACGATTTCAAGGTGAGAGGGGAAACGTTTAAGGGAAATATGTGTGGAAAGTTCTTTACGCAGAGGGTGGTGGGTGCCTGGAACGCGTTGCCAGTGGAGGTGGTAGAGGCAGGCATGAAAGCATCATTTAAGATGTATCTAGACAGATACATGAATGGGCAGGGAGCAGAGGGATACAGATCCTTGGAAAATAGGTGACAGGTTTAGATAGAGGATCTGGATCGACGCAGGCTTGGAGGGCCGAAGGGCCTGTTCCTGTGCTGTCATTTTCTTTGTTCTTTGTTCTTTGATACACAGACTATTTTCTGAAGAAGGGTCTAGGCCCGAAACGTCAGCCTTCCTGCTCCTCTGATGCTGCTTGGCCTGCTGTGTTCATCCAGCTCTACACCTTGTTATCTCAGACTATCCCAACTGACTGGTTACTCAGTCAATGACTGCTGTTCTTCTGAAAAAAAAGAGTAACAACTGGCAAGTAGGACTTGTAAAATTCCCCAGTCCCTCCTTTCCTGCTTACCTTGTATCAGGACTTAGATGAGGGCTGTTCGATTTGAGCTCTTTTCAGTTCAGAACTGGCTACACAATGTAGGCAGGTAAAGCACCAAAGAGTTCTCACCTCTACCCACAGAAAGCTCTTCCAAACCTCTTCCCTCGAATGTGTGGCCCTGGATTTTGGGCCAGGACCTTACCCCTCCCTCTCGAAAGTGAGAAATGAATGAGAGTGTCAATGGATGAGAGTACGTAACACCAAGTGTAACTTTTCTGTCAACAAAACCCAATGCTGCAGATAGAAATACCAGACCATTGTTGGTGGACTGATTGGTATCTTAAATTAGTATCAGTCAGCTTCAGCTGGAGTACTGCCTCCAGTACTTTAGGAAGGTTGTGCAAATATAGGGGAGAGTACAGAAAAAGTTTATAAGAATGATCTTAAGAATAAGGAGGAAAAAATTAAAACAAAAACATTAGCAGCTGTTGATTCCCCCAAACTGACCTTTACCCATTCCTTTGTTTGCCCAACTATTGTTCTCTCCTCTGGATTCCATTTCCATCTATTATTTACTCTTTCCCATTTCCCCACACCCATCTTGAACATAAATATCAACCTTTTCCTAGCTGCAATTAGTTCTGAAGAAGGGTCACTGGACCCAAAACGATAACTCTGCTTTCTCACCACAGACGCTGCCAGACTTGCTCAATTTTTCCAGCAATTTCTGTTTGTGAACAATGAGGAACTTTGGTTATGAAGACAGATTGAAGATGTTATGATTTGATTTCTTGGAGAGAAGAAGGTTGAGTGGAGATTTGATAGAGGTATTAAAAATCATGAGCGATCTGGAAGGAACAGATAGGCAGAAAACATTCGCCTTTGTGAAGAATCGAGAATGAGGGGGCAAAGAGTTAAAATAATTGGCAAAAGAAGAGCATAAGATCATAATATAAAGGAGGAGAATTAGTCTCTTTGGCCCATTGAGTTTGCTCTGCCTGAAAAGACAGAAAATGTGCAAGGTTATGACACTAAATTCAGAAAGCTAGTGCAAACACAGTCAGTCAAATGTAACAATTCAGTGATACTCCAGAAAGAATCAGACCAGGCTTTTGGTCCATAATTTCTTCCCCTTGTATGCCAATTCCCTTGAGACAACGATCATTAGCCACTAGCCATTTTGATCACATTTTGTACCAGTTGTGATGTAAAATGTAAGAATTATACATTTTGGAATTTGCATTTTGAACTTGTGGCATGTAGTTTGGTCAATGCATGAAATGGTTTAATAATTAATTTCAGCTTCTCTGGAGCTCATGCTGTTAAATCGATCTATGTTAGAAACAATCCCGGTATGATAATGAAATTTGTGTTGAGAGAGTCTTACAATTAGAGACAGCAAACATTGAAAGGCATTGGCTTTTGGCTTAGAAGAATTAAGAATTGATTTTTGCTGTGGTCCTTAGATTGGAAAGCATTTGGTTTCAGTTCCATAAGACTTACCTAGGGTTAGATGTAAGAACAGTTTCTCCTGGTGAAAAAGGGTTCATTCAGAATAATGAGGGAACAGGTTACCTCAGTCTAAGGGCTTTACTTAGAACCCGAGTTACTCGAATATAAGAAATTTAAGATCCATTGCATGAATAACCAAGGAAAAGGCTTGGTTTAAGAAGAGATCAGAGATTTTGTTTTAAACCGAAAGGATGGCAGAAATACAGATCATTCTGCTTCAGAGGGTAGTGGAGGCAGATGCTCGCAAAACATTTAAGCAGCATCTGGATGAGTATTAAAATACCAGGGCATAATAGGCTATGGACTAAGTGCAGGTAAATTGAATTTGGTGTAGTTTGCAGGTGTTGGTCAGCATAGACATGGTGGAGCCAAAGGGTCTATATCAATGCTATACGACTCAATGATTTTCAAAGTAAAATTATGCATGAAAAGTTAACTGTATTTCAGTGTCACAAGATCATGAGGAAAAAAAAAAACAATAAGCTCCCAAAATTAAAATTACTGCACTCAATTTCAAAGTTTCCTGTGGTTGATTAACCATCAGAAAAACCTAGTTGGACAAAACAGACATGCTATTTGGATGCAAAGATTGGTTGTTCAGCTGTCATGACCGTAGTTGAGATTACTGGACAAGAATATTTGTCATGATCAGCTAGAAAATAAGTGGCAGGATTTCAGGAGCCCTGGCAATTACTGAAGCCCAACACTTTAACTACCTTACATTGCTAGTTGTGAACTACATGAACCAATTTTTATTTTCCTTTATTCATTCACGGGATGAGGGTGTCGCTGACCAGGCAGCATTAATTGCCCATACAGCAGTTTAGAGTCAACCATATTGCTGTGGGTCTGGAGTCACATGTAGGCCAGACCAGGTAAGGATGGCAGTTTCCTTCCCTAAAGGACACTGGTGAACCAGATGGGTTTTTCTGACAATCGACAATGGATTTATGGTCATCATTGGATTCTTAATTCCAGATATTTATTGGATTCAAATTCCATCATCTGCCATGGCAGGATTCAAACCCAGTTCCCCAGAGCATTATCTGGGTCTCTGGATTAACAGCCAGCGATAATACCACTAGGCCATTGTCTCCCCCAAATATTCCTAGTATATTAGCTTTCCACATGCTTTGCTTATATTATTCACATTATTGAAACTAAAAATTTACCTTCAAACTATACGCATACAGCATTAAGCAGATATTCCCAAAAGTAGAAACTATACAGCAACACATGAGTAACCAAATTCTGCCAACAAGACTGCATTTTTAAAGTTTTAATAACGACAACATTCTGCTGTATCAGAAAACATTTGGAATCTGTCCTAAACTGGCTAAGTCTAACTAACCATTCAAATCTGCCAATAAGACCATTGGATCATAAGAAATTGGAACAAGGACAGACCACTCAGCCCCTCAAGCCTGCTCCACCATTCAACAGGCTTATGGCTGATCTGGATTTCCTCATGTACTTTCCTGTATTTTCCCCCCAAAACCTTGATTCCCCTACCAGAAATTATTGGAATTACATAAAGGCCACTGGATCAAACAGAATATCAAGGTTTCACTGGGATCAATTACAACATGTAAAAGGCATCTGGATAGGTACATGAATAGTAAGGGTTCAGAGAAATATGAGCCAGGTCAGTTTAGGATATCTGGTCAGCTTGGACAAGGTGGATTGAAGGGTCTGTTTCCATACTGTACAACTCTATGACTTTGTGACTCTAACGTCTTTTACTTCTTTTAGAATATGTAATGCAGGTTGAAGTCTTAACTCCCAAATTCACAAACAAGCATCACATTTTCATATTTCTAGGAGACGACTATTCTATAAGAATAATGCCTGGTCAACCAAAATGAAGCTAGATTAGGAAATCCTGCCAACGACAACCAATCGTTCAACAGTTTATGTTGGTAAGCAGGCTGAAAGGATCAAATGACCTATTTCTGCTCCTGTCTTCTATGTTTCTATGTCTCAAATGCAACAAGATCTGGGCGGTATCCAGGCTTGGGCTGACCGGTGGCAAGTAATATTCATGCCTTGCAATTGCCAGGCAATGACCATCACCAATCAGAGAGAGTCTAATCACTACCCCTTGACATTTATGGTGTTACCATCCCTGAATCCCCCGCTATCAACATCCTGGGGATTACCATCGACCAGAAACTCAACTGGACTCACCACATAAACACAGTGGCTACAACAGCAGGCCAGAGGCTGGGAATACTGCAGTGAGTAACTCATCTCCTGACTTCCCAAAACCTGTCCACCATCCACAAGGCACAAGTCAGGATACTCCCCACTAATCTGGATTGCTGTAGTGCCAACAACACTCAAGAAGTTCAACATTATCCAGGGCAAAGCAGTCTACTTGACTGGCAGCACATCCATTAACATCCATTTCCTCCATCACCAATGCTCAGTAGCAGTAGTGTACTATCTGCAACGTGCACTGTAGAAATTTGCCAAAGGTTCTCAGACAGCATCTTCCAAACCTATGGCTATGTGGCAAGTTAGGGAGGAAACTGCAGGCCCCTTGCAGAAATATTTGTGACATCTATAATTACAGGTGAGGGGCCAGATGACTAGAGAGTGATAAATGTTGTGCCTTTACCTAAGAAGGGATGCAAGGAGAAGTCTGGGACCTATAGACCTTCGAGTCTGACTTCGGTGGCGGATAAGTTTGTTGGAGGCGATTCTGAAAGATAGGAATTATATGCATTTAGAGAAGCAAGGAATGATTAGGCATAGTCAGCATAGTTTTGTGCACGGGAAAGTGCATCCGAAACTTGATTGGTTTTTTGGAGGAAATAATCAAGAAGATTGATGAAGGCAGAATGGTAGATATTGTTTAGTTGGACTTTAGTAAAGCTTTTGACAAAGTTCCGCATGGTAGACTAATTAGTAAAATTAGATCACATGAGATTCAGGGTGAGCTTGCCAATTGGATACAAAATTGGCTTAACAGCAAGGGACAAAGAGTGTGGTGGTGGAGAGTTGTTTTTTGGACCGGAGGCCAGTTATCAGCAGTGTTCCACAGGAATCAGTGCAGGGTCCACTTTCGTTTGTCATTTATATAAATGATTTAAATGAGAATATAGAAGGCATGGTTAGTAAGTTTGCGGATGACACCAAAATTGGCAGTGTAGTGGACAGTGAAGAAGGTATCTAAGATTACAAAGAGATCATGATCAATTCGGTCAATGGGCTGGGGAATGGCAGATGCAGTTTAATTTGGATAAATACGAGGTGTTGCATTTTGGTGAAACAAACAAGGTCAGGACTTATATAATTAAAAGTAGGGCCTCGGGTACTGTTGTAGAACAGAGAGACCAAGGGATTCAAGTATATAATTCTTTGAAGTTTATATCAAAGATAGACAGAGTGGTTAAGAAGGCATTTAGCATGCTTGTCTTCATTGTTCAGGCCTTTGAACATAGGAGTTGGGACAAAATATTGAGATTGTATACGACATTGGTGAGGCCTCTTCTGGAGTACTGTATCCAGTTCTGGTTGCCCTGTTATAGGAAAGATAGTTTTAAGCTGGAGAGGCTTCAGAGGAGATTTACCAGGATGTTGTCAGGAATGGAAGGTTTGAGTTATAAGGAGAGGTTGGATAGACTAGGACTTGTTTCACTGGAGTGTAGGAGTGATCTTTAAGAGATTTATAAAATCATGAGGGAGAGAGATAAGGTGAATGGCAGGTGTCTTTTCCCTAGGGTCAATGATTTTATGGTGAGAGGAGAAAGATTTCAAAAAGACATGAGGGGAGCTTTTATTTCCCCCCAGTGTGGTTCATGTGTGGAACGAACTTCCAGAGGAAGCGGTGGATGTGGCTACAGTTACAGTGTTTAAAAGACATTTAGATAAGTACATGAATGAGAAAGGTTTAGAGGGATATGGGCCAAATGCAGGCAAGTGGGACTAGTTTAGTTTGTGATTATGGTCAGCATGGACTGGTTAGCAGAAGGGTCTGTTTCTGTGCTGTATGACTGTGTGATGGGTTAGGGGCCAGGGCTGGAGGGAACACAGTTTGGAAGCCAAGCTGTTAAATGGCAGAGTGGACTCGAAGGGCTGAACTGCCTATTTGCTCCTGTAAAAACCAAGGCGAAGAAGCTGGTGAAGGGGCATCTGTGTTCCAGATATTCTGTTGGAGGATCCATAGAACCCTTCCCCAGAATCTCTGTGCTGTGGAGATTCTGGCTCTCATCCAAACGTTTTATTTTCCACCAACACTGTCAGATTTTTAAAATCCAAAGTGGAGATTGTTACACATTTTTATTTGAATGTGCCTGGTTGTGCTTCTTAGTTTCGGAATTTTAAGATTGTAAACGTGGTTGATATCACTCTTTTACCTGATTTGATTGAAGATTACTATTAGAAAACTCCATACACTTCACATAGATGCTAAGCAGACGTTTTAATCAATTAGGAAGATATAGTTAACGTTTGTTGAGACTTCTCTACACTTGCTTTGGAACTTAAGAGAGTACATACTGGTAAGCAAGTGATTTTATTCTTACAAAATTGTCTTATCCTTATGTGACTTTTGCAGTTTTATACAGCACTGTGAATTCTGACAAGGGTAGAATGTGGCTGAATATATAACCCACTGGCTTGATTCAGTTGAATAGAACAAGCAGACCAGAAACAGACATGCAGTTGCCAGACACACTATTGTTAGAGGCAATGCAGCTACCACCACACTGATTACAACAGCAGTCATCTTAGATTAATATTTAACAAGTGGACAGAGCCAAGAAAAAGTCAGCAATCCTCAGAATTTCTTTTACAAAGTCATTTATTCTTGTTAAATTCACTAAAGCTAGCATTTCATTTCGGCAAAGATACACACCCACTAGCTTGTAATTGAATTAGCTCTGTTCTTTCCCAAAGGTCTTGTGCTTTTTGAAGATCAGGCAGGTTTTCTCATTTTAAGCACAGAAGTATGATTTTTTTTTTGTCATGAACTCCAAACTAAAGACTGTTGGCTAGCTCTGAATAAATTATACAAGATGCAGTTGTTGAGATCATGGGCACTGCAGAATACCAAAGTCTCCATAGGCAATTCAAACAGCATATCAGAGAACAAAAACAGAAGTTGCTGGAAAAGCCCGGCAGGTCTAGTAACATCTATGAAGAAAAAATATCAGTTAACATTTCAGGTCTGGTGACTCTTCCTCAGAACTGATGGTAGCTAGGAAAACGTCAGTTTATACGCAGAAGATAGGGAGGGGGATGGGGTGGGGAGTAAACAATAGGATAAAGGATAGAGCCCAAAAGAGAGAGAAGAGCAGTTGGATAGACAAAGGAGTTAATAACAATCTGGCTCGGAGGGCAAATAGCTGTTAATGTGGACTGTTAGTGACTAACAATAGGTAGTGTGTAATGGCAAGCTGTGTGATAACAAGGCCTGGTATTTGGGGTGGGGGGGGGGGGGGGGGGGG
>NC_063332.1:79560086-79571081 GCF_021869965.1 Rhincodon typus
GCTAGGATGTGGGAGAGTTTAGGCCCTAAATTTATTGAACTCGATATTGGAGGGCTGCAGGGTCCCCAAGGGGAAAATGAGGTGTTGTTCTTCCAGCTTGTGCTGAGCTTCGCTGGAACACCACAGCATGCCTGAGACAGAGATGATGGCTAGGGAACAGGGTGGTGTGTTACAGTAGCAGGCAACTAGAAGCTCAAGGTCTTTTTTGCAAGCAAATGCAGATGTTCGGTGAAGCGGTCACCCAGTCTACGCTTTGTTTCTCCAATGTAGAGGACACCACATTGTGACATTTGAATGCAGTAGACTAGATTCTGGGAAGCGCAAGTGAAGTGTTGCTTCACCTGGGAAGTATGTTTAGGCCCTTGGATGCTGGGGAGGGAGGAGGTAAATGGGCAGGTGTTACACCTTCGCCGATTGCAGGGGTGCTGGGGGTGAAGGAAATGTGGATCAGTGTGTCCCGGAGGGAAGAGTCCCTGTGAAAGGAGGCGGACAAGGGACGGAAGGGGAATGAGTATCTGGTGGTGGCATCCCGCCGGAAGTGGCGAAAATGGCATCTGATGATCTTCTGGATGTGCATGCTGGTGGGATGGTAGGCAAGGACAAGGGGAACCCTATCACTGTTGCAGGAGGGAAGAGAAGGGGTGAGGGCGGAAGTACGGAAGATGGGTCGGACCTGATTGAGTGGCCTGTTGACAATGATGCCGGGGAATCCTCAGTTAAGGAAGAAGGTGGACATTTTGGAGGCTCTCTTGTCAAAGTTAGCCTCATCTGAACATATGCAAAGGAGACGGAGGAACTGAGAGAACGAGATGGAGTCTTTACAGGAAGCATAGTGTGACGACGTACAGTCCAGGTAGCTGTGGGAGTCAGTGGGTTTGTAGTGGATATTAGTGGCCAGTCTATTCCCAGGAATGGAAACAGAAATATCGAGGAAGGGGAGGGAGGAGTCAGAGATAGACCAGGTGAAAGTGAGGGCTGCACCACTCGCAGTTCCTCTTCATCCTCCAGCTCATTCGCCGTGCTAACAAGAAACTTTTCCTTTTCCTTTCAGGCATCAAGGCCCATAAGGTGCAACAGCTCTGAGATACCAATGGCGCTCTGGAACTTTTCTCTCCTCCCCATCCCTCTGACTGCATCCCCTCCCCCAACTCCACATCTTGTCAGATATTCACCATCCCATCTAACCCTCCGCTTTCCGATGCTGAACGTTCTGTACTCAGCAAAGGTCTCAGCTTTATTCCTCGGCGTCCCCACCTTATTGAATTTCAGGCACGACATGACGTCAAACTTTTCTCCCACCGTCTTCACCTCCGTGTCTATTTCTTTGGACAAGAGTCCTCTCCCCGTCCCACAGACCCCTTCGCCCAGTTCCAAAACTCTCCTTCCACGTGGACCCCTCCATCTGGTCTTTTACCTGCACTTGATCAGTTCATTGAGAAATGTCGACATGATATTAGACACCTCAATTTCTCTGCCCCCCTCACCAAATCCAACCTATCTCCCTCTGAACTGACTGCACTCAGATCTAACCCTCACTCTGTTATTAAGCCTGCTGATAAGAGTGGTGCTGTTGTAGTCTGTCATACTAACCTCTACACTGCAGAGGCTCAGCACCAGCTCTCAGAAACCTTCTCCTATCTTCCCCTGGATCATGACACCACCATGACATATCAGGCCATTGTATTAACTACAAAAACTGACCTCATTTCATCTGATGATCTCTCTGCCCCATTGCCTCCAAGCTGATAGTCTATCAGCCCGCACAGTTCGCTTCTACCTCCTTCCAAAAATCCAAAAACAGACTGTCCATGCAGACCTATTTCAGCCTGTTCCTGCCCCACAGAACTCATCGCTTCCTACCTTGACTCAGTCCTCTCTCCCCTTGTCCAGTTGCTGCCCACATACACGTGTGATACCTCTGATGCTTTACATCAGTTTCAAAATTTCTAGTTTGCAGGCCCCAGCCGCCTCCTCTTTACCATAGACGTGCAATCCTTTCACAAGTTCATCCCCCACCGGGATGCTCTTAGGGCTCTCTGCTTCTTCCTGCAGCAAAGGCCTGAACTGTCCCCACCCACCACAACCCTCTTCCGCTTGGCCTAGCTCGTCCTCGCCCTCAACAACTTCTCTTTTAACTCCTCTCATTTTCCTCAGGTCAGAGGGGTGGCCATGGGTACCCACATGGACCCGTTATGCCTAGCTCTTCTGGGGATACGTGGAACATTCTTTGTTCCAGTTCTATTCCAGCCCCCTCCCACAACTCTTCCTCCGATATATCGATGATGATATCATCAGTGCTGCTTCCCTCTCTCATCCAGAATTGGAAAAACTCATCAATTTCGCTTCCAATTTCCACCCTGCCCTCACTTTCACCTGGTGTATCTCCAACTCCTTCCTTCCCTTCCTTGACATCTCTGTTTCCATTTCTGGGAATAGACTTTCCATAATATCAACTATAAACCCACTGACTCCCATAGGTACCTGGACTATACTTCCTCACACCCTGCTTCTTGTAAAGGCTCCATTCCATTCTCTCAGTTTCTCCATTTCCATTGCATAGGTTCAGATGAGGCCAACTTCGACAAGGGAGTCTCTAAAATGTCCACCTTCTTCCTCAACTGAGGATTCCCCAGCACCATTGTTGAAAGGGCCCTCAACTGGGTCCGACCCATCTCCGCACTTCCGCCCTCACCCCATCTCTTCCCTCCCGCAACAGTGGTAGGGTTCCCCTTGTCCTTACCTACCATGCCACCAGCATCCACATCCAGGAGATCATCAAATGCTATTTCCGCCACCCCCATCGAGATGCCACCACCAGACACATATTCCCCTCCCCTCCCCTCCCCTCCCTTGTCCGCCTTCCACAGGGACCCTTCCCTCCGAGACACATTGGTCCACTTTTCCTTCACCCCCAACACGTCTCGACAGCCCCATGGCACCTTCCCCAGCAACCGGCGAAGCTGTAACGCTTGCCCATTTACCCCCTCCCTCCCCAGTATCCAAGGACCTAAACATACCTTCCAAGTGAAGGAACACTTCACCTGCACTTCCCAGTATTTAGTCGACTGCATTCAAAGCTCACAATGTGGTCTCCTCTACATTGGGGAAATGAAGTGTAGACTGGGCGACCACTCTACAGAACATTTACATTCTGCTCGCAAAAAAAGATGCTGAGCTTCCAGTTGCCTGCCATTGTAACACACCACCCTGTTCCCTGGCCAACATCTCGGTCTCAGGCTTGCTGTAGTATTCCAGTGAGGCTCAGCGCAAGCTGGAAGAACAACACCTCATTTCCGCTTGGGGACCCTGCAGCCCTCTGGTCTCAATATCAAGTTCCATAGTTGTAGGGCCAAAACTCTCCCACGTCCTAGTCCCCCACCCCACTCGCGAGGCCTTGTTATCACATAGCCTGACATTACACACTACCTATTGTTAGTCACTAACAGTCCACATTAACAGCTATTCGCCCTCATAGCCAAATTGTTATTAATTCCTTTGTCTATCCAACTGCTCTTCTCTGTCTTTTGGGCTCTATCCTTCATCCTATTGTTTACTCCCCACCCCATTCCCCTCCCTTATCTTCTGCATATAAATCAATGTTTTCCTAGCTACCATCAGTTATGACAAAGGGTCACTGGACCCAAAATATTAACTGATTTTTTTTCCCGCAGATGCTGCCAGACCTGCTGGACTTTTCCAACAATTTCTGTTTTCGTTCCTGATTTACAGCATCCGCAGTTCTTTTGGTTTTTATTTAACATACCAGAGTAGGCCCTTTGTCAGCTATCGCACAGTGACCAGTTAAATCTGCAATTAAGGATTGCTGCTGATATTCACTGAACCACGTGTTTATTTGTATTTTAAAGCCATAATTTCAAAATCTGTTCTCATTTGCTTTCACTTACCTGCTAAGTAAGATCACAGATCACCTAACACCCCCTGAATTAACAAGCTGAAAGCATTATTGTCCCATAATTTAACAATGTACATTCAAAGCTAAACAAAATGACTGACAACACAGAAATTATAACTCTAATAGAATTGTTGCCTTCAAGAGAATTTAATACAGATATAATAATGTTGAAACTAGCATTTCTGTAAAACTAAGGCCAAACTTAAAAGCCTCATGTTGCACATGCAAGACCTTAATTTGACCAGAGATAAAAGTGCATTATTTATCATTTGCAATTTCAAGATTACCAGTTTGGAATTGTTCCCTTGCATTTTTCTGGAACTAGAGCTATCGATACAGCTCTTTGCAGAATGGCAGGTGTCATCATAATGACTGTGAGGAAACTCAGAAGACAAAGACAATTAATTCTTTGAAGAGGTGACCGAACACGTGGATGAAGGTGCAGTGGATGTGGTATACATGGATTTAAGTAAGATGTTTGATAAGGTTCCCCATGGTAGGCTCGTGCAGAAGGTAAGGAGGCATAGGATTCGGGGATATGTGGCAGATTGGATTCAGAATTGGCTGACCCTTAGAAGACAAAGGGTGGTAGTGGACGGAAAATATTCAACGTGGTGCTCAGTTACGAGTGGTGTACCACAAGGATCTGTCCTGGGTCCTCTTCTATTTGTGATTTTTGTAAATGATTTGGATGAAGGAGTGGAAGGGTGGATTAGTAAGTTCGCGGACGATACGAAGGTGGGTCACGTTGTGGACAGTGCGGAAGGCTGTTCTAGGTTACAAAGGGACATTGGTAGGATGCAGAGCTGGACTGAGAAGTGGCAGATGAAATTTAACCCTGAAAAGTGTGAGGTGATTCATTTTGGAAGGACAAACTTGAAAGCAGAATACAGGGTTAACGGAAAGATTCTTGGCAGTGTGGAGGAGCAGCGGGATCTTGGGGTTCATGTTCACAGTTCCCTGAAAGCTCCAACCCGGGTGGATAGAGTTGTTAAGAAGGCGTATGGTGTGTTAGCTTTCATTAATAGAGGGATTGAGTTCAAGAGCTGTGAAGTTATGCTCCAGCTATACAAAAGCCTGGTTCGGCCACATCTGGAGTATTGTGTCCAGTTCTGGTCACCTCATTATAGGAAAGATGTGGAAGTGTTGGAAAAGGTGCAGAGGAGATTTACCAGGATGTTGCCTGGAATGGAGGGAAGGTCTTACGAGGAAAGGTTGAGAGAGCTAGGGCTTTTCTCTTTAGAACGATGAAGGATGAGAGGTGACTTGATAGAGGTGTACAAAATGATCAGAGGTATAGATAGAGTAGACAGCCAGAGACTTTTTCCTAGAGTGGAGGTAGCTTTTACGAGGGGACATAGTTTTAAAGTGAGAGGAGGTAGATATCGGGGAGACGTCAGAGGTAGGTTCTTTACTCAGAGAGTGGTAGGGGCGTGGAATGCATTGCCGGAGAGGGTAGTGGAGTCGGCCTCATTAGGGGCATTTAAGCGGCTATTAGATAGGCATATGGATGATAGTATAAGGTAGCGGTGGAGGTTAGATAGACCTTAGGTTTTGGGCAAAAGTTTGGCACAACATCGTGGGTCTGTACTGTGCTGTACTGTTCTATGTTCTATGTTCTAAAGCTGCTCAACAATGAAAGGTTTTTAAAAGGAGCAACACACTAACCCTACTAAAGGGTCACCAGACCCAAAACATTAACTCTGTTTTTTCTTCACAGATGCTGCCAGGCCTGCTGAGCTTTTCCAGCAACTTTGTTTTTGTTCCTGACACTAACCCTACAAGTGGGCTTCATGCAATATATTGTCCTAAAATCAAGGCCAGCATAACCTCCATCATCAAAAAAATCATCTTAATTCTTCTCTCACCAGCATCCCTAACCTTTGTAATATGATAACAATGCCACTACTGGGCCTCAGTTTGAATCCAAAGCACAGGAGCGAAAACCTAATCTCATTCAGTGTCTCTGCATATTTATTTCTGGTTGGTGTAATTGGAACTTAGAAATGGTAATCCCATATCCAAGGTGGGCTTGGGTCAACATTTGCCCAGTTAGTTCAGGTCACATCCAGAGAAGGGTGATGGCCAAATAGTGTGTAGAGAGGTAGCCTGGTTTGTATGTGGGAAACAGTACTTGTCATCGGATAAGTGATTAAACATTTGAGCAGAAGAGGAGTTCTTACATTCATTACATACTTTGTGACAGGCATTCCTTGGGGCTTGTTTTCCTGAGTTCTAACCAACATTTATCCCTGAGCCAACATTTGTAAAGCAAATTATTTGGAGATTTACCACACTGTGACCTGGGAAACCTTGTTATGCACAAAATCAGGTGATGGACCTTTCTACATTATAACAGAAATAGACCAATACTTCATTTATTGCAAGGTACTTTGGGCTGGCTAGGTGACATGAAAGGTGCTGTTTAAATACAACTTTAAAGATGATGCAAAATATAGAAATGCAAATTATCTAGCTGGTAAATTTTACTTTCCCAAAGTGTTTTGGCATTGGAAAGCTTTTGACTGTTCTACCTGTTTTGCCTTTCAATCTTACGATCGGTCATTCAATCCAAAAACTCAGAGCAATATCAGAGAATCCAGGGTGGAAATGCTCAGTTTGAACAAGTTTCTCTGCATGTGAATGGTCTAATGGACGTAAATGGGAAAAATGTCCACTGCAAAAGAGATTTCTGTATTCACTTAATAAACTTTTGTCCCTTTGTACCAAGGTAAAAAAAATAGAAGATCATCAAGGGCCCCAAACATTCTTTACCAGCCAGTATGTTATCACTATCAGCATGGTAAAAGTAAAATTTGTTTATACTATTTTCAATTTAGCATACTGTATTTGCTGCTTACGATACAGTCTCCTCAATACTGGGGAGACCAAACATAGATTGTGTGATTACCCTGCTGAACAACAGCACTTCGTATAAAAACATAATATTTCTGGTCACTTGACATTTTGGCTATCCACTGTACTCCCAACGTGACTTCTTCCTGGCTCACTGAAACAATGGTTGAGGACAATCAAAGGTGAAATTCAACTTAGCTTTAATTAGGTACTATCAAATTCAACATTTCAGTCTTTTTTATTTCAAAAATATGCATTTAAAAATACCTTTCTAACTCACAAACGCAGTTTGGTTCTGTGAAGTAGCATATCAAGAAAGCAAACAAACACTGGAGTTTGACTCTAACCAAACAAACCAAAGGCCTCTCTTACTTGAACAAGACTGTATCTGTGCTCTATGATCTGTTCCCTGGGACGCAAACTGAGACAAACATCAATTGTGTTTGGAGGAAAGACGCTTGGTGAAACTTGGTGAAAGATGCTCTTTGGTCTGCCTGAAACTTGTTAGTTCACCAACAAGGAGGTGACCCCAACCAAATGATGCAGACTGGCACATTCTAGGGTCCAGGACTACGTGCTGAGGGATGTGCTTGGGGCTGCTGCCACAAAATCGCAGTGGGGAAAGACCACTGTTTGGGGTCCTTCTGCCAAAGTTAAATTGAGGTCCATTCAGTTATCGGATCCTCCCAGTGCCCCAAATTCAACATTTAGCTAATACACGACCATTTTCTCAGAAAATGCTAAGCTTTTATGTCTGCTATTTACAGCTCTTCTACTTTTCTAATCAACCCACTCAGAGATGTTATTACATAACTCTACAGCAGGTGGGGCTTGAACCTGGGTGTCTCAGTCCAGGGGTAGGGACACTGCCTCTGCACCATACACCAATACTTTTTGTCTATTCTTGTTCTATTATCACTGATTTTCTTTTTTTAAAAAACGTTTGCTATCATTCCTTTTTTCCCCCATGTTAATCGTATTTCCGTCCACCCCCATCACAGCCCTTCCATTTTGATCTTTACTCTTCTCCATCCCCCTTCTCCTTTACTTCTGATTTTGCAATTTCATGAAGTTAACCGTAAAGTTTAACATTTCAAACTAAAATGTTAACTTCACAGCTGCTAGCTGACCTGCTGAGCATTGCCAACATTTTTTTTGCTTTCATTAAAAGACAGGTGGATGATAAGACCGGATCAACCAAGACCTAGCTGTTAAGTGTCAGCTCGCTAACCTAGTTGCAAAAAATAAGGAATTTTTGTTTTGAACTCACAACCACAGACTAAGTTAGGGAAGAGATCAAAATAAAACAATTTATTAAGTCTCTTTTTCTTGCCAAAAAGCTAATAGGTACAATTTTCAATGCTAAGAAATGTTTAGATTATTGTGACACTGCAAAAAAATGAAAGCAATTGTACAATACAAATGTAAAATAACTGAAATGTCACTGTTTAATGCTAGATGTTACAAACATAAACCGTAAGAAAACAAGAAATGCAGACGATGCAATAGACAGAGAATTGGTGGTAAGATGTGTTACACAATTATGTGGGACTTCACAAATTAAATATAATATTGGTAAGTGCACAAGATAAAATAAAACATACAGTATAATTCAAGTCCACTATTTATATCATGTCTACATATTGAAAACATATAAAAATAAAAAAAAACTGCAGATGCTAGAAATCTGAAACAAAAACAGAAGTTACTGGCAAAATTCAGCACCAGATTACACCAAAGAGTCACCGGATTCGTAATGTTAGCCCTGCTTTCTTCCCAAAGATGGTGCCAGACCGGCTGAGTTTCGCCAGCAATTTTTGTTTTTGTTGAAAACATACGTCCAAATCATGTCAGTTTGAATGCCTACACCATGTGACAAAGCATAATAAAAGAGAGAACACTGGCCTATACAGGTTGAGCAAAAAGTACATGTTTAGAGATTATGCTAAGACTTGACCACCCATCAGAAACCCCTCCTAAAATACATTCAATTTTTGACACCAAAAAACATGCAGAACGAGTAATAATTGCATATTGTTAACTGAACATTAGATGGCCTCCTGATGGGACTAAAAACATTGCGGCAATTACACTCCAAAGTCCCCGTGTTCCTTTCGTAATTTGACAGAAGGCATGAGAGGATTCAAGGTTAGCAAATGCTTTTCAAGAGAAAAGGGAGAAAGAGAAAACAGAGAAGCATGAGCTAATTAGCCTGGCATCAGTCAGGGAGGAAATGTTGAGGTCTATTATTAAGGAAGCCTTAAAAAATATGTGCAGAATATCATGGTATGATCAGACAGAGTCAAAGTACTTCTTTGGAAAAGAAATAGTGTTGCACAAATGTATTATAAGGATGTAACTAGTAGGGTACAGAAAGAGAAACTAGAAGATGTAGTATAGCTGAATTTGTAAAGGTCATTCAAAACGGTACCACAAAAAAGGGATGATATTAAACTGCAAAATAAGTGTTTGTGAAGTAGGGGTAATATATTAGCGTGTATGGAGGTTTGATTAGTAGATAGGAAGTAGCATAGAGATAAACACGGTGCTTCAATTTGTAATCTGTAACTAGCGCAGTGCTTTATGGCCCTAGCTTTTTATATATTCATGGCCTAGACCAGAAAATCAGGAATAATGCATTCAAGTTTGCTGATGATATAAAGCTGGGTAAGAACTTAAGTGTGGCGGCAAAGACAGCAAAGAGGTTAGTCTAACAGGTTAAGTAAATGGGAAAATGTAACCACAATTTGGTGAACTGAGATCATATTTTGATTATAAGAACAGAAAAGCATAATTAGTTTTTATAATGCTTGAAACTTTTAAATGTTGGTGTTCAGTCAGAAAGTTAGCAAGAACAGAAAGCTAGCGTATATGGTACAGGAACCAATATGAATGGTATATTGGTCGTTTCTTTTCCCCCCAAGGGGATTGGAGTACAAGAATAAGAAAGATTTTGCAACCATTGGACACAAGTTTGGGGAGATCATGCCAGGAATAATCTGCAGTTTTAGACACCATATCTAAAGAAGGATATAGTTGTTTCACAGACTGTTCAGAGATCGTTCATTAAATTGATCCCTGGAATGAGAAGCTGTCCAAGATTCTGAAGGGTCTTGACAGAGTGGAGACTGAGAGATTATTTCCTCTGTACAGGACACCTAGACCAGGGGCCACAGCTTGAGGATAAGGGGTTGATTATGTGGAATTGAAATGAGAAGCAAACTTTTTCCTCAGTGAATCTTGGGAACTCTCTTTCTCAGAAGAGGGTGGTAGGAGGAGGTGTCAGAGAGTTGGTGCCTGGCCTCTGCAATGTAGAGGTCAATATGCCATACCCCTACTGCGCCCCCACTCCCCCTTATCAGCAGGTTTGATGGTGAGGTTGGATTTGGAGCTGTTAAGGTTGTCTCTGGAATATCATGCCAGATAATTTCAAAGCATGGCCTGAGGTGAAAAAAATCACAAGCTCCACGAAGGGACAGATAGTTTGAAGGAATGGAGATGGAAAAGCTGGGTAAAGGGGAGACCGATTAAAGACATATAACATCCAATTTCCCAAAAAAAAGCTAAGACAGCAACAGATTGCGCAGAATGAAAATAGTAGCGTACATGCAGTTCTCAAGATAGAAATATTCTTAAAACTGTTAAAGGAAGGCTTTGGACCCAAGCAACAGAAGGCATGAGAATGGGGTTGTAGGTGCGTGATAACTAAATTGATGTTATCTAATGGGTTGCAGTTGGACTATCAGAACAGTAGTTTTTTTCCTTACTCATTCATAGGATGCATCACTGGCTACACCAGCATTTATTGTCCATACCTAATTGTCTAGAAGGCAGGTAAAAGTTGACCAAATTGCTCTGGGTCTGGAGTCACTTACAGGTCAGGTAATGACATCAGTCTCCTTCCCTAAAGGACACAAGTGATTCAGATGGGGTTTTTTCCTGACTGCCAACACTAGTTCAATGATCATCATTAGACTCTTAATTTCAGATTTTCTTTCTCTTGAATTCAAATTCCACAATCTGCCATGGCTGCATTCGAACCGAAGTCTCCAGAACCTGGGTCGCTGGATTAACCATCTAGCAATAATACCAGTTGCCATCACATGCATGGTAACAGCAGTGGACAAAAATATTTCATTGGATAACTCCCACTGCACAGGGCAAGATTTGTTGTTTAGTCATCATTAACCATTTGCAACGGTGGAAATCTATCTCACAGGAAATTG
>NC_063332.1:79571581-79585890 GCF_021869965.1 Rhincodon typus
ACACTATAACTGGTGCTGCAGCATGATCCTAAGGACAATGCTTTAACATTATAGTATATTAGTGCCTGATCAGTCTAATACTTCTCCATATGGAAAAAGTGTGTAACACAAAATTGTACACTTAAAAACAAACTTCCAGGCAATTAAAATCCTGACATCCATCTGCTTTGTTCTAAAGCATGTACACTTCATGATTATTTATGTGATTTAATTTTTTTTCAACCTACAGACCAACCAAATAGAATAGGTCACACTATATGTCACCTAGTGTTCTATTCTGTCAACTACAGCTCAGTCAGTGGTAGTGCACCCTCTGAAGTAAAAGGCTCTGGGTAAAGTCCCACTTTAGGACTTAAGTACAAAAATCAAGGCTGACGCTCCAGCACAATACTGACAATATGCCACACAGCACACAGCTACCAACTTCTGAATGTGACACAGAATTTCCTTTCATCCTCCCAAGTGGATGTAAAATTTCCCGTGGCAGTAAGGGTGTTATGCAAGTTGTCCTATTCAATACCTTTATCTCTTATTCAACATCACAAATTCTGATCATGTAATAAATGTGAAATTATTAATTAATTATTATGGGAGTTTGCATTGTGAAATTGATTGCAACATTTCCTACATTAAAATAGTGGTTACACTTCAAAAGTACTTAATTGGTTGTAAAGCACTTGAAGATATGGATACTGTCAAGGAGAGCGACCTCTCAGGGGAAAGCAGCAGCAGCCAGTCTTGTTGCACCATGGTCAGTTCTACTGCAGAGGGAGGGGTAAAAAGTACACCAGGGCAATAGTTATAGGGGACTCAATTGTAAGGGGAACAGACAGGCATTTCTGTGGTTGCAAACGAGACTCCAGAATAATATGTTGCCCTCTCTGGTACTAGGGTCAAGGATATCTCGGAACAGGTACAGGACGTTCTAAAGAGGGAGAGTGAACAGCCAGTGGTCGTGGTACGCATCAGTAAAAAAGGGGATGAAAGGCAGAATACAGGGAGCTAGGAAGAAAGTTAAGAAATCGGACCTCAAAAGGTAGTGATCTCAGGATTACTACCAGTGCCATGTGCTAGACAAAGGAGAAATGACAGGATATACTAGATGAATACATGGCTGCAAAGATGGTGTCGGGGGAGGGTTTCAGATTCCTGGGACATTGGGACCAGCTCTGGGTGAGGCGGCACCCGTACAAATTGGACGGGTTACACCTCGGCAAGACCGGGACTGATGTCCTACAGGGAGTGTTTGCTACAGTGGTTGGGGAGGGTTTAAACTAATATGCCGGGGGATGGGAACCTATGTAAAGAGTCAGAGAAGGCAGCAGCAAGGACAAAATCAAAAGCTAGAAAAGGGGATAAGAAAAGTGACAAGGTGAGAAACCAAGGACAAGATTCAAACAGGGCTATTGAGATAAATAAGGAGGCAAATACCGTTAAGAAGGACAAGCTTAAAAGATAAAGGCTTTGTGTCTTAATGTGCGGAGCATCTGCAGTAAAGTGGTTGAACTAATCGCACAGATAGATGTAAACGGGTACGATATAACTGGGATTACAGAGACACGGCTGCAGGGTGACAAGGGATGGGAACTCAATGTCTCAGGCTTTTCAGTATTTAGGAAGGTCAGGCAAAAAGGAAGAAGGTGATGGAGCGGCATTGCTGGTTAAAGAGGAAATTAACATAATAGTGAGAAAAGATATAGCTCTGACAATGTGGAGTTTGTATGAGTAGAGTTGAGAAACAGGAAGGGGCAAAAAACATTAGAAGGTATCAAATACAGACCCCCAAACTTCAGTGATGTCAAGAATGGCATTAAACAGGAAATTAGAAATGCATGTGATAACAGAATGTCTGTGATCATGGGTGACTTTAAACTGCACATAGATTAGGCAAATCAAATTAGCCACAACGCCGTAGAGGAGATCCTGGAGTGTGTACGGGATGGTTTTCTTGACCAATATGTGGAGGAACCAACCAGACAGCAGGCCATCTTGGACTTGGTGCTGTCTACTGAGAAGGGAATCATTGCCAATCTAGCTATGGGAGACCCCTTGGGGAAGAGCAGCAATAACATGATAGAATTTTTTTTATCAAGATGGAGAGAGAGGTTGTTGATTTGGAGACTAGGGTGCTGAATCTTAATGAAGGAAACTACGAGGCTGAGAGGCGCGAGTTGGCCTTGATAGTTTAAAGAGAGTTACTTAAAGGGATGACAGTGGATAGGAAATGGCAAACATTAAAGGAATGCATGGGGGAACTGCAACAACTGTTTATTCCTGTCTGTCGCAAAAACAAAACAGGTAAGAGGGCCAATCCATGGCTTACGAAGGAAATAAGAGATAGCACCCAATCCAAGGAAGAAGCATACAGACTGGCTAAGATAAATAATAAATCTGAGGATTGGGGACAGTTTAGAATTCAGCAAAGAAGGACCAAGAGATTGATTGTGAAGGGGAAAAGAGAGTATGAAAGTAAGCTTGCAGGGAACATAAAGACTGATGCTAAGAGTTTCTTTTGGTACATGAAAAGAAAGAGATTGGTAAAGACAAATGTAGGTCCCCTACAGACAACTGGGGGCATGTATAACAGGGGGCAAAGAGATGGCGGAGGAACGGAATACAGAAATTGGTTCTATCTTCACAAAAGAGGACACAAATCAGATATCAGAATTGTCGGAGAAGGCAAGATTTAATGAGAGGGAAGAGCGGAGGCAGATCAATATTAGTAAAGAAATGTTGCTGGGAAAATTGTTGGGATTGAAGGCCGATAAATCCTCAGGGTCTGGTAATCTACATTCCAGAGGACTTAAGGAAGTAGCTCTAGAAATAGAGGATGCATTAGTAGTCTATCAGGATTCTATCAACTCTGGAACAGTCCTAGCAGATTGGAGGGTGGCTAATGTCAAACAGTTAGACCCATATTACATCAGCTCCCTGCAACAGCCCTATTGATAAAAACATTGATCAGTGGAATACAAAACTGGAAGGTTCCAAGTTTGATCCCAAGTCTACATAGTGACTAATATAAAATTGTGCACCAGTGAGACTTGTACAGCGGTTTTCAGTATTCTCCTTTTCTTACAGAAAAAAGTGGAGTTTCTGCACCTGATCACAAAACAGTGACATCTGCTGGTAGGCAAGCCTGTTGTCAGTTGAATCAGGATCAAATGTAATTCTGCAACCTTTCAAGTTCAACCAGCTAGCACATGTTTTACAGCATTTTACGTCCATGTGAAGAATATTTGCATAAAATTTGTATTTTAAAACAGACTGTGCATTACACACAAGTTAGGAGCAGAGACAGGCCATTAAAGGTCCTCTGCCATTTAATAAGATCACGGTTGCGCCGTTTGTATTTTGAATTCCACATTCCCATCTATCCCCAAAAGCTTTTAACTCCCTTTCCTGTTAAGAATCTACCTAGCTTGCTTAAAAATTTTCAATGGCCAACACCTCCACCACCTTCCGAGGCAGAGAATTCCAAACACTCAAAAAGCATTTCTTTTCAACTTGGTGCTATAAGACAATCCCATACGTTTTAAAGTGCCCCCAGATCCGGACTCTCACACGAGAGAAAATATCTTTTCCACATTCACCTTGTCAAGACCATTCGTGACTTAATATCCTTCAATCAGGTCATCCCTCGATCTTCTAAACACCAGTGATTACAAGCCCAGTTTGTCTGGCCTTTCCTCATAAGACAACTTATTTCAGGTGTCAATCTAGTAAACTACCTCTGAACTGCCTCCAACAAATTGCCATCCTTCCTTAAACGGTTTATAAATTAATTTGAAAGAAAAATGTACGTAAACATTTCCTTGCCATATCTCAAATTTCTCCAATGTCCTGCACACCCAATAAATTCCATTCATTGTGCATACGTTGTTTTATATATGAACAAATGTGCAGCTATTTGACATCCAGTAAATAAGACATCTTAAAGAGCAGTGAATTTAATTATAAACTAATTGGTTTTTCAGGGTGCTGGTTGAAAAACTTAACCTAAAAAAGCTTCCAATCACATATTTACTCCAACACCAAGATGACCCTTTTATTTTGATAATGTTGCACCACGCCCTACTTTGGCACATTTAATCGCTGAAATTCTCATGCATGCCTTGGTTACCTCAGAATTTGACTGTGGCAAAGCACATTTGGCCTGTCTCCCATGTTCTATACAAGGTAAATTTAAGGATATCCAAAATTCAACTGCCTGTGTCCCACTCACATGAACTCCTGTTCATCCATAAACCCGTGCTCATGGGCCTACATGAGTTCCTCGATAAGGAATGCTTTCATTTAAAATTTTCATCCATGTTTCCAAATTCTTCCACAACTTCATTTTGGTAATCCTTATTACTTTCTTCTGGCTCCAAAAACCCTCCAAGATAGCTTGGCCTCTTCAGCATTTGATTTTATTTGCTCCACCATTGTGGTTGTGCTTTCAGGTGTCGAGGCCCTAACATCTCTCAATCTCTCCCGAAACCTCTGCCTCCTCCTTTCCTGAAGATATCTGACATATTGACCAAGAATTTGGGCATGCGGCCCAATATCTTGTTATGTGGCTTGACACTAAATTTTGCTTTAATGATGTTCCTGTCAAATGCTTTGGAACATTTAATTTGTATTGATGGTGCTATACAAACTCAAATGTTACTACTGAATATTCATTTAGATATTAAAATAAATCTCTCTGTTCTTCTTCAAATAGTAGCACAGGATCTTACAAGATTACAACGTCGAGCCGCATTGGAGGAGCTCACTGGGGCAGTCACATGAGTTAAAGATTTTTTTCAAGTACGTAAAATTCCCAATTTACCTCTCTTTTAGGCCAAGGTTGGCTGAAAGCGCAGATCAGGTGTCTGTACTTAACAGAAATTATTTATCACAGATAAACAATTATGAATTGTCAGTTAGGGATTAGCTCAATTAATTAAATCCTAATCCGCATATTCCTTCTCCCTTACACACACACAGCCCCACCAACACCCATTGAGAAAACGTGGAAAACAGTTCAGTGGTCTCTGTTTACCGGAATGTTGCTTCTCTGTCTTCCTTTCCCTAATGCTCCATTCGTTTGCAAGAGGCACAGGGCTCATTTATAAAAGCTGCCTGTGGAGGTACTAGCAGCAGAAACATTCATAACATTTTAGGAGTATTTATGTGTTCTAAGGCATACAAGGATATGGGCCAAATGGATTAAAATAGTTAAGCAGTTGTTTTTCTTTAAACTGGTGCAGGCACAATATTGTGTAATTGTGTAATTGTGAACTTTTCCACGAGAAGATCTTAACAGCTGCAATGTACACAAAGGCACAATTTAATCAATATTAACTCTTGCACACAATTCTCAAAATTGACTTTTGCTGCTTGCATTTTCCACTTATTATTTATGCACAAGTACTCAACAGGACACACATTTTAGAATTACTCTGTAGACACTTTGAATCTGGAAAGGAATTATACCCAAACAAATGGTAGATGTTTGAATGATAACAAGGGCCTCACAGGGAGAAAACCAGTCTAACAGAGGAAACAAAGCTTGAACTGATCTTTGAAATAAATTTAGGCAAGGAGGAGTTTGGCTGACCTAGCTACAAGATGAGGTTCAATTGCTCCCTGGTTATTCTCTCATTATCAACTTACTAAAAGTTCGCAGAATAGAATCTCAGTTATAAGAATTAAATGAACATTCCTCAGGGTCTACTCGAAGCCAACTGCATGCACCAGTGCCTTCAGAAACCAAGTAAGCTACAATTCCATGTGCCTGTATTAGATCATGGAGACTGCTTAAGTGAACTTTTTAAATTACGTATCTTTTTACTTTTGATTTTTTCCTTAACTAACTGTTTGTCTGTCTTTGTGTAAGTGGAGGCTAGAATTAAAGAGGATTGGTGTTAAATCATAGACATTGATTATTGTTTAACTTTGCTCTACTAAAGCTACTGTACTATTAATAAATTGTTAAATCTTTTGTTTAAGCTATAAACCTGGTGTCTGTATCTTTATGCACAAAGTCTGATACTGGTTATGAACCACTGGGGTCAATTTTGAGGGTCATCGAATGTTTTAATTTTACTAAATTGGCAAATGCAGGTAAACAGGGGATAATCTGATTTAGCTGTCTACCTCCATGGTATAACAAACTAAGAATTTCATATTCCAATATACTCCTCTACGGCATCCTATCTTTGTAACATTTTACTCTTTGTAACATTAAGCTTTTCAAGACACTGTTCCCCACATCCAAAATTTTACCGAGACTTATTAATTGTGCTCACTGAAGTACATTGGCTTCCAGTTGATTATAACATAGATGAGAATCTTAAAATCATCGTTTTCAAAATCCTTCACAAGATTACCTTTCACCACCTCTAACCTCAACTAGCCTTATAGTCCTCAGAGATCTCTACAGTCCTCCAATTCAGCCTGCTTGTGTATCTCCAATATTAATCACTCCACCACTAGTCAAGCTTTCAGCTGTCTGAAATTAAGCTCTGTAAATCTCCCTCTCTACCACTCTTTCCTTCTCTAAAACTTACATCTTTGACAAAGTTTTTGGACCTCTTCCTTGATACTTTATATAATTTAGTGTCTAACTTTGTTTGAGGTTTTGCCTTAGCGCATTACTGCATTTAAGATGCGGTATAAATGCAAGTTACATATTTCCAATGAAATGCAATATCTTCTGACTACCTGATTTAATACTTTAGTTAACCCAACAGTTAATTAAATTGAGTTGATAGTTCTACTCAACTTGTCTAACAAAAAGGTGAAAGACACAGAGTATAAGTTTGTCTTGTCATTTTGTGGAAAACTGCGATCTAAAGCACTCGAAATATCACCAATAGCTTTAGTGACACTGCTTTAAAAAATAAACATAATAAGAAGTTTGGCATTTTACCTTTCGCTTACACTGATGCCTTTGGCAGTCACGCAACTTGATGCATTTTGTTTCGCACAGGTACTCCTTATGACATGGCAAAATCTTTGAGTGTTTCCCACAACGACATTGTTTTTCCACTTCCTGAAAGTCAAAATCAAACAATTAAGAATACTACATTAGAAAATTTTTCAGGATGGCAGAGGGGCAGGATAGTGGCGTTTGGGCTCGCAGCCCCTCCGTTCCCTCTCACGTGACTGACCACACCCTTTTTTAAAGTTTTATTTTATTTTTCTTCATTTGAATCAATTTCATTTTTCTCTTCTCTCTGCGGCCGCAATGGTGGAAAGAGGTATGCTGTTGAGCAGTGCATCCAGTCTATTCCTTGCACATTTTAATGTATTTCCATAAATACACGTAACAATAAACTATAAAGAAAATTAAGTATTTTCCTTACTGTCGATTATTTTTCACTTTTTCTGAATGTCTTGAAGGTAACAACATTTATAGCAAAGACTTTTTTCAGAATTGGGAAGACATTCTTGACTATATTACACAGGTATTTTTTTCCAGTATAATGACCACATTCCGGTCTGAATGTTGAGCATTAGGAATATTCTGGTAATATTATTTTTTTAATCTAAATGTCAATTTCTTGGAAAGTTCACAGTTATTGTTTTCATTTTTTGGACACAAAGTTACTGATGCGTACTGTGCTGTCTAAATTTATATAGATTTCTTTCAATGATTTTCAAAACGTTGTGCATAGATTACTTAATAAAATTGTGGTACATTGATAGTTTATATGAACTTTAAAAATTCACCCTGTGTGGTCTCCTGATTTTATCAAAAGGAACACAAATTCCTTGAATAACCTTTTACAATGCACACTATCAAACCGAAATATGAGTTGTAAGTACTTTATAAATCAGTTCTTTTTATGAACACATCTTAGGATATTAAAATATGATATTATAATCTTAAATGTAGACAGGTGCTTCACGATATTTCATTACATTAAATAGGTTTGGCTGCACAAACTAAAATAACCCTAGATGTTCGAAAGTTTAAATGGCAATTATCCAAAAGGAAACCTTTATTTATGCTTCAAATAAGATGTTATGTTTCGCCATTCACATCAAGATGCATTAAAAATAGCTCTTTCTGAACAAAGGAATCATCATAATTTGACAACTAAAAAACACAAGTTCTATATTCTGCTACTTAGGTTAATACAAGGCATTGATTTTCACTACAGCTTTATCAGATGGATTTTCAGCTCCTTCAACTTCACCCAGTTACCATGTCTTATAGAAATCCTATAGCCTAGCATTGACAGTGGTTACTCAAATCACTTCATTTGAATTCTCCTACATAGCATAGCTGTGCAAATCAGTATGCTTTCATCTTCTCAACTTAGGGAAACAAAATACATCCCAAGTTCCTCTAAAGCTCCAATCTTTCCTCCGTTATTGCCTCCAAAGTTCTGTTTTCTCCATTGTTTAGTTTCAATTTCATTGTCCCCATCTCCCAGAATAAAAATTATCTTCTCGTTCTCTATTTGGTACAAACATCATCTCTCCATTTCAACCCCTTTTTCTTAAGGGGGAAGAGGTGTTACGAAGTTGTGTGGAATATTCCTGAAATGGAAGGCAAGAATTTAGAATTTGTTGGTAAAAATGATAGTGAGGAAAAGTAGTGCATGGTCTCTTTAAGAGACTGTGCTTTGTCTGGGCTTGAAAGTTTACAGGTCCTGTACAGACAGCCCTAAAATTGAAATGAGTGTATCAAAAGGCCTGACAATTGGCAGGTAAGACAGCAGTTTTGTTCTGGTACTGAGACAAATTTGAATTTAGCCAATTAATTTAAACCAAGCACCTAAATACAGAAAATCAATTGAATTTAAAACTGATGGTTTTCACAACCTGAAACCAATCATTTAAGAAATTGATGTGTCATCGGGAGAATGGTGGGGGGGTATATAAGTTGAGGGTTTTTGCAAGTCCAGATGATAGCCAACTGTCATTGAGGGGAAAGCAAGCCCACCATCTGATAAACAAGCCCCAAGTTCTCACAAGAAATCGCTAAGCTCTCTAAGAAAGCACCATCTATCCGAAAAAGGTACCATGGCATTTTAGCTCAAGGTCCTTCCTGAAGAAATTACAGAGCAAAACATCCCTGACAGCAGAATCAGTGGAAGGAAGGCACTTGTGGTGTAACGGAGAAGGCGGAGCGTTCCAGAAGACGCAATCTGTGCAAATTTGGACAGATTAAGTTTTATTTTACTGCGGTCTTTTAATTGGGTTTATATAAATGGGACTGGTGTTTATTTAAACAGCATTCCAGTAGAATTTAAGCCAGTTAGGGGGTAGTTGGTAGTCTAGGGGGGAATTGTTCGGTTTGTTAATAAGTCTGTTAATTTGTTCATTGCTAGGGTTTAATAAATAAATAGTTACTTGTTACTTATAAAGTGGATATCAGAGACTTTCTTTCCTTTAACCAATCTTTTAACAGATTACGAAGGGAGAGGTGAGCTTCTCTGGGTGTTTCAGATTTAATTATTAGAAGGGAACCTCTACTTCTGTCATAACGGATAAACTGAAATACAAGCCCCAATCTATCAGAGGGGTTTAACTTTCCTCTTCTCCATAACAAGTCACTGTGGACATGCCAAATTTCCTTAGCCTTCTGAGTGTTGGTGTGCTTTGACTGCAGCGTCAACATGCAGAGACCCAGGACAGACTGTTGGTGATATTTACTCCCAAGGACTTGAAGGCCTTGACCATCCACGTCAGCACCACTGAAACAGACTGAAGTGTATCTCCACTCCACTTCCTGAGGTTGATGACCAGCTCCTTCCTTTTGCTGACATCGAGGCCGTGACTTCACACCATGCCATTAAGTTGTCTCTCTTTTCTGTACTCTGTCTCATCATTGTTTGAAATCTGACCCACTATTGGTGTCATCAGCAAGTTTGTAAAACGAGATAGCGCTGAATTTGGCCACACGGTTGTGAGAAAGTATAAAGGAGTACAGTAAGGGGCTGAGTATGCAGCCTTTTGGGGTACCTGTGTCGAGGATGTGGAGGGGGTGCTGTCACTATCCTTACCGATTACAGTCTGCGGTCAGGAAGTGGAGGACCCAGTTGCAGAGGGGGGAGCACAGTCCTAGCTCTAAGAGTTTGGTGATGAGAATGGTTAGAATTATGGTGTTGAAGGCAGAGCTAAAGTCAATCAATAGGAGTCCGTCAGAGGTGTTCTTGTTATCCAGATATTCCAGGGAGGTGTGAGAGACCAGGGAGATGGTGTCTTCTGTGGACCTACTGCGACATTAGGCAAATTGTAGTGGATCAAGGCACTTCATAACAATCGATGTCAGAGCGGTGGTTGTCATTAAAGATAAGTTGCCTCATTTTTCTTTGGCATCAGCATGACTGTATTCTTCTTGAAGCAGCTGGGAACCTCACATTATAGTGAGGAGAGGTTAGAGATGTCTGCAAATATTTTCATTAATTGGTCCAATCAGGATCCGAGTTCAGGACTGGGAGCTCCATGAGGGGGAGTTGCTTTGCGTGGCTTCACGCTCAAGAACGCCGACCTGACATCTGCGACTGTGAACGTGGGTATAGGTACACCATAGACCGTCAGGTCTGGTGACATCATTTCACTGACCTCCTCTTCAAAACAAGCATAGAACGTACTGAGCACACTGGGGAGAGATGCATTGTCGTCAGGGATTATGCTCAACTGGGTATATAACTCAGACGGTTATATCATGTAAGCCTTGCCACAGTTGACATATGCTCATGTGGTTAGTCTGGGGCTCTAGTTTAGTCTGGTACTGTCTCATGGCATCCCTGGTGACTTTGGGAAGGTCGCACCTAGATTTCCTGTGTAGGTCAGGGTCACCACATTAGAATGCCTCAGACCTGGACATCTCCGCTCCCTCTGCTCCCACCCAAACCTCACTATCAAACCCGCATACAAGGGGAGGCCCAGTAATGGTATGGCGACCTGACCTTTAACAGCTGACGCAGGGTGCCAATCTCTGACACCTCCTCCTACCATCCCCTCAATCATGAACCCACCCCTTACCACCAAAACATCATCTCTCAAACCATCCACAACCTCATCATCTGAAGTGACCTCCCGCCCACAGCCTCCAACTCATCATTCCCCAACCCCGCACCGCCCGTTTCTATCTCCTTCCCAAAATCCACAAACCTGAGTGTCCTGGTCGACCCATTGTCTCTGCCTGCTTCTGCCCCACTGAACTTATCTTTGCTTACCTTGGACGTTGAACAGTTTTTCCGCCGCCTCCGCACTTACTTCTTTAGTCGTGAGCTGAACCCTCCCCCTACTGACCCCTTCTCCCACCTCCTGGACACCACCCCAAGGCCTCCTACCCTCCCTCGACCTCTTCATCTCCAACTGCCGTCGCGACTTCAATCGCCTCAAACTCTCCACCCCTCTCACCCACTCCAACCTCTCCCCCACAGAACGTGCAGCCTTCCGCTCCCTCTGCTCCAATCCCAACCTCACCATAAAATCCGCGGACAAGGGAGGCGCAGTTGTAGTATGGCGAACTGACTTCTACATCACCGAGGCCAGACGCCAGCTCTCCGACACCACCTCCTAGGTCATGACCCCACGCCCGACCACCAAAACATCATCTCCCAAACCATCCACAACCTCATCACTTCAGGTGACCTCCCACCCACAGCCTCCAACTTCATCATTCCCCAACCCCGCACTGCCCATTTCTATCTCCTTCCCAAAATCCACAAACCTGAATGCCCTGGTTGACCCATTGTCTCCGCCTTCTCCTGCCCCACTGAACTCATCTCCACTTATCTCGACTCCAGTTTCTCCCCCTTGGTCCAGAAGCTCCTCACCTACGTCCGTGACACCACCCACGCCGTCCACCTCTGCCAAAACTTCCGATTCCCTGGTCCCCAACACCTCATCTTTACCATGGACGTCCAGTCCCTACACACTTGCATTCCCCATGCAGATGGCCTAAAGGCCCTCCACTTCTTCCTGTCCCGCAGGCCCGACCAGTCCCCCTCCACTGACACCCTCATCCGCTTAGCTGAGCTCGTCCTCATCCTTAACAACTTCTCCGTCAATTCCTCCCACTTCCTACAGACAAAGGGGGTGGCCACGGGTACCCGCATGGGTCCAAGCTATGCCTGCCTCTTTGTAGGATACGTGGACCAATCCCTCTTCCGAAGCTACACTGGCCCTATGCCCCACCTCTTCCTCCGTTACATCGATGACTGTATCGGTGCCGCCTCGTGCTTCCACGAGGAGCTCAAACAGTTCATCTACTTCACTAATACCTTCCACCCCAACCTTAAGTTCACCTGGACTATCTCCGATACCTCTCTCTCCCCTTCCTGGACCTCTCTGTCTCCATCTCTGGCATCCACCTGGAAACCGATATCCATTTCAAGCCTACCGACTCCCACAGCTACCTAGAATACAACTTCTCCCACCCACCTTCCTGCAAAAAGGCCATCCCCTATTCCCAATACCTTCGCCTCCGCCGCATCTGCTTCCGAGATGAGGCATTCCATTCCCGGACATCCCAGATGTCCTCGTTTTTCAAGGACCGCAACTTCCCCTCCACAGTGGTCAAAAATGCCCTCGACCGTGTCTCTCACATTTCCCGCAACTCATCCCTCATACCCGCTACCCGCAATAACAGCCAAAACAGAATCCCCCTCATCCTCACGTACCACCCCACCAACCTCCGGATCCAACGCATCATCCTCTGACACTTCCGCCACCTGCAATCTGACTCCACTACCAAAGACATTTTTCCCTCCCCACCCTTATCTGTTTTCCCGAGGGACCACTCTCTCCGTGACTCCCTTGTCTGCTTCATACTCCCCACCAGCCCTACCACCCATGGCACTTTTCCCTGCAACCGCATCAAATGCTACACCTGCCCTTACACCTCCCCCCTCATCCCCATCCCAGGCCTCAAGAAGACCTTCCAAAACAGACGTTCACCTTCACATCTGCTAATGTGGTATACTGTATCCGCTGTTCCCGTTGTGGCTTCCTGTACATCAGGTAAACCAAGAGAAGGCTTGGGGACCACTTTGTGGAACACCTACGCTTGGTTCGCACTAAACAACTGCACCACCCGGTCGCGAACCATTTCAACTCCCCCTTCCACTCCTTGGACGACATGTCCATCCTGGGCCTCCTGCAGTGCCACAACGATGCCACCCGAAGGTTGCAGGAACAGCAACTCATATTCCGCTTGGGAACCCTGCAGCCCAATGCTATCAATGTGGACTTCACAAGCTTCAAAATCTCCCCTCCCCCGACCGCATCCCAAAACCAGCCCAGCTCGTCCCCGCATCCCTAACCATTCCATTCCTCCCACCTCAAGCCCCACCCCATCTCCTACCCACTAGCCTCATCCCGCCTCCTTGACCTGTCCGTCCTCCCTGGACTGACCTATCCCCTCCCTAACTCCCCACCTACATTCACCTTTACTGGCTCCAACCCCACCTCTTTGACCTGTCCTCTCCACCTATCTTCTCCTCTATCCATCTTCTATCCGCCTCCCCCTCTCTCCCTATTTATTTCAGAATCCCCTTCCCCTCCCCCATTTCTGAAGAAGGGTCTCGACCCGAAACGTCAACTTTCCTGTTCCTCTGATGCTGCCTGGCCTGCCGTGTTCCTCCAGCTCCACACAGCGTTACCTCCGATTCCAGCATCTGCAGTTCTTGCTATCTCCGAGTTATGTGGATCTTCCAGTTCATCCATGGTCATGACTCAGAATTTGCCTCAACAACAAGGAGACTTTGCTAGCAAAGGAACTGATGTTAGTCAGTTCCTCAACAATGATATACTCCATTCAGATCATGATTTAAAAGAAACAGCAGCAAATCTGGCAGCCCAGAAATTTAATTTGTCAGAGAGGATCACTATTGAGCAGGTTAGAATCTGCTAATTCTGCAGCAAGTCACACACCCCTGATTCCTCAAATACTACCTCCATCAACAAGGCACAAATCAAGAGCGAGATGGAATATTCGCCGTTGCCTTGATGTTTGCAACTTAATAAACTCAACAAACGTGACACCAACCAGGACAAAGCCACCTGGTTGATTGGCATGCCATCAATATCCTCAACATTGACTTCCTTCACTGATGTGCAGTGACAGCAGTGTGCACCACCTACAAGCTAAGCTTCAGCAACTCAACAAGTTTCAGTAGTACTTCCAAACCCATGACCTTTGCCACTAGAAGGACAAAGCTAAAGCATGTTCAGGAACACCACTATTTTCAAGGTCCACTCCAAACCACACAATATCCTCAATTAAAACCAAAAGAACTGCGGATGTTATAAATCAGGAACAAAAACAAAGTTGCTGGAAAAGCTCAGCAGGTCTGGCAGCATCTGTGAAG
>NC_063332.1:79586290-79598486 GCF_021869965.1 Rhincodon typus
TGTTTTTGCACACAATATCCTGACTTGGAACTATAATATCTGTTCCTTCACTGTCACTGGGTCAAATCATTCTAACATCATTCCTAGTCATGGGTGCACTGGCATTATATGGGCTACAGCAATTCTAGGCAGCAGCTTAGAACCACTTTCTAAAGGACAATTAAGCACAGGCAATTCATCCTGTGAATGAAAAAAAAGACTTAAATCACATTAAGATCAAATTGATGCTGGAAAATACTTATGGCAGAAAGGGAGAAGACAGCAAGCCTTTCCCAAAGTTCATGTTCATAAAAAATATTTCATGAAGATACTTCCACATAAATAATAAATAAAATTACAATCAACAAGTTGATGCATGCTTTTACCTGTCTACAGGTTTCACAAGGTCCACGGTGGCAACGCATTGAACATCTATGAAGGCCACATGCCAATGGTTTGTCACAAGTATCACCACAAGTTGGTATGTCCTCTGTACAGGGCAGTGCAGACTCTAGATAAAGTATTAAATACTTTAGTGTTTCTAGATTTTACCACAAAAATAATAATGTAAATCAGATAAAAAGTATTAAGGAATTTTGAATTTTTGCAATTCTGTGTAAACAAATCTTCTGAGGTAAACAGAAATAAACAAACAAATTCTGCTAACCTTGAGAAGTTTAAAGAATTCAATGACTTGTGTCAAATTACAGGATTTTGCAAGGCACAGGACAATATAACTGATATTTTCTTCGGTTTCTGAAAGGCTTGCAAAGCCTCATGCAGTCCTTGTAGAAAACTAGAAAATATGAAGTACTCAGATAAATCTTGGAGCTAATAAGTCTACCATTTGCAGAATAGCAAGGAGAATGAATGCAGCAATTTACAGTCTCAACTCTGAGCCAAATTGGATGTTGAAGCTGTGAACAATCTGGTTCGACCCATAACAGTGATTAGGGAAAGAAACAGTCCGTGGTAAGAATATCAAACACGAAGTTAAAACTGAATATTATCATCATTTCAGATTTTCCCAGTTTTACAATGCATAAAATTATACAAGCATAACACAAAGATAAGAGATGGTTCAAGGGAGTACATGGAGAAATAAACTTGTATAATATCAGTCAACATTGCATGGAATTCATCCCACAGTGTCAGGGTAGGAAGAGTAATCATTGGTGGGGATGTTGGATCAAAAATTGGATAGATAAAAATGGACAAAGCTGGGGAAGACAGTTAGAACTTTTTATATCAGAAGCACCCTGTTGTAGAGCACATAATTATGCTCAACTTTGTGATGCTGTGCTTAATCAATTTGCACAAGGACTGAAAAACTTATTTATTGTGCAAGATGGAAAGCTTTAGCAACATAGCTCTCGTTTCAGTGATGCCCATTGCAAATAGCCCATTTTCTACTATAACTATATAAACACAGAATTTGTAACCCAACCAGACTGCTCAAAGTGTCAAGAGAAACCTCATGCACAAGTTCATCTCACACGACCTTGGTTGGATGTGAAATGCTTTCACAGTTCTTAGGTGGTCTGATATTTGCCCAAAACAAAGACCAACTTTTCTACAGAATATTACTGAACTGAAATCAGGTTCTATAGAGCATATTACGCCATATACATGGATGGCTGGAGGTAAAAAATAAACTTTAGATACTTTTTAAATATCGTAATTTACCAGCCTCTACCACTTCCTCTGACAACTCATTCCATACATACATCACCCTCTGTGTGAAAAAGTCGCCCCTTAGGTTGCTTTTAAATCTTTCCCTACTCATCTTAAACCTATGCCATCATTTTGGACTCCCCTACCCTGGAAAAAAGACCTTGGTATTCACCCTATCCACGTGATTTTAAAAACCTCTAGAAGGTCACCCCTCAACCTCCAACACTCCAGGGAAAATAGCCCCGGCCTATTCAGACTCTCCCTATAGCTCAAAACCATCAATTTTGGCAAAACCTTTAAATTTTTTCTTCACCTCTTCAAGTGTAACATCTTTCTTGTGGCAGGGGGGCCAGAAATGAACACAGTATTCCAAAAGTGGCCTAACCAATGTCTTGTACAGCTGCAGCATGATTACTCAACTCGTATACTCAATGCACTGTTCAATAAAGGTAAATGAACCAAACACCACTTTCACTATCCTATCTACCTGTGACTCTATCATTTATATAAATGACGAAAAGCAGGGGACCCAGCACCAAGTCTTGCAGCACACCACTGATCACAGGCCTCCAGTTTGAAACACAACTCTCCATCATCACCCTGCTTCCTACCTTCAAACCAATTTTGTGTCCAAATGGCTAGCTCCCCCAGATTGCATGTGATCTAACCTGTCTAACATTCTACCATGCAGGAACTTTGGTGAACATCATTTAGACAATGTCCACTGCTCTTCCTTTATCAATCTTTTGTCACTTCTTCAAAATGCTCAATCAAGTTAGTGAGGCCTGATTTCCCACACGTAAAGCCAAGTTAACGATCTCTAATCATTCGTTGCCTTTAAAGAAAATACATGTAAATCCTGTCCCTCAGAATCCCCTCCAACAATGCACCCACCACTAATATCAGGCTCACAGGTCTATGTTCCCTGGCTTTTCCTTACCACCTTTCTTAACTAACAGCACCACATTAGCCACCCTCCAGTCTTCCATCACCTCACCTTTGGGTATCAATGATACAAATATCTCAGCAAGGGACCCAGCAATCACCTCTCTAGCTTCCCACAAAGTTCTACATCTTAAGCATTATAGCAGGAATACTGGCGCACGTGGCATTTGCAGTATCCAGTGCCTCCAACCGTTTCTTGATATCACCAGGTGCTGTCTTAGGATTTGAACCCATTTCCCCAGGACACTAGCCAGGGCCTCTGCATTACCAGCCAGTGATTTACTGCTATCCCACTATCTCACAAGAACCTATTGCATTCTTAAAGACACTCAATGAGTTGGCCTCTACAGCCTGCAGAGGCAACATGTTCCTTCTCAACTTGGTTCTAAAGAATTAGCCCATTTTTTTCTGGGGCTGACTCTTCAGGTCCTAGTCTCTCACATTAGTGGAAACGCCTTGTCCAGTTCCAGTCTTTCCACGCCTCTCAGTATTCTTTAAGCTCCAATGAGGTCCCCCCTCGTTCCTCTAAATTTAATCAAGGTACAGAGCCAGCGTTCTCAACCACACCTTAAGTGACAGGCCTTTCATCCCACGATCATTCTTGTAAACGTCCTCTGGACCTTCTCCAATACCAGCACATCTCTCCTTAGACATGGGGCCTGAAACTGCTCACAATATTCCAAATGTAGTCTGACCAGAACCTTATACAGCCTCAGCAGTACAGCTCTGCTCTCACATTCTAGCCCTCTCAAAAATGAATTCTGACAGTGGATTTGCCTTCATAAACTCTAACTGAGTTTGCATGCTAATCTTAAGAGAATCCTGAACTAAGATTCCCAAGTTTCTTTGTACTTCAGATTTCCAAAGCCTTTCCCCATTGAGAAAAGAGTTTACGCCTCTATTCTTCCGATCAAAGTGCACTTTCCCACATTGTATTCCATCCGCTACTTTTTTGCCCGCTCTTCTAGTCTTTCCAAGTCCTTGTGCAACCTCCCTGCTTTCTCCACACCACCTTTCGCTCCAAAACGTAGGAAGCATGCCCTCAGTCCCTTAATCCAGATCATTAATGTATAACATGAATAGTTGCAGCTATGGCATAATGCCCAAATAAGATGTCTTTGTGATGTTGGCTGAAGCAGAAATATTGATCCCAGCTACTAAGAGTAACGCCCTATTCTTCAAAATGATCCTGTGTGATCTTTCGTATCCATCCAAACAAGCAGATAGAATCTTGGTTAAAAAACAACACTTTTGACAGTGCAAACACCACTGGAGCATCTGCTTGGTTTTTTGGCTCAAGCCTTCAAAAGAATTTTGAACCTGGAACTTTAAAGGAAAGTGTGCCACCAAATGAGCCCTGCTGACAAACTGCAATAATTATTAGAAATTTGAAAACGTACTAGGTAGTGGATGGATTATTGCAGTTTCTCTGCAGCTGACGCAGTGATACAGGATTAAATTACCACAGCACAGGGAACCTGGAATGATAGTGAGATACCCTGCATTCTAATTGTGAACAAAATAACTTGGAACATAACATTGATTTTTTTTTTTTAAAAAAGAGGCAAAAGCATAATACTGAAAACAAGATAGTACAGACAGCAAATATTTTTTAAATAAACAAAAAATTTTAGATAGATGAATGATATGTGTACACATACTTGACTTCCCACAGGGACAAGCCCTGTATCCTGATCGAGGACAATTTCCACAAGTCCCACGGTGACAGACCTGCTCACATGTATGATTACCACAAGTTAGAGTTCTTCCACACACCTAAAAGCAATAATTTTATGAATTACAAATACAATTTTTACTGACATTTAAATCCTCAAAATTATTTATGTTAACATTGAGAGTTACTGCAGTACATGTTAACAAAAAGTTCCTTCAACATCACCTTCCAAACCCGTAATCTCTATCACCTTGGAGGACAAAAGCAGCAGACCATGGGATCACAGCTCCCTTCAAGATCCCCCTCCAAGACACATTTCCCTGACTTAAAACTATAACTGTTACTCCTTCACTGTGTCAGAAGTCCTGTAATCCCCCCTTCCTTTCAGCACTGTGAATGTTCCTAAACCCACTGCAGCATTTCAAGAAGACAACACATCACCATTATCTTTAAGGTAAGTAGGGATGAGCAATAACTGCTGATCCAGATAGCAATGCCTACAACCCTTCAATGAAAGATAAAAAAAAAATCCTTGAGAAGTTTACAAAGTGGAAACCAGTAAGCTAACCTACTGCAAAAAAAAAAAGAACTGTGAATGCTGGAAATCAGAAATAGCTGGAAAATCCAAGGTAGTCAGGTAGCATCTGTGGAGAGAAAGCAGACTTAACATTTTGGGGCCAGTGAATCTTTTTCAGAACTGTTCTGAAGAAAAGTCACTGGACCTAAAACATTAACTCGGCTTTCTTGCTGTCTGACCTGAGTTTTCCCAGCTATTTCCAATTTTGTTTTTGAAGCTAAATTGTAAGTAGGATCATTTCAGTTTGACCATTTTCAAAAACATTTCTTCCTCCTCCAAATGATTGGGTTAACAAAGCTTGGCAGAGCTATGCACAGTATTGACTGCCCTCTTCTATCTTCAAATTGTGCTCTCTGGTTCGACTCCCTTACAAGAGAAAGCATCCTCTCAGCATCAACCTTGTTAAGCCCTTGAACTTTATATTAATAGACCTAACATTACATGTGGTAACTTAAAAGCACTCTGTAAATGACTACAAGTTGTTCTTAGATAAGAGAAGGTAGATAACAGAATTAATACTGACATTTGAACAGGCCTAAGATGCAGGGCACAATAGTAGCAAGCAGCACTCAAAAATAACAACACTGCCACCTAGGATCACAATTCTTTAAAGTCTGGCACAACAGAACACATGCCTGGGTCAGAGACATGAAGTTGGAACCATGTCGGAAGTAGCTAGCTAAAGTATAGTAGAGGCTGAAAGAAATGGTCACAGAGCAGGTGAGCATCAGAGAGTAATCTGGTTGCACATTGTCGAAATGTTGACGATATCTGCAAAGTGTTTTCAGTCAGTCAATTTAACTAAAACTGGCACTTCACAGGTGAAGAAGCAGCAGCCCCCAGTGGTAAAAATAAATCACTGGAGGCTGCATATTACAAAAAAATTTCTGAAGTTTGCAACTGCATAGCCCAAGTTCTGAACTGATTAATTGTACATATTATTCCCATCCCACAGCAATTTTACACTCATACTGTTAAGTAGCTTTGGATTATCAACCAATTTGCGATCGACTCAGTAGGATCTTATCTCTTTCCAGTGAATGTCTGTCTTTAATTTCCAATTTTCTGATGGATTTCAACAATTGATTATGGGTCAATGATTACAAAGACCATTATTAATTCAGTTGATCTACCTAGCCAATCTATTGTTACTTCAGGTTACCTTTTCACACTGCCACTGCGGACTAGCACACAGCCTCTCAGCTGTTTCCTTCCCACATAAACACCGTTGTCTGCTGACACGGGGACACTCTGGGCAATTACCTAAAAACAAAAAGTAACCAAGTTATAGACGATTTTGAATATATTTCTAAACACAAAAAGGTTTATATACAGATCATGGCACAGCACTCCGTTTTTCTGCCTATTAGAGGTGTAGTTGCCCAATTTTGATCACATGTTCATTCTCTCCAAATTTCTCCTTAAAATCTAACTAGACTTTGAAAGGTACACTCTGCCAAAGGGGCAAGTTGAAAAAAATCATTAAATATGCATATGCTGAGTAACTGCCAAGTTTCTCCAGCACTTCCAGTTTTTATTTAAGATTTCCAGCATACAGAATATTTTGCTTTTAAGTTATGAAATTTTAGATGACATAAATGCAGAACAGTGTGACATAACACAGAATATTGTACTTTCACTACTTCTGGAGCTAAATAGAATAAACAGCACTTCAAGTTTCAGGCAACCATACTTGAACTGAAGTAACAAAAAGTTATTTTCTGAACAGTATAATTTTACAGTACAATTCTACTAGGGCTCATGGTAGAACAATTTTCCCAGCGGCATCAAATCCCAAAAGTGAAAAAGATTTTAAATCTAGCAACCATGAAAAGTTAAAGCAGTACCAAGCTAGATTCACCACAATTACAGGATACCACAGCTATAAGAAAAGAACTTAAAAGGAAGCTATAGTAAATGGGAACTATAATAAAAGAATTTAAAGAAACCTAATAACTGCCAATTGTTCATATTAACAAAACATATCTCAAGGATTTAACCAGAGCTTTATATTTGCGTTCCTGGGTTTTAGTAGGCATCTGAAGGTTGCAAGGGGGCTTGAATGGTATAATGGACCTCCTCATCTTTTCAACACACAGAACTGGGTTCAAATCCAGCCTACACATTTGGAATGAAAACTTAATAGTTTCACTAGTCCACAAAACAAAATCATTTCTAGTAAATAAAGTAGTTCAGATAACTGCACAAAAAGTACAGAAACTTTACAGTAACAGTGAGACTGGAGGAGGCTTTTGGTGGCTTTACCCCACGACAAGCTGTGCTACTGATTCAATACACCTACACTGACATTTCCGACCTTGAATAATTTGGATGAAAACTTGACAAAATACTGTTGATAATGGAAATACAAAATAAAAATAAACATTGCTGGAAATATTCAACAAGTCTGGCAAGACCATACATATGAAATTAATATCACGACAGCCATCAAGGTACGATTTGAAAGATTTTCAGAAAATCTTGTAGTGCCTTGAATTTATAATCTAAATTCAGTTTCAGGTTTTAAGGCAGGATGGCATTGCATTCACCTGTCGAGTTAATTGAAGCCAATGGAGTTATGTCAGCTTAGCTCATCTCAGTTTAGACAGCAGAAAATTCAAAAGAGACATTGTTCCTTGCTGCATTTAAATCGTGCTTCATAAAATAATTTTAAATATTACATAATTCTCCAGAGATTTGTCTTTTCAGAATGTAAGAGACAGAACAGACAGCAAATAAACAGTGAAAAATTACCAAGAACGCTGTTTTATACATATGTCCTATTTGTTTAGGACAGAAGAAACACCTTAGAAATCAATAGTACCATTATCCCCCACCAAATAATATGTTCCTTGTAGTTAATTTTAAAAATAGTTATTCCCAGATGTAAGCACAATGTCACACTTGTACAATGTCTATACAATCCTTCATGCTGCATCTTGATTTATTTGTCCAAATCTTAACTGAACAAACCTCATTTATATGGTTTTAACCAACCTGTATGACATGGATTTTCACATTTATGCTGCCCACAAGTTAATAGCCGGTTGCACAGCTGCTGACAGGACCACCCCTTAGCACTGCAACGTCGGGACACTGGTTTAGCCTTGTTACAGTAGCAGGTTATGGAGACCATCTTTGGACAAGGCGGGCAAGGACCTAAATCAGAAGTGCAAACACTGTTAGACTTATTGCATTGTTTTACTCAATGTTATAAACTATTTGTTAATTCTAAATCACTTTACCAGGATGGCATAAAAGAAGACACTTGTGTCCACATAAAGGCTTGAATTCTTTGTCACAAACTTGGCCACAGGAATGAGGTACCAACCAAGGGTCTGATGGAGGATCTTCAACCTTTCCACAGTAACAGTAATACCTTGTTGGAGTTTGAGACTGTTCATATGGGTGCCTGCATTTAGGACTGAACAAACCAAATAGCAAAATTAATAATTCTGGTTCTCCAACAATATTTATTTTATATGCCGAAAATAAAATTTTAGTGAATTTCACTGTATTATACATTTCTTTTGGCACTATATGCTTTTCAAAAAGACTACAACTAGCAATTCTGCAATAAAAATAATCTGCTGTTATATTGAATGTAAAAGCAAAAGAGGGTTATTAACTTTTAAGACATGCAGAAAGTAAACATTTTTGAAAAAATACATGAACGACTACAATCAATTTAAATTGCATATGTTTTTGGAAAAAATATATGATCAAGTGTTATGCAACTAATGGGCTAAAAGATTAATAAAGTTACAGAGGATTTTGCATTTACGTCAAATGAAGGGGTAAAGTCATACTTCACACTACTGTTCAAATAACTTATTTCATTAACCAAAGACACCATAAAAATCTCAAAATTTAAGCAAATCAGCTTCTAGAGTTTCATATAAGGCTCAACCATAAAACAAGATTGAACACTTCAGATGTTAAATTCAAAAGGTTTATTAAACATTAAGTGGCAGAAATGTAACAAGTTAAAATGATAGAAGACAATGTTCCAACTAATAGTAAAAAGACAATGCTTAATTATGCAGACATATCAACTTTTTCAGATAGTTGACCAAAGCAAAGTGTGATTTAATCCTCTCCCCAACACTGTCTAACAGGTTAACAAATCAGCGTCCTCAAAACCTTCATACTTATACCCTTAAGTCATTTTCTTACCTCAAATCAGCCCAACTGTCAAACACTAATTGGTTAACTTAACTGTCTGTTCAATTATGATTGGTTTCTGACACCTACGAACAGCTTCCTACGTTTGTGAGCATTTTTCCATACAATGTCACAATGGCCTAATTGAAAATTTCCATATCTGATTTTTCTAATAACACTTTAACAGCTTATTCTCTACCCAGTTTGATGAGACTATAAAAGGTCATTCATGAAGTAATTGCTTCAACATTCCTTGGGAATCAGTATTTACAGAGTAAGAAACCAACACAATCTTAAATTGTTATAAAATGAAACAGTGCTGGGACCTTGGTTATTTACATAAATAATCTGAATGTTAGTGTACAAGGCATGATTCGTAAGTTTACAGATGACACAAAATTAGGCGGTAACGTTGATAGTGAAGAAGTTTATCAAAAATTACAGAGGGATCTTGATCAGATGGGAAAGTGGGCTGAGGATTGGCAAATGCAATTCAATACAGACAAGTGTGAGATGTTGAACTTTGAAAGATCAAACCAAGGTAGGACATGTACAGTAAATTGTAAGGTCCTGAAGAGTGTTGTGGAACAGAAGGAAGGACCTAGGAGTACAAGTACATAGTTCATTGAATGCGGCGTCACAGGTGGACAGGGTGATGAAGAAAGCATTTAGCATGTTGTCCTTCATCGTTCGAGGCACTGAGTATAGGAGTTGGGACATTATATTACAGTTGTATAAGTCGTTGGTGTGGCCGCGCTTGGAGTATTGTGCACTGTTTTGGTCACCCTTTTATAGGAAAGACATAGTGAAACTGGAAAGTGCACAAAGAAGATTTACAAGGATGATGCCAGGGACTAGTAGGCCTGAATTATAGGGAGAGGTTGGCCAGAATAGAACATTCCTTGGAACGTAGGAGAATGAGAGGTGACCTTATTGAGGTGTACAAAATCATGAGGGGCACGGATAGGATGAATGCATATAGTCTTTTTCCCAGGGATGGGGAATTGAAAACTAGAGGGTACAGAATTAAGGTGAGAGGGGAAGATTTAAGAAGGACCTGACGGACAACTTCTTCACAGAGTGGTGCGAATATGGAATGGGCTGCCAGAGAAAGTGGTTGAGGCAGGTACAATAGCAACATTTAACAAACTTTTGGATAGGTACATAGATGGGAAGGGTTTAACAGGGATATGGACCAAATGCGGGTAATTGGAACCAGCTGAGAGAGCAGCACGGTCAGCGTGGACCAGTTTGGGCCAAAGGGCCGGTTTCCATGCTGTATTACACTATGACTATATAATTACAGATTTCTGTTAGTTATATGTCCAGCCTTTAATAATACACTTACTGATTATTTCTTATTCTTAAAAAGACTCATAATTGAGGCTTACACTTTATTCAAATCATTTTTGGCTGGTTACAAAACATCCAGTAACTGATTTCAAAAAACGTCTCCTGTGTTAGTCTCAAAATGGCTTATTGGGGGCATGTTAGCTTACTGATCCTTGACTTCCTGACCGCCAACTGCAATCAGTAAGGAGAGGTGACAACACTAGCTCCATAACAATCCTCAACACTGGTGCCCCGCAAGACTATATTCCTTACACACTCACAGTTGTGTAACTGCATTTACGAATTTGCTGATGACACCACCATAGTGGGTTGAATCTCAAACAAAGACGAGACAGACTGCATGGCTTAGTGGCATGGTGTAAAGACAATCTGTTCCTCAATGTCAGCGAAATGAAGGATCTGGTCATCGACTTCAGAAAGCAGAGTGGAGGACATGCCCCTGCCTATAAGAGTGGTGCCGAGATGGAGGTGGTTGAGAGCTTCAAGTTCCTAGGAGTAAATATCACCAATCTACCCTGGTCCATCCATGAAAACCATACAAATCAAGAAAGCACACCAACACCTCAACTCCCTCGGAAGGCTAAGGAAATTTGGCATGTCCACAACGACTGTTACTAATTTTTATAGATACATCATAGAAAGCAACCTATTCAGATGCATCACAGCTCAGTATAGCAACTGAAAACAACAAATGCTAGAGATCACAGCAGGTCACATAGCATCCATGGAACTGTTCTGCTCAAGACCGCAAGAAATTACAGGAATTTGTGAAGACAGCCTGGTCCATCACAAAAACCAGCCTTCAGTCCATTGACTCCGTCTACACTTTCCGCTGCCTCGGCAAAGCTGCCAACATAATCAAAGACCCCTCCCATCCCAGTTATACTCCCTTCCACCATCTTCCATCCGGCAGAAGGTACAATAGTTTGAAAACACATACCAACAGATTTACAGACAGCTTCTTCCCCACCTGTTGCCAGACTTGTAAATGGACTTCTCACAAGTTAGAGTTGATCTTTCTCTGCACCTTCTCTGTAGCTGTAACAGTATATTCTGCTTTCTGTTCTATTACTCTGATATACTTATGTAACATATGATTTGTCTTACTAGCACACAAAACAACACTTCTCACTATTTTGGCACAAGTGACAATACCAAATCAAATCAAAGTAATAACCAAACCACAGAAATAGTTAAGTTGTTCTTAAGTCAAAATAAAAATATTAGTATACTTAAAACTTTTAAAAAATCTTAACCACTGGAATCAGGCCATTTGGCACATCAAGTATACACCAACCCTCCAAAGAGCATCCCATTTTTAAAATTGTCAATTGCATTCACTTTGGAAAGATATTCATTTCTGGTCAAATTGATCAAACCTCTCCAAAGATTATTACAATTCCGCACAGTAATCTCACATGTAACAAGTGAATATTTACATCATAGAGAACTAAGGGGAAAATCTCCAAGCAGGATTACTAAGCAAATATTTTCCAGTCATTAGAATGGGTCCAGAGAGATGTTTATAAGATACCTGAGATAAGTTTTGTCATATTGTAAAGATAGTATCTTTTTATTTTTCATTGTGGACTGAAGTGGGAAAGTTTCCATTCTGAAGAACAAAGATTGCTAAAGGCAATAACCTGACACTCATTGTAAGCACTCTTTACATTGCTGCAATTTCAAACATTAATAGAAAGTGGTGCAGGGCAGGATCCAAGGATACATACAAATGGAGATTCAGCTGACAACAATTAGCTGATCGGTCTGTGCATTAGTGACCAGTTATCAAAGACAGAGGCCATCCTTCTGCCAGCAACCATGTAATT
>NC_063332.1:79598496-79621581 GCF_021869965.1 Rhincodon typus
CCTTCTGCCAGCAACCATGTAATTATTTCTCAGGCTGCTGAACAGTTTGGGGAAACGAAAAAGATAAGGGAAAGCTATCCAATCTCCACCAGCTCAAGAACTCTCTTGTTCTCTGCTGTAAAGGCCATTTTATGCCTGAAGAAAACCAGTTTTCCTTCAGAAGTTGTTGTAAGTTGTGACTTTTAATTACGAAGTCAGAGACATTTTAAAAGTGTGACTCAGCCACCCTGTGGCTCTTGCAAACCATTGGAGGTAACTTGAGAAGGCAGGCCAGGGAACAATATGCTGATCAGCACAAAAACCATCTCAGCAAATCATGTGAACAGAAACCATCGAATTGCCTACCTGGTCATCACTCCATCCATAACACCCTTAAATGGGAGAGCGCGAGTGTATTTATCACAGGTTTAGAGATTAAATTAGTAGGAGTTACATGTTCACGCTTCATAATTGTTTGCCTCTAACGAGAGAGTCATTTTGTTTGTATTATGTAGTAATTCTTACGCAGAAGTACAGAAACCTGGCCCATGTTTTCTGTCAACCAGGGTCTTTTAAAAAAAAAAAGAAGTTGATTGGGGGACTTTTGAGAATCTTTAAAATCCTTAGCGATCACTCCCAGCATAGTGGTGCTTGATTTCCAGTGGGGATTGAAATCACTCAGCAATCATTAAGCAAATTACAGATTTGAAAGTGGCAAAAAGTCCATGCAAAACAAAGACAAAGACAACGAAGATGAGATAGAAAAATAGGCCTCAAAGTATATCACACTATTTTAAGATAACAAGGTGTAGAGCTGCCTGGCCTGCTGTGTTCACCCAGCTCTACACCTTGTTAGCTCAGATTCTACAGCATCGGTAGTTCCTACTATCACACTATTTTAAGTTGTTTAACTAGGTCACTGAGTTGGAATTTATAACAAAACCAGAAATTGCTGGCAAAGGTCAGCAGAGCTGGTAGTATCTGTGAAGAGAAATCAGAATTAATGTTTTGGGTCCAGTGATCTTCTTCAGAGTTGATGGCAGCTAGGAAAAAGGTTGTTCTTATGCAGAAGATAGGGTAGTGGGAGGAGATAAGGAGTAAAGAATAGATGGAGATAGAACCCAAGGAGAGAGAAGAACAGATGAACAAAAGGACTAGATAATGATTAGCAGCTATTCATTCTTCTAGGTTAGTGGGGACTATTAGTAGCTAACAATGGGTTGTGTGTATTAGCAAGCCATGTAATAAAAAGACTTGGTGTTGGGGGTTGGGGTAAGGACATGGGAGGTGGTGCCCCAAGCCCTAAAATTGTTGAACTCGATTTTGAGTCCAGAAGGCTCTAAAAGTTCCCAAGGGGAAAATGAGGTTCTGTTCCTGCAACTTGCGCTGAGCTTCGCTGGAACACTGCAACAAGCCTGAGACAGAGATATTGGCCAGGGAACAAGATGGTGTATTGAAGTAGCAGGCAACTGAAACTCAGGGTCTTCTTTTGCAGACAGAGCATAGGTGTTCTGCGAAGCGGTCACCCAGTCTATGCTTCTTTTCCCCAATGTCAAGGAGACCACATTGTGAGCAGCGAACAGAGTAGACAGATTGAGTGAAGCACTACTTCACCTGGAATGTCTGTTTCGGCCCTTGAAGACCGAGGACGGAGGAAGTAAATGGACAGGTGCTACACCTTCTGCAGCTGCAAGGGAAGGTGCCATGAGGCTCAGGTCGGGGAGGCGGTGGGGGGTGGGGTGTGTGTGAGTGTTTTGAGTGTGAAGGAGGATTGGATCAGTGTGTCGCAGAGGGAATGGTCTTTGCAGAAGGCTGGCAAGGAAGGGGAAGAGAACGTGTATGGTGGTGGCATCCTGCTGGAGGTGGCAGAAATGGCTGCGGTTGCTGGTGGGATGGTAGGTTAAAAAATTTATCTTTGCTTTCTGTTAGCCATCAAAATCAAATCAACATATATTTAATGCCTTTCATTTGAAAACAAGTATTTACAGCTTACCATGGCCAGGGATGATCTTTTTTTCCAAAGTCATCATCCAACACAGAGGATACAAGAAAAATGCTGTCTTTTGCCCATTTCTGGATACATGAGATGTGAAAGATACAGTAACAGCGGAAGCAACTCCAGATCTAAAATGAAGAAAAAAATGGAACTTAGGTGCATTGTAAATTAATACTTACTTGGAAAATGTACTTTTAAAAGATATATTTTAAATAACAGTTAAATTACTGTTTGTTGTCCAATGAGCATATCTAATTTCAAAACTTCTACACATTTATGATGTCATTCTAAGAACTGCTCTGATACCTGATTTTCTGAGGAATAGTTCAGTGAATAAGGTCACAAAAAGATGTGATTATTGTTTACAAATCCCATGAACCAAGTTGGTGATAATGTAGAAAAAGAAAGAAAATTAATTGTAGGAGATACTAATTAAAAAAAATCCCCATCATGGTTCCTCACTAGAATTCTAAGAGACTTGAAAACATTACTTAACAAAAGAAAATGCTGGGACAAAGATTTGGAAGAAACATCCAACAGGTCACAAATGCCTTGTTTAAGGTGCGACTTGGATTAACAGTTTAGCAACAGAGTAATTTAGGCAGCACAGTGGCTCAGCAGTTAGCACTCACAGCACCAGGGACCCAGGTTCAATCCCACCTTTGGGCGACTGTCTGTGTGGAGTTTGCACAATCTCCCCATGCCTGTATAGATTTCTTCCAGGTGCTCCGGCTCCCTCCCAGAGTCCAAAGATGTGCGAGTTAGGTGGATTGGCCATGCTAAATTGCCCATGCTGTCCAGGGATGTATAGGTTAGGCGGATTAGCCACAGGAATTGTAGGGTTACAGGGATTGGATGGGTCTGGCTGGGATGCTGTTTGGAGGTTCGGTGTGGACTTAATGGGCCAAATGATCTACTTCTACACTGTAGGGATTTTATGATTCTATGAATTTAGCAAGCATTAACCAGAATCAACAAAAAAAAAGCAACTTGATCGCGAAGCGACTATTAGCATAGATGTCGGTAGGAAGTCAACCTTTGAATACACTTAAAATGGGTTTGACTTGTGTGTCTGGTATAATAGCAAACTGTGGAAGTGTTGCAGCTGGTCACCATCTTTATCTTTAGTCATGTGGAGTCTGCGCCATGCGAGCATGCCAATAAGACCCCTCGGTGACGCTTGCAGCCCAGCCTATGTGACATGCTTGATCCCTTAAACTCAAGTTATAAAAGGTATTCATCTAAAACGGAGGCGGCCAAATAAGAATATTATACATCATGGCTGAAAAGAAGGTCAACGCTCATATTTTGAGTATATGCAAAACATGAATTTTGGGCCAAAAAGAAGTTGTCTTATACACTGTCAATAATGGTATCATAACTTTAAAACATTATGGAATTATTACCTTTTATTTCTGCATTAAGCTCAAGCTTAAATCTATCAAAAGGCTCATGTCGCAAAGTATAGCATTTAAGGATGAACATTAACTTATGATGCAGTTACTAGAAATTGAAAAAAAACTAACAATACACTAATATACAAGACTGTTAAATACAGTATTATGATTTGACAAGTGCAGTGACTTGATCAGTTTGTTAAATGGAAAAAGCAAATCTCACAATAACCCTGAGCTAATACTCTTCATCAAATTCACATCATGGTAAATACACCAACTATAAATAAATACTATTTTGTCAAACATCTTCAATACTTACAGCCTGATTCCTCTTTACTGAGGCTATGCAGATGAGGCATGTTTGAGCACCTGACTGAAATGCATCATTCAGATATTGTTTCGTGCGTTCCAATTCTCTGGAAGAATTTTCACCTAGTATAATTATATAATAAGATTAATCCATAACATATTTTAGAAGTTTTGGATTTTTAATATGTCAACTTTCTAAGTAACAATATATAACATCCCATTCGCCTTCATATGGTAAATGTAGATTTTCCTCCAACTTGGGTTCCCATTTCTCATTTTATGAAGATGCAAATATAAACTATAACAATAATCTTCTATACCAATATCAACAGGTATAATGTAATGCAAGCCAAAAAGGTTCAAGCAGAGCCAAGCCTAAGACTGCAAAGTGCAGCAACTATCTAAGGATAAAGAATGGACTCTCACTTAATTTGAACCTTAATTTTACACTACTCAAGCTTTAAAATTGCTTTTTGTTGCAGATGTTACATGTGAATAAGTCACTCACATGTGTATTCTAAATTTCGACTCTTCTGCAGGTTATTTACACAACTTTCCACTTGCTCGAATACATAGGTACAAATAGGAGGCCCACGCAAACTTCTACACATCAACTCGTTGACTTGAGTAATTGCAGAATTTTTACATCTTCTACCTTACTTTTTATTTTTCCCAATGTCAAGTCTAGGCAGGGGCAAATGTGTACGCGGTCCTCATTGAGGAGTACAAGTTTATATCCTTAGGATCCATGACATGTGACCACACAAGCATACTCGGAAAAGTTCTAGAGGCACGGGTTGGACATTATAAGGATGGTGAATGTAGATTAAAGGATTCACCTTCATGGCTCACTGCCTACATGCATATACAGGCTGTCCAAGATAAACAAAGTGATGCCCCTCTACACCCAATTTTATCTCTGACTGGCTCTGTATGACAGAATTGGCCAAATGGTTGGGCAAGCTACTGCAACCAGTTTTAACCCTGTTTTCCCCTTATACTGTGAAGGATCCTTTCACTTTTGTGAAAATCATGCAAGACCTACATATCAATTGCCATGTGCTCTTTTCAACATTGCCAGCTTATTCCCTAACATTCCGCTCAAGCAAACCACGAACATTTGCAGTAGGTTATTGCATCACAGCAATACACATGTACCACTGGTGTTTGCATCATTTTTCTTTAAACTCACCAACTTAGCCACATATGCAATTGAATTCCGTTTCAACACCACATATACCCAAATACTTGGCATTGCAATGGGACCCCTTTTGGCCCAGATCTGGCTAACACGTTTGCTAATTTCCACAAGAAAGACATATTTAAGAATGACCACTAATCTCTCACTTCTTATATACTTGGGACAACTAGATAAAGTTTGCAACATTCAAACCAGATGAAAAGAATTTCCTTACAAACCTTAGACTCCATCCTGCACACAAATTTAGCTCTGACATGGAGCAGTCAAACCAGCTCCTTTTCTTTAATGTGCTAATTGATAATCATACGAAAAGGGATTTCCTGCAGTTTCACATATCAGTTCAATTTGCAACTTCATGAGTAAGCTCCTAGCCTTCTGCTTAATGACTAGACTTGATCCCAAAATAGAGTGTACAAAACTACTCTGCATGAAATTTCCCACTGCAAACAAATCATCACTCATTGAACATTACATAAACTCATGAAAGTGTCATAGACTGGACTATGGCCCTGATAGATGGCCAGTCTACCTAACATTACCCAGATGGAAAGGTACTTCAAAAATCTGAGTAACAGATGAGGCTAGTCATTTCACGCTGCTGTCTTGCAGTAAACATACAAGTAGTTGCTGGATGCTGCTGTCAAGCTAAAAAGTTCTTCCCACCACACAAATGAGATACTGGAATTTCAGTGCTGTTGTGATGCCGTTTTGTAGGCTATACAGCCTAATAACTGGGAGATCGCATCAATAAAAAAAAAAAACCCCTTTTGACTGTCCACAATGAGCAGCATGCTGATCATGTTCAACCAGCTCTTGCTTGTAAAACTCAGGGCACTGCATTCATCACTAAATGTGATTTCTCCGTTGGACAACATTTACTACATTGTCCGGAATGCACTAAGATTTACACTGGAAACCAATTTAAAATTATCAATTTCACTCACAGTGGGTTTCATTTGCATATGTTAGAAACTACATTTTATCACATAAATGCCCACACACCACTTTTTCTTGAGGAAAGAGCTATGAAGACAGCTAATCCATCATGCATCATCATGGCAATATCCTGGCCAGAGACAATTTTCCCGGTTTGAATTTAAATTTTTAATTAAGACATTTCAACAGTTCCTGCTGCCCACTTCACGGCAACTTTAGTTCCACCCATCAGCACCCTCTTTTCATGCCACGTAAATTGATTTTCTTGCATCTCAGTACTAATGAGTGCAAGATAAAAAGCTTCAACTTCACATATCTTTCTAACATATTAAATTCTGTACTACCATGCAATTTTTTTTCCCCAAAAGAGATGTCATGTGACATAGGAACAAGAGTAAGCCCTTCAGATCCCAGTGCTTGCTCCACCATTCCAGATTATAGCTGATCATCTACATTATATTCCCATGCCATCCCCATATTTCTTATGGTTATTAGTAACTAGAATCCTATCAATTCCTAGCCTGAACTTTCCCAGCCCCAGGGTAAAGAATTCCAAGATTCACCACATCCTGTGATAACTTCCTCCTAAATGGCTTGCCTTTGAAACTGAGACTGTGTCCTGGGATTTTAGGCCCCAAAGGAAACATCCTTTCTGCATCTATTCTGTCCATCCCTTTAAAGGATTTTGTAAGTTTCTATGAAATCACCTTTCATTCTTCTAAAATGAAAAGAATACAGGCAAAGTCTTGTCAATTTTTCTTCAGAGCATAGTTCCCCATTCCATGAATCAATCAATCAGTCTGACAAACCTCCACCTGACTCCCTCAATGGCAAGTATATCCATTCTCAATCAAAAGCATCTAACTGTACATAGTACTCTAAATGCAGTCTCACTAGCATTCTATACAATTGCAGCAAGACCTTTTTGTTCTTGTACTCAAAATTTCTTTCCAAAAAAGCTAACACACTGTTTGCCTTCAAAATTGCTTACTGAATAATGAACAATCTGCATCTTCATTCTTTATACCAAAATGGTTTTCCACATATGTCCACATTATGTTTTGTTTTTATCTCGCCTACTTACTCAGTCTGTCTAAATTATTCTTCAAAACTCACATTCACACCAATCTTTGAATCATCTGCTATTAACCATCATATCCGAATTATTGATACAGACTGTGAACAACTGGGGCCGGAGCACTAATCCTTGAAATATCTCATTGGTCAGTGTTGGTCAACCCAAGAATGACCCATTTATTCTCACATTCGATTTCTGCCCCTTAACCAATCCTCAATCCAGACGAGTATGTTAACACCAAGTCCAAAAGCTTTTATTTTGTTGACTGACCTCCCATTTGGTAGTTTATCAAAAACTTTCCAAAAATCCAAATACATCATTTCCACTGGTTCTCCCTTACTGACTTTGCTAGAAACATCCTCCAAAAAAAAACAAACAAACAAACCTTTTTTCTGTCAAGTATGGATTTCCTCTTTATAAATCCACGTTGACTCTGCCTAAACAGAATTTCTAAATATCCACTGACCAAATCTTTCATAATAGATTTCAGTATTTTCTCTACCAGTGACATAGTAGGTCTGTAGGTGCCACGTTTTCTCGGTCCCTCCTTTCCTAAACAATGGGCTACATACAACATCCTATTCTGTCAGCAATTTTGTAGAATGAAGAGAATTTTGAATAATCACCGGTGGATTCATCACCTCCGTAGCCATCTCTTTCAACAATCCAAGATAAAGGCTATCAGGTCCCGGGGAATTTTCATCTTACAGTGTCATTACATTGACTCCAATACACTTTGCTTTACTAATATTAATTTCTTTCAGTTCCTCCCTCTCATTACACCCTTGAATTTGAATTATTCAAAGGAGACTTCCTGTATCATCCTTTGAGAAGGCAGATAAAAGGCATTTAGCTTCACTGCCATTTGTTTCATAGGATAAATTCTCCTGTCCTTGCTTCTAGATGGACCCACATTTGTGTTTACTGATCTTTTCCATTTTTAACATACCTATTCTTGTATTTTATACTGATGTCAGCGTAAGAAGGGCTCAGAGGCCGGAAGGCTGTTTCCACTTTTGGGTCCCCATCCCTTCTGGGTCCCAAAATTCTCAATCACTAGGCCACTGGTCACGTTCCCCACCTCAAAACATTTGTATGTACGTACATAATTAAAAACAGTCCACAACTCACGTGTACTGGTGTCAGCAAACACAGCCTTTGTGAAAATCCTTAAATCTGTGCACGTTTTCTCAATCTTTCCATCAACAGAAATAGTTTCTCAAATATTTTATCAATTGCTTCTTGATATTGTCTAGACACTGTCAAAAATAGGCTACCATCAGGTATTCTTTCACTCTCCTCTGGCTAGTTGGACACATTCAATACATCTAATTTTTTGCCCCCACAGTGACATTGCATTGTTTTATTTTTAACTTGATCTATGACCATTTAGAGTCAGATGTACAGCATGGAAACAGACCCTTCAATCCAACTTATGTGCACCAACCAGACATACCAATCTAATCTGGTCCCATTTGCCTAGGTCCATATCCCTCCAAACCCTTCCTATTCACACATCCATCCAGATGGCTTTTAAATGTTGTAATTGTACCAGTATCTATCACTTCCTCTGGTAGCCCTTTCCATACATGCATCACCCTCTTAGGCATAAAAGTTACCCCTCAAGTCCTTTTTAAAATCTTTCCCCTCTTACTTAAACCTATGTCCTCCAGTTTCACACTCCTCCACCGTCGGGAAAAGGCCTTGGCTATTCACTCTAACACGTCCCTCATTTATTTTCAAGCACTGTATTGGTCATTCTGCAACTCTTGGCTGTTTCATCACTATTGATTTGCTACTGAATATAATTAGATAACAGGTCAGCTGTGGTGACTGTAAATTAGACAGCCAGCTCTAATCCTTGGTATTGTGTTCAGGATACAACCTCCAAAACACTTCCATACATGCTTATCAGCCACTGTCTCCTCTTGCAGCCAAATTCTTATTCATCTTTTAAGTTTCACACAAATTTACAAGCAGTGGCTACCCTAAGAATCAGCCTGTCATGTGAATTTTATTGACTTTTTTCCCCACTCAAATTCCTGAATAAGATCCCATACAACCTTCAACATCTAAATGATATGCTTGTTCAGTGAAATCTATTCCTTTTTAAATTGCTTTGGTTGCCATTTAGTGGATTATTTTCATACAGATAGTGCTCAAGTTTGTCTAATGGTTGTTTCATTATTATTTGTTTTGATAAAAAAAGTCCCATGCTTATTTTGTTGGTTCTATTTGAACTGTTCCTGCACAATCGATTTCAAAAACATAGGAGTGTCCTCTTATAATCACTTGGCATAGAGTACATAATAGAACTTCTCTAATTTCTTCATCACTCCCCCCACTATAGGAAATTTAGTGTCAATCTCCAACAACTTTTTTGGTTTTGAGTCCATTAAGTACAGAACATGCATTTGGTGATACCAAAACCATTATATTTAATATCAAAATCACCACTCAACATTTCAAGAAACAATAAGTAACATTCTTTATTTGTCTCCAAATTCAACCAAATCAGCATCTTTAAGAAGCTTTAACTCCATTTTGAGAACCTTCATGCTTAGACTGGAAGAATTTCATTTTCACATCTATACTTCTTTTTGTATTTTCCTCTGTCCGTCTATTGTTTAATCTGATTCAAAAAGCTAAGTACAAGGTCAAAAATTAAGATAGATTTGAACTTCTATACATAAAAACCAATTGAATTCTCATCCCATTTGATAGGAAAAAATCACACTGAAGGAAAGGACATATCCTATTTAAATCGACTTAAGCAAGCAACAGAAGTGTGATTTATCTTTATTTATATGATCATTTTGCACATCCAATTTTTTTTCATAATTTATTAGTTACCTTTTTAGGGGAAGAAATATTCAACTGGGAGAATTTTTCAGACGACTTTGAATTTCTGTTGTGTGTTTTATTGGCAATCAAGGTCACTGATACTCAAGTTACTAAGTATCACACTGGGTAAATCTAAATGCATTACTAAGTTTGATCATTAGGTTTTCAGACCTCAGATTTAGAAATCTAGTTGCAATACACAATCCATTTGTTTCAAATGTTATTAATAGAAATTATATTCAATCTAGAATGCAAGTACATGAATTAGATTTTGGATTAATTATATTTCTAGTGAGCACAAAAGCAGTTTCACAATTTTAGTGTTATGCTATTTTATAAAATAGAAGTCCATTATTATCCAGATGTTGGAATTCAAAAAGTAAAACCATGTTATCGCTGAACTATGTTGATAAGGATACTTGTTATTAAAAATGAAAACTAAGATCTAAGCGCTCTTCTGTAATACAAAAATCCACTATTGTTGATGATAGATACATTTTCTTAAAGCTTTTCATCTTGCACTCACCAAGCCAATTTGCAAAAATACCAATCTAAGGGGGTAACTAACATCAATAATGTGTGAAGGGCAAGTAATTGGCAAGTGGATTCTGTTGGTAGCAAATTGGTTTAAAAATTAAATGAAGTAAGCAGTTTACTGTTAATTACTAACTAGTGCATTTTCCAAAATAATGCCTTTACAAATCACGAGACGACCATTCTAGTCTCACAGCATAAACTTTGGCTTTCCATTACTTTGGTGCTCTTTTGAATTATCATAATCTGTGCAAGATAAAATGCGTACTTTCTAAACCACTGTCACAATAAACATTTACCTCCTTAAAGAGCCGAGTGAATATATGATACACTGAATAATGGATTTCCAATGCCTTTAGATGCATTGAATTTACAAAACAGTACTTAAGTTGCAACAAATTATATTACCTATATGACTAGAATATGCTGTAAATGTTGAGGCAACGATTTTCCCTTGCTGACCCTCAAAATCCTCTTCTTCTTCAGAGGAAGTGTCCTCATTAGCAAACCTTTGGGCTATAGCCTGATTGGCCTTACGAATTTCTTCAAATTTTTTCAGTGATGACAGCTCTGTTGAAAAGTTGCAAAAATATGAAAATCAGATAAAATAAGTATTAATGAAAGTAACTGTAAAACTTCTCAATATCGGATAATGCATTAAATATAAAATAGGTGATTTCACAAGAACCACTAAAAGATATTGTATAGCTATAGTAAAGACAGAAACAGAAATATGAAAGGCATTAAGACAGAAATTGTAACTATACAGACGTAGAAAAGTCATTTAAGTCAGAAGTTTTGTCATTTTTAGATAGTTCTTATCCAAAGATGGAGAGCTATTACCACCAACTTTGGTGCACAAGTGGACTTTTGAAGCTTCTAAAAATCCTTCTAAAAACAGGGTCAACCTGGATACAGAGTATAGAATGTGAACGCTGACATTGGCGTCAAGTCATGGCCACTTTGAAATGCGAAAAAAAACTAGTAATTTGAAATAAAATAAAGCTTTTACGAGGATAGTTTGAAACATGACATCTTAATAACCAAATTTATTCTTTTCAGCATCTGATGCACAGTTCATCAAATTCATACCCAGTTTTTTTTGTACATGGAAATATCACAAGGATGTCATATTGTATCAGATATAAAACCTCTGGTTTTATAAATGTGTCTCCACAACAAATCATCTTCCATCCCTTCAGTGAATTGGATGTTTACCTTTTTTAAAATGATCTGAAAACTTGATTGCTACTCATTCAGAATGTATGGGTGTTTCATCTATGCTGCTAATGTGACATAATCAACATGTGTTTTTAAATGCTGTCTGGTGATTTAGTTTTAGAAAATGGTCATTTTAGCCAAGTTCTTTTGGTGATCTCCAGACTGACCTCGTCCTCTGCAGCAATACTGGGCATTTTGCTCCATAAAGCAGCTACACTAACTAGCTACTTCTCTGAAATCTTTAGGTTCACTGTTCGATTTGGCCCATTTACATACATAAATATGTACACCATTTCTGATGTCAAAGTAATTACCCAAATGATTTTCAAGGACCTTACGTGTGCTTCAAGATCAGGCCAATACAACTTTCTGTTCTCATGATCTTTGGCATCTTCCTCAAGGAGATTCCATGTTATTCCATTCTCTCCCCAGCCACACTGGTCTCCTTCAAGACATTTCAAACAGGGATAATTGCAACCATCCATGTCTTGTGGTTCTATTGACAGAGTTCCTCCCATCACCCTATGAAACGAACAACAAGTGGCTTTCACACATTCACAGTTATACCCAGAAATCCACAAGTTGCTGTCAGTGATTCCTTGTTCCTTGCAAAATGTGAAGTCGCAGAGTCATAGAGAAGTACAGCACGCAAACAGACCCTTTGGTCCAACTCATCCATGCCAACCAGATTTTCTAAATTAATCTCGTCCCATTTGCCAGCATTTGGCCCATATCCCTCCAAACCCTTCCTATTCATATATCTGTCCAGATGCCTTTTAAATGCTGTAATTGTACCAGCCTCCACCAGTTCCGCTAGCAGCTCACTCCATACGTGCATCACCCTCTGTGTGAAAAAGTTGCCCCTTAGGTCCCTTTTAAACTTTTCCCCTCTCACCTTAAACCTATGCCCTCTAGTTTTGGACTCCGCTACCCTGGGAAAAAAGACCTTGGTTATTCATTCTATCCATGCACCTCATGACTTTATAAACCTTTATATGGTCACCACTCGGCCTCCGATGCTCCAGGGAAAATAGCCCCAGCCTATTCACCTTCTACCTATAGCTCAAACCCTCCAAATGTGGCAACATCCATTTCTGAACCCTTTCAAGTTTCACAACATCCTTCCTATAGCAGGAAGGCCAGAATTGAATGCAGTATTCCAGAAGTGGCCTAAGCAATGTCTTGTACGGCCACAACACTACCTCCCAACTCCTATACTCAATGTTGCCACAGCTGATGAGAATTTCCAGATTTACTCTAACATCACAATATTATCAAGACAAGTAAAAGGTTAGTTATTGCAAAACAAGGAAAGCACTGATCTTAATCAAAATTTCCTGGGAACACCACTGTATACTTTCCTCTAGTATGCAAAAAAAAAGTTGCCACAGTAGTCATGTGAGATCTACACTTGAGTGAACAGCAACAGATTTTATCAAATGCAGAGGCTGGTAAAAGAAGACATCATACTTGCAGCCCTATAGACTCAGGCTCCCATTCCATGTGATCTGAGGTCATGGGGACATAGCTGCTTTCACAGAAAGTATGTCGTTATGATTGTAAAGGAATTGCCTTTATGTTTCTCCATTCCACCCACCTCCTGGCTGTCTCTATACAGGACTTGGTAGGACTTGCTGTTCAGCAGTCTTTTTTTGATTAAGTAGACTTTTCCAAAGCTTGTTACACTTAACACTATCAAATTTCAGTTGGTGCTCATCTTCAAGCTTTTGCGAGGTATTCCTCAGTTGTAGGGACCTCTGTGGTTTGGGTTTCCGTTTCTTCATTCAAAGCAACCTTAAGTGTTTCCATAGCTTGGTGAAAAGGTTCAATTGTAAGCTCCAACAGACCTTTATAAAAATTAATAATTTTGGAACATTCAATATTGGCTTGATCCATTTGGACTCAAGTGTTTCCTTTTCCCTGGCTAGCTTTTCACCAGCTGCTTGCAGTTGTTGAACTACCCTTTCAGTGGACCATTTCTGAAATTTGATGTTTTTTTCTCAGACTGTTTAAAGTTCAAGTTACTGTTTTTCCCTCATCGTTGAACATCTGTTTTGAACCTCCAAGATCTCATTCACAAGATTGAAGACTGCTTTCTAACTCCAAAATTCTGTTATCGCGGATTCGAATGTCACTTTTCTGGCTTTCAGTAAACTGAACTGAAGGCGGTTATTTTCTTCCTTCCCAGCAGTAATCCAGATATCCATGGGAAGAACATGGTCATTCATGACTACATTTGCAGTTCATGCATCTCCTTGGCAGATGCTGTTCAGCAAATGGACAACTTCTTAATTTCCAAAAATGATTGTTCCTTTTGAGGAGAAACAACTGGACTTTCAGAAGCACAGTGCCCTATATTCAGAAGCATAGACGGGGTGACCGCTTCACACAACATCTACGTTCTGCTTGCAAAAAAGACCTTGAGCTACTTCTTCCCTGCTACTTTAACACCCTGTTCCCTGGCCAATATCTCGAAGGTCTTACGAGGAAAGGTTGAGAGCACTAGGGCTTTTCTCTTTAGAACGACGAAGGATGAGAGGTGATTTGATAGAGTGGATAGCCAGAGACTTTTTCCTAGGGTGGAGGTAGCTATTATGAGGGGGCATAGTTTTAAAGTGAGTGGGGTAGATATAGGGGAGACGTCAGAGGTAGGTTCTTTACTCAGAGTGGTCAGGGCGTGGAATGCATTGTCGGAGAGAGTAGTGGAGTAGGCCTCATAAGGAGCATTTAAGCAGCTATTAGATAGGCATATGGATGATAGTATAAGGTATGGGTGGAGGTTAGATAGACCTTAGGATTAGGCTAAAAGTTCGGCACAACATCGTGGCCGAAGGGCCTGTACTGTGCTGTACTGTTCTATGTTCTATATCTGTGTCTCTGGCTTGCTGCAGTGTTCCACTGAAGCTCAACGCAAGCTGGAAGAACACTCGCTTGGGGACCCTGCAGCCCTCCAGACTAAACACAGTTCAATAATTTTAGGGCCTAAACTCTCCCATGTCCTAGCCCCCTACCCCACACACCAGGTCTTGTTATCATACAGCCTGCAATTACACACTACTTATTGTTAGTCATTACCAGGCCTCATTAACAGTTATTCACCTTCCTAGCCAGATCATTATCAACTCCTTTGTCTATCCAACTGCTCTCCCTCTCGCTTTCTCCGGGCTCCAACCTATCGTTTACTCCCTACCCCATCCCCCTCCCTATTTTCTGCATATAAGCCAACATTTTCCCAGCTACCATCAGTTCTGAGGAAGGGTCACCAGACCCAAAGCATTAACTCTGATTTTTTCTTCATAGATGCTGCCACACCTGCTGAGCTTTTCCAGCAACTTCTGTTTTTGTTCCTGATTTACAGCATCCACAGTTCTTTCAGTTTTTATAAAGGTTTAATGGAGGGCAGACTGAGGATTTCTCGTCTTAACTATGGTCTACCATTCAAAAGGATCGAAACATCTTCATTATCAATCAGAACTAGTTACTCTTTGTTCTAATTTAAGTTAAGCATACCAAATTTTGTCCTGCAACTCTGTACTGTTGAATTCTTGTAGTTGCTCATTTCTCGCCTGAGGAATAGCTCATCATGCGACACTATATCCCTTACTGCTGGGACTCCCACAAACTATGATCAGTGTTTGGTTTTCTCTGCTTTGACTGCAACTTTACTCTAGTCTGTCAAGCAGAAATGAGAGTGTGAGCCAGCTAGTAATATCAAAGACGACTGCAAGAATTTTTTTTTTAAAAAGATAAATAAAAAGGTAAGAAAGGAGCAAGAGTGGACATTGGACTTCTGGATAAGTAGTAATGGGTTCCAAAGAGACAGCAGAGAAAGTGAATATGTACTTTGCATCAAATTTTCAGTGGAAGACACCAGCAACAGGAGATGGTGCTGGTGAAGCTGAAAAGTCTGAAGGCAGATAAATGACCTGGACCAGACAGATGATAAAGTTCTGAAGGAGATAGATGAGGAGACTGTAACAGCATTGGTGGTGATCTTTCAGGAATCACTGGAGTCGGGGAGGGTTGCAGACTACTGGAAAGTGACTAATATAACACCCCTGCTTACGAAGGGAAGGAGACAGAAGACAGGACATTGTAGGCCAGTGAGTTTGACCTTGTTGTTTGTTAGATTTTAGAGTCCATTATTAAGGATGCGATTGCATAGTACTTAGAAGTGCATGGTAAAATGGGACATAGCACAGTTTCGTCAAGGGGAAGTCATGGAGTCATACTGCATGGAAACAGACCCTTCAGTCCAACTTGTCCATGCTGACCAAGCTTGCTAAAATGAACTAGTCTCATTTGCCTGCATTTAGCCCATATCCCTCTAGAACTTCCCTATTCATGGATTCGCCTTTAAATGTTGCAATTGTACTTGCCAGTACCATTTCCTCTGGCAGTTCACTCCACGTACGCACTGCTCTCAGCCGCTCAGGTCACTTTTAAATCTTTTCCCTCTCACGTTAAACCTTTGCCCCCTAGTTTTGGACTCCCCTGCCCTGGGGAAAAGACCTTGGCTATTCACCTTATCTATGCCTCTCATGATTTTATAAATCTCTATAAAAATCATGAATCAGCCTCCTACACTCTAGGGAAAAAGTCCCAAACAATCCAGCCTCTCCCAATAACTCAAACTCTCCAGTCTCAGTAACATTTTTGTAAGTCTCTTTTGCACGTTTCCAATTTAACAACATCCTTTCTATAGCAGGGCAACCTGAATTGTATACAATGCTCCAAATGTGGCCTCTTTCATGTCTTGTACAGCTGCAACATGACATCCCAAATGCTATACTCAATGCTCTGATTAATGAAGACAAGTGTGCCAAACACCCTTTTCACAAATTGTCTACCACTTTCAAGGAACTATGTACCTGCATCCCTGGGTCTCTCTGTTCGACAACACGACCTAACGCCTTACCATTAACTGTGCAAGTCCTGACCTGGGTTGTCTTACCAAAATGCAAAAAATTGCATTTATCTAAATTAAACTCCATCTGCCATTCCTCGGACTAGCTGATCAAGATCTCGTTGTATTCTTAGATAACCCATTTCACTGTCCACTGTGCCACCAGTTTTGCTGTCATCCGCAAACTTACTAACCATGCCTGCTATACGCTCATCCAAATCATCTATTTAGAATGACAAACAACAGTGGACATAGCACTGATCCTCAAGGCACACTGCTAGTCACAGGCCTCCAGACCAAACAACAACCCTTCACCACCACCCTGTCTCCTACCATCAAGCCAATTTTGTATCCAATTGGCAAGCTCTCCCTGGATCCCATGTGATCTAACTTTACTAAATAGCATACCATGCAGAACCTGGTCGGAGGCCTTACTAAAGTCCATGTAGACGTCTACAGCTCCGCCTTCATCTATCTTCTTAGTCAAGAAGTAACGAGCAAGTTAGCAAAGGAGAATCAGTGAACATGATCCATTTGGATTTGCAGAAGGCCTTTGACAAAGTGCTACACAGGAAGCTGCTAAATAAAAGTTCATCGTAATGGGTGCAAGACACTGGTTTGGATAAAGGATTGGCTGATGACTGGCAGAAGGCAAAGAATAGGGATAAAGGGGTCTTTTTCAGGATGGCAGCTGGTGATTAGTGGAGTTCCTCAGGGATTAGTGTTGGGACCACAACTATTCACATTACACATTAACAATTTGGACAAAGGAATTGAGGGCATTGTCGCTTTAAGTTTGCAGATGACACAAAGATAGATGGAGGGACAAGTAGTGTTGAGGAAGCGAAGAGGCTGCAGAAGGACTTGGATATGCTCAGCGAGTAGGCAAAGGAGTTGCTGATTAAATACAATGTTGTAAGTGCAAGGTTTTGCAATTTGGCAGGAACAATGCAGGCGCAGATTGTTTTAAACAGGAGGGGCTTCGGAATGCTGAAACACAAAGTCATAGTTCAGGATTCTCTTAAAGTCAATATGCAGGTTCAGTCAGTGGTTAGGACAGCAAATATTATGTTGACATTCATTTTGAGAGGGCTAGAAAAGTAAGAGCAATGATGTACTGCTGAGGCTGTATAAGGCTCTGGCCAAACCGCATGTGGAACATTGAGTGTGGTTTTCGGCCCTGTATCTAAGAAAAGATGTGCTTAATGATTATATCATTATTATAGGTTATTGGTTATATTATTATATTATTGGATTAGTATTGTTGCAGGCGATCCAGAGGAGGTTTACAGGAAAGATTCTGGGGATGAAAGGCCTGTCATGTAAGGAACAGTTAAGGCCTCTGGGTCTGTACTCTATGGAGTTTAGAAGGATAAAGGGTGAAGGGACAATTCTTTAGACCTGATGTGAAGGTGCTGGTGCTGGTGCTGGACTGGGGTGGACAAGGTCAGAAGCCACATGACACCAGATTATAGTCCAACAGGTTTATTTGAAATCACAAGCATTCAAAGCGCTGCTCCTTCGTCAGCTGGAGTGAAGAGAAGCACACTGGCACATAATTTATTTGTACTTGTGTCTGTATTTGTAAAGCCTTCCTTGCTGTCCTGTTTTGACACCATCACCTTGATAACTTATTATGACCTTAATTAGTTTGTAGAGTTTTGGATTACATGCTATGTTGGTAAACATGCAATTCTTATACCTATCATGTTATTCCAGCCATTTGGTTTGTTTCCAGCAACACCTTATGTTGAATTTTCTGTAATTACCCCTCTGTTTCAATTAATTGGATTATAGGTCATCCTTCCACTTGCTATTCAGCTGCTGACACTTTACTCACGCCATCTGACACTTTTGATCACCCACAGAGACTTATTACACACCATTTGTACAATCTTTTGATCTCTCTGCCTATAAATTATGTGCCTGTGTACTTCTCTTCACTGCACCTGACAAAGGAGCAGTGCTCCAAAAGCTTGCGATTTCAAATAAACCTGTTGGACTATAACCTAGTGTCATGTGACTTCTGACTTTAGACCTCAGATGAGGAGGAATTTCCTCAGGCAGAGGATGGTGACTCTGTAGTACTCAGTGCTGCAAAGGCTGCGGAGGCTAAGTAATTAGGTGTACATAAGACAGAAATAGGTAGGCTCTTGATTAGTAAGCGAATCAAGGAAAAGGCAAGGGAATGGGGTTGAGAAACATATCAACCACGATTGAATGGCAGAGGAGACTCAAATGGGCTGAAGAGGCCATTTCTGCTCCTATATCTATGGTCTAACAGTTCTGGTCCCCTTATCTAAGGGGGAAGTTGTGATATAGGAGGTAGTCCAGACAAGGTTCACTACATTGATCCCAGGAATGGAGCAGCTGTCTTACGGGGAGAGGTGGAATCAGCTGGGCTTGTACTCGTACTCATTGGAGTTTAGAACAATGAGAGGCAACTATAGTAAGATCTATAAAGATTCTTAGGGGTCTTGACATTGTTTCTTCTTGTAGGAGGGTCTCAGACTAAATGGACAAGCTCAGAATGAGGAGTTGCAGTTTCAGACAAAGGAGGAGGAATTCCATCCTTCAGAACGTAGTCAATTTGTGAACAGAGGATTGTCGAGGCTAGGTCATTAATTTTATTAAAGGCTAAGATGGCCACATTTTTAATCAGAATACAGCAGGATAATTGAGACGAAGATTATCAGATCAGCACGATGGAACTGCAGAACAGACTCTATAGGCCAAATATGGTTTTATGTTATGTTTCAGTTATACAAGGCATTGATAAGAATTCATCTTGAATACTATGCACTGTTTTGATCTCCCCATTCAATTAAAGATCTAAATGCATCGGAGATAGTTCAAAGGAGATTGATACATGGAATGAGCAGGATGTCTTAGTATAGATTGGACAGACAGCTTGTTTTTCATTGCAGTTTAGAAGAGCAAGGGGCAATTTGTTTGTCATGCTTACAATCCTGAATGGTCTTGACAAGGTGGACGCCAAAAGGAGATTTTCATTTGTGGGTTGAGTTCAGACATGGAGCCACTAAAGGACTTAAAACTCTACATTGTTGAAGCGTTACCTATTCAGATGATCTGCCCGCCTGTGCAAAATAATGGCGAGTTGACATAAAGTGAAGTTTAAAATATTCCACAACAACGTTTTTTGCAATGTCTTTCAGCTGGAAGCATTAAGTGGATGATCCATCTTTGCCACCTTCCCGAGGTCCCTGGCACATACACAGCATCAGTTTTCAATCTATTCAATGCACTATGCACAAGTAGTAGGTGGGGGTCACTGGATACGGAAAAGGCTGTGGGCCTGATAACATTCCGGTAACAGTACTGAAGAAGTGTGCTCCAAGCCAAGCCATTCCAATGCAGTTATAACACTAGCATCTAACCAACAATGTCGAAAATTGTCTGGATATATCTGGTACACAAAAAATATTGTATTACCTGGAAACCACCTTATAAGTCCACTCTCAAAGTGATGGAAGGATTGTCCACAGGGCTATCAAATACTACTTGCAAAGGAGTAATCTGCTCATGACATTCAATTTGCAATTAATTGGCACCCCATCCAATTTCAACATGCACTCCCTTCACCAGTGATGCACAATGGCAACAGTGTGCACCAGCAACAACAAGCACTGCAGTAACATACCAAGAGTCCTTCAACTGCAATTTCCAAACCACTCTAACTTTTAGAACAAGGGTAGCAGACACTTGGTAACACCACCATTTTCAAGTTCCCCTCTAAGTCACTCATTGTCCTAACTTAGAATAATATCACTGTTTCTTCAATGTCACCAGAACAAAATCCCAGAATTCCTTTTCCAACAGCATTGTGGATGAAGGCCTCAAGGACTGAAGAGGTTCAAAAAGGAAGCTGGCCACCACTTTTTCCAGGGCATTTAGAATAGAGGTAATAAATGCCGACATAGCCAGCTCCAGTCACATCTTATAAACTTAAAAAGCAGCTCAGGAGCCACATGTTCAACTTTTGCTTCAAAATCATGTTTGTATGTACGTGAAGGTCTAATTCACTCTACTGTACAGCCACTACTTTCCTTATTGTCACAGTCAAGTGTATCTCCTGTCACTTATGCATTTTTTGGAATAAGGGTGCAATATTTGCATGTCTCACATCACCTTTGGCTCTGTTGCCAGTTGTCATGTCTATTATGATTTGCTTCTATATGTTTTAGCCACAACTGAAAGTTTTTCTAGAATTTATTTGATCTAAACTCTTGGTGATTTTCAACATCTCCGTCAAACCTACTCTGCTGTCAGAGCAGCCCCAGCTTTTCCAGTCTATGTAAGTGTAAAGCTCTACTGCTGGAGCCATTCTTGGAGAAGTTAAAAGGAAGATTTCTCAACACCATTGGTCTACAGGAACCTTAGCCATATCTGTTGCATTTCCTGCACTTCTGCTCTCACCTCTTCTCTTCCCTCCCACAACACCAATGGGGGCTCCCTGTCTTCACTTTCCACTCCACCAGCATCTGCATCCAAATACACGCATTGCCCTCCCTTGTCAGCATTTCGCAGGGATCGCTCACTCTGGGACATGCTGCTCCACTCTCCTCCACTCCTCATACTTCCTTACACCCTCATGACACCTTTCCATGCAATCACAGAAGACTTGCCCATTTATCATTTCCCTCTTCACTATTCAAAGACTCCAAACACACTTTCCAGGTAAAGCCATGATTTACCTGGGCTTCACTCAATCGAGTCTACTGTATTTGCTGTTCACAACGTGGTCTCCTCTACATTGGGGTGACAAAACACAGACTGGTGACTGCTTTGCAGAACATTTGTATTTGGTCCATAAAAATGACCTTGAACTTCCAGCTGCCTGTCACATCAGCACACGTTTTGGCTAGCTGGTCAATATTTCTGTCTTGGACCTTAAGTGCTCCAGCGAAGCTCAGCATAGGCTGGAAGATCAGCATCTAATCTTCCAACTGGGGGCCTTGCAGCCTTCAGAACTTAATATCGAGTTAAGCAATCTTAGGGCCTGAACACCACCTTTTTTTGTCCTTTATCTACATCCAGCACCTGTCATAACATGAGCTGTTTTCTGCACTGCCAACTCATTGTCACGTACTATCGCCATTATCAGCTTTATTCCTTCTCTGGTTTAATATCAACTTCCCCCTTTGTCTGCCCAATAATCCTTCTCTCCCTCTGGGCTCAATCTCCAATTATCCACTCACTCTTTCCCTACACCCCCAACCCACACCTGGTCATCAGAATAAATACCACAAATTCCTAGCTACAATCAATTCTGATGAAGTGTCACTGGATTTGAAACATTAACTCTACTTTCCTCCCACAGATGTTGTCAGATCTGCTGAGGTTCTCTAGCAATTTCCACGTTTGTTTCAGAAAAGACTGTAACCTTCACAGTGCAGAATGCAGTGGACATAGCCATTGCTGGATTTCAGAATTCCTGACTACAACTGTATTTAGATATCAACATCCACACAAAAAAAATAAATATAAAGCATAAACATGACAAAGTATAATAAGACCACAACAAAATAAATCTAAACACTATCTTCCGTGTTTCTGCTCCCAAAATACTGCATTACAATGAGGCCACTTAGTTGCTTGGATCTGGTCAAAGTATTTTCTGACAACTGGTGTTTCCGAACAATAGATTTCCGGACTGAAGAGGTTACAGTGCATCAACAATTTCAGCAAGATGATGATGTTGACAGTCATGTTTGCTGGCCAGACATTACATTCAAGCAGCCTCATTCAGTCTCTCTGTACCGTATTATTTACCATTGCTGGAATCGGACTGATTCCTTGACCTGCTGCTGCTGGAGCCTCTTCCATGTCTATCATCTCCTCCTCCTCCTCCACCACCACCACCAGCAGCAGCAGCAGCCTCAGCCTCTCGAACGAGTCCAACTACTTGGGGGGGGGCGCCGCCGCCTTTGGCCCTCCCACGGCCCCTACCCCGTCCTCCCTGCCGCCAAGCGGGCTCCATTGCCTGGCCTCTCTTTTCCTCCCTCCGGGCTCCTCGGACGTTACTAACGGCCTGATCCCGGAGCCTGGGCCGCCAGCTGCTGGGGGCTCATCGCGCATGCGCCCCGCCGATACGCGGCACCAGCCCTCCGCGCATGCGTCCCGTGCGCGGCGCCCTCTGGGAATTGAGGTCCATCAGACCCCGCCCTATCGCTGCTGCATTGATATAGCGCCGTGCCAGGAGCATTGCAAAACAAACTACGACACGAAGAGGATAGCAAGGTTGAATATCAAAATCTGAATCTAAGGGGAAATTTGGCAGTGAGGAACCCCTTATCAAATGGCCTTGTTGTTAATAGTCTCACCAGCACAAGCCTGATGGGAGTGCTAGGTGGGTGGGTTAGGTTCCCAGAGTGGTGTGGTCTTTCACTAATTAGACAAACACTGCTACATGGTGTTTGGCCCTCCTGGTTGTTCTGAGTCCCGACAGTTATACTTCTCAATGAAGGAGAATGCGGAACAGCCATCGAGGAGGAACTGCATGCTCTCATGGCTGTTATTGATGATTTTGACTATAGTGTTGTGATCAAAGAGCTCACTAGCCCTAATGTGCCCCAAAATTGATGAGGAATTGGAGAAATTCCATTGTTACTGAGTTCTGTGCACTAAAGATCATGTGCCACATGGTGCAAATGACAAAGGATC
>NC_063332.1:79622081-79625543 GCF_021869965.1 Rhincodon typus
TAGGATAAGCACTCAATGTGTGGCAGCTGTCAGGATTTTGTACCTTTAGTTTTTGGGGAGTGAGAAGAGAATTTGTGGTGGTGGAAATGAGATGAGTTGCAGTTTCAGTGAGACGTAAATAGATACAAATCAGGTAGTCATCACTCAACGGCAAGATTCTGAAGTGTGATTTGAGGGGAAAACTGCAAAAATATTTCTCAACATCAAGTTTGATGTTTTTTCATTCTATTTTCCCACTTTTCTCATCATTGCTTATGCCACACCATTTCCACGCTCAAAGAACAAACAAACAAACAAAATTACAGCACAGGAACAGGCCCTTTGGCCCTCCAAGCCTGCACCGATCCAGATCCTCTATCTAAACCTGTCGCCTATTTTCCAAGGATCTGTATCCCTCTGCTCCCTGCCCATTCATGTATCTGTCTAGATACATCTTAAATGACGCTATCGTGCCCGCCTCTACCACCTCCGCTGGCAATGCGCTCCAGGCACCCAGCACCCTCTGCGTAAAGAACTTTCCACACATATCTCCCTTAAACTTTTCCCCTCTCACCTTGAAATTGTGACCCCTAGTAATTGAGTCTCCCACTCTGGGAAAAAAGCTTCTTGCTATCCACCCTGTCTATACCTCTCATGATTTTGTAGACCTCAATCAGGTCCCCCCTCAACCTCCGTCTTTCTAATGTAAATAATCCTAAGCTACTCAACCTCTCCTCATAGCTAGCGCCCTCCATACCAGGCAACATCCTGGTGAACCTCCTCTGCACCCTCTCCAAAGCATCCACATCCTTTTGGTAATGTGGCGACCAGAACTGTACGCAGTATTCCAAATGTGGTCGAACCAAAGTCCTATAAAACTGTAACATGACCTGCTAACTCTTGTATTCAACACCCCGTCCGATGAATGAAAGCATGCCGTATGCCTTCTTGACCACTCTATCGACCTGCGTTGCCACCTTCAGGATACAATGGACCTGAACACCCAGATCTCTCTGTGCATCAATTTTCCCCAGGGCTTTTCCATTTACCACATAGTTTGATCTTGAATTGGATCTTCCAAAATGCATCACCTCACGTTTGCCTGGATTGAACTCCATCTGCCATTTCTCCGCCCAACTCTCCAATCTATCTATATTCTGCTGCATTCTCTGACAGTCCCCTTCACTATCTGCTACTCCACCAATCTTAGTGTCATCTGCAAATTTGCTAATCAGACCATCTGTACCTTCCTCCAGATCATTATCTATATCACAAACAACAGTGGTCCCAACATGCATCCCTGTGGAACACCACTGGTCACAGTTCTCCATTTTAAGAAACTCCCTTCCACTACAACTCTCTGTCTCCTGTTGCCCAGCCAGTTCTCTATCCATCTAGCTAGTGCACCCTGGACCCCATGCGACTTCATTTTCTCCATCAGCCTACCATGGGGAATCTTATCAAATGCCTTACTGAAGTCCATGTATACCACTCATGCTAATTTATGATCCACCCATCACAATTTCCCTGCCTCCTTACACCCATTCTTGCCAATGCTCCCAGACCACGCTGAGGTGAAGTTCTACATATCTATCACACCATTTCCAACATGAAAAATAAGCCTGACTCATGAATACGTATTCAAAACGTTTAAATGCCCTCAAATACTTGATTTATTATCAAATGGTCAGACATGTATCCTTAATGTCACTTCAAGATAACTAATCCTTAAATAACCGCTGAGCAATCAATCAAGTAGTGATCTTACAATACATCCCATCCGACACAATTGTAACAATAATAGGTTATGACTAATAATGCTAAAATGAAAGCAATTAGGGTTATGTCAGCAATCAGTTGTTGAAACTGTGAAAACTTTTCTTTCCAACATAAGGCGAGGGACATTTAAACAACTTTTTTTCTGTTTGCACATGTGGTGCGGGCATTGCCTGTACAAAATTGCCATGGAGAAGGTAGTGGTGAGCTGCCATCTGTCAGAGATAGCCACTGCTTGGCATTTATGTGGTTGGAATGTTACTTGCCACTTCGCAGCCAAAGTCTGCATCATGCTGCATGCGTTCATGTACTGTTTATGTGAGAAATTGTGAATGATTTTTGATCATTTTGCAATCATCAGTGAACACCCAACCTCTGACCTTATGTTGGAGGGAAGGAAGGTTGTTGGTTAAACAGTTGATGCTGGTTGAACCTAGGACCTGGTGTATTGCCCTAAGGAACAGCTTCAGAGATGTCCTGGTACTGACATCATTGAGTCTAACAATCATGATCATCTTCCTTTGTGCTAGGTATTACCCCAATTACTAGATTTATCCAATTCCAACTAACTCCAGTTTTGATTAAGTTCCTTGATGTTAAAAGCAGTCATCTCACATTCTCCCTTGAGTTCAGCTATTTTGCCCATGTTTGGACCAATGTTGTAATGAGGTCAGGAGGTGAATGGGTCTAATCGACCCCACATGAGTGTCACTGTGCAGGCTATTGCTAAGTAAGTGCCATTTGATTGCATTATCCAAGGCACTTTCCATCACTTTATGGATCACTGACAGTAGATTGACAGGGCAGTAATTGGATTTGTCCTGCTTTGTGTATAGAACATACCTGGGCAATTTTTCACATTGCTGGGTCAATGCCAGTGTTATAGATGTACTGGAACAACTAGGATCACAACTATTTCCAGGGCAGTACCAATGCTGGAGTGTTGTCAGGACTAATTGCTTTTGAAGTATCCAATGTCTTCAGATGTTTCTTGATGTCTTGTGGAGAGAATTGAATTGACTGAGCACTGGCAGCTGTGATTCTGCAGATATCAGAAGGAGGCTGAGACTTGTCCATTTGGCACGTCTGACTGAAGGTGTTTGCAAATCCTTTAACTTTCTGTCCCTCCTTCCATTTCCTAAATTACACCAATTACTGTGATGTTTCTTGTATTCTCCAAAGTGAAGACTAATTCAAGTTGCCTGTTCAATTTACCTGCCTTCTTAGTTTCCATTACTGAGTCCCCAGACTCACTCTCTACAGGAGCAAATTTCACTTTTACCAGTGAACAGCCACTAAATAGCCAACTTTAGGGACACTCAGAGACAACAAGGTGCAGGGCTGGATGAACACAGCAGGCCAAGCAGCATCATAGGAGCAGAGAGGCTGACGTTTCGGGCCTAGACCCTTCATCAGAAAAGGGGGAGGGGAAGGGGGTTTTGAAATAAATAGGGAGAGAGTGGGAGGCGGATAGAAGAGGGATAGAGGAGAGGATAGGTGGAGAGGAAACAAACAGGTCGAAGAGGCGGGGATGGAGCCAGTAAAGGTGAGTGTAGGTGGGGAGTTAGGAAGGGGATAGGTCAGTCCAGGGAGGACGGACAGGTCAAGGGGGCGGGATGAGGTTGGTCGGTAGGAGATGGAGGTGCGGCTTGAGGTGGGAGGAGGGGATAGGTGGGAGGAAGAACAGGTTAGGGAGGCAGGGACGAG
>NC_063332.1:79625943-79723362 GCF_021869965.1 Rhincodon typus
GGGAGGAGGTATGGGGGCAGGTGTAGCACTTCCTGCGGTTGCAGGGAAAAGTGCCGGGTGTGGTGGAGCTGGAGGGGAGTGTGGAGCGGACGAGGGAGTCACGGAGAGAGTTGTCCCTCCGGAAAGCAGATAAAGGTGGGGAGGGAAAGATGTCTTTGGTGGTGGGGTCGGATTGCAGATGGCGGAAGTGTCGGAGGATGATGCGTTGGATCCGGAGGTTGGTGGGGTGGTACGTGAGGACGAGGGGGATTCTTTTTTGGTTTTTATTGCGTGGACGGGGTGTGAGGGATGAGGTGCGGGAGATGTGGGAGACACGGTTGAGGGCGTTCTCGACCACCGAGGAGGGGAAGTTACGGTCCTTGAAAAACGAGGACAACTGAGATGTACGGGAGTGGAATGCCTCATCCTGGGAGCAGATGCGGCGGAGGCGAAGGAATTGGGAATAGGGGATAGCATTTTTGCAGGAAGGTGGGTGGGAGGAGGAGTATTCTAGGTAGCTGTGGGAGTCGGTGGGCTTGAAATGAATATCGGTTTCTAGGTGGTTGCCCGATATGGAGACAGAGAGGGACACTCACCTTGGCATAAATACAAAGACGAGATTCCAATGCAGTTGCAGACTACCAACAAAATTTGTTTTTAAAGCATAAGGTTAGAAATTGCATTAAATTTACATTTGATAATATTTTCCTTATTTTTATGATTACAGTTCTTCATTGTTTTAGCAATTTATTACAAATAATACAGCAAAATTCTTACCAGCTGCATTAACTTTCAATGAGAATCTGAAATTTCACAGGGGTGTCTCAATTTGCAGCGATAACCTTAATTGCTATATGTCTTCATTTGTAACTCTATGTGTAGCACAGGTGGGTCTAAGAAACACATCACTGGCAGAAAAATACAAATGTGAACAAGCCAGAATTATCAGAGATGGGACAGTAGATGGAGTGTCACAAGCAAGAGGACAGCTGCCAGCTTTGACAAAAAGACACTTTGCACATTACCTCTAATGCAGAAAAGGCAATGAACCAATCTACAAAAGAAAGCTCATGGGCATCCACAAGGATATATTTGGTGCTAAAAGCTTATGTACAATGTTATAGAGTACAGGAGTGGATCCTAGATCCAGTTAGCGTAGACTTTTCTGCTTCCTTAGATATAAAGCTGCAGGCCAACCTGTGACCAACATCTTACTATAGTCACTTTTGGATTCCCATTTTGAAACTGAGCTCAGAATTGGGGTTCAAACAAACTTGGCAAGAAGCAGCCCAAGGAGACTGAAATTGATTATATCAAAAGTGCCAGGCAAATAAATTGGCTATTGAGGCAAGAGACGATAATGTTATTTAAATGGAAGTGGGGCAAATAGTTGAAAAGAAGGACCATGACATGATCTAGTGAATGGGATCACAGAAAACAGTGTCAGCATCGGCACAAGCACCAGGGTGTCGAAAGACCTCCTTCTATGCTTTAATTTCTGTCATTCTGTGAAAATTCTTTTATATAAAATGTCTAAGTTTCATTAAGTTGTTTTGAAATGTTGTTTCTTAATTTAGGTGTGTTTCAAACACTGAGCCCACTGCCCTTTATATGATCTCTGTTTGTTTTTGCCCCACTGATGTGTGAGATCCAATTACATAATGACTCACTCTGATGCCTCCTGTTCAGAATTGGTACCCTCGTGGGGCAATTTTATTATTTTTAACTGAATAATTTAAAATATCAGAGCAAATTAAGTCAAATTCTTAATCCGTCTGCTGATTTTCTTGAATGTCTAAAACTTTAAATTGTGTATTAAAATTTATTTTGTTTTTAGTTTAGGTCTGAGTTTTGTATTTTGGCAATGTGTCCATTGTCTGTTTATGAGTTCAGCATTTCATTTCTATTTGCTGTCAGAATATGGGAGGTGCTGTCAATACTGCAGTAATTGCTTATTTGTAGTTGCTTTAAAATGAGTACAGCAGGACTTCTTAAACATTAACAGTCTTTGTGCTAAAGAACAAAGAAAATTACAGTACAGGAACAGGCCCTTTGGCCCTCCAACCCTGTACTGACATGCTGCCCGTCACAACTAAAACCCCCTACCCTTCCGGAGACCGTATCCCTTTATTCCCATCCTATTCCTATATTTGTCAAGATGCCCTTTAAAAGTCACTATTGTATCTGGCTCCACTACCTCGCCCGGCAGCGAGTTCCAGGCACCCACCACCCTCTGTGTAAATACTTGCCTCGTACATCACCTTTAAACCTTGCCCCTCGTACCTTAAACCCATGGCCCCTGGTAACTGACTCTTCCACGCTGGGGAAAAAGCTTCTGACTGTCCATGCCCTTCGTAATCTTGTAGACCTCTGTCAGGTCGCCCCTCAACCTCCGTCGTTCCAGTGAGAACAACCCAAGTTTCTCCAACCTCTCCTCATAGCTAATGCCCTCCATACCAGGCAACATCCTGGTAAATCTTTTCTGTACCCTCTCCAAAGCCACCATGTCCTTCTGGTAGTGTGGCGACCAGAAGTGCTGTTGGCACTTGTAGATTTTTGTAGGAAAATAGTGGGCATTTGGATGTGCAAGAAGGGAGAAAAGTAGAACTGCAGTAACATATTTACTCAATGTTGGGGGTATGATATGCAAAATTCTTCCCAAAGGATGAGGTAGCCGGAGTCAATTTTTGTTTAATGGTGTGTTAGCGCCTTGCTGAAAGCGAATGAACATCTCACAGTAGAACCCATTCCTATTGTTTAAGAGGATTTAGGGGTGGAAGGACTGCTCTCATGCCTTCCAAAAGAACTTTTCACTTCGCAATTAGATGTGTATTAAGAGGCTGCTTTATCACTGAAACGTTGAGGTCACTGAGGTTGGCCTTGAGAGATGTTGCAACAACACAAACTTCACATATTATTGCAAAACATCAGGTCATAATCATTGGATAATTACTCTTCTGGTTAGTGTTTGCACTTGTAAGTCTTATCTTTTAAAAAAATCTAAAAGCTGTAATGTGAAGCTATATTGTTCTCTTAAAGACAAGTTGCCATTAAAGGTTTTGACATGAGACTCCCAGGTACCAGAGAATTTACATTTGTTACTTCAGATATCAATACTGTTATGATACCTCCAAAAATGTTGGATTTTTCATTTTTAATTCGAAATCTTAGTAATTTCTTTCATTGTGGGAGAATATATCACATTGAAGAAGATGGCAGAAAGCATGATGATTTCTTAAATGATAAACTGTGAATGTACCATGTCCAACACAGTTAATTTTGTTGACTGTGTTCATGGGCGGCATGGTGGCACGGTGGTTGGCACTGCTGCCTCACAGCGCCAGGGACCCGGGTTCGATTCCACCCTCGGGCGACTATCTGTGTGGAGTTTGCACATTCTCCCTGTGTCTACGTGGGTTTCCTCCGGGTGCTCCAGTTTCCTTCCACAGTCCAAAGATGTGCAGGCTCGGTGAATTGGCCATGCTAAATTGCCCACAGTGTCCAGGGATGTTTAGGTTATGTGGGTTAGACGTGGGAAATTCAGGGAATGGGTCTGGGTGGGATGCAATTCGGAGGGGCGGTGTGGACCTGTTGGGCCGAAGGGCCTGTTTCCACACTGTAGGGATGCTATGTGTATGATGACTATTCTGTCCAAAGTGCACTGATCCGTTCCTCAACCTAATTCAGTTACCTTCCAACATGGAGCCTCTCTTCTCAGTTCAACAGCAGCAATGGCAACACAATTGGTTGCCTTGAAAACCAAGTAAGGAATGATGATAGCTTACTCTCCTACAAGGTAAGAACAAATGGCTACTATCTCAGGTATGAGTGCAACTATAGGCAGGAACTTTCAGAGCATTCGATTATTCCTGCGGTTACCCAGCAGTGTACATTGAGTTCTAAGGTGCTGTTCCAGGAGATCAGACTTAGAATACAATAGATATCTCCCCTTTGGAGATATCAACATGACTGCATTGCTTCTGCCCAACTGGGCATTCCAACAATGCCCTTCTTAGTGTCACACAGCCTGTTGTCCTACGCTGCCCTGGCCCAGACTGGATGCTGTAGTCTGAAATTGCTCAGGCTTATTGCGGCTCAAGATAATCCATGCTCGAATAATCTGAAGAATGCTTGAAACTGAGCAATTTTCCAGCTCTGAAGCTGTAGCCACTTTGTAGATGTGCTAAAATAAAAAAAAGGAGACAAGGCAGGAACTGAGGATTTACACATGGTTGATCCCAGATTTGATTGTTTATAATTGAGAAAATATAGAGTGATAATCTCTCCTTAACATGAAGTAAACATTTACAACCCATAATACAATGATAAAACCAAATGCATGTCAAATGTAGGTTTACTGAAGGTGGTGTTACTATATGGAACTTCAACAAGCTAATCCCAAACAAAATTAAATGGATTGATCCCTCCATTAAAACAGCAGAGATAGGAATTTGACATCAACATATTAAGCTGTTTTAGTTTTAAATCATTACACTTTGAACATTACTGATGGCCCAGAGCCATGGATAATTTCTCAGTCTCTGGCACATTATGAAATTTCTCACCTTAGATCATACAAAATAGAAAAAAATAGAATAGAATGGAATATACTTTTATTGTCGCATGTACTCCATTGTAGGAGTGCAGTGAAAAGCTTTTACAATGTCAGCCTCCTTATAGTGATTTCTTAGGAATAAGTATCTGGGTACAATTCTTGGATAGAGCTGATGAATAAAAGTAGTTGCATTACTTACAGAGTTGAAAAATATCTTAAAAATAGGACATCATTAAAGGGTTGACTTGCAGTAAGATAGGAAATTTCAAATAGACGTTATAGTGTGGCAGCTCAGTGCAGGGCTTCTGCACGTGGTCTGACCTCCAGGCCCCAGTCCAACAGCCATTCCCGCTCTGCTCCAAGCCCTAGTCCGCTCCATACAGGGCACTCAGCTGCCCCAAGGTAAGTGCCAGGACTGTCTCCCCTGTGCCAGTTTCCACCTGGGACTCACTGTGTGCACCTTGTTCCAGGGCTGATTCTGCACATTGCTCCGGGGCTCGCTGTAGCCCTACGCTTTGCTCCAGAGCTCACTGTAGCCTTATACTCTGCTCCGGGGTCACTGTAGCCCCACGCTCTGCTCCAGGACTCACTGTAGCCCCGCGAGCTGCTCCGGGGATCGCTGCAGCCCTACGCACTGCTCTGGGGTCTTGCTGCTGGCCTCTGGTGCTACGGGAGAGAAGAAGAAGAAAAAAAGAGGAAAAATGGGAAAAGAAAGAAAAAGAACACATGCAGCAGAGATGGCGCCATCTTGGAACATCATGCTGCACTTTAGTCAATATGGTATCAGACCAGCAGTGACAATTGAGGACAATATTCCACAAAAAGTCTCATTTGACTGAAGGCAAAAGATATAAGGGCAGAAAGAAACCAGAAGGAGAAAAATACGAGACTACGGATTATCACAGGGAAATAAAAAACTCTCTCCAGGACAATCTCATATCAGCGGTGTGTGTCCATCAGAGATATGTAATCAGTCATATATTCAACTAGACATAATAGGAACTGCAGATGCTGGAGAATCCGAGACAACAAGGTGCAGAGCTGGATGAACATAGCAGGCTAAGCAGCATCATAGGAGCAGAAAGGCTGACGTTTCGGGCCTAGACCCTTCATCAGAAAAAAAAACAATATCTGATGAAACGTCAGCCTTTCTGCTCCTATGATGCTGCTTAGCCTGCTGTGTTCATCCAGCTCTGCACCTTGTTGTCTCATATATTCAACTAAATTTCCATTGTCCTCCTGCACTGCCTTCATAGATCATCATAATTATTTTAATTCTTCATTAGGTTGGGATTCACTTTTCTCTGATGATATTCACCAAGACAGAACTTACTTACATTCAGGTAATGATTGATGGCAATTTTTAGGAAGTGCTGATATTTTGCAACTGTTGTAACTCGAAAATGAAACTAAATCTATATTGCTTTATTTTTCCATTTTCTGTAACTTTATTTTGTGCTCCAAACCCAATTACCATCCCACAGAACATGAAATAGACTTTAATGAATATTAGCTGAAGAGTCAATGCAGATTGTAGGCAGTATTGTAATACAAACTATGCTGTTACCAATCCAAAGTACTAAATTGAAATTACCGAGTACACATGCAGATACCTGCATCAGACAAAGAGAAATAGCTGAAATTCAAATGAGATAGCTTCCTCAACTATAATGCTTTTAACACGACAAATATGGATCAATCAGCTAGAGGAAGCTAAAAAGTGTATCAGTCGAATGCTATATCACAAAAGCTTCAATTCAGTTTGCAAGACTTTAGATGATTCCTTCCACCATGTGCAATTTTTACAAATGATGACAATGCTACAGGAGCAGAATATAGGTTGAACACATACATCATTTTTATTTCCTTTATTCATTCACAGGATGAGGGCATTGCTAGCCAGGCAGCATTTATTGCCCATCCCAAAGGGCAGTTAAGAGTCAACCACACTGCTGTGGGTCTGGAGTCACAAGTACACCAGACCAGGTAAGGATGGCAGTTTCTTTCCCTAAAGGACATTAGTGAACCAGATGGGTTTTTCTTGACAGTTGACAATGAATTCACAGTCATCATTAGATTCTTAATTCCTGATATTTATTGAATTCAAATTCCATCGTCTGCTGTGGCTGGATTCAAACCTGGGCCCCCAGAACATTATCTGGGTCTCTGGATTAACAGTCTAATGATAATACCACTGGGCCATTGCCTCCCCCAATCAATATATGATCAGTTTGTTTGCAAGACATTTCATAGCACAATTTCCGATCATTGGAGTAATATCTTTGTCTTTACTACATGGCCAATTAATTGCTGGAGTGGATCATCTGCCCTCGCAGAAGCTGCCAAGATTTCATTGCATTGTTTACACAGAGATCCACACATGCCAGGCAATCTACCGTCTGCCCCCTCACCCCACCTCGCCACAAGTGATGTCACAATAAGATTTAAGTCATTTTGTTAGGCTTCAGTAAAGAAGAAGCAAAGAGTTTTCTAACCATTTTTTACACTTTCATGAGATGTGAACGTCACAAGCCAGCAGAATATAGATGTTCATCATGAACCGTATATACGTTTGTTTTCTTTTGAAGAGACATCAAAGTCCATAGCAGAGGAAAAGGCCACTCAGCCCATCAAGTCTGCACCAATCCAAACTATTCTACTAACTGCTCTAATCCCATTTTTCAGCACTTGGACCAAAGCCTTCTCAGCCTTGGCATTACAAGTTTACATCTCAATACTTCTTAAATGTTACAGGCAGTGAATTCCAGATTCCTATTACCTTCTGAGTGACAAACATTTTCGTCAAGTCCATTTAAACCTCCTATCTAAAATCTACGCCCTCTGGCCATTTATCCATCCATCAAGGGGAAAAGTTTCTTCCCCTCTATCCTGTCTATACCTGTCGTAATTTTACACATCTCATTCATGCCACCTTTAATTCTTTTCTACTCAAAACAAAACAAACCCATTCTATCCAATTCTCGCTTCATAACTCTGTGTGTGTGTGTGTGTGTGTGTGTGTGTGTGTGTGTGTGTGTGTCTGTGTGAGAGAGAGAGAGCGCAAGAGTGTGTGAGAGAGCGACAGGTTTTGTAATCAATTCTTGAATTGAAACGGAAAAAAATCTTCAAAGTTATTGCACTCAAACAATGATGAATGGCACTTTGAGATCATGATGTTGTCTGAACATTTTTACTTAACTATGAATGTATGTCTGAACTTCCCAAACCTCTGTCAGATAAGATTAAGGTGGCACAGTGGTTATTACTGCTGCCTGACAGTGCCAGGGACATAGGTTTGATTCCACTCAGAGATAGCAAGAACTGCAGATGCTGGAGTCAGAGATAACACAGTGTGGAGCTGAAGGAATACAGCAGGCCAGGCAGCATTAGAGGGGCAGGAAAGTTAATGTTTCAGTTCAGGACCCTTCTTCAGGAATGGGGGAGGGGGAAGGGAGCTCAGAAATAAATAGAGAGGAGGGGTGGGCTTGGGAAGGTAGGTGGGATGGTGATAGGTGAGTGCAGGTAGGCAGTGGTGGGGAATGGTCAGTGAGGTGGGAGGAGCAGATAGGTGCGAGAGAAGATGGACAGGTCAAGGAGGCGGGGATGAGAGAGACGGTTGGTCATGGGATGAGGCTGGGGGTGGGGAAATTTTGAAACTGCTAAAATCTACATTTAGGCCTTTGGGCTGTAGGCTTCTGAGGCAGAATATGAGGTGCTGCTCCTCCAGTTTCTGGGTGGCATCATTGTGACACTGGAGGAGGTCCAGGATGGACATGCCACCCAGGGATTTAGAAGGGGAGTTGAAATGGTTCGCGACCAGAAGATGTTGTCATTTTTCGCGAACAGAGCATGGGTGCTCTACAAAGTAGCCTCCAAGTCTCCGCTTGGTCTCACCGATGTAGAGGAGGCCACATCAGGAGCAGCGGATGCAGTAGACCACATTGATGGATGTGCAGGTAAACCTCTGTCTAATGTGGAAGGTTTGTTTGGTGCCTTGAATGGAAGTGAGGAAGGAGAATATTTAGGTCGGCTGTGAAATTAGTGTCCAAACCACTGCCTAAGCTTGAAATTTTGAATGTATATATTTGTATAGATTTAGTAAACATTGCCAACGTCATATCAAATTAAACTGTTCATCTGACAGGATTCTGTGATGGAAGTCATGTTCACAAACACTTTATGTAGTAAAAACACGACTGACTATAAAGCAGTATTCTTCAGTTTATAATTATTCCTAAGTTTAATAATTGAAGGACAGGGAATGATAGAAGAAGATTTTAACTATGGACACAAGTGGTAAACTGTTTTGGCTGACCACAAGGGTAAGGTGAAGAATGGGCTGCTGATCAACAATATGTACCTATCCTCAAAATGAAAATTGTAACGTTTCTCCAATGAGCTTAAGCTCTCAACACATAACCTGAACTGATTTTGAGTTTCAGACACAAACAAAAACTTGCATGGTTTTCCAACATGGGTCTCATTTTTAATCTTAATACAAAATTACCACAATATCAAGCATTTTCAGATGCCAAGAACAAGAGGTGAAAATGTTTTCAATGCCATTACAGCATGAGGTCAGTCACATGGCAAGCTAAAAGGATGCCAATAGAATTGCAATGGATGACAAGCAGAGGTTAGAAATATTATCCTGAAGTATGCTTCAGAAATAGAGGTAATCCGGACAGATGTGGAATAAGACACAGAATCTAAGTGAAGTAAAGAACATGCTCCCAGGGATATAATTATCTTTTCCAGGATATCACAACAGACCAGGAATAAGATTCATAAAGTGATGTACTGATAATCATTACACGAGAGATGCTGAATGCTGAGGGTGTAACTCTGGACTGGAAACAGACTTATGTGTTCAAAACGGAACATACCTAAAACAGGAATATAGCATGCTCCATCATATACTGAGAATAATTAATCTGGCTAACAGGAATCAGTTTGATCAATACGTGATTGTATGTTAAATTCACTAGGTCAGACATACACTTAATCAAAATGAATACTCGTGTCGATGAAAGGTTAAAGTAATCGTGACTCCTTTAGCAATGAGAAGTGGGTTTTGTATAATTATCAAGCAATACATTGTAAATCAAGACAACTACTCCAAAGTAAACAAGGATATTAGAACAAAGGAATCAGAGTGTAATGAACTAGATAAATTAGGACTGATATCAACCCAAAAATGTCAGGCAAGTAGTCAGAAATTGGAATTGTCTTTTGGATAGAGCAGTGAAAGCAAAAATCTTAGATTCATTGAAGGAAAATTGAATGATATGTGCGGTACTATCTGAATGTTATGCCATAAATATGCCTGTGCCTTTATTTAATTCATGTGGGGAAAAGTTTATCAAAATTGGCCTTCAATTGCAGAGGCCACAGTACTTGACCACTCTGCACCTGGTCTTGTTCAGACAGGTTGTCTGCAAACTGTGTGCTATCTTCCTTAGCTAAATGGTTTCAGGATACAGCCCAGCACAAGACGTCATTGAACAGAGGGCCATATAGTATGTGTGGTTATCACATGTTTCAACTAGCTTGCATGTCAGAGGCAGCTTGTCCCTCTTAAAAATTGAGCAGTGCCGCAATGCTATAAACTGGAAAACTTGGAGAGAAGCAAAAGGACAGATACTGTGGCCACAGACAAGTGTGGCATTAGAAGCATGATGAGGAAAGGAAGAGAAGTAATGTTCCTTCAGGAGTAAGAGAGCAAAGTACAAATGATCACTAAGAACGACAGGAACGAGTGCTAACTTGAGATAGAACATAGAACATAGAACAGTACAGCACAGTACAGGCTCCCTGGCCCACGATGTTGTGCCGAACTTTTACCCGAAACCTAAGGTCTATCTAACTTCCACCGCTACCTTATGCTATCATCCATATGCCCATCTAATAGCTGCTTAAATGCCCCTAATGAGGCCGACTCCACTACCCTCTCCGGCAATGCATTCCACGCCCCTACCACTCTCTGAGTAAAGAATCTACCTCTGATGTCTCCCCGATATCTACTTCCTTTCACTTTAAAACTATGTCCCCTCGTAAAAGCTACCTCCACCCTAGGAAAAGTCTCTGGCTGTCTATTCTATCTATTTATTTAGTGAGTTTTCCTCAAGTTAAAATTTAGATTAACAGGGGCTAGTGAGAGCTCAAAGGCATTAATTAGGTGAGCCGGTTGGTGAGTTTTAAGAATTCACCCATCTATATAAGGGCCATAGTTTAAATTGGTAATGGGCAGATATTGTTAAATTTGTAGTAACCAGTTAAGTTACTTAATTTGATTACAGATAGCAGTTAACTGAAATTTCCTAATTAAATAAAATACAATAAAGATGCAGGCCAGATAGTGTGTTGCAGCTATAGCATTGGAGTGCCCATGGGCAGCTGCATGAACCGCAGCAACATCATCTGCGGTAACTGTCTACAAGTCGAGGAACTATGGCTCAGAATTAGTAAGTTACGAGTTTCAGACATTGCAATGTAACAGGGAGGGGAACCGTTACCTGAACACTTTCCTCCAGGAGGCAGATACACCACTTAGGCTGGGTATTTTTGATCATATTCATGGTCAGGAACAGGAAGATGATGTGACAGTGAGTAAGACAGCTTTAAAGGTCCAGTAGGTCACTCAACCTCTAAGATTGTCCTATGGGCTTGGGGCTTTCGCATTGATGGTAGAGGTCATCAACAGTGTTATCAAATAGCACTTCCTCTGTATGTGCATTGAGACTCAGTTTGGATTCCACTAGGTCATCCAGCTCCTGACCCCATTGTTGCCTTGGCCCAAACATGGAAAAAAGAACTGAACTCCGGAGGAGAAGTGAAAGTAAATTCCTCTGATGTCAAGGCCTCATTTGGCAGAGTATGACATGAAGGAGCCCTCACAAAACTGGAATCAGTGAGAATCAGGAGACAAGTTGATTCATATGATTCATATCTTCATGTTACGGTTTCGCGGCTACAAAACAGTGTGCCTACGTAATGTTTCAGGCCTAGACCCTTCTGAAGACCGAAACATCAGCTTTCCTGCTCCTCTGATGCTGCTTGGCCTGCTGTGTTCATCCAGCTCTACACCTTGTTATCTTAGATTCTCCAGCATCTGCAGTTCCTACTATCTCTGCCTACATACTGTGGATCTAAAATGTGATTGCTGCCTTTTCCCTAATCCTCATGTAGGTTTGATGGTAGCCACTTTAAGTTCGATTCAACTAAAGGTAGCATTAAGGTGGATAGTATAGTATTTAATCCGCAAGACAAAAAGTGAAGAACAGCAAGGCAATAAGTTAGACATGGGCTTTACACTAAGCAGGGGGCTGCCTGTCAGATGAGCAGCTTATTTACAAAAGCAGGCAAAGTCTGAATGCAATTCAGCCCTCCTCGAAGTAGATGGCTATAGGGTTGTCTCTGGCCTCAGTCTCTCTGAAACTTTGCTCTGGCCTTCTTTCACATGGTGCTCATGGTAAATCCCCTGAGCCTGAGCCTTAATTCCATCTTCAGTGGATTGCTGTGGCACCCAGATTTGGTCTGGATCCAGGACCTGATTCCTTAGCTGGCTCAAATTATGAAGGGCATAGCATACCACAATGTAGCAGAACCCCATTCTGAGCTATATCACAAACCTCAGCCAGAACAGTCAGGCATCAAAGCCTAAATTTCAGGAGGCCCATGGTCTGTCCTACTATGGCCCTGGTGGAAGGGTGAGCAGTGTTGCACTTTTGTCCTGTGTCTGTGCATATCCTACAGGTGTCAAGAGCCAGGTTTAGAGGGAATCTTCCTTATTTCCCAGCAGCCATTGCTGTATGGGCTGAGGAACTTGGAAGAGAGACAGGCATCTGTGATTGCTCCAGTATGTATGAAACATGGCAGCTCCACGGATCTGGCACAGGCCTCCAGAATATGGTCTTAATAGTCACAGATTAAGTAAACATTAAGGTCATGGTATCTTTCCATGATCATAAACATCACAGGTTGGTGATAGGTCACTGTCAAAGAAATGTGGGTATAGTTGATAGTACCTTGTACCTGAGGGAAGCTAACAATTATGGAGAAACTATAGAGGTTGTCCACCCCTAACTCATCAATAAAGATCCTATGAGCTAAAAAGTAGGCTAAGATGCACAGAAGATGCCTAGTTCCAGTCATCATTAAAATTACTGTACAGAGACACAAGATGCCTGGTGTCCCTTATGTTATGGACCACACCAGGCCCCCTCACAATATTAGGAAGGTAGGCCAGACCTTAACGTGTTCTTATTTTAAAGGCAAATATGATGTGCTGTGTTCTAGAGGCAATGTGACCGGTCAAACTATTTAACATTAAGCAAAACAATTTATTTAAACACTGTGGTTAAAATACAAACAAAAGAAAGAAGAACTTAGAATAACAACTCTACTGGAAAACTTAACCAAGTAATAGATACAGTAGTTATTGCTAATTAGCTGTTCCAATATGGTAACATCCCACAAACACACCTGTTGGGAAAATTACAAATTCAGAAGCAGAACATGCAGTTCTCCAATTCAGGAGGAAAAAAAAATCAAGAGAAAATTAAGATAGAATAGCAGCTAGGAGACGTTTACTGAATCTTCCAAGTTTATTGAGACCTTAACAGCTTCTGATGCTACTGAAAACCAAAACCCAGATATCCTGATCTGAGAAAGCTGACCATACCCATTCAGGCTGCACCAAAAAACCTCAAGGCCTCCCAAGCTATTTACATTAACCCAGGCTGCTCGTTACTTCTTCCCTACAACCTCTGTTCAAAAAAAAAAGGTGCCCAGGACAAAATAACTTTTTAAAGCCAAAACATTATCACATTCAGCACAAATGTATTTGCCTTAAGCATAAGTCCTAGCTCTCCCTCACCTCCTCTAGTACATACTTTAAGCTTGAAGTTGTTACTGAGCTGAATTGACATTAAGCAAAATGATAATGCTTTGCTGAAGCCAAGTTGTGTGGATAAAGGGTTCAGGAAGATCGTGGCCATTGACCATGGACCCACCTTGTACAACAGCAACGGTTCTATGCAAAAAGAAAAGCTAAGCGTCTGGGACAACCGTTCCGAGTTCTGAGGAAGGGTTACCAGACTCGAAATGTTAACTCTGATTTTTTCTACACAGATGCTGCCAGACCTGCTGAGCTTTTCCAGCAGCTTTGTTTTTGTTCCTAATAAAATGTTAGTTTCCCAATTAAATCAATAAGAGTGTCACCTTGTTTGATTCCACCATAAACAAGCTATTCAATAATAAGTTTTTAAAAGCAAATAGAGCATTTTGTGGACTCTACAAGTGAGTATAGCAGCCTCATGGCACAGACCACTCCTCTGTATGGTACTAAGTACCACCATTATGTACACCATTTGGAGCACTTCCATCACCACTGCTTCAAGATTAGCTGGCAAGATCATATTACAAATATCAAAGTCCTAGAAACAACCAAGACCACCAGTAAATTCCATGGCTGGCTTTCTCTTTTCCTACAGTTCTTCCTTATCACTGGAATATACTTCTGCTGAGCACTGTGAAAAATCGTTTCGAAAGTCCTCCACTGTTCCTCAATTGACCCACCACAAAGTTTTTGCTCCCATCTTACCTTAGCTAACTCCTCCCTCATTCCTTCATAGTCTCTGTTGTTTAAGCACAGGACATAGGCAATTTAAAGTTTCAACTTAAATTTTCTTACTGAAAAGACAAGACCGTAAGTATTTTCTTTCAAAGATGTTCTATACATTCACTAAATGTAATTCTATTCTTTGCTGTCTCTGGCCATTACCTACATACTACCTCACTAATGTTCTTCATAAATTTGACTAGTCTGAGGCTGCTAAAACAGCTTAAGACATCTTTCCAGCTCTAAGACCCTGAAGACCCCCAAAGCTAAACTGTCCTTCTGTTCTTCTCAAGTGAAAGCTAATTCTTTTCCTGTCCATCTCGCTTTCATGTATCATAAAAGTTCAAGTAAAAGTTTGTAATACATAATCAATTAAGACCCTGGAAGCTTGCTAATCATCTAACTTAAGCTCACCTACTTTTTGGAAATGATACTTGAATATTTGAATCCACTGCACAGAAAGGATTTTCTGACCTTTTAAATACAAAAGTCCCTCCACAGAACTAAAACCAATAAGCTATTTACCTTTGATTTAGAATCCAAATTGCCAAATGATGATAATATATTATAAAACTTTATCACAGCTTCCACAATGTGTAACAAGAAGTTAGGAGTAACAAAGACACTGTTGATCGTTTCTGAAATGGCTTTATCTATCTGTGTTTCAGAGAAGCATGTAAGAATAATAATAAAGTCTTAGTTATTACTAGGCACTTGAATCCATCACATAATTACAATATATGTTTATTCCCATTCCTTGATTTAGTTTTATTCCAAGTTATGATCTCTTGTTTATCAACTTAAAATTGTTTATTCCAAATTCACAAACTATCTACTTTCTAAAGTCCCATGATTATTCAGCAAAACTCCTAATTCTTTGTCCTAGACAAAATTGTGATGTGTCCAATACATAAATTCAAATTATTTATATATGCTGAAAAAAACAATGGACCCAGGATTGAACTAATGGCAACACCAGTTCCAACCTCCGAAATTATAATTCTTTGGTTCCAATCTGTCAACCAATTTTATAGAAAAAATAATGTAGGGCCAACATACAAGAACTTTTATTGTAATGTTTCCATCCTGTTTTATAACATGCAATAATAAGCAAAACCAACTTATTTCTGCTGTAATGGCACAAATTCAGTGTAAAATGGACTGGTTTTAAATTAAGCAGTTTAAATTATTTGAAATATTCACTTTGGTTTAATGCTAGCCACTTACCCTTCCGAGTCAGAAAGTTGAGGCTCACCTCATAAACGTGAGAATAAAATCTAGGCTACCACTTCAGTGAATCACTGAGACAAAGCTATTCGCTAGAAGGTATCACCTTTCATATGTCCGCTAAACTGAGGCCCAGCCTGTTCTACCCATTAGACATAAAATAATACATGGTACTATCCTTCTTGTGTCTTAACCAGGATATATCCTCGGCCAATGTCCCTAAAACAAATCATATAATTCATTGCTGTTTTGGGGCCCCTTGTTGTTTATAAATTGGTTGCTGCATTCTGTAATTATTGGAGACAACACCTCAATAGTACTTCTTATCTCTGAAACTCATGTTGAGATATTCAGAACATATGAAAGGACTGTATTAATGAAGGAATTGTTTTCTTTACGTTTTCATATTTTAACCGTTGGTCGGGTCAAAATAACAAATGTGTGCTTTTGGTGAGGCATAAATTAGTCAGGAATATAAATAAATGAGTGACTTTTTTTGTTATGTGTATTTTACAGGTGAGCAAAACAGTAAAATATGGTGAAAAGCTTTTCCACTGTTGTCACGATCCAGTGCCATTTTGAATTGTTTAAGAATAAGAAAAAAAGGTAAGATATAGTTTCAAGAGAGCCCATCAGTGTGAGCCAGTTCATTATCAACGATGCCTGTGCTGCCATCCCTCCTCAATCGCCTCGTGCCATCTACACTGGAACCAACCAACATTGAAGTCACCACTCTTCAGACACCATCTTTCGCCTCTGGACCAATTCTCCTCTGCCACTGCTTCGCCACTGACTGTGCTGGACCTGCCAACCTCACAGTCACATCTCTTGCCACTGGGCCCACCTCACTGATGTCACTGTGATACCACTTCTTTGCCACTGCCAGTGCCGGATCCAACCAATGACGGAGTCACTGATCCTCAGGCACCATCTTTCGCCACTGACCCTACTGCCAATGTAGCAGCCATCGATTCCAATGCCAGGTCCCATGCTTACCTCAGAAAAGTAAGTAAGGGTTTGCTCGAGTCCATGCTGGGCTCACTCACCACCATCAAAGCATCTAAGTTCAAGTCAAGAGTTAAGTAAAGGAAAGAAGAAAAAAAACAAGAAAAGCGAAGAAAAGAAAATCATTTGGAGTGGACAAGCCCCAGCTCAGGATTTTGACTCTGCCGGCATCTTGATGACGATAGTCAACACAGACTTGTTAAGGGAAGGATGTGTTTAACAAATTAGATTAACCTTTTTGAAGAGTTTTGGTGAGGGCAATGCATTTGATGTGGTCTACATGGGCTTCAGTAAGACTTTTGACAAAGTCCCTCATGGCTGAATGATTGAGTGATTCATTTGTTTTTGAGCAGTACAGGCAGGTCATAGTAAACAAGGATGTACAGAGCAAACAGACTTAGACAGAGGCATACAGATAACATTGCACAGGGCGTGCACTAGGCAAGATCAAGGTTAGAGAGTCCATTCATCAACCTGATAATGATCGGGAAGAAGCTGTTCCTGAACGTGCTGGTGCATGAGCTCAGGCTTCTGTATCTTCTGCCTGATGGAAGAGATTGTAGGAGATCATTACCAGGGTGCGATGGGTCTTTGATGATGTTGACAGTCTTTCTGCTGCAGCGGGCCATGTAAGTGGAGTTCATGGACAGAAAGTTGGCTTCCATGATGGTCTGGGCTGTGCACACCACCTTCTGTAGTTTCTTACAGTCCTGGGTAAAGCAGTTGCCATATCAGGCCGTTATACACCCAGACAATATGCTTTCAATGGTACATCTGTAGAAGTTGGTGACGAACCTTATGGACATGCCAAATTTCCTGAGCTGCCTGAGGAAGGAGAAGCATTGTTGTGCCTTCTTGACTGTTGCATCTACGTGGGAAATCCAGGACAGGTTTTTGGTTATCGTCACTTCGAGGAACTTGACTCTGTCCATGCTCTCAACCTCCATTCCATTGATGTAGATGGGGGCATGTTCTCCTCCTTTCTTTCTAAAGTCAATGATCAGTTCTTTAGTTTTGCCAATGTCAAGAGGCAGATTGTTTTCATTGCACCATGTCACCAAGCCCTCTATCTCTCTTCTGTATTTTGACTCATCATTGTTAGGTATCCGTCCCACTACGGTGGTGTCTTCAGCGAACTTGTAGATGGTGTTTGTTTAGAATTTGGCAACACATTCATGTACAGGGAGTACAGTAGGGGACTGAGAACACATCCTTGGAGGGCTCCAATGTTGAGTGTTATTGTGGACGATGCGCAGTTACCTATCTTTACTGATTGCGGTCTGTGGGTCAAAACTGGTCAAGAAATTAAGACCCCATGGGATCCAAGGAAAAGTGGCATATGGGATCCAAAATTGGCTGATAAATAAAAAGAAAGCACGATGGTAGAAGGATGTTTCTGTGAGTGGAAGTCTACTTCCAGTGGTGTTTTGCAGTGAACAGCTGCATCCCTTGCTGGTTGACTTAAGTGATCACGATGTTTGTGGATGATTCAAAAATCGGTAATGGTAAATAGTGAGGGGGATAATCTTAAACTGTAGAGGGATATGAATGAATTGATCAACTGGATACGGCAGAAGCAACTGGAATTCAACCTGGAAAAGTGTGAAGTAATGCACTTGGCCGGTGCTAACAAGACACGGAATTATGCTATGATTGGCTGGAAAGTACTGAGGATCAGAGGGACCGTGGTGCGCATTTCCACAGATCCATGAAAGTAGCAGGGCAGGTAGATAAGTTGGTTCAGAAGGCATGTGGGGTACTAGCCTTAATGGAAATGCCATTTAGGGCTGAGGTAAGGAGAAATAACCTCATCCAGTGAGAAGTGAGGCTTTGGAATTCTCTGTCACAGAGAAGTGTTAGAGGAAAAGCATTGATTGTTTTCAAGAATAAGTTAGATGTAGTTTCTTAGGATCAAAGAGTATGAGTGGGGTGAAAGCAGGAGCAGGCTACTGAAACAAGACCTTGCTACATTAGAGGGCAAAATACAAGTGAGTACTTCAGTGAACCTTTGCTTTTTATTCATGCATGGACTTTGGCCATTGGTTGCTAGGCCAGTATTTATTGCCCATGCATTATTGTTCTTGAAAGGATTGCGCTATTCTGACTTGTTGAATTGCTGCAGTCGTTATGGCATCGTTATAATCATAAGGTCAGAAGTGGGGATGATCGTTGATGATTGCACAATGTTCAGCACCATTCATGATTCCTCAGATGTTAAAACAGTCTACATCCATATGTACCTAGACCTGGACAATATCTAGGCTTGAGCTGGTAGTGGCAGGTCACATTCATACCAAACAATGCCCTTCTGCAACAAATTGAATTCTAGCCACAGTTTCTTGGCATTCAATGGCATTACCATTGCTGAATCCCCATTATCAATATTGTGAACGTAAGCATTGACCACAACCTTAAGTGGACAATCCATACAAATACTATGTCTGGAACAGCAGGTCATAAACTAGGAGTTCTGCAGCAAGGAACTTACTTCCTGCATTCTCAATATCTGTCCACCATTTACAAGGCACGAGTCAGGAATACTGCCCTGTTGTCTGGATGAGTGCTGTTATCAGGTAGAAATTTAATCTTTGATGAGTGCTGCTTCAACAATGCCCAAGAAGCTTGACACCATCCAGGTCAAAGCAGTCTACTTGATTGGCTCCACATTCACAAGCATCAAACCTTTCACCAAAGAGTACAGTAGCAATAATATATACCATCTACAAAATAAATGAACCAAATCTTCTTATGCAGTATTTACACAAATCACCAATCCTATAACTGCTTCCATCCTAAGGATAAAGGCAGGACATATATGGGGAGACCACCACCTGCAAGTTTCCCTCTAAGCTATTCATCATCCTGACTTGGAAATATATTGTTCTTCGTTCACTGTCGCTGGGTCAAAATGCTGGAAGTCACTCCGTAACAGCACTCTGTGTGTCCTTACACCCTAAAGGCTGCATGTTTTATAAAGGCAGCTCCCATCACCTTTATGAAGGCAATTAGGGAGGGCAATAAATACTGGCCTTGCCTCTAACGCCCAGATCCCACAATCAAACATTTTAAAGATTAAATTTCTACCTAATAACAGCCATTTTACATTAGACAAAAATAACGAAAGAACTGCGGATGGTGGAAATCTGAAACTAAAACAGGAATTGCTGGAAAATCTCAGCAGCATCTGTTGAGAGAAAACAGAGTTAATTTTTCAGATCCAGTGGCCCTTCTTTAGAACATCTCAGAATATTTTACATTGCTGTGCAGTCCAACAATCTTGTTGCCCCATATAAGATCATAAGACATAGGAGCAGAAATTAGGCCATTCAGCCCATCGAGTCTGCTCCACCATTCAATCATGGCTGATAAGTTTCTCAACCCCATTTTCCTGCTTTCTTCCGATAACCTTTGATCCCCTTGACAATCAAGAACCTATCTATCTCCATCTTAAATATACTCAATGACCTGGTCTCCACAGCCATCTATGACAGTGAATTCCATAGATTCGCCACTCTCTGGCTGAAGAAGCTTCTCCTTATCTCTGTTCTAAAATGTCTTCACTTTACTCTAAGGCTGTACCTTCGGGTCCTAGTCTCTCCTACCAATGGAAACATCTTCCCAACATCCACTCTGTCCAGGCCATTCAGTATTCTCTAAGTTTCAATTAGATCTCTCCTTATCCTTCTAAACTCAATTGAGTACAAACCCAGAATCCTCAAATGTTCCTCATGTGTTAGGCTTTTCATTCCTGGAACCATTCTCGTGAACCTCCTCGGAACCTGCTCCAGGGCCAGTACATCTTTCTTGAGATACGGAGCCCAAAACTGCACACAATACTCAAAATGTGGCCTGACCAGAGCCTCAGAAAACTAAATGGAGGTGGCCATCCAGCAGCAACCCTGGAAGAAACATCGCATGGGCCAAAAAGGGCAGCCAAAGTCTGGAAAGCAGCATGTGCAGCCCCACAAACTCCCTGAAAACTTTTGCCCTCTGGCAATCGGTACAGTGAGATTTTTGGTCTCCATTACCTGATCCACTTCCCAAATTCTCCTGCATTAGTGGTAGCAAGTAACAACGCCTGATAGTAATACTGAGGCCTCAGAGCTACCAGCCATCCTTCTTCCTTAAGTAGGAGCAGTGGCAGGCCGAGAAATCATAAATCCTTCTGCTTCCATGACCCCCACTTCCACTTTCAATCCTTGATTGTTTCCGCCGAATACATTCTTCATCTACTTTGCGTACTATATAATAGAAAAGTGATTGGTAGGGAAAGATGGAAGCATAGTGATAACGTTAATGCAGAAGTGATCCAGAGGCCTAGGCTAGTACACTGGGGACATGAGTTCAAATCCCATCACGGCATTAATGGATGGTGCCATTAATAAATCTGGAATATGAGGATTTATGCCATAATGATGACCACAAAGTTATCTGGCTAGTAACTATTATTTTTAAAGATCCAGGACTAAATGAATAAAGCCACAAGACTCCATTCACTGAAACATACAAGGCTGCATGTTTGGTTTTAACAATAAAACAGGGAGTTATTTTTATTGTGCCAATGAAATAAAAAGAAAATAAAACAAACCAATCTATCTACATATAATGCAGTTTGTAAGATTTCAAAGCACCCAAGATTCCATCTACTCCCCAGTACCATTACTTTACAGTTGATCAAAATCCACAGCAAATTCCTTCCCTATCAAATTGCAGATTTGACTTAACTGTTTCTTTTCAGTTCTAGCCCCATGACATTTAAGGACCCTTTCCTTCAACTGCTCACATAACTGAGATCTGAGACTGACGTTTCGGGCCTAGACCCTTCTTCAGAAAATCATTTTCTGAAGACGGGTCTAGGCCCGAAACGTCAGCTTTCCTGCTCCTCTGATGCTGCTTGACCTGCTGTGTTCATCCAGCTCTACACCTTGTTATCTGAGATCTGAGACTTTTCAGTTTTGAAGAATCAATTCAGGTTTGTAACCAAATACTCCTGATCTGGATATTTCACAAACTGAACTGTGTCTCTGAAGTAACATATGTCCTTAACTGCACTGAGCAATTTCCTTATGCTAACTTCAGTCTTTGAACTGCCTTAAAACATTCCAAACTCTGAAGAAGGGTCCAGACCCGAAACGTCAGCTTTCCTGCCCCTCTGATGCTGCTTGGCCTGCTGTGTTCATCCAGCTCTACACCTTGTTATCCCAAACTCTGAGGGCTTTCTTTAAGATAAAAATCAAGCCTGCATTAGTCTAAACCCAAAAGCAAGCTAATGCCTTTTAAATTTCTTCTGTCTCCTGCTGTAAACTCTACAAAATAAGCAAAGTTCCACTAATATTCCAGGAGGCACAGTTAGTGCTTTAAAATCATGTTTTTGGCAAGACTAACCTAATTAATACTTAAACCTCTTCACAAAACATAGACCAATGTCCATAGGTCACTAATTTAAAATCCAATTTAAAAAAAAACAAATATTAATATATATAAATCACTTTTTGTCATACTCTCCATTTGTGACTCTACATTGTCTTGGAAATGAGCTCCAACGCTCATGCTCTGGTATAACTTTACTTTTTCATCATGTTGATTTTGGGCAGTTCATGATCACAGTTGTATACATCCTCTTTCAGAATTTGTTACATTTTCTGATGGTTTATTTAGTTTGTTACTAAGCTGCAGTTTAGATAGAACACATTACTAAATTAGATAAAGTACACAACTGTGACACTTGGGGATGGTTTGTTGAAAGCAGTTAATAGATAGACTTGGAGGAGAATGTGCCAATCTCATTAAAGTTGTGAAGGCAGAATTCCGCTGTCTAGCTGATGTGTTAGGGACCCCTTCCAGGGTCTTCCTTCTCTTCTTATGGTCCATCTCCCATCTGATGAAAGCAACTCTGAGGACCACTCAATGAAAACCATCGAAGAAAGACAGATGAGGACTGCTACCTGATAAGGGCTGCTATCTGCCTTGCGCACTTGTTGAGATACCTTATTTCTTGAGGTTGGTTGGCTCACCGAGCTGGTTTGTTGTTCCGCAGACGTTTCGTTACCGTGCTTGGTAACATCCTCAGTGCAGCTTCTGATGAAGCGTCAGTGTGTTTTCCCGCCTGGTTTTTAAACTCTGGGGTCCGTTGCGATGGATTGCCTCACTTCCGGGTTTCCTCCGTAGTGGAATGTATATGGGGTTGAGTTCCATGTGTTTATTAATAACCTGCTTCATGGAGTGCCATGCTTCCAGGAATTCTCATGCTTGTCTCTGCCTAGCCTGTCCCAGGATCTTGGTGTTGTCCCAGTCGAAGTCGTGGTTCTCCTTGTCCATGTGGATTGAGATGAGTGAGTATTGGTCCTGTCTTTTTGTAGCCAGTTGGTGTTCATGTACTCTTGTTGTTAGTTTCCTTCCTGTTTGTCCAAAGTAGTGTTTCTCACAGTCTCTGCAGGGGATCTTATAGATGACATTGGTCCTGTCCATGGCGGGGAGTGGGTCTTTAGTTCGGGTGAGCACTTGTGGTAGGGTTGATGTGGGTTTGTGTGCCACTCTGATGCCCAGCAGTCGTAGAAGTCCTGTGGTGAGTTCTGACGTGTTCCTGATGTAGGGTAGTGTGATGAGTGTGTCGGGGCATGTAGAATCTTTCTGATGCTATTCCTGTAGGCATCTCCTGACCCAGTTCTTTGGATATCCATTATCCTTGAACACTTGGAAGAGGTATTCCTCCTCCTCTTGGCGTAGTTCCATGTTGCTGCAGTGTGTTGTTGCCCTTTTAAATAGTGTTCGCACGCAGCTTCGTTTGTGTGTGCTGGGATGGTTACTATTGAAGTTCAATAACTGGTCTGTGTGTGTGGCTTTTTGGTGTACTTTCGTTTGCAGTTCCCCATTTGTCTTGCACTCTACCATGACGTCCAGGAATGGGAGTTGTTTGTTCTTCTCCTCCTCTCTGGTCAATTTTATTCCAGTGAGGGTGTTGTTTATGAGTTTGTGTGTCTCTTCTAAATTTGGTCCGTTTAATGATGACAAAGGTGTCGTCTACGTAGCGTATCCATAGTTTAGGTTGGATTTGCGGAAGGGCAATCCTTTCCAGTCTTTGCATCACTGCTTCTGCTATGAGTCCGGAGATAGGCGATCCCATGGGTGTCCCGTTGATTTGCTTGTATGTTTGGCCGTTGAAGGTGAAGTCGGTATTCAGGCATAGGTCCAGTAGTTTAAGCATGTTGTCCTTGAAGATGGTTTCACTGGGGTCGTGTTCTTGTTCAAGTACTGTTGTCATTGTTTCCCTTGCTAGTAGTATGTCTATTGACGTGAATAGGGCGGTGACATCAAACGATATCATGGTCTCTTCGTCCTCTATCTTTATGTCATTGATGGAGTTGAGGAATTCTTGGGCTGAGTGAATAGAGTGGGGTGATTTATTGACTAGGTGCTTGAGTCTTCTTTGTAGTTCTCTGGCTGATCTGTGCGATGGAGTGCCTGGTAGGGAGACTATGGGTCTGAGGGGCACTTCTGGTTTGTGCACTCTAGGGAGGCCGTAGAATTGGGGTGTGTTGTTTCCTTCGGGTTTCATTCTTAAGAAGTCTGCTTTGTTGATCTGTCCTGTTTGCTTAAGTCTTTGTAGCGTGTATAGGATTTTGTTGCCTAGTTGTGGTGTCGGGTCAGTTTGTACTGGTTGGTATGTGTTCTTGTCAGCGAGCAGTACTTATGCTTTGGAGATGTAGTCCTTTTTATTCATTATCACTGTCATGCGCCCTTTGTCTGCAGGTAGTATAGTGACGTTCTTGTCCTTCTTTAATCTGTCCAGGCCTTGTCTTTCCTGTGTGTCGAGGGCGTTGAGTTCCCTCTTTCTGGTTAGTGTCAGGACTACTGTCTATCTTATAGTTTGTTGTGTTTCTTCGTTGGTATTGTTGGCCTTGAGTGTGGCTTCCAGTGTAGCTAGCCATTCCATTTTGTTGGCATCCCTGTAGTTGTAGTTCAGTCCCCGGTGAAAACGGTTTTTTCCGTGTCAGCTTCCTGTCGGAGAGGTTCCTTATCCATGGGTCAGTTCTGTTGTTGTCGCTTTTGTGGGTAAGTGTAGCTAGCTTGTCTCGCAGGGTCTGTCTTTTCTTGGCTCTTGTGGTCTGTCGGCTGATGTTAATGGCTCGTTCCATGTCGGTTGTCCAGTCTTGATTGGTAGCTTCCTGGAATAACGTTTTTTGGCGCGTAATTTCTCTGTTGTATTTGTAGAGCCGGTTGTGTGCATTGTTTATCATTACCCTTACCATCTTGCGGCCGTTTTGTCCTGCTGTTTTCCGGGCCTGTGGGTGGTTGATGAGTGGTTTGTATTTCACACTGCATGGTAATACCTGGTTCCTGAGGCATCCATGTAGGAAGTAGAGTTGTTCGCGGGTTGCGCTCTCTCGTTTGGCGTAGTTTTCCCATTTCCTTGCCAGTTTGAGCGTGTTGCGCCCGTAAGTCTCTAAGGTTTTGGAGTAGATTTGTAGCTCGGGTTGCGGGTGTTGAGGTTTCATTTGTCATCATTAAACGGACCAAATTAGAAGAGACACACAAACTCATAAACAATACCCTCACCGGAATAAAATTCACCAGAGAGGAGGAGAAGAACAAACAACTCCCATTCCTGGACGTCATGGTAGAGCGCAAGACAAATGGGGAACTGCAAACGAAAGTACACCAAAAAGCCACACACACAGACCAGTTATTGAACTTCAATAGTAACCATCCCAGCACACACAAACGAAGCTGCGTGCGAACACTATTTAAAAGGGCAACAACACACTGCAGCAACATGGAACTACGCCAAGAGGAGGAGGAATACCTCTTTCAAGTGTTCAAGGATAATGGATATCCAAAGAACCGGGTCAGGAGATGCCTACAGGAACAGCATCAGAAAGATTCTACATGCCCCGACACACTCATCACACTACCCTACATCAGGAACACGTCAGAACTCACCACAAGACTTCTACGACCGCTGGGCATCAGAGTGGCACACAAACCCACATCAACCCTACCACAAGGGCTCACCCGAACTAAAGACCCACTCCCCGCCATGGACAGGACCAATGTCATCTACAAGATCCCCTGCAGAGACTACATTGGACAAACAGGAAGGAAACTAACAACAAGAGTACATGAACACCAACTGGCTACAAAAAAACACGACCACTCATCTCAATCCACATGGACAAGGAGAACCACGACTTCGACTGGGACAACACCAAGATCCTGGGACAGGCTAGGTAGAGACAAGCATGAGAATTCCTGGAAGCATGGCACTCCATGAAGCAGGTTATTAATAAACACATTGAACTCAACCCCATATACATTCCACTATGGAGGAAACCCGGAAGTGAGGCAATCCATCGCAACGGACTCTAGAGTTTAAAAACCAGGCGGGAAAACACACCGACGTTTCATCAGAGGCTACACTGAGAATATTACCAAGCACGGTAACAAAACGTCTGTGGAACAACAAACCAGCTCGGCGAGCCAACCAACCTCGACACCCACAACACGAGCTACAAATCTACTCCAAAATCTTAGATACCTTATTTCTTAGGGCAGGTAGCTTATGCTGTGTCAATCAATTAGCTAAATTCTTTTGACCAACGACCATGGGACAACTAGTCATGGTGTCAGATGACCACTATCCCCTTGAACACCTCAATTTGAAGGTTAGTTTTCATTTTTTTCTAAAAACAAAATCTTATTGACAAAAAAAAAGAAACTGCACTCAAAATATGGTATTGTGGTGCCTATATTTCTTTTCTTTAAAGATAAAGTACTGTGAGTGCTGGAAATCTGAAACAAACAATTACAGAATACTAGAGAAACTCAGCAGGCCTGGCAGTGTCTGTGGAGTTAATGTTCCAAATCCAGTATGACTCTTCTTCAGGAATCTTTCAGGACACTTTCAGTGGCTGACAGGAAGCAGATTTCTGTTCTTAACAAGAATTATTATATATTACAAACAAATAACATATAAACAGTTATGAATCACTGACGTATAACTATTGATCAAAACTCTAACCCCCTTATAAACTCCTCTCTACTCATACATACAGACAGAAAAAAAAATGGATGTGATGGATGGAAGTGAGGACTGGGAAGGCAGTTCAATGGTCCCTGTTCACTAGGTTTGCTAAGATAATCCTTTTGGGTTGTCAGGGCTTGCTGCCCCTTGATTCTCCATTTCCAGATAGTTTTATTCATTTGCAGAAGGTACTGGTGGCTGGTTCATACTTATAAAGTCTTGGGCTTTCTGCTTAAAATCTGTAGCTTACACCTATGGACACCAGCAGACATGGTAAGTGGGAGGGAAAGAAGATCTTCTGATGTCACATTAATGGAATTATTGTAAATAGGCTTTGTAATTAAAAGCTTACTTTTCACCATCAGCTGTGTATACAGGGCTTTGTATAGGCAGTAGTACAACATCAAGGGAAAAGAACCTACACATCCTTATGCCTACATGCTGTCTGATGGTTGAAGGTGTGAAGTGAGCAATTCTTGAGTCATGGGATTGGCAGTGGATAAATGGCAGATGACTGCTGCCTTGGTAACAAAGCTCCATCTTTCAAGGTAGTCAAGCTGCCCAAGCAGTAATGGGGTTAATTCATGATTCTCATGATATGGCCAGGAGTGCTTGGGGCAAGGCTTTGCACAATGCAGGTTATTGTCAAAGGGTCTCAAGAAAGTTAGAGCCTGCATGTCTCTTTCAGCTGTAGTGTTTGGATGTGTGTGCAATGGTGTTGCCCTTTGAAGGAGCTCAGTTTGCTCAAAATCTAAGTCCCTCCCTCAAAGAGCAAAGCACTTACTCCAGACGTAGTTGCAGCCATTTTCAGCTCCGTTACGCACTTGTTATTTACAGAACGGTGGACGACAACAGTGATGCACCTCAGACAGTGATTTTCACACTCTGCCTCTCCATGTAGACCTTAAGATATAGGAAAAGAATCAGGCCATTTGGCCCATTGAGTCTGCTTCACCGTTTGATCATAGCTGATGTTTCTCAGCCTCATTCTCCTGCCTTTTGCCCATAAGCCAACTAAACCCTTACTGACCAAGAACCTATTTCTGTCTTAAATACACTCAAAGACATGGCCTCCATGCAGAATTGAGTTCCACAGATTCACCACCCTCTGGCTGAAGAAATTCCTCCTCATCTCACTTGTAAAGGATTATCCCTTCACTCTCTGTCTGTGCCCTCTAGTCCGAATCTTGTAGATGAAGCACCAAGCATAAACCTTTCTTTCTGGTAGCCCTCCGCCTCAATCCTATCTGCATCTTCCCAAGTCCCCACCCAAACCATCTCCAATAGGCTGTATCCACCTACTCTACCCTCCTTCCTCCCTAAGTGTAAACATATCAGATGGTCATGGCAGGTGTGAGAGTGCCCTATGTTCCCCTATTCACTATCAATGCCCTCCGCCCACACAACCCCATTCCCTCCTATGCTGTGCTCTATCTAACCCTCACATATTGAGCTGCCCCCTTCATAACTGGAATCAACTCTCCATCCCAGCAATCTGACTTCAATCACCACAATAAACTTCATCGGCCTCCCTTCCACAACTGAAAAACTGTTCCCCTCCCTGGACTGGTCACACTGGACCCACAGGATTGTTCATGGCTAACTCCTGGAGCACAGGATTATGGAAACCCTGACCGCAACAGCCCTGAGTGGATCCTGACTGTGTCCAAGCCTGTGGGCTCATATCAAAGGCTGACCTACTGTCCAGGACTCCTGGCTAGTGGGTGCCCCCCTGGACTTCACTGCCTACTCCACTTGGACTCCGAGACATGGCAGTAGGGTTGAACATATGCAGTAGTGTGTTTACCGCATACATTTCTGGCACAGTGCAGGTGTGAGAAGTCCATTCCCTTAAGTGATGATCATGACAACCTTGACAAGCCAACTGGCTTTGTGTCTGCCCTAAAAGATGTCAAGGTAGAAAAACTGTGAGTCTTCAAGCTCTGGCTGCGGGGGAAAAGTGCAAAAAGCAAGGCAAGGCAGGGATGCTGTTAGCATCCAAGTAGGCACTAAGTGAGTAAGCACTAAGAGTACAAGTGAGCAGCCTAGTCTAATCTGTGAGGTGAGTGCCTGTCCACCAGCATCAAGTGTCCTGGCAGCAACATTGCAACGGTAGTCAGCAACGTGCCTGAAGTGCACCATCACAGTGCAGAAGGGAACTATGCATGGACTGGAGATGTGCCATGATGGCACGGAGAGGCTGGTGGGTGTTGGATGCCAGCATCTGTAAAGAGGGGTGTGCATGCAGCTGCTGCACAGGAGCTTGCCTTCAGATGGTTGTGCCGGTGTGCAAGATGGCGATCCACGGGAGAAAGTGACAAACTGGAGACATCAGGTACCCATTCAAGACTTTCATGTCAGGAATTCGTAGCATCTAGTTGCTTTCTGGCATGCGGTAGATTTGGAGCCTGTATATTACTAAGTGAGATTTGGTGTTAATGAGGGTGATATGGAGTAATTATCCCTGTTTATAGGACTTCCGCTGCTCGGTAGCAAGTACCTCGTCTCGACATCGGAACTTAGATAGAAATGTGATGGCTTGTTCCTCCTAACACTGAGAAAATCCTTGCTGGATTTCTCACACAATTCTCCAAGATTTCTCATCATAGTCCATGTATTTCAGGTTCCATGAGATCTTACAACATTGTATTTAAATTAATGCAAGATAAAAGAGATAAGTTAACAGCAAAAGTTTGTTTTCAAAATAACTGACAGACGCCTCTACACAAAAAAAAAGCCTAAACCCAACTTGGACAGACTGGTGAGAACACAGGTAATATTTTCCCACTGTGTATGCACTGGGCTGGAACAATCTAATTGGACAGTTACTACCCCATTCACTATATACTAACATACAAAACAGGAGTAGCTGTAGGTCAGATAGTCCCTCCAACCTGCTCCCCATTCAATAAGATCATGAATGATCTGATTGTCCGCACTCCCACTGAACCTTGACAACCTTTCACCCCCTTGTTAATCAAGAATCTATGTCTGCTTTAAAAATATACAAAGATACAGCTCAGCTCCCAAAAACTTAAAAAGCTGAGAGAAAAAAAAACTCCACATCTGTCTTAAACATTGATCCCTAGTTCTAGATTCTCTCACAAGAAAAAACATCCGTTCCACATCCATTTTGTCTAGACCTTACACGCTTCAGTTAAGTTGCCACCTACTCTTCTGATCTTAAGCAGATGGCAAGTCTAGCCTGTCCAATCTTTCCTTTTAGGACAGCTGGCCATTCCACAAAATAACTGTAGCCGTAAAGGACTACGCTCCCATTAGTAACAGACACACAGCAGGTGGTGAATTTAATCTGAAGGTCAACATATTTTATAAAGCAGAGTTTGACACCCCTCTGATAACTAAAACTGAAACACCCAAAGAGCCTCGCCTTGCCCTATAATCTGTTAAAAGAAGTGTGAAAAGTGATATAACCTACCACTCACCCTGAAGCTGTTATAGGGGAGTGGTTAAATGAAATGAACTCCTCCACTCACGCTATAATCAACAAGTAACAATTTATTTATCTAACTTTAACAGTGAACAAATTAACAAACTGAACAATCGCCCCCCACTTAACTACTAAGTATTCCCAAATAAAACAAAATTCTAATAGTATGCTGGTTCAATAAACATAAGTCCCACTTACATAAACCAAATTAATAAAAAAACTTAAAACTTAGTCTCTGAAAATTACATCCAGGATACGTCTTCCAGAATGTTCTGTGCCTTCTCTGCTGTCCTTCAGTCAGGAATGCCTTTCTCTGTCAAATTCTTCAGTCAGAAATATTAGCTAAGAGTGCTCCTATGCCTTTAGTCAGATGATGGTTTTCTGAGAGCTTAGAGCCAGTAATTTTTCTCTTTAGGGCTGCTGGTTGTTAACTCTAACAGATGACAGTTGCACTCACACCAATGTTCAAATACCTTCTTTTTTTATACCTTTGATGACTTACCAATGTCTTACAATAGGATTTGTCCTAGGTTGTCAAAACCATCAGATTTAAATTTAATTGATTTTTAGTCTCTAAGCACCAGGTTTAAATTAATTGGCTGATTCGAACTGGTTGCCTTAATAACAAAACAAGACTATTGCCCGGGTTGCTAACCATATAGCCTTTTGATACAAACGCTTCAATTTTTAAGAACTCTCTGTGCACCTGCAGACATTTTTTCTAAGCTGAGAAAAAGCACATCATCTTTTAAAGGGGCAAGGCACTCTCCCCCCCACCCCCGCCATCATTTTACAAACAAATTCTGATGTCCTGCCTTCCAATCCACAAGTACTCTACTCAACTATTTTGCCTTAGGTAAGGTGGGGCTTTCAAGGTGACTTTAGCCAAAATGGGAGTGGAACCCACACTATCTGTACCACTCTGAATTACAAATTGGCCACCCAATCAATGCAGCTAAATGACCCCCAGTCTGGCAAAGCTCTCACTGCTTCCAATGCACTTACATCTTTCCTTAAATGTTGTGCACAGTACTCCAGATGTAGTCTCACCAATGCTCTTTATAATTGACACATAACCTCCCTACTTTTATATTCAAATCCCTTGGAATAAATTATAAAATTGTATTAGTTTCCCTGATTACTTCCTGTACCTACATAATAACCTTTTGAGATTCATGCACAAGATCACACAAAGCCTTCCTGCATCCTAGATCTCTCTAATCTGTCATCATTTATTGCTTCCTTTTTATTCTTACAGCTAAAATGCGCAATATCACATTTTTCCACATTTACTAAATCTTTGGCCAATCACTTATCCTACACATTTTCAGGTCCCCTTTACAAGTTTCCAACTTATTTATGCATCATCAGCAAATTCAGCAAACACCCCTTTGGTTGCTTTATCCAAGCCACTATTATACATTGTTAAAAGTCAAAACCCTGATCACTGTGGTACACCACTCATTACATGCCAACCAGATAATAACCCATTTAGGCCTAGTTCTGTTTCCTGTTAGTTAGCCAATCTTTAGTCCATGCCATCTTCACAACCACTGGATAGAATACCCCCATACCCTCCTAATTCACCTGCGGGTGTCAGGTCCCAATCCAACAGTTTGCACCATTCTGTTACAGAGTTTTGGGACAGACGAAGTCTTCGTTGACACTGTGCCTGGTTCATCTCACAGACATGGATTCAAGAGTGAAGGACTCTACCCTACTGTGGCCCCAACACAACCTGATGTGTCTTCCAGCTGCGAACTCTTCCTGAGCTTATTGTGGGAACTCTTTTGTAGTCCAGTTGTTATCACTGCTGCCTCACAGCACTAGGAACCCAGGTTCAATTTCACCCTTGGGTGACTGTGTGGAGTTTGCACATTCTCCCCGTGTCTGCATGGGTTTCCTCTGGGTGTGCCAGTTTCCTCCCGCAATCCAAAAATGTGCAGGTTAGTCGGAGTGGCTGTGCTAAATCGCCCATGGTGTCCAGGGAGGCGCAGGCTAAGTGGATTAGCCATGGGAAGTATAGGGTTACCAGGATAGGGTTAGGGTCTGGATGGGATGCTCTTTGGAGGGTCAGTGTGGATTTGATGGGCTGAATGACCTGCTTCCACACAGTAGGGATTCTATCAGCTACTGCTGCTGGGGTGGTGGGGGGGTGGGGTGGGGGGGTGGGGGGGGGCGCGGGGCGGGAGGTGTAATTGTGTCACTCCTGCTCGTCTCCATCGGCCTTCACCTTTTTTAGCAAGGGAGTCACTGTGAGCAACATCTGACCTGTGGCTGCATCCATGGCTCCTGTAGGAGCATGCAGCACCCCAACAAGGAGGGCTACGTATCAGCTTCTTGGGGCTCTTTGAGACCTGGTTATTGTGCTGCCCCAGCTGAGTGAAAAGCACAGAACAGTCTCTTAGGGTTTGTTCCATGCACTCGGAACCAATCCGATCCCATTTCCTCATCAACAATGGAAGCTGCCATTGCATGCAGTGACTTCTATCATTATACTCTCAGAGCAATTGTAGAGGGGCTCAGTTCAGTGCCCCACAGTTCCCTTGAATGTCTCTAGAGTTCTGTGTTGGTTGTGTCCTCTTTTAAATTGTTGCCAAAAATATCAGTGTCCATTGAGATCTCAATCTGCAATTTGCAACAGTCAGTGATATAAGGGACATTGCCTATGACCATCGTTTAAAATCCACTTTCTGTCTACATGCATTTCACACAGTCAATGATATGATTGTAAATGAAGTGTAGCTGCATGTTACAAACATATAATTAATGCCTTTGACCCTCAATGTCCTCCCAACCGGAAGTGCAGCCTGTGTTTTTGCCCATCAAATTGACAGTGACTCTCCCAAAAGAGGAACCATATTATCGCCATTATTACAGTCAAGCCCCGTCAGGATCTTATACATTTCAACCACGTCATCTGTGACTCTTGTAAACTCCAGAGGATATGGGCGTGGCCTGTTACGTCTTTCCTCAGAAGCAATCCGCTCATTCGAAATTGCCAATCTCGTCCCACTACTGACAAGTACAGACTCAGGACCCAGTTTTTCTATCCCAACATTGGGGTCTCAACTCACGATATAACATTCAGCCCGCAGTCTCATGATAAGAGGTTGGCCATTTAGGATTATGACAGAGAAATGACATCATTCAGAGTAGTATGAGTCTTACAAACATCACATTTCAAAGAGCTGTGTGCTTTTCGTCATTGAGTGCATTCAGATTGTAGATTAAAGAGTTTTGGACACTAAAGCAACCACACTATAAGCAGATATGGAGATAAAGTGGAGAAGTGGGTTTAATGTCGATCAACCAAAAACCAATTGAATGGTTGAGCAGGTGTGAGAGGTTTTATGACTTAATGCTACTCCTGTTCCTAATAGTTCTAACTGAATTCACAAATAGCTGTCATTTTACGTATTCATTTCTTTGTTGCCAATTCCGACTTGTGAGGATAGTTATCCTTATCAAAGTAAGCTACCTCCTAAGCAAAGCAAATATAAAAACTTACTGCTTCCACAAGACCATAAAATATAGGAATAGAATTAGACCATTTGGACCATCGAGTCTGCTCTAATATTCGATCATGACTGATATGTTTCTCAATCCCATTCCCTTGACTTCTCCCCATAAACCTTGATTCTCCTATGAATCAAGAACTTATCTGTCGCTGTCTTAAATACACTCAACAACATGGCCTCCATAGCCCACTGCGGCACTGAACTCCACAGATTCACTCTCTGGCTGAAGAAATTCCTCCTCATATCAGTTCTAAAGGGTTGTCCCTTCACTCTGAGGCTGTGCACTCGGGTCCTCGTCTCTACTACGAGTGGAACCACTCTCTCCAGGGACCTCAGTATTCTGTAAGTTTCAATCAGATCCCCTGCCCAATCTTTTTAAAGTCTAACAAGTACAGACCCAGCGTCTTCAACTGCTCCTCATATTACAAACCCTTCATCCCCATGATCAATTCTTATGAACCTTCTCTGGTCTCCCTCCAACGTTAGAACATCTTTCCTGTGATACTGGGCTCAAAACAGCCCTCAATATTCTAAATACGGTATGATCAGAGACGTGTACAGCCACAGCAGTACATCCTTGCTGTTGTATTCTAGTCCTCTTGAAATAAATGCTAACATTGCTTTTGCCTTCCCAACTGTCATGTGGACCTAAAATGTTAACTTGAAGTGAATCCTGAACTAAGACTCCTAAATCCCTTTGTGCTTCAGATCTCCGAATCTGAAATCTTTCCCCATTTAGAAGATTGTCTACGCTTCTATTCTCCATCAAAGTGCATAACCTCACACTTTCCCACATTGTATTCTATCTGCCACTTCTATGCCCACTCTCCCAGCCTGCCCAAATCCTTCTGCATCCTGCTCGCTTTCTCAAAACTACCTGCCCCTCCACCTTTGTGTCATCTGCAAACTTAGCGACAATGCCCTCAGTTCCTTCATCTAGATATTAACATATAAAGTGTATAGTTGTGGTCCCAACATTGACCCCTGTGGAACTCCACTAGTCACCAGCTGCCATCCTGATACAGACCCCTTTATCCACACTCTCTGCCTTTTGCCAGTCAGCCAATCCTCTATCCATGCCAGTACCTTCCTCCTAACACCATGGGCTCATATTTAGTAGCCTCTTGTGTGGAACCTTGTCAAAGGTCTTCTGGAAATCCAAATAGGTCACTTCCATTAGCTTTCCTTTGTCTAACTTGCTCATTACCTCCTCAAAGAATTTAAACAGATTTGTTAGGCATGACCTCTTCTTCACAGAGCTGTGCTGACTCAGCCCTAATTTTACCACGCACTTCCAAGACCTCAGCTATCTCATCCTTAATAATGGACTCTAAAATCTTACGAACAGCTGAGGTCAAGCTAATCAGCCAATAATTTGCTGTCTTCTACCTAACTCCCTTCTTAAACAGTGGTGTTATATTAACCACTTTCCAGTCCACTTTGAACCTCCACAACTCAAAATTGCTGTAGATCACCACCAATGCCTCCACAATCTCCTTCAGAACTCTAGGTGTAGTCCATCTGGTCTGGGTGATTTATCTATTTTCAGACTTTCCAGTATCCCCAGCACTTTCTCCTTAATGATGGCCACTAAACTCACCTCTGCCCCTTGACTCGCTGGTGTCTTCCACCACAAAGACTGTTTCAAAGTACCTATTCAGGTCCTCCATCATTTCTTTGCTCCCCATTACTACTTTTCTCATCTCCTTTTCCAGTGGTCCAATGTCCACACAACTCTTTCTTACTTTTTATATATCTAAAACTTTTACTTTCTTCTTTTATATTATGAGCTAGCTTATCCTTATATTTCAACTTCTTGACCCTTATTGCGTTTTTAAAAAAAGTTATCCTCTGCTAGTTTTTAGTAATAGATAGGGGAAAGGAAAGTGACTCATCACAAGTGAATAATGTTGACAGAATATGACTGGCTGGGTTAAACCAGAATCACAGGTTTTTATCAAAAACATTTCTGAATCTTTAGCAGTGTGGGATGGAATTTTTACTATTCCTATAGTGTTTCTACTAAAAAAATTTCATACCATTTTAAGTGATGTCAAATTTCCAACTGAATTTATATTTATTCAATAGGATGATAAATATTGACAAGAACTTGTTTTGTTATGCAGAGCATACCTCAACTACTTATACTTCAAAAATAAATCAGCAGGCTCTGAGTAGTCTCTCTTTTTCAGATGGATATTCTCTCCATTTCACAAGAACTCACATAAAATAGTTCTCCTAACACAACAGAGATTAGTTTCAGGTACATAGAACACTGACATCCTTTTGAAGGATATCAGTGAACTTCAAACAAGTTCTCAAAAAGAAAAATTTGAGGCATGTTTGGAATTTGCAAATGCTATTACAAGGGATCAAGGGAAAAGACAGGCTGCACCCTGTCATGTACTTGATGCCTCTATTTAAGAGGATGAATTATTAGTTCATGCAAAGTTGATAACATCCACTTTTAGTTCCTCTGCACATTATAGGGATCTATAGAGTTCCAGAAGGATAAAGCAATGAAAATACTTTAATATAAGAATAGAGTTTTGACTTTAGTACAGACTTTACAGATTTTTTGGGGGGTCTGGATTTTAATGGGTTGTCAGAACTAGAGCTTTATTTGTGTTGTTTGTCCAGTCAAAAGGATACATTTTCCCTGTATCTGCACGGGTTTTCACCAGGTGCTCCAGTTTCCTCCCACTTTCCAAAGACGTACGAGTTAGGGAGATTGGCCATGGTAAATTGTTTGCAGTGTCAAGGAATGTGCAGGTTAGGTGGATTAGCCACGGTAAATACAGGGTTATGGGGATAGGGTTGTGTGGTGGGTGGGCTGGGTTTGCCTGGAATGCTTCTTGGAGGATTGGCACAGACTCGATGGGCAGAATGCATCCTTTCTGCACAGTAGGGATTCTATGAATTAATTGCAGGTAAACAAAGGAGCTCTGCTGTTCAAAAAAAAAGTGTCACAAAATGGTGGGACACAGATTTAAAACCAGCTTCAGCTAGTTTCCAAGTGTAGTTGGACTGCTAGGAGGTAGGGGAAAAAAAGAAAAAAAAATCAAATACTAACCTCTTTGGCACGTCTTGGCAAGCTACTTAAAAGCAGGATGAGCATAGACCAGACAGTAAAAGCTTCCCCTTTGCCCCCACAGAAGGAAAGGAAGTTATCAAATAAAATCATAGCTGTAGCTTGAAATAGAGGGGCACAACTGACTGCAAATATTTATTATTCCTATTTCATTCTTGAAACTAGATATCAGTGTGTGGGATTTTAGACAAAAGATGGAGTTATTAAAACTAATTTTGATTTAAATGCTAGAATTTTGTTCACAAGTCTCTTTTTATTATAGACAACTTTCGACGTGAACATTATCGAAGCAACATTCTCCAAATATTCTCATTCCAAAAGATTAAATTATCAAGCACCCTTGTTTACATTTCTTCATGATCCCCTTTTCTTTTTGATCACACACACTTGACTGAACTGAAACTTGTGTAAATGTTTCCAGTAGTCTGGATTCAGCAAAGTTTCATGAACTAAACAAATAAACATTGGAATTCTTGTACCATAGTAGTTCAGTAAGATGAAACTTTGGAATCCTTTGGCGAACTGAACATGGGAACCAGCAACTGCTGCAGCAGAGCAGATCACCAAAATAAAATCCTTCAAGCAAGCAAGTTAACAGAAAAGTGCAGAAAAAAAAATCAGATTGTTTAACATTTTTTACCTCAGACTACAAAAGGAATGTTGAAGGTTTGAATTACCAGGTTTTTAGACATATCTTTGTGGCCACGGACTTCATAAAGTTCCACTTTCTTCAAACTACCTTGCTAACAGACTAGGCCCAGCAACAGGCCACAACTTCTCAGACTGGGGCGATTTGCATCACCCTGCGCTGTGGTATTAGTGTTACTTTGAAGTCTACAAACTGCAACAGTATGTTTGAAGGACAAGTCATCTGGCAATCTGAATGCAATAATTAGATATAAAAATGTAATTAAGTAGGTTTAAAAAAAAATTACAAGAAGTGTACATAGAACTGCGAGATGATTTTCTTGTTGATATAATTATCCTTTTCTCAAAAAGATAATCAATTTACAAATAGTTGACAGAATTGTGCAAACTTAAATTAAGTTACTAGGCAAAGCATTAAAATATTACAGATGAAACAGTAATTGCAATTGTTTCTCCCTCTCCAGAAAATGGAGCTGTAAGATTTACATGAACAATCGTGAGGGAGAGCATATTCTTTGAAATAAAAAAAAATTCTTCAGATAAAGCTCTTGAGTTAAGTAATAAACATGTAAAGAACTTGCAGGTCATCACTCAAAACAAAAAAAAAAATCAGTGCCGTGTATTTCAAATACTGGTGCTAGTGATTAAATCAAATACTGTGCGAGTCCAATAGCTTTAGCTCTGTTGAGTGTCAGAAGTTAATCAAACACTTTAAAAAGAGTTTGAAGTTTCTGTTGTGCTTCAGGCTTGACTTTATTTATTCACAAACTCCTTATGATGCAATTACTCACTGCTTCAGTATCAACTCAAAAGTTATAAGTAGTTCTCAGTTTCCATTTGGAAACTGTACAGAAACAGAAGGCACCGATTATCTCCAGTCATTTTATTTGTAGAACAACCTGTCAAGACAGAAATTGTAAACTTCAGGCCAAGTTATAATTGAATGTGTGTCAAAACAGTTCTCATCTTAAGAATACACTAACATGTTACATACTTTCAGGAACATTCATATTTTCACTTATTTGAGAAGATTACACACACACTAGCTATTTTTGATTTTACAAACATGAGTTTTTGTGTCACATTGTGTCTTCAAGTCTACTATAAACAGGAAGAACTGGCAGGTGAGCTTTGAATTGATAGCTGAAATGCATTAGTGAAACTAATTGGTGATAGTTGTCACGATGATGTAAAATATGGACTATATGTCTTTGAACGCCATCAGCTGATTTAATACCTGGGACTTTTGGGAATTGAGATGGTTTTAAAAATGGTTCTCAAAACACTGTTTTAAAATAGCCACAGCAATCACACAGGTTGGCCAGGTGGGATGAAAGCAAAATGGATTACATAAAAGACCACATGAACTGAAATTTACAATTTATCCAAAAGCAATGTAGCCAACCCCTCCTCTGGCAGTATAAAAAGATAAAAGACTGAAAGAACTGCGGATACTGTAAATCAGAAACGAAAACAGAAATTGTTGGGAAAGCTCAGCAGGTCTAGCAGCATCTGTGGAGAGAAATCAGAGTTAACATTTTCAGTCGAGTGACCCTTCCTCAGTTAAAAAGATCTTAGTTTCCTTTTTGATTTGCACCATGTGAATCTTTAAATGTTATTTAAATGTGGCATTGCCTACAATTATCAAACTACACAAAATGAACACTGCAGACAGCATACACAAACAAGTTGTAATTTCAAGCAGATGTTTCTGGGAGAAGCATAGGAGATGGATTTTTTACTGCAGAACTGAAACATGCTGGAGAAGGATCACCATCTACCAATCCTGAAGAAAAACCTGGTGACCACATGGACTGGAAAGAAATATCAATAAACCAAGAACGTAAAAAATAATTGCAATATTCTCTATTGTTGAAAGTCCACAAAAATCAACATACCATTACGATTTCAGGCTAAAAAAATAATGACACCTCACGGACATTCAAACTGAATTTTTATTAACCTTGGGTTTGTATGGGATTTTATACGGTTAATTTCGAATCTGGGTGCATTGTGTGCACGTGCAAGTGGTGAGGACCTAAGATTCTACACAGAGGTCACATACTTTATTGTCTTTTTATTACATTCTGATCCCAAGAAAAAAAACCTCTTTGTCGTCTTACTTCTTCAGTAAAAGTAGTTAACTACACATTGATTGGAGAAAGGTATAGCTACATGATAAAAATGACTTTAAGTCTTTGCTGCAGCCAAACAGGGAGGTTGAGGAGAGCAGCCAACTAACCCTTCCTCACTTGGGTTGTAATATATTGCAATTGGGCTGTGTGGGGACAGATAAAAATTTATGATGGAAAATTTCTGGTTGGAATCAAAGTTTCCTGCATTTTACTTTCTATATCTTTTAAATTAAGGATCTGAATTTCAACTGAACCGATTCTGGTGGACTGAATATCCCTAAATGGTTATTAAATATCTGATCTCTTTCTTCCAATTTCCAAATAGTCTCAAAAATCAAGAAAATTAGGAACAATTCAAAACATACACCTTTATAGCCAGCTCCTATTAAGCTATAAATATTGATTTTATTCAATTTTCAGTGTAGATGTTTGAAAAATGCTCTAGATAATTCTGCATTTAAATCATCTTAAATTGAAATCAAAGATAAACCTTCAAAGGATGGGCAACAAAAGGCTCTAACCTCAAAAAAGCCCTTCAAGGTTTGCAAGATAACAAGCTTCTCTATCTCTTCCCTCCACTGGGGAAGTCTGTGCAAGTAGCAAGGTCGTTGAAAATCTTTTGTGTTTTTTATTTAATCCTAATTTAAAATGCATTGATTTCAGCAACTGCATTAACCCCTTCCTACAAAAACATGTAATTTACCAGGCAGTTCTTTTGCTTAGTTGGGTGCTGCTTAAACTTTTGCATACTCCAATTTAATTTGTTTGTTCCTGATAATAAAACAAAATTGCTAATTTGTCATTGAAATAAACTTCTGTTAAAACGGATACTTCACAAGCAAAATGAATCCCTGTTTTCTGATTTCCATACATTGGCATTCAACTACGCAGAACTTGCGCTGATTTATTGTCATGTGTGACCTCAGGATGTTCGTAAAGTGCTTCGTAGCCTAAGAAATATTTAAAGCGTAGTCATCATGTATGGAAATGCAAATTAATTTGTGCATAGCTAGTTTCAACAAACAACCATGAGATGAATTAAAAATTAAGCTATTTTAATTATGTAGGCTGAGGAATAAATCTTCATCAACACCCAGGAATAATGGCACTTATTGTTGAATAGTACCAGAAGATCTTTTCTAGCAGACTGTCTGGTGGACTAGTTTAATGTCTCATCCAAAGTAGAGTATCATTGAAATGTGAAGCTAAAGTACACCTCGGTCCCATTTGTAGCAATGAGTGCAAAATAAATAGTGTTGTACACACTGAACAGGGCCATGTGTAGGAAGATCTATCTTGTCCAAAAGAGTCCACCCCATAGCACACAAATTGTTAATGGAATCAAGACAGAACTCAGGAATTTCTTAGCAAATTCCCCCATATTTTAATAACATTGTGGTTCATCAAATCTCATTATGCTTTAAAAGGGATTAAAGTTCTTCACTTTTTCCAATTAAGCCTCAAAATTCACTCTCTCCAGCCATTCCATCAAAGAGTGACTCTGTTCTGGTTGATTTTCCTCCTTCCTGGGCCTACACTCAATATTCATTCACAAGGACTACTCCAGATCTTCACTGACAACTAATTTCACTAAGCCAGTCCTACTCTTGGATCTTTCCCCCAGTTCCCTGCCCCAGAATTCTAAGTCTTTTCAACTGCTCCTAGCAAAAACTGCTTATTAACTTTTTAATTCTCACTCTCAGATTTACTAAAGTTAATGCTCACATGATTTTACCTAGCCCCTCATGGGTTTCCCTTAATACACAGCCACCAACTATTCCACTTTCTCAGTTTCCTGAAACTTGAGTTCTGATTCCAACTTAGTCGTCTATTAATTACCCAGATGAATTTTAACAGTACATAGTCATCCAACTATCCTCTATTTCTGACAGAGTCCCCTCCACAGAATCTGTGCGTAGTACTTCTAAAATAGATACTGCTTCGGTCTCTCTACCACATCTATCCTCACTGTGTGTAATCTTTGAAGTCCTCTTCAGCGATTCCTGAGCTGTCTTGAGTGAAATATCAAATCTTGCATACAGATACAATAATATAAAAATTACCTTATTTGCTGCTTCCAGAGAGTGAATGAGGGTTTGCAGTTCTTCTTTGTCCATCTCAATGGAAACTGGCTTCAGCACTCCATTTTCTTTCACATCAAGGTCAAGATTTAGCAGTGGTGTTTGAAGAAAGGCAATCTTATCACTTGATAGAGGCAACTATAATAATAAAAGCAAGTGAAGCCTATAAATTTAAAGTTTGAATCTTCACTTTGGTTTTGTTCAGTAGATAGTATTAAAATATAGTTCGAACTCGGGGGAAAAAAAATTGATCACCTTTTTCACTACTTATATTCATCTTCCTATTTAAATATCCAAAACATTTCATACAATTTGCATAGAACTTGCACTGTTTCAGTATAATTAATTGGGTCCAGCAGTCTAAAGATCACAATTCCTTGTGAAATTTAAACAAAAATCATAAGCTAGCTCAATATAGGTGACTAGTGTAAAAAATGGAAATGTCTAGCATTTCTTTTCTTTATTCGTTCATGGGATGTGGGCGTCACTGGCCAGGCCAGCATTTATTACCCATCCCTAATTGCCCAGAAAGCAGTTCAGGGTCAACCACATTGCTGTGGGTCTGGAATCACATGTAGGCCAGACCAGGTAAGGATGGCAGTTTCCTTCCCTGAAGGACATTAGTGAACCAGATGGGTTTTTCCAACAATCGACAATGGATTCACAGTCATCATTAGATTCTTAATTCCAGACGTTTATTGAATTCAAATTCCCCCATCTGCCGTGGCAGGATTCGAACCCAGGTCCCCTGAACATTGTCTGGGTCTCTGGATTAACCGTCCAGTGATAATATTACTAGGCCATCACCTCCCGGTTTTACTTCTTACATTAATAAAGCAATCAGCCTTAAGCGAGTATTGAAGTACCCCAAAGCTGGCTACAAAAGGAATTTTACTTTTTTAAAAAAAAAATCATATTACAGTCCATTAGGCTGCTTAAGATTTTGAAAAAAATTCTCTCATGGAATGTGGGCATTGCGAATCAGGCCAGCATTTGTTGCTTATCCCAAACTGCCCTTGAACTGAGCAGCTTGTTTGGCCATTTCAGATCACAGTTTAGAGTCAACCACATGGTCATGGGTTGAGAGTCACAAGTAGCCCAGACCTGGGCAGGGACAGTAGACTTCCTTCGCTAAAAAGGACATTAGAACCACTTGAGCTTTTACAACAAATGACTGTAGTTTCAAGATCACCATTACTCTGACAAGCTTTCAATTCCAGATTTTACTCATCAAGATTAAATTTCACCAACTGCCATGCTAGGATTTGAACCCATGTCCCCAGATCTTTAGTCTGGGCCTCTAGACTACAACAGTTATCTTGGACTCGAAACTTTAACTCTCCTTCTCTCAACATCAATGCTGGCAGATATGGTGAATTACTCCAGCACTTTCTGTTTCTATTTAACATTTTGAGGAGTTGCACAAGTACTGCACCTTGCAACACACATTTGGAAGTATTCCATATAAGAGGATGACACCACAATAGGCAATTGGGAAAGAACAGAGCTGACGCTAGATTCTTAGAGACTTTGGAAATACAGTTCTGAAGCAAAACCCTGCCTTATGATCAAATAAATGAAGACTCAATAAAAAGGGGAGGACAGCACACTTGCCTCCATGTCAAAAAGTGGGAAGTTCAAATCCCTGAACAGAAACATCTGTTAAAAATCTAGGATGACATTTCAGTGCCATAATAATGGATTGTTGTATTTTTGGAGGTGACATATAGAAGAGATCAGGGCTCAATTATCCTCTCAGGTGAATGTAAAAAGTCCTAGAGCATTCCTCCAAGAACAGCAAAGGAGTGTGCATGGTGCTCTAGCGAAATGCTCTTCCTTAAAGAATGTGCAAAACAAGTTATTTGGTTATTTAATTGTTGTTTGTTTGAGGAAACAGTTTGAGGCATTTTGAACACTGCAACATTGACTACACTCCAAAAAGTACTGCAATGGTTTGTTATTAAGAAAAATGTTGAATAAATCCAAATCTTTAACTTCAGAGAAATAACATCGGAAGTGATGTTGCGATTAATCCTGCTAAAGATCCTAGAACGCAAAAAAGGATAATGCAGAGTTAGGGAATATTGTTTACAATTCTGGTTAGGGAAGCAATTAAACACTGGATTGAAATTTAGATTTCCTGTAACGAATGTAATTTGAAGTATACATTGTGGTGACTGATGGTGGAGAAATCTTAGGTTTAAAATGTTGACAGTACATAAACCCCTATACCTTCAGCTGCCAATCAAAATCCTGTAGATAAGCAGATGACACAGCATTTGTTTTCTCAATTAAAGCTGACTGGAGCTCCTCCTTTCTTGTTTTTAAACAGTTGAGTACTGCTTCTTGATGAGGTACACTCAATCCATCCAACAGCTGAAGAATCTAACACAAAATAAAAGTCCAGTCTATTTTATTGTGTAAAATAGGGTTTTTGTCCATAGTATTTCTTTCAAATACAAACATTTTTAGTATGTGCATACGTTGGTTTCAATAATTTTAATTACTTTAGTAACACCTATAAACACACAGATTCCATTAAAGATCTACCAGATGTAAGACAAGCTTGATGTGACTCAGTGCCTAAAAGTAACTTTCATGTCTGCTGAATGTGAAAATTGAGATTCATGAGGTTCCTGTAAATTCAAAACTGTTTTTATGCCCAAGAAATCTGAATTACCCAATACCTTTAAGTTTTGAAAAATGTTTTAGGAGGGAGAAAAGAGCAAGTGAGTATGATTAGTTCAAGGTTTTTCCCTTAATGATCTGGCACAACCTTGTTCGGCCAAACTGCTTCCATTTGTGCATCTCTCTCCGGCTTTGTGTATTCCATCCTTGCAGGTAGTGTACCACCTGAAAAGTTATGGGCTGCCATTTAATCAACAGTTTTCATAAGGATTGGAACAGCTTTCCTTTGACATCAAAACAGTTCAACATAGACAAAGCAACTCTTACTCATCGAAATAAACAGAATTTACATAAACCTACCAATTGCTCAATTACTGTTTGATTACATGAGTAATTTTCCTAGATATTTATCCTATTACTGCTTTGTTAAGAACATTTGTTCACAGGATGTGGTCATCACTGGCTAGATCAGCATTTAATGACCATACCAAATTGCCCTTCAGAAGGTCATAGCTAGCCATCTTGAACTGGTGCAGTCCATGCAGTATAGATACACCTACAGTGTCATTAGAAAGAGAATTCCAGTATCTTGACTCCATGATAGAGAGGCAATTACAATATTGTTTCAAGTTACGATGGTGTGTGGCTTGAAGGGGAACTTGCAGTTGGTGATGTTCCCTTTGCCGGCTATTGTGGTCTTTCTAGGTGGTAGAAGTTGCAATGTTGGAAGATGCTGTCAAAGGAGCCTTGGTGAGTTGCTGGATTGCATCTTGTAGATAAAACACTGCTAACAGTGTGCAGGATCAGTGGTGGAGGGAGTGAACACTTGGGGTAGTGACTGGGGTTGCCAATTAAGCAGACAGTTCCACTCTAGATTGTGCCAAACTGCTCGAGTGTTTTTGCAGCTGTACTTATTTAGTACTGGCAGTTAACTTTCAGTCATCATTTAACTTGTGCATTCTCCGCAGCAATGCCTCTGGCAGAATTCACTTGTCAAACAGCACTACCCTCATATAGTATAAAATGTATTCTCCCTTTACATTAGGACAATTCCAGTGAATACCAATGAGTACAAGACAAAAAGCATTGACAAAATGTGTCTTTCTCTAAAATACTCAAGTTCTGTACAGGTAGTTCTCCTATAACATGATAGTTGCGTTCTCGTGCGACCTCACGCTATAGAAAAGAGTAATAGAAAATTATGTTATAGAGAAATTGCTACAGAAAAATCACTATATTGTACAGTAGAAAGTTTGCATTATCCAAACACTGTCCACTATTCATCTATTGTGTTACAGCCAAGTTGTGTTAAAGAAACACGTGTTATAGAAGAAACACCTGTAATACTAATTCCAGTATTTATTAAAATTGTTGCACTCTATTCTAAAAAATATTGAGTAGATTTTGACCAAAAGCATTAAAATTCAATAAATTCTAAAACTAACCAACCTCTTCATCTGGTAAATGCTTTCCACTGGCATGTTTCACAAATGCTGTGGCTTCCTCTAGGACCTCCATCCATTCTATCAGACTCCAAATGTTTCCATAATCGCGGAATCGTGGAAGTGCACGTCCACAAATACCATCAATTACTCTGTGAATAAACTACAGAAAAAGAGAGAAAAAAAGAAAGCCTCAAATACAAAGACAAATCTGTTGCCTATTCAATTGTATTCAAATTACATATTACCTGCATGAAAAGGCATTTGTCGCGAAGCTTGAGGAGAATTATGTGGAAAAATATCTAACTACAGATACCCTCAGCCTATACTTGTTGGTTCCTCTGTGCTAGCTAGAAGAATGTCTTTCATGCTTTATCCTGTACAATATTTCATAAAATGCAAAACCTCAATTAGCCAACTTTTTAAATATTTCTTCTCACTGTCAGATTAAGTGCAGTTAAAAGTTTCACTTTTGATGACTTTTACTAATTCTTTCCTAATAGATACCCAGAATTGCATACAATATGCTAAACTGTAGTCTAATCTAATTCAAATCTGTACATTTAATGTCACTTCCTTACTTTTATACTCAATGCTTCTCTGTACAATATCTAGAAATTGCCTGGCTCAAATCCATTCAGTTTACAAAGTTGATGGGTGATCAAGGTGCTTAAATTATAAAATAAATTTTATTAGAAACAATTCCCTTCAAATGGGAGAAATCCAAAACATGAAGAGATGATCTTAAAATCCAAACTGAGTACAAGCGAAATCAGGAAGCACTTCACAAAACAAACTGTGAAAATCTGTAACTTGCTTGTTCTAGTGATTGCGGATTTTGGGTTAAGATTAATTTTCAAGACTAAATGCGATTGATTATTCTTGGGTAGGACTACAGTTTAAAGGGGATAAATGCAGGTAAATGGAATTAAAGGTATGGATTAAGTCGTGATGCTGAAGGGACTTGTGTTGTTGAATGTATACTTTGAGTTTAAGAAAGTCCACCTTGAAGCATCCATGTGCTATATGTATAAAATGTTCTAACTCTGCCTGACAGTTGGTTTGCTTTGTGTCTACAAACTACACATTCAGTAATCAGTTGGTTTGCTGTAATGTTTGCTTTATAGCTTTGAATGTGTTTTACTGCTTTAAATAATCTGTTAGTCACGTGTTGGGGGTTGATTTATTTAACATAACATTGTGAACAGTACAGTCTGTTCTGATATAACGCATGTTTCATCAACGCAAATTGGTTTTAATGCAATTGAAGAATTATAGAACGCTATTTGTAGAACACGAACTTTCCTTACCTGTATTGGCTGTAACGTGATTCCATCCCCATCACTTTAAATTTCACAGTTATTGTGCGATTTTCTTATAATGCGAGATCGCATGAGAATGGAACTATCATGTTATATCAGAACCAACTGTAGTATAAAACGTGTTGATGAGGCCTAAGCTTCATTCTTGGGAAAAGAAAATTCTGAAAAATATTTTAACTCACCCAAATTTGTATAAAACTGAAAAATTTTACATCTGTGGCATAATAAAATTTCCGCACTTGAAGTAGAAATAGGCTTTACTAACTTACAAGAACAATTTGGGACTTAACTGTAGTTGTTTTGCTTCACAAGACAATTTTTCAGCTTATTAAAGCAGTCCTTGATTATATTCTCTTAATAACCAACATCTTTTTTCCGTGAGTTTAGCATTGCTTGAAATAAGTAGTGATTATATGTATTGAGAAAGCTGACTTAAAGATCAATGGGCTTTGTGTCATGCAAGGTGAAATATTTATATCTTTTAATATCAGTTAGAGTCTGAATTTTGAAGTAGTGGCATGTGGGCTTTAGTTTGGGAGTAGAGGAGGGATTAATAATTTAACTTCTCAGTATTTCTGAAACCATTTTTTAAAAAACAGTATAAGAAGGCTAACTCCTGGAGTGTTAATGGGAATTTGTTCACTTTCCATTAGAAGGATCAGGGATTGATTTTTTTTTTAGGGGAGCACTCAGCTTGGAAACCTTTAGGTTTCAATTCACAGAAGTCCTGTTTGAAATTGGATGTCTGAAACACTTCTCCTGGAACAAGGACTTGCTTCCAAAAAGTTAAAAATAGGTTTTACTAACTTACAAGAACAATTTGGAAGTTAACTCAAATTGTTTTTGCTTCACAAGACAATTTTGCAGCTTATTAAAACTTAGGTTAGATTCCCTTAATAAATCAACAAATGTTTCCATGAGTTTAGCATTGCTTGGAAAGGAAACTAATAATTTTTTTTTCTTTATTCCTTCATGGGATGAGGGCATTGCCGGCTAGACAGCATTTATTGCTCATCGGGCAGTTAAGAGTCAACCACATTCATGTGGTCTGGAGTCACATGTAGGCCAGACCAGGTAAGGATGGCAGTTTCCTTCCCTATGTGAAACAGATGGGTTTTTCCAACAATCAACAATGGATTCATTAGATTCTTAATTCCAGATATGTATTGAATTCAAATTCCACCATCTGCCGTGGCGAGATTCGAACCTAGGTCCCAGAATGTTACCTGGGTCTCTGGATTAACAGTCCACTAATAATACCACTAGGCCATCGCCTCCCCGATGTATTGAGAATGCAGAGTTAACAATCAATGGGTTTATGACCCTTTGATTAGGCCGTACTTAGGAGTATTACATTCAATTCTGGTCACCTCATTACAGGAAGAATGTGGAAGCTTTGCAGAGGGTGCAGAAAAGCTTTACCAGGATGCTGAGTTTGGCCATACCATCAGTTCTGAGGAAGGATCACTGGACCCGAAACGTTAACTCTGTTTTCTCCTCCATAGATGCTGCCAGACCTGCTGAGCTTTTCCAGCAACTTTGTTTTCATTTCTGATTTACAGCATCCGCAGTTCTTTTGGTTTTTATTTACCAGGATGCTGCCTGGATTAGAGGTTATGAGCTATAAGGAGAGGCTATAAAAATTTGGGTTGTTTTCTCTAGAGTGCCGGAGGCTGAGGGGAAACTTAATAGAATTCTACAAAATTATGAGATGCAGAGATAGGGTTGATAGTCAGAATCTTTTTCCCCCCAGAGTCGAAATGTCTAATACTACGGGGCAAGCATTTAAGTGAGAGGCTGCAAGCTCAAAAGGAGATGTGAGGGGCAAGTTTTTTTAAACACAGAGTGTGGCAGGAGTCTAGAACGCACTGACAGGGATGGTGGTGGGGACAGATACGATAAGGGCATTTAAGGAACTTTTAGATAAGCACATGAATATGTAAGGAATGGAGGGATACGGACCAAGGGCAGGCAGAAAGGATTAGTTTAATTTGGCATCGTGTTTGGCACAACATTGTGGACCAAAGGACCCGCTCCAGGGCAGTACAGTTCGATGTTACCTAAGTGTAAGTATTTAGGTTGAAATTTCCAGACCAGAAGTGTTTACTTACAACCCTGAAGGGGTTTATGATATGGAGAAAGTCGAAGCTTAAACACTCAAGGAAGCAGCTACCAGACTGTCAAGAAGTTGTAATTGAAGGCAACAGATAGAACAAAGAAGAGAATTCACACGCATAATTAGTATTCATTTCAAGCAATGCTAAATTTCTGGAAAAAAATTGTTGATTATTAAGATAATTAATCAAAGACTGTTTTAAGAAGCTAAAAATTGTCTTTTGAAACAAAAAAAGATGGCAATTCAGCACTGCAACATAATTTTGTTGGGATGGATGGAGTGTTCCATTTTAATTGTGTACTGAAATCTTTCAAATCAGGTTACCTTGGTTCATTCTTTTTTATATTTTCTTTTGCTTAATAAACTTGTTTTATTGTTGAATTCAAATCTACATCATTGTCTACTTTTGTTCCAATTAAAAACCAAGTACAATTGAAAAAAAAGCATTCGATCAGTAAAGCCAGATTTCAGTTTAGCATCTTACTGATCCAATACCACCACCTGGGATCATAACACCGGAACCAAAGTTAAAGCTCTTTCATGGGCGCGACGGAGGTTCCGAACGCTTGATTTAGTCTGCATGTGCATATAGACGACCATATAAACATACAAAAATCAGAACTAGGCCATTCAGGCTCTGGAGCTTGTTCGATCACTTAATAATCCCACAGCTGATCTAGTTGCAACTTCAAATCCATACTCCTGCCTACCCCTAACGACAAGCTTGAAAAACGACTGAGAAAATCTTGTGTTTCTCTTACTGCCTGAATGAATATTTCCAGTTTTGTCTGTTTTTATTGCTGTTTAAAAAGTAATCAACGACCACCTTTTAGGCACCTAAATTTTAAAACACCTCGCTTTCATCAATGAAACGAACTAACCCATTGTTGGGGAGTCCCTGCCATTTTCTGAGAGACCTGCGACTGGCGGAGAAACCTCAAATCTTACAAAATAAGAAACACACAGTAAAGAGAGACCAGAAAAGCGGAGAATCCAGACCAAAAGGGGAAAGCGAAACCGAGCGACGGCTGGATGATGTACAAAACATCGGCATTCTTGGGCAACCCGTCGGTCCGTGAAAGGGGCAAGGGCGAGCGGGAACTCTGCTAGGAAACACCGAGGCTCCACCCGCGGCCGCTATCGTTGACGAACAAGAGGATTAGATGGAGGGAGAAGGCTCCCCAGGCCCCTGAGCTTACCCGGGGGCACTCCTCTGCCGCCAGCTTGGTCAATAACGGCAGCGTGGCCGCGCGCTCAGCCGTTGGGCTATCCATCCGTCAACTCGGTCTCGAGCGACAAGAATCCAGGGAACAGCCAAGTGGCAGAACAAGCCCCTCCTCCGCTCAGCCCGACTCCCGACCAGGCTGCGGCTCCCAGCTCGACGTTTCTGGATGTCGGATGAGGGTACAGGCTCAGATGCTTCTCCTTTTCTCTCCGGATTTGAAACTCTCGATTGTCAGCGCTCAATGGGAAGGTTCAAACGGGGAGAGCTATCACCTGCGAAAGGTATCATTGGGCATTAAAAGTGTAACCCGTCCAGGGAAAAATTAGATACTTCAGGATAAAACAATATAAGTAAGTCTACCACCAAAATATTCCCGTCTTTGTTCTTGAACTGAAAGAGTGTTCAAGAGCCACTAGGCATTTCCACTTTCTACCAACAAGCTTTTCTTCCCCTCCTTAATATACTTCAGCCATAACATTTTAATTTATTCTACTACTCTTAACAAGAACCTTGCACGTTGATACACTTTTATTCTTCAAATCTCTGTTGTCACTTTTTGTTCCACTATGCTTGTATTTACCTGCATGGAAAATTTTCTGTTTGAACTCCTAAATCTCCCTTCATCGGAACCTTACCCCTCTTGTTAGTTTGAAAGCCTCGCCATGGCAATGGTCACAGTCTTTAAGAGTCCAATCCCTGATATCTATACCAAGAATAGTAGAAAAGCAAGGGACAAGAGGGAAGACAGGAATTTAAAACAACATCAACTCGAGAAAAAGGTACTGGAAAGCTGCTGGGATAAAAGCCTGAAAGTCAGCTGGACCCGACGGCCTGCATCTTAGGAAATGGATTGGTGAAGATTGCAAATCGTAGATAGAAAGAAAAAAAATCACTTTGACGTTTCAAACACAATGACATCTTAGATAAACAACAAATAAATTCTAACAAAATGCTGTATGGAAAGTTGTTGCTTATACTTAAATAGTGAGGATTTATGGTAATGCCTAAAAATAGACAAAAAATAGAAGAACTGGTTCAAGTCCTTAAACAGGATCAAATTGTCCTAAAGATAGTGCCACAGAGAGTAATGTTTGCACATCTAATATTTCTAATTTATTGTTCATAACTTAAATTCAGAAGTTCAATTCCTATTGTTGAAATGACAAGCAATGTAATTTTAAGATGAGTTTAGAAATATATAAATAAGCAGAACAATCACGTGTTTACAGGGAAACTTGACAAGGAGAGAAGATGGGAATAGATGTGAGGTAAGGGGTTAACTATAGTTTTGCTCTATGATGTGAAGGTGCCAGTACTGGACTAGGATGGACAAAGTCAGAAGTCACACGAATCAGGTTATAGTCCAACAGGTTTATTTGAAATCACAAGCTTTCAAGGCGCTGCTCCTTTGTCACCGGAGTAGTGCTCCAAAAGCTTGCGATTTCAAATAAACCTGTTGGACTATATCCTGGTGTCATGTGATTTCTGACTCTATACCTTTACTCTAATAGCTACCAACCATGCAAATAATGAGCTATGTCATAGTGGCAAAGTTAGAATTGGAACTTGAGTTTATAGGGTTCGGAAGATGTCTTTCCTCATCATCCCTGGTGTACAGTTATATTTAATGAAACTTTTTAGCATTTACTAATAAAAGTGTAGACCTCATCTTGTTACAGTTACAAGGGAAACTTAGATTAAGAAAGATAGGAGGCGTGCAAGGGGACTATAAATGCTAACATAGATTGTTTGAGCCACACACCTTGTTTCTGTACAATATATCTGATATAATCCAATGATGTGGAAGAAAATTACTGTACCAACAGGGAATCACGTTGATGTTTATTGGAACACAATGTGTGTTGTTTGTAATGTTGCATTTTCCTAGTACACACTGAGAGCAAAAGTACACACCACAGAGGGGCAATTTCTTGGTAACAAGATCCTGATTAGCTGGTGACCATGGCTTGTGTGGGACTAGTACAGCAGAAAAGACCTTGTCTGAAAAGACAGACCATCAAAAAATCTCTCTGTGTGGCTTTCTCTCCTGTGTAGAGCTACCAGAAGGTCTTCAGTAATAGATAGCTGTCTTCTACTCACGTTTCTGTGAAAATTCCCTGCTGGAGGAGGAATAAACCACCTTCTAAGACAAATTCTCAACTAGTAAATGAAAGAGCATCAGTGTGCAGACAACTTTGTGTCAATGGTAAAGAATCAAAAGCAATTAGAAGAAATTGAAAGAAACCATTAATCAACTCATGTAGTCCAGATTGGTGTTTCCCTGAATATTTTCCTTTTTCAGCACTTTCTGTGACATGTCTGTCTTTGTGTGTCTGTTTATGAAGGATGTTGGGGGCGGAATTTAAGAAGAGATGGAGTTTAAGTTACAGAGTTATATGTTAACAATTAATATTTCCTAAATTCCATTAGTTAAAGAAAATTTGTTTAGAATAATTTTTTTGGTTCAGTATGGAAACCTAGTGAGTGATTACATTTTACCTGAATTTGTCAATAAGGTAAACTGGGGACTTTGGATAGTTTAATTAAATCTTTTCACATTTTTTACAACTCTGGGAGTTGTGGGGCTTGATTTCCAGCAAACTACGCCAATGAGTCATGGCCAAGTTCGGGGCTCCACATGGAGAAAAGGCAACGTAACATTGAGTGTGAGTTGATAAGCGATCAATGGATAAAAGGAAACACCAGGGTATATAATTGAAAATAAGGTGGTACAAGAAACTACTAAAGCTTTGCTGCAGTTAGAATAGATGACCCTGACAAATTTAGAAGCGATTCCAAAAGCCAGGTTGATTGAATTTGCCAGCAAATGAGAAGTGGAATTACAGGCTAAGTGCCAGAAAATGACTGAAGCACTAACACAGCATTTGAGTTTAATAGAGATATAATATAGATTAGATACTCCAAACAATGAGATATTGTAATCAGTTCGTATTAAGTTACAGTAGTTTGAACATGAGGAAAAAAAGGGGGCTGGAAATGAAATGGAAATAAGAAATCTAAAATTAGAATTGAAAAGGGAAAAAAAAGAAAAGGAGAGAATACGAATATAACCATGGAAAATGCTATTGCTTAAAAAGAGCTGTCAGACGCTGATGTAGGCTCTGATGAGGAAAATTCTAGCTGTGATGCAAAGTCCAATAATTAAATGTTTGTTGTACGGGCCCTACCTATATAATTGAGGAAAAGGATATAGAGATATATTTGAGAAAATAGCAAGAGAAATGAATTAGCCAAAGAAAAACTGGACATTATACATGCAGTGCAAGTTGACAGGTGAAGCACAAGAAATTTATGTTTCACTGTCAGAGGAGGTTTTTAGGGATTATGATTTTTTTTTAATAAAAGCTATACGGGGTGCAAATAAGTTAGTACCTGCTTTCTGAGCCTCAGTTTATAAAGACATGCCAAATACTTTCTTTGAATTAACCTCATATTTAATGAAAATTTCAGCTATTCTAACTTCTTGTTGTATTATTTTGGCCTCTGGTGAATGCCTTTGTTATTCTAGTTAAACCAGACCGAAAATACTGTGAATAGTTTGGTCCCCTTATCTAAGGAAAGATATACTGGCATTGGAGCCAGTCCAGAGAAGGCTTCCTAGGTTGATGAAGGCATTTTCATATGAGGAAAGGTTAAGTATATTGGACCTGTACTTAATGGAGTTTAGAAGAATGAGAGGTGTCCTTATTTAAACATGGAAGAAACTTAGGAGATTTGACAGGATTAATGCTGAGAGGTTGATTTTTCCTGTGTGGGAACATCTAGAACTAGAAGGCATAATCTCAGAGTAAAGGATCACCCATTTAAGGCAAAGATGAGGAAGAGTTTCTTCTCTCAGTGAGTACTTAATCTGTGGAATTCTCTACCACAGAGGCCTGTAGAGGCTGGATTGTTAAATATATTGAATGGTGAAATACACAGACTTTTAATCAGTAAGTAAAACAGGGGTTATGGGGTATAGGAAGGAAAGTGGAGTTGAGGATTATCAGATCAGCCATGATCACACTGAATGACAAAGCAGTCTCGGTGAGCCGAGTAGCTTACTTCTGTTTCTCATATCTTGAGGCGTTAAATTGTAGACAAGGGCAAGTTTGCCAAGAACACTGAAAGTGAAAGATCTCATAGAATTCTGTCTTCTTGAAACTAAATGCAATATCGTGAACATTTTAGGAATGTATGGTTTCATAGGAAATTTGTGCCTAACTTCAACAGGATAACTGGACCTTTTAGCAAATTTAACAAAAACATAAAATGGTAAGCAGATCAAGCAGCTTTTGAACAGCTGAGAGCAATCCTAATAAATCAATCAGTGTTGGCCACTCCTGACTTCACCAAACCTGTTAAAATGGCAACCGATGCTTGTGATTTGAATTAAGTGCGGTCATATTGTAAGATGAGGAGTTAGGAGTAGAGAAGCTAATGGGTTACTTTTCCAAGGAGTTCAACCAAAGTCAGAGGAAGTACTCTACTGTGTAAAAGGAAACTTTGGGATTATTGCAGGCTGCTCAATGATTTGAAGTCTCTGTCATGTTGAAATAAAACTTGAATATATATTGATCATAATTGAAAGGTTTAAAAGGAGAAATACAAGACTTTTGAGATGGAGTCTATTGATGCAACTAATCAATGTCAAGATTGTTCACATTGCTGGTAAAGATAATTTGATTATAGATGCCTTAGCCTGAATGTAAAGTAAATCAGTAACTAATTTAAGAGATGATAGAAGATTATATAGGACTTCAGCCCAACCAGTTAATGGCAGTGTGCATGCTCCATTCAAGCTTCCTCCTATCTTTCCTCGTCTAAATTTACCATCATAACTATCTGTTTTCCTTTTTGTCCTTATACACTTTTCCAACTTTCCTTCAACCCATTTATTCACTGCAATCACTCCCAGTGGTAGCAAGATCCACATTCTTACCACTCTTTTAGGACAGAGATTTTTTTAAATTCCCTTTTGTATGTCTTTGTCATTACCTTACATTAATGACCTGTAGTTACTTTCTTCCCCACAAAAAGAAACATTCTCGCTTTATCCAATCTATCAAAACTATAGTATAGTGATACATGCTGCGTGATGATTGTGGGGTTTTAGTGATTAAAGTACTCTTGAATGTAACGTGACAATGGTTAGATTCTCGCATGTTTGAGATAGTCATTGTCTGGCACTTGTGTAGTGTGAATGTTACTTGCCATTTCACATTGCAATCTGATATTTCATTTAAGTGATTAAAAATGTAGGAACATGGTGTCACACATTTGGAACTCCTTAAGTTGTTTTCCAAGAAGTTTTGAGTAGTTTAAATGACTGGTCTGTGCATACATTATGTTCCAGTATACGTTGTATGTAATTGAAAAACTGAACCGATGAAATATTTGGGAAAAGTGTAGAAATTTAATCCTAAGAGAGAAGATTAGTTTAAATACAAACTAAGTTTACATATTTAGCTGAAATCAAATACAATAGGAGATAAGGATAAAGTGAGGGTTTCCCTGAGCATTTTTTAAATTCATTCACAGGATAAGGGTGTCATTGGCTAGGCCAGCATTTATTGCCCAAAAGAGTCACAATGTTTGTGTGTCTGGAATCACATGTCGGTCAGATCAGTTAAGGAAGGCAGATTTCCTTCCCTGAAGGGCATGAATGAATCAGACAGGTTTTTCCCAACAATTGACAATGGAAGTCATCATTAGACTCTTAATTCCATATTTTTATTGAATTCAAATTCCACCATCTGCCATGAATGGGATCTGAACCTGTGTCCCAGAATATTGCTTGCATCTCTGGATTAATTAGTGATAATGCCACTAGGCCATCACCTCCCCATAATAGGGAACATGACGATTTTACAAATGAGGCAGGAAGAGTGTATGTCATTCTAGTTCCACTGTTATATGGGTTGCAACATAAAATAAAAATACCTTTTACAGTTACCAAGATGACTAGTTAAGTACCTTTGTTATTGTCAAACAAAAAAACTATTGACCAGGTTTCTTAATAAACACAATTACACATTTATTATCAAAATAAAACTTGTTCAATAAATATATAATAATTGGTTAACATCTGGGTTATCTGCCAAAATTTGGAGAACTGTCCCACAAACTAGTCAAGCAATAGCCTGACATAATCATACTCATGGAATCATACTTTGCAGACAATGCCACCCCCCATGACCACCACCACCTCAACACCCACTCCTAGGCTGATGTTCCATTACATCTCCATGTTCAGCACCGTTTGGAAAAAGCACTGAGGATGGCAAGGACATAGAATATACTTTGAGTGGAGTTGTCAAGAGTGCTGGGTAGCACCATTACTGAAAGTGCTGTCTGAGTCCTAAAAGACACAGCTGCTAGACTGAGTCTATGGTGAGGGTGAAGTCACCAAAAAGAAGGCAAATCTATTGACCTCGTCCTTAGCAATCTACCTGTTGCAGATGCATCTGTCCTTGACAACCTTTGTGGAGACAAAGTTCCTTTTGCACATATCTTCCATAATACAATAATGGATCAGATCTAAACCCTGCAGTCCTGCCACATCCAGTAATGAATGGTGGTGACAATTAAACATCTAGCAGGAGGAGAAGGCTTCACAAATATCTCCATCTTCAATAATGGGGGATCCTGAAACATCAATGTAAAAGGCTAAGCTGAAGCATTTACATCCATTTTCTGCCAGAAGTACTGAGTGGATTCATTTTAACATTATCTTGAAATCCGCAGCATCAACAATGCCAACTCTGTCAATTTGATTCACTCCCATTTAACATCAAAAAATAGCTGAAGACATTGGATACTGCAAAGGCAATAGGCTCGGAGAACATCTAGCAGAAGTACTGAAGATATGAGCTCTAGAACAAGCCACACACCTCACCAGGCTGTTTTGCAGTTATATCACTGGCATCTCCCTGGCAACATGGGTGTTGCCCAGGTATATCCAGTTCACAAAAAGCAGGAGAAATCCAACTGGACTATTTATCACCCCTCATCTACTCTCAATCCAAAGCAAAATGATAAAAACTATAGATGAAAGTGTTATGTAGCAGCAGCCAATCAACAATAACCTGCCCACTGATTCTCAGTTTGAGTTCTGCAAGGCCTACTGAGTGTCTGACTTCATTACTGCCTTACTCCAAACATGCACAAATGAGCTGAATTCAAGAGGAAAAGTGAGTGTCACAGCTCTTGGCTGGTGTGGCATCAAGAAGCCTCAGTAAAACTGCAGTCAGTAGGAATCGGGGCACGGGGGGGAATCTTTCCTGGTTAGAGTCATACAACTGCATATGAAGATGCTAGTGACTGTTGAAAGCCAACAATCCGAGACTCAAGTTACACTGCAGGAATGTCTCAGGATAGAGTGCTAGGACCAACTATCTTCAGCGTTTTTATCAATGTTTTTCCCATCATCTTAAGGTCAGAAATGGGATATTTGCTGATGATTGCCTGAATACAGCACTATTTGTGCCTCCTCAGATTCTGGAACAGTTGTGTTTATGTGCAACAAGACTTGGACAACGTCCAGGAAATTTCTATCTACAAGAAGGGAAATCTAACCTCCTGCCCTTGACACTCAATGACATTACCATCCCTGATTCTTCCACTGTCAACATCCTGAGGGTTTCCATTGAGCAGAACCTGAACTAGACCAGGTGTGTAAATACTCTGGTGATAAGAACAGTTAGAGGCCAGGAGCTCTGTAGTGAGTCACACATCCCCTCTCTTTCCCAGTGCTTCTCAAAAATCTACAAAGGCACAAGTCAAGAATGTGATGAAATACTCTCCACATGCCTCAGATGGTTTTGATGTCTTTTTTAAGGATAAAATCTTAATTCAGAAGTGAAAGGGATGTTTTGATGTATTTTTAAGAAGTGAATCTTAAGCAGCTGTCCATCACTATCGACCAGGGACAGGAACAGAAATCATGGGCAATGCTGTTCCTGGCCTTAGCGCTCTTGCTCCAAGCCCCTAGCCCCTGAGCGCATTGCCTCCTCCTACTACTCCCTCTCCCCAGAACCCCTGGTTATTGGTCTCTGATGTACCACCTCTCCCAAGTCCTGCTACCCATGCAAGACAAGATGTGATGTAATCCCACATACTCTGGAGACAGATCAGTTATCTGACATGACAGTCTAACATGACTATGGAGCCTTCCAGTTTTATCATGGTATGTGTGTAGTCTGAACTATGAATTAAAAATACATTATTGTTCTACCAAGTCTTGTTACATAATTGGTGTTTTTGTGCTAAGCAGAAGGATGCAAGTGTTTATTCAACAATCTGGGTATCTTTATGTATTTCACTCTTTGCTTCCCTGTCTGTTAGGGAGGTATAAATAACTTTGGTCAATGGCTGCCTGCCATTGAGCATGTGTAAATCTTACTAAGTGCAATGCACAACAGGTTCCAATATGGGGGAAAAAGAAGTAAATCATGTTGCCTATGTAAAGGGTGGTCTCTCAGATGTCAATAGAGGGCTACTGCAAACTGTAGAAACCATATGGTTTCATATTCAGGAGAGATTGGATAAACCGGGCAAAGTAAATAAACATTTCAGTTGTAAGATTAAGATTTTGAGAATGTTTGGAAAAGAAAAGAGTGGAGAATAGCTGTGTCTGTGCAAGAACAGTCTTGCTGGACCTGTGAGCTGTTGTGACTTTATCCTGTTTGATTCTTTATTTCTGATGCTCTTTGTCATTATGACCATTACGACCATGATGTATTTGAAAATGACTTATATTGTTAAATTATGCATTATGCCAACAAATGAAAAATGTTAGCCAAACATTCTTTATGTACGTGGTGTTTTTCCAAATAGGGTTGTTGACAATTGAATATTTTATATAGTATTAGTTTACCATCAACAATCAGTCAAAGTAATATATAAATGATTAAACACAAATAGAGAAGCAGCTCTGTCAGCCCATTTTGACATTCACTTGAAATGTGTGTGGATGAGCTGAATGGTTGTGTTTAAGCCAAACTGCAACCCAACATTATTTCCTATTAAGTAAAGATCTATGGAAGAAAATAGAAAGCTATAAAATGTGGATGCTAAGACCAATGCTAACAAAATCCATATGCAGACTAAACACATATGAAGAGGTACGTGAAATGGTTAAAGCAAAAAAAAACTTTATAAAAATTGATACTGGTACATAAAATTTGGTTTCTCAGCCATTTGATCAGAGCTGAAAAGCTGCAGAGAGCTTTTGGAAAAGCCAAAGTGGACAGCATCAGAAAGAAGGTTCAAATTGGATGACAATGGCAGCACGGTGGCTCAGTGGTTAGCACTGCTGCCTCACAGTGCCAGGGACCTGGGTTCGATTCCACCCTCCGGGCGACTGTCTGTGTGGAGTTTGCACGTTCTCCCGTGTTTGCATGGGTTTCCAACGGGTGCTCCGGTTTCCTCCCACAGTCCAAAGATGTGTAGGCTAGGTGGATTGGCCGTGCTAAATTGCCCCTAGTGTTCAGGGATGTGCAGATTAGGTGGATTATAGGTGGATGGGTCTGGGTGGGATGCTCTGAGGGTCGGTGTGGACTTGTTGGGCCGTTCGGCCTGTTTCCACACTGTAGGGATTCTATGATTCTATGAGATGTCTCAGGGCAGTTGAAGATAAGTTGTGGTGGATGTGAGGATGGCACAAGACAGAAGTGTGTGGCATTCCATGACAAGATTCCCCCAACAGTAGCTCCAAGCAACAGCAACCATCTCATGGTCAGTTCATGTTAAATTAACAAATATGTGATCTCATTTTGTCTGAAGTGAGAAAAGAGATGAGACATCTGTGGGCATGGAAACCAATACTAAAATACTAAACTATCTTTAATTTTAATTACCATTGGGCTGCAGGGTTCCCAAGTGGAATATGAGGTGTTGTTCCTCCAGCCTTCGGGTGGCATCGTTGTGGCACTGGAGGAGGCCCAGGATGGACATGTTGTCCAAGGAGTGGGAGGGGGAGTTGAAGTGGTTTGCGACTGGGAGGTGTTGTCGTTTGTCACGAACCAAGCGTAGGTGCTCCACAAAGCGATCTCCAAGCCTCAGCTTGGTTTCCCCGATGTAGAGGAGGCCACATCGGGAACAGTGGATACAATATACCACATTAGCAGATGTGCAGGTGAACATCTGTTTAACGTGGAAGGTTTTCTTGGGGCCTGGGATGGAGGTGAGGGGGCAGGTGTAGCATGAGACCATTGGGCTGCAGGGTTCCCAAGCAGAATATGAGGTGCTGTTCCTTCAGCCTTCAGGTGGCATCGTTGTGGCACTGAACCCTGCAGCCCAATGGTCTCAATGTGGACTTCACAAGCTTCAAAATCTCCCCACCCCCGATCTCATCCCATGACCAGCCCATCTCGTCCCCACCTCCTTGACCTGTCCGTCTTTTCTCCCACCTATCCACTCCTCCCACCTTACTGACCAACCCCCACCCCCACTTCCTACCTACTAGCCTCATCCCCACCTCCTTGACCTGTCTGTAATTCCTCCCACCTACCGTCCCCTCCATCCTCACTGACCAACTCTCATCCCAACTCCCTACCTACACTCACCTTTTCTGGCTTCATCCCTGCCTCCTTGACCTGTCCATCTTTTCTTCAACTATCTGCTCCTCTATCCACCTTCTATCATCGCCTCCCCCTCTGTCTATTTATTTCAGAGCCCTCTTCCCCACCCCTCCCCCATTTCTGAAGAAGGGTCTAGACCCGAAACGTCAGCTTTCCTGCTCCTCTGACGCTGCCTGGCCTGCTGTGTTCATCCAGCTCTACACCTTGTTATCTCAGACTCTAGCATCGTCAGTTCCTACTATCTCTGGCGTTTAATGATGACATTTTTCAAGATATCGTTTGCCCTTTGCAATAGATGAACAGAAAATCACCTTACATCTATCCTGCCTTGCAAAATATAATTTGTTTTTCTGTGTGTGATTAAACAGGTCTGGTCGTTCCCTCGCAGGCTGCGCTCTGAATCGATTGAGTTGTTCTTAGTGGAATTTGTCTCTGACGGCAGCATATGTGTCTGAGTGGAAAGTATCTTAGGCGAAAAGTCATGATTTTAGAACTAACTGAACTAGCAAAACAGATGAGCGGCAACGGAAATATGTAGTCCTCATTACTGCAAAAGAATGATTTTAGTTGAAAAGACCTAACCTGAAGCGCATATTGCTGCGGTTATGGAGTTAAACAGTTGGTAAGTCCCTTTTGATTACTAATTCTAAAGGTGAATTAACGAAAATACGAAAGATCAGTTCTTGTTATCCTGTAACAAAACCGGAAATTATTTGGTTTGTTCTCAGATATGTTTAAACATTCAGCTTTAGCTTTTGTATTATTTAATGATTTGAGTAATTCCTCTTTTATTTGGTTAAAACTCACGAAAATATATTTTAGAATGGTTCTAAAGTTATGTGAACCTGGTATAGCAATAATTGAAATGATATATTTTTTTTCTCCTGAGCATTGTGTTGATTATTTTCAAATTCTGAAACTTGTACCAGTAAAAGAAAGGGTATGATTGTGGTTAGTAAGTCATACGGTTCATGGAGTCAGCACTGTGGAGTTTTTGGTATGTATGTACTGTAAAGATTTAAGTGAGCGGAAGTCACAAGTCTTTAAAGCAGAACTATTACAAAGTTCTGTGGGGATTTTTAGAGGAAGGAGTTCAATTTCTTAACTACGTGGTGACTTGTCGGCGGTTTTCCTAGGATTGCTGAAAGCTTTCCAAAAAGATACTTGTCAATCCAGAAACAATCGCAACCTGTGACTTGAAATTTTTAATTAATTATTTAGAAGTGCATAACGAGATATTCGGCCAGAACGAACTGCAAAAGTAGGTGATGTTTGCTTGCTCCACACAGCGCCTAATATTGAATTCAATTGACTACAGTGGAACTGACACTAGGTACTTGCATTCAGCCCGTTTGGTGCCAATGACTGAAATCAGGTTACGATGTGGAGATGCTGGTGTTCGACTGGGGTAGACAAGGTCAAAAATCACACGACACCAGTTTATAGTCCAACAGGTTTATTTGAAGACACAAGCTTTAGGAGTCTTGCTCACTTGAAGAGGGAGCGAGACTCCAAAAGCTTGTGTCTTCAAATAAACCTGTTGAACTATAATCTCGTGTCTATAACCTGTGATTTTAATCTTTAATCAGTTAGGAAGGAGACTACTGATTAAAATGCAAAATCCAGATTCCTCTCAAGTCATTATCCTGAGATAATTAGAGGTTTTATCAATGTATACAAGAGGTGACTTCTCAGGTCAGACAATGCATTTTAGGTGTGAGGTCTTGCTTAGAATCTGTCTATGTTTTAAACTGGGGTCAGGTTTTTTTCTGGAGCAAAACAGAATGTATCTGCAACTACACAAACATCTTGGATGAAACAATTTGTGTGTGTGTGTGTGTGTGTGTGTGTGTGTGTGTGTGTTTGTGTTTGAGAGAGTGTGAGAAGACAGACATGAGATACAACCAATAGGGTACCCTTCATCATCCAGTACTTCCCCGGAGCAGAGAAACTATGCCATGTTCTTCGCACCCTTCAACACATTGTCAACGATGATGATTACCTCACCACGATCTTCCCTACGCCTCCATTTCTTGCCTTCAAACAACTGCCAAACCTTTAAACAGACCATTATTTGCAGCAAACTACCCAGATGACATTGACCAGAACACCACACAACCCTGCCATGGCAACCTCTGCAAGACATGTCAGATCATCGACAAGGATACTACTATCACACGTGGGAACACCACCCACCACATACGTGGCAGATACTCGTGACTTAGCCAATGTTGTCTGTCTCATACGATGCAGGCAAGAATGCTGCAAGGTATGGTATATTGGCGAAACCATGCAGATGTTACGACAACGGATGAATGGGCACCATTCAGTGATTGCTGGAGGGTGGTGTTCTCTCCCAGTGGGGGATCGCATTCAGCCTCTGATCTTTGGGTAAGTGTCCTCCAAGGTGGACTTCGAGATGCACAAAAATGCAAAATTGCTGAGCAGAGGCTGATAGCCAAGTTGCATACCCCTGAGGATGGCCTCAATCGTGATCTTGGGTTCATGTCGCACTACAGGTGACCCCACCACACTATATACTGTCTCACACTCACACACACTTGTGCATTTGCGCACTTACACAGACTTTCTCTCGTGCACGCACACTCCCTCTCGCGCACACGCACATAATCTCTTTCACACACATACATTTCCTCACACACTCACTCTCTCAAGCACAGACACACACATACACACTCTTTCTCTTTCTTTCTGTCTCTCTCACAGACACATGCACGTACACGTACACGGACACACACATGAATTATTTCATCTAAGATGTTTGTGTAGTCACGGATACGTTCTGTTTTGCTCAAAAAAACCTGACCCCAGTTTAATACATAGACAGATTCTAAGCAAGACCTCAACCTAAAATGCACTGTCTAACCTCAGAGGTCACCTCTTGTATACATTAATAAAACATTTAATTATCTCCGGACAGTGATTTGAGAGGAATCTGGATTTTGAATTTTAATCAGTTGGCTCCTTCCTAACTGATGAAAGATTCAACAAGACGGGGCCAGTTTTAGGTTTGTTACCTTGCTGCTTATAATTTTGTGTCTCATACCCTCTGTCTCATGCTATGTCTGAGGAAGCAGCTTTCAAATAAACCTGTTGGACTATAACTTGGTGTCGTGTGATTTCTGACCTTGAAGTAAAGTTCTACCCAAGCTGCTGACCTACTGCTGAATATTCAGGCTAAATGCATTGCTATCTTTTTGCCAGTGAGTGGTTTTCTTTTATATTTCCAATTTTTCTTGGCAGAAAGCACTGTCACATTCAGTTCTCATTCAAGGAATGTTTGGAGCTTGTCTTTGTATTCTTGATAAATAATCCTGAACATGAACATTTGTGGATTTTCACAGGCTTTTCACCTGGGGGAGGAGTGACATTATAGCCAAATCTGTTCTGAAATATCAACACATTGTCAAAAGTAATCCGTTGTAAGATGGTAGAGGCAAGATTGTGTTGCTTCCGTACCACTGCCCTTCCTGAATCACCTATCATAACAATCATGAAGGATTTGTGTAACTCAATATTGCACTGTGCACTCAAAGAAAGCAAGACTTGCATTTATATGGTGCCTTTCATAGCATTAGGATGTTCTAACATGCAATCAATTTAATGTAGGAAGCAGGATAATCAATTGGCACACATCTAGAACCCATCAACAGCAATGAGATTTTTTTTAATATTCATTTGTGGGCTGTGGGCATCGCTGGCTGGCCAGCATTTCTTGTCCATCCCTAGTTGCCCTTGAGAAGGTGATGGTGAGCTGCCTTTTTGAACCGCTGCAGTCCTCCTGCTGTGGATTGACCCACAATGCTATTAGGGAGGGAATTCCAGGATTTTGACCCAGTGATAGTGAAGGACCAGCAATATATTTCCAAGTCAGAATGGTGAGTGACTTGGAGGGGAACTTGGAGGTGGTGGTGTTCCCATATGTCTCTTGCCCTTGTCCTTCTGGATGGAAGTGATCGTAGGTTTGGAAGGTGCTGTCTAAGGATCTTTGGTTTCTGCAGTGCATCTTGTAGATAATACACACTGCTGCTACTGAGCGTCGGTGGTCGAGGGAGTGAAAGCTTGTGGATGTAGTGCCAGTCAAGCCGGTTGCTTTTTCCTGGATGGTGTCAAGCTTCTTGAATGTTGTTGGGACTGCACTCATCCAGGCAAGTGGGGAGTATTCCATCACATCCTGACTTGTGCCTTGGAGATGGTGGACAGGCTTTGAGGAGGCAGGAGGTGAGTTACTCGCTGCAGTGTTCTTAGCTTCTGACCTGCTGTTGTAGCCACTATGTTAATGTGGTGAATCCAGTTGAGTTTCTGGTCAATGGAAACCCCCAAAAGTTGATAATTGGGGATTCAGTGATGGTAACACCATTGAATGTCAAGGGGCCGTGGTTAGATTGTCTCTTATTGGTGATGGTCATAGCCAGGCATTTATGTGGCGCGAACGCCTGGATATTGACCAGATCTTGTTGCATGTGGACATGGACTGTTTCAGTATCTGAGGAGTCATGAATGGTGCTGAACATTGTGCAATCATTGGCGAACATTCCCACTTCTGACCTTATGATGGAGGGAAGGACATTGATGAAGCAGCTGAAGATGGTTGGGCCTCGGACACTACCCTGAGGAATGTCCTGGAGCTGAGATGATTGACCTCCTACAACCACGACCATCTTCCTATGTGCCAGGTATGACTCCATCCACCGGAGCGTTTGCCCCCTGATTTCCATTGATACTGGTTTTGCTAGGGCTCCTTGATGCCGCAGTCGGTCGAATGCAGCCTTGATATTAAGGGCTGTCACTCTCGCCTCACCTCTGGAATTCAGCAGTTTTGTCCATGCTTGAAACAAGGCTGTAATGAGATCAGGAGCTGAGTGGCCCTGGCAGAACCCAAACTGAGCGTCACTGAGCAGGTGCTGCTTGATAGCACTGTTGATGACTCCTTCCATCACTTGACTGATGATCGAGAGGAGACTGATGGGGCGGTAATTGGCCAGGTTGGAGTTGTCCTGCTTTTTGTGTACAGGACATACTTGGGCAATTTTCCACATTGTCTGGTAGATACCAGTGTTGTAACTGTGCTGGAACAGCTTGGCTAGCGGAGCGGCAAGTTCTGGAGCACAAGTCTTCGGTACTATTGCCGGAATGTTGTCAGGGTCCGTAGCCTTTGCAGTATCCAGTGTCTCCAACCATTTCTTGATATCACGTGGAATGAATCGAATTGGCTGAAGACTGGTATCTGTTATGCTGGGGACCACTGGAGGAGGCCGAGATGGATCATCCACTTGGCACTTCTGGCTGAAGATTGCTGCGAATGCTTCAGCCTTATCTTTTGCACTGATGTGCTGGGCTCTTCCATCATTGAGGATGGAGATATTTGTAGAGCCTCCTCCTCCAGTGAGTTCTTTAATTGTCCACCGCTATTCACGACTAGATGTGGCAGCACTGTAGAGCTTAGAGCTATCTGTTGGTTGTGGAATCGCTTAGCTTTGTTTATTACTTGCTGCTTTCGCTGTTTGGCGTGCAAGTTGTCCTGTTTGGTGGCTTCACCAGGTTGATACCTCATCTTCAGGTATGCCTGGTGCTGCTCCTGGCATGCCCTCCTACACTCTTCATTGAACCAGGGTTGATCCCTTGGCTTGATGGTAATGGTTGAGTGGGAGATATGCTGGGCCATGAGGTTACAGATTGTACTGGAGTACAATTCTGCTGCTGTTGATGGCCCACAGCGCCTCATGGCTGCCCAGCCTTGAGTTGTTAGATCTGTGCGAACTCTGTCCCATTTAGCACGGTTTTGGTGCCACACAAAACGAAAGAGGTTGTTCTCAATGTGAAGGCGGGACTTCGTCTCCACAAGGACTGTGCAATGGTCACTCTTACTGATACGGTTATGGACAGATGCAACTGCAGCTAGCAGATTAGTAAGGATGAGGTCAAGTATGTTTTTCCCACTTGTTGGTTCCCGCACCACCTGCCGCAGACCCAGCCTAGCAGCTATGGCCTTTAGGACCCGACCAGCTCGATCAGTAGTACTGCTGCTGAGCCACTGTTGGTGGTGGACATTGAAATCCCCCACCCAGAGTACATTTTGTGCCCTTGCCACCCTCGGTGCTTCCTCTAAGTGTTGTTCAACATTGAGGAGTACTGATTCATCAGCTGAGGGAGGATGGTATGTGGTAATCAGCAGAAGGTTTCCTTGCCCATGTTTGACTTGAAGCCATGAGACTTCATGCGGTCCGGAGTCAATGTTGAGGACTTCTGGAGCAGCGCCCTCCTGACTGTATACCACGGTGCCGCCCCCTCTGCTGGGTCTGTCCTTCCCGTGGGACAGGACATATCTAGGGATGGTGATGGTGGTGTCTGGGACATTGTCTGTCAGGTATGATTCAGTGAGTATGACTATGTCAGGCTGTAGCTTGACTAGTCTGTGAGACAGCTCTCCCAATTTTGGCACTAACCCCCAGATGCTAGTGAGGAGGACTTTGCATGGTCAACAGGGCTGTTTCTGCCGTTGTCTTTTCCAGTGCCTAGGTCGATGCCAGGTGATCTGTCCTGTTTCGTTCCTTTGAGTCTTTGTAGCGATTGGTACATCTGAGTGGTTTGCTTGGCCATTTCAGAGGGCAGTTGAGGGTCAACCACATTGCTGTGGGCCTGGAGTCACATGTAGGCCAGACCAGGCGAGGGTGGCAGATTTCCTTCCCTGAAGAACATTAGTGAACCAGATGGGTTTTCCGACAATCAGCAATGATTTCATGGTGATCAGTAGATTCTGAGTTCCAGACTCTTTTTTTGAATTCCAATGCCACCATCTGCTGTGGTGGGATTCGAACCCGGGTTCCTAGAACATCAGCTGGGTTTCTGGATTAATAGTCTAGCGATAATATCACGAGGCTATCGCCTACTCCAGATATCAAAATACGGCAAATTCCGGGAATCTAAAAATTCTAGAAAAACTCAACAGGTCTGCCAATAACTGGAGGAGAAACAAGTTAAGATTTTGAGTTAAATTAAAGAAAGGTCGAAAGGTGTGTCATATTGGAAGAGTGATGGAGAGGAAGAACAAAAGGGAAGCCCTGGGATAGGATAGAGGGCAGGAAAGGATGAATGACAGAGTTGTAATGGAACCAGAGAGTGGTGCTAGTAGTATTAAAGAGACAAGACATTTTCCAGAGTGAATGTGAATGGCAGAGTAATAAATAGCTCTGTCTGAAAGCAACAAATGTAAAAAACAAATTTAATATCAGTACGTGGCAAAAAAAATCAAAATAGGGGAGAGGGTCATTGTTTGAAATTATTGAGCTCAATATTGAGTCTAGAAGGACGCAAAATGCCTAAATGAAAATGAAACTGTTTCTCAAGCTTGTATTGACCTTTATTGATACACTGTTGCGGGTCAATTGGAGACAGAGTAGTAGAAGGATGAAGGGCAGTGTCAGGTAGGCAACACGAGGGTGAGAGAAAAGTGGAAATTGGAAGCAAAATTGAAGAAATACTTCAGTTCTGGGTGGGAGCAGGGAAATGTACTGACTATCATTAATGAACTGGAAGAAGAAGAAATGTTCCGCATACACCTCAAAATCTCAAACATAACTAGGATCCATGTGGCTACCCATAATGACACTATTTGGAGGAAGTGGAACAAGTTAAAGGAGAACATGTTCAAGGAATTGGTGGTTGAGGAGTAGCTGCGTCTGTGTTCAAGAAGGAGTTGGAGAATCCTTTAGACCATCTGGGGGAGCTCTGGCAGGTAAGGATATTGGGTGTACATAGTGGAATTTAGGGCTAAGAAATGGGAAACTGTTGAAATGAAATCAGGTGTCGGAAGAATCTTGGATGTAGGTGGGAAGAAGCTATGCAATGGAAAAGAACTAGAGGGGAGGCAGAAATAAATAAGTTCAGTGGGGCAAGAACAAGCTTAAACAATGGATCTAACAGAACAATCCTGTCTGTAGGTTTTAGGAAGGAGGTAAAAGTGGGCTGTTGAGATGGGAAGCTGCAATAGAAAGATCTCCAGAAGAAATGAGGTCAGTGACATTCCTTGAAACAATGGTTTGAGTTTCGATGGTGGGATCATGGTTCAGTGGTAGGTTTGATGTGGAGGTGCCAGTGTTGGATTGGGGTGGACGAGTTCAGAAATCACACGATACCAGGTTATGGTCCAACAGATTTATTTGGAAACACAAGACTTTGGAGCGTAGCCTCTTCATCAGGTGAAGTGACAAAGAAGCACACAGAATTTCTGAGTCAAAAATCAAAGGGTCACATGACTGAGGATGTATTAAACATCTGTAATACAAATGTAGATCAGTTACAGGTAATACAGAAGTATTAAAATGTAGTTATAGGGGATTCTATGATCAGGGAATAGATAGTATCCTTTGTAAGCAGGATCGAGAGTCCCGCGTGGTGTGTTGCCTGCCTGGTACCAGGGTAAGGGATATCTCTGACCGGCTTGAAAGAACATTGGAGAAAAAGGTGAGGGGGGGGGGGGTCCCCCATTAGGGGTAGTTGTGGTGTACCTCGGAACAAACAACATAGAAGGGTGAGGGGGTGGTGGTGGTGGCCAGTGGGGAACAAAGCAGCAGGCTAACATCTGTAGGAGTAGATTCCACAGTGTGGAAAAATATGAAAAAATTTTTGGGAAAGGAGAACTCTGGAGAGGTTATTAAAGTTTCCAGCACAGACACACATAGGACAGAGTGGTTGGAGAGGATTAGGAATCAAACTTCAAGCACGCTGGATAAATGAGTGACAATGAGAAGAGGGAAGGTTAATACAGGACTGAAGGTGTTATATCTGAATGCACGCAGTATGAGAAAGAAGGTAAATGAGCTTGTGGCGCAGATTGAAATTGGCATATATGATGTGGTGGGCAACATGGAGACATGGCCTTAAAGGGATCAGGATTAGGAGCTGAATATCCAAGGATATACATCCTATCAAAAAGATAGGCAAGTGGGCAAAGAGGGTGGGGTTGCCTTCTTAGTAAAAAATGAAATTAACTCAATAGTAAGAAATGAAGTTGGGTCAGATAGTGTAGAATCTGTGTGGGTAGAGTTGAGGAACAGCAGAGGTAAAAAATACCATAGTTGGAATTATGTACAGGCCTCCAAACAATAGTCAGGAGTTGGGCCGCAAGATACACCAGGAGATAGAAAAGGTGTGTAAGAAAGGCAAAGTTCTGGTGCTCATGGGGGATTTCAATATGCAGGTGGACTGGAAAAATCAGGTTGGTTGTGGATTGCAAGAAAAGGAATTTGTGGAATGTCTATGAGGTGGCTTTTTGGAGCAGCTTGTGGTGGAGCCCACGAGGGAACAGGCAATACTGGATTTAGTGTTGTGCAATCAGGCAGACTTGATGAGGGAGCTTAAGCTGAAGGAACCCTTGGGAGACAGTGATCATAATATGATCGAATTTACTCTAAATTTGAGAGGGAGTAGATTGAATCAGAGGTAATGGTATTATAACTGAATAAAGGCAACTACAGAGGCATGAGAAAGGAGCTGGGCAGAATTGACTGGGAGAGGAGCCTAGCAGGAAGAAAGTGGAACAGCAATGACAGGAGTTTCTAGGAGTAATTCAGGAGACACAGCAATAATTTATCCCTCAGAAAAAGAAGCATGTTATAGGGACGATGAGGCAACCATGGCTGACGAAGGAAGTCAGGGATAGCATAAAAGCAAAACAGAAAGCATATAATGTGGCGAAGGGCAGTGGGAAACCAGAGGATTGGGAAACTTACAAAGACCAAAAGAGGGCAACAAAAACGAAATAAGGAGGGAGAAAATTAAATATTAGGGTAAGCTAGCCAGTAATATAAAGGAAGACTGTAAGTTATCTTTAGATATATAAAGGGCAAAAGAAAGGCAAAAGTGGACATTGAACCACTGGAAAATGACGCTGGAAAGATAGTAGTGGGGAACAAGGAAATGGCTGAGGAACTGAATAATTAGTTTGCGTCAGTCTTCACAGTGGAAGACATGAGTAATATCCCAAAAATTCAAGAGAGTCAGGGGGTAGAGCTGAGTATAGTAGCCATCACCAAGGAGAAGGTGTTAGAAAACCTGAGTGGTCTATAGGTGGATAAATCGTCAGAACCAGATGGACTACACCCCAGAGTTCTTAAGGAGATAGCTGAAGAGATAATGGAGGCGTTAGTGATGATCTTTCAGGAATCGCTAGAGTCGGGGGGGTCCCAGAGTACTGGAAAATCACTAATGTGACACCTCTGTTTAAAAAGAGAGTAAGACAAAAGACTGAAAATTACAGGCTGATTAGTCTAACCTTGGTTGTGGGTAAGATTTTAGAGTCCATTGTGAAGGATGAGATTTCTGAATGCTTGGAAGAGCATGGTAGAATAGGGCAAAGTCAGCAAGGCTTCATCAAGTGGAGGTCATGCCTGACAAATCTGTTAGAATTCTTTTGAGGAAGTAACGAGCAGGTTAGACCAAGGAGAGCCAATGGATGTTATCTACCTTGACTTCAAGAAGGCCTTTGACAAGGTGCCGCACAGGAGGTTGCTGAATAAGATAAGGGTCCATGGTGTTAGACGCAAGGTGCTAGCATGGATGGAAGATTGGCTGTCTGGCAGAAAGCAGAGAGTGGGGACTGGCAGTGTTACGCCATGGTCAGTGTTGGGATCACAACTTTTCACTTTATATATTAATGATCTAGATGAAGGAACTGAAGGCATACTGGCTAAGTTTGCAGACGATACAATGAAAGGTAGAGGTACAGGTAATATTGAGGATGCGGGGATGCTGCAGAAGGATTTGGACACGTTAGGAGAGTGGCAAAGAAGTGGCAGATTGAATACAACAGGGGAAAGTGTGAGGTCATGCACTTTGATAAGAGGAATAGAGGTATGGACTATTTTTTTCAAAATGGGGAGAGAATTCAGAAATCTAAAGCGTAAAGAGACTTGGGAGTCCAGGATTCTCAAGGTAAACTTGCAGGTTGAGTCGGTAGATTGGAAGGCAGATGCAACTTTGGCATTTATTTGAGAGGACTTGAATATAAAAGCAGGGATGTACTTCTGAGGCTCCATAAGGCTCTGGTCAGTCCACATTTGGAGTATTGTGTGCAGTTTTGGGCCTGATATCTCAGGAAAGATGTACTGGCCCTGGAGCAGGGTTCACGAGAATGATCCCAGGAATGAAAGGCTTAACATATGGGGAACATTTGAGGACTCTGGGTCTATACTTGATGGAGTTTAGAAGGATGAGGGGGGATCTAATTGAAACATATAGAATGCTGAATGGCCTGGACAGATGGATGTTGGGAAGATGTTTCCATTGGTAGGAGAGACTAGGACCCGAGAGTACAGCCTTAGAGTAAAGTGAACACATTATAGAACAGAGATAAGGAGAAGCTTCTTCAGCCAGAGAGTGGTGAATCTATGGAATTCACTGCCACAGATGGCTGTGGAGGCCAAGTCATTGAATATGTTTAAGACTGAGATAGATAGGTTCTTGATTGTCAAGGGGATCAAGGGTTACGAAGAGAAAGCTGGAGAATGGGGGTGAGAAACTTATCAGCCATGATTGAATGGTGGAGCAGACTCAATGGGCTGAATGGCCTAATTTCTGCTCCTTTGTCTTATGGTCTTATGGTCTAAACCCGAGATGCTGTTAAATCTTTAATCAGTTAGAAGGTTTCAGTTGATTAATATGTATTTGTAAATCCCCAAATTTCTTTCAAGTTATCGCCCTGAGAGAACTAAAGGTTTTATCGGTGTAAAGAGGAGGTGATATTTTGGGTTGGACAATGCATGTTAGGTGTGAGAACTTATTTAGAATCTGTTTCTGTTATGGTTTTGAGTCAGGCTGGTTTTACTTCTAAAATAGGAATTTATAAAATGCCACATTGACTTTGTATAAATTGTGTGCTTTTTGCACAAAAGGTAGGAAGAGGTTTATTGGTATGTCCGATAACAATAGCACTACACTTGTCAGCAGGTTTGATAACAATGTCCTTGTTAGACCTGATAGAGTGTGGTGCAGCGATTTTAAATTGTGTGCATAAAATGCTGTTGTCATGTGTACAGTTTTTGGAGAAACGGCCATGAGCGGATAAGAAGGAGGGGCCCGAGTGGATGGAGATTACTGAAGGTTGGTGAAAGGGTTGACAGGTCATGGGGGAACTCTGTGACCCTCCTGATGTTTCAGTGGATAAATAACTGTCATTGTACTGAATAAATAAATTGACCTGGACACCAGGAGAACTCCTCATCAAATAGTGTCATGGAAATTTTTATCTACCTGTGGGTGCAGATGAACCATTAAAATGTTGTCAGCTACATATAATTGTGGGATGGGCAAACTCAACAAATGGTACTTATTGTAGGGTAGTTGTCACCAACTATTTGGTTTGCAGTAATTCTAAGGCGGTTAAACTTAGAGTGTTGCATCTGGATATGGATAAAATAAACAATTCAGATAAAGTTGTAGTTTTGTCAGTTCTGCCTAGTGAGCTGCTGGTAAATTCTTCAGTAATAGGGGAGGTCACGGGAGGTGATGGCTTAGTGGTATTATCACTGGACTGTTAATCCAGAGACCCAGATAATGTTCTGTGGACCCGGGTTCAAATCCCGCCACGGCAAATGGTGGAATTTGAATTCAATAAATATCTGGATTTAAGAGTCTAATGATGACCATGAATCCATTGTCGATTGTTGGGAAAAACCCATCTGGTTCACTAATGTCCTTTAGGGAGGGTAACTGCCATCCTTACCTGGTCTGCACTACATATGACTCCAGCCCCACAGCAATGTGGTTGACTCTGAACTGCCCTCTGGGCAATTAGGGATGGGCAATAGATGCTGCCTGGCCAGCAATGCCCTCATCCCTTGAATGAATAAATGAATAAAAGTAATGGCATGTAATAGTTTCGTTTTCATCATTTTTCTCCTCCATGGTCAACAGTTTGTCCAAATGCATGAAACGAGAAACAACTGGACTAAAAGGTTGAAGCACAGTAAAAGCTAATTTCAATCTCCATCTGACTTTCCACTCCCTGGTTATGAAATGCTGGATGATGGCAATTAATATCCAGAAGGGTAAAGGACGAAGTTTTATTTTCTCCTCACATCTACTATGTTATATTGAACATGCGTATTTTTTAGCCATAGAATTATTGTGTATTTCAATTGCTATTTTTCTTGTGTATGGTAGGTGTGAAAGAAAAAATACTCTTGCACCCTTCTGATGTTTCAGTGGAAGTAATTGTGTCACAAACCAAGGATTTTACCTGTGCTTATTCATTTTTGCTGTAATTAAAACTTAATCACATTTCTGCCAATTGTAAGCTCAAATTATCCATTGTCCTTTTTGACATCCCTTACCCTTCACAAACTTTTCAGAGCTTACTATCACTATCCTGTTATTCAGTAGTGTCCATTCATTTATCTCCCCATCCTCATCCACCTATATTGGGTCCCTTTTCCCCTAAGCAATCATCTAAATTTTTTCTCCTCTAATCCCTTCATGGCCTTACTCCATATTAGCTACATTTGTTGGGTTTTCTGTCACACACATTGGTCCTCAAACTTTGATCTCTGTGAACCGTTCCCTCATTTTCACCAATAAAGCCAAACCTTCAGAGTGCTTTCTCTGAACCTCTCCACTTCATTTTAAAATTTTCTTGTGGCTCATCTTTTTGATCAACCTGTATATCACCACTGCTAAGGTTCCTTCTGTGGCTCAGTGTTATTTTTGATAGACTTCTATGTAAAATGTCTTGGGATATTTTCTGCATTGAAAGTTTGCAAAATGTTTTTGTTTGATCTTGTGTCTGTATTAAGTTAGTTGATCTCAATCAGAATGACACTAGGCATACTACAATAACTATTTATGTCCTAAAGGATAGGGAGGGAAAATGAAGCTGTTGGTCTTGTTCTTATCTATAATTATCCCCTGCTGGATAGTGCATGGAGATGACTACAGCGTGGGATCAAGTGTATAATCAGCTTCAATGGTCCTGAGGGTCAGATGGGCTGTCAACATTGCCTTGTCGAGGTTTATGTTTGAAGATTGCTCATATGGATGATTTGCCAGAGGTTGTTAACACCTAAAGCCAGTGCTACAATCCAGAGAGAAAAGTACAAAAACGTTAAGAGTAAGAGGGTAACTAGAGAGAGGGTAGGGTCCCTTAAAGATCAAGCAGGTCATCTTTGTGTTGAAACCCAGGAGATGGGAGAAATATTAAATGAATATTTCACTTCAGTTTTTATTATGAAAATGAAATGGAGGCTATAGAACACAGAAATGAATTTGATGTTTTAAAAACAGTTCACATTACAGAAGTGGACGATCAGGAGGTCTTTAGAGAATATAAAGATGGATAACTCTCTGGGACCTGATCTCATGTATCCCAGAACGTTGTGGAAAGTAAGGCAGAAATATTTGCATCACCTAAAACTATGGATAAGAAGCCTCATGGCTGGAGGGTGTCTAATGTTTTACCTTTGCTTAAGAAAGGTTGTAAGGAGAAGCCAAGGGACTACAGACCTAGGAGTCTGACTTCGGTTATGGGTAAATTGTTGGAAGTGATTTTAAAAGGTCGGATTTATGTTCATTCAGGGAGCCAAAAATTGATTAGGGATAGTCAGCATGGTTTTGTGTTAGGAAAATTGTGTCTCACAAACTTGATTGAGTTTTTTGAGGAAGTTACCAAAAAGATTGTTAAGGGCAGAGCAGGAGACATTGTTACTTGGACTTTAGTAAAGCCTTCGACAAGGCTCTGCATGGTAGACTGATTAATAAAGTTAGGCCCATGTGATTCAGGGTGAGCTTGCCAACTAAATACATAATTAGCTTAACGGCAGGAGACAGAGAGTGGTGGTGGAGGCAAAAATAGAAATTGCCAGAAAAGCTCAGCAGGTCTGGCAGCATCTGAGGAGAGAAATCAGAGTGATCATTTCTGGTGGAGTCACCCATCCTTAGAACTGCGAAAGGCTGACAAGGAAGGGGAGGGGATCTGGTGGTGGCATCCACTGGAGGTGGCAGAAATGAGGGCCAGTGATCCTACGATTGTGGATACTGGTGGGATGGTAGCTGAGGCCAAGCAGGGCCCTATCACTGTAATGGGAGGGAAGATAAGGGATGAGGGCCAAAACAGATGCCCAGGAACGTAAGTTCTGTAGTCAGCAAAGTTTTATCCCTCTATGTCCCCACTTTAATGAATGTTGGGCACGACATTACATTGAACTCTTCTTACATCTCCTCCATCTGTGTGCCCATTTCTTTGGACAAGAGTCCTCTCTCCATCCCACAGATCCCTTCACTCATCTCCAACGTTCTGCCTCTACCTCGACCTCTCCCTGTGGCCTTTTACTTGCACTCCACTTGAGAACTGAGGAGGAACTGAGGAAGCATCTGTCGACCTGAAATGTTAACTCTGATTTCTCTCCACAGATGCTGCCACATTTGCTGGGCTTTTCCAGAAATTTCTATTTTTGCCTCTGATTTACAGTATCTGAAGTTCTTTCAGTTTTTAGTGGTGGCAGACGGTTGCTTTTCAGACTGGAGGACTTTAACCAGCGCTGTTCCACAGGGATCGGTTCTGGGATCTCTCTTGTTTGTCATTTTATATAAATGATTTGGATGAGAATATAAAAGGATGATTAGTAAGTTTGCGGACAACACCAAAATTGGTGGCATAGCAGACAGTGAAGAAGGTTTTCTAAGATGCAAATGGGTCTTGATCAAGTGAGTCAATGGGTTGAAGAATGGCAGCTGGAGTTCAATCTGGATAAATGCGAGGTATTGCATTTTGGAACAACAAACAAGGGTTGGACTTATGCAATTAATGGTGGGGTCTTGGGAAGTGTTGTAGAACAGTGGGACCTAGGGGTTCAGGTACATAATTCTTTGAAGTTTGCGTCACATATAGACAGGGTGGTTAAAAAGGCGTTTAGCACACTTGCCTTCATTGCTCATTCCTTTAACTATAGGAATTGGGATGTCATGTTGAGGTTGTACAGGACATTGCTGAGGCCTCCTCTGGGGTACTGTGTCCAGTTCTGGTTGCTCGGTTAGAGGAAGGATATTTAGAGAGAGTTCAGAGGAGATTTACCAGGATGTTATTGGGAATGGAAGGTTTGAGGTTTAAAGAAAGGCTGAATAAGCTGGGATGGTTTCCACACGAGTGTAGGAGGTTGAGAAGCGACTTTATAGAAGTTTATAAAATAATGAGGGGTATAGATAGAGTTAATAGTTGAGTTTTCCCTCGGATTTCAAGACATTTTAAGGGGCCTTTTTCAGTCCCTAGTTACTCTTTTGCCCTTAATATACTTGTAGAATCTCTTTGGATTTTCTTTTTCACCTTATCTGCCGAAGCTATCTCATGTCCTCTTTTTGCCCTCCTGATTTCCCTCTTAAGTATACTCCTATACACTCTTTTCAAATCAAGGCATCACTTGATCCCAACTGTCTGTACCTGACATAGGAACTAGGAGCAGGTGCCTGCTGTGATATTTAACATGATCATGGCTGATCTTATCCTGGTCTCAACCCCATTTTCCTGTTTGCTCCCCATAGCCCATTATCCTGCTTTTCATAAGAAACATATCTATTTCTATCTTGAATCTGTTGAAGTGGGTTTGGTTAGCTCGGTTGGTTAGGTGGTTGGTTTGCAATGCAAGGGGATGCCAATTGTGTGGGTTCATTTCCAGCACCAATTGTGACTCTTCTTCTGGGGGCAGCACGGTGGCTCAGTGGTTAGCACTTCTACCTCACAAGCGCCAGGGACCCGGGTTCAATTCCAGCCTTAGGTGACAGTCTGTGTGGAGTTTGCATTTTCTCCCCATGTCTGCATGGGTTTGCTCCAAGTGCTCTGTTTTCCTCTCACAGTCCAAAGATGTGCAGGTTAGATGGGTTACAGGGATAGGGTAGGAGGCTGGGGCTCGATCTGGTGGGATGCTCTTTGGAGGGTCAGTGTGGACTCAATGGACCGAATAGTCTGCTTCCACACTGTAGGGATTCTATGATTCTACTGAGGAGCACATTTTTAAAGTGAGAGGAGAGACAATTAAAAAAGACATGACAGGCAAATTTTTTACACAGAGGATCCTTCGTGTATGGAATGAATTTCCTGAGGAAGTGGTGGATGCAGGTACAATTACAACATTTAAAAGACATTTGGATAAGTACATGAATAGGGAAGATTTGGAGGAATATGGGCCAGGAGCAGCAGGTGGGACTAGTTTACTTTGGGATTACGTTCGGCATGGACTGGTTGGACCGAAGGGTCTGTTTCTATGCTGAATGTCTCTGTGACTCTATACAAATAGTCCCCATGTCCAGCTATTCATTCAGGTTGCATGTGGGAGCAGCCCATGTATTGACAAGGCCTGGTGTGTGGGGGGCGTTGGGGCAACGACATGGGGCACAGTGCTCAAGCTCTAAAATTGTCGAACTTGATGTTGAGTCCAGAAGGCTCCAGAGTTCCTAAGTGGAAAATGAGGTACTGTTCTTCCATCTTGCACTAAGCTTCGCTGGAGCACTGCGGCATGCCTCAGACAGAGCTGTTGGCCAGGGAACACTGTGTTGAAGTGGCTGACAATTGGAAGCTCAGGGTCATTCTTGTGTAGGTGTTCTACAATGTGGACACCCAATCTGCACCCTGTTTCCCCATTGTACAGCAGACCACATTGTGAGTAGCAAATACTGGAGACTAGATTAAGTGAAGTGCTGCTTCACATGGAATGTGTGTTTGGGGCCTTGGATGGTGAGAAGGGAGGAAGTAAACAGCGAGGTGTCACATATTCAGTAATTACAGAGGAAGGTGCCGTGGGGTCGTGTTGCGAGTGAAGCAGGAGTGGATCAGGGTGTCCCAGAGGTAATGGTCCCTGCGAAAGGCTGACAAGGGAGGGGAGGGGAATATGTATCTGGTGGTGGCATCCCGCTGGATATGGCAGAAATGATGGCTAATGATCCTACGATTGTGGATACTGGTGGATACTGCCCACCATTAACCATTCCAACCTGTCCCTCTGGCTGGTGGATTGTGGATACTACTGAAGACAAGGGGGACCCTATCACTGTAATAGGAGGGAAGATAGGGGATGAGGGTTGAAGTATGGGAGATGGGTTGAACCCGGCTGAGGACCCTGTCAACCACAGTGGTGGGGAATTCTTGGTTGAGGAAGGTGGACATTTTGAAGGCATCCTTGTCGAAGTTGGCATCATCAGACCGATGCAATGGAGACGGAGGAATTGGAAGAATGGAATAGAGTCTTTATAGGAAGCCGGATACAAGGATATATGGTCAAGGCAACTGGGTTTGTAGAGGATATTAGTGGCCAGCCTATCCCCAGAAATGGAAACATATGTTGAAGAAGGGAAGTTCTGTATTTAGCAAAATTTAATCCCTTTGTGTCCCCACTTTAATGAATTTAGGGCATGGCATGACTTTGAAGTCTTCTTCCATCACCTTCGTCTGCGTGCCCATTTCGTTGGGCAAGAGTCCTCACCCCATCCTACAGATCCCTTTACCCATCTCCAACACTCTCCCTCCACGTGGACCTCACCCTGTAGTCTTTTACTTACACTCAACCTGTTCATCTGCCCACCCTTAACCATTCCAACCTTTTTTTCTCTGACTGACTGCACTCCATGGTCTCAAATCCACCCCGAGTATGTAATCAAGCCTGCCAACAAGGGTGTTCTGTGTTGTCTGGCATACTATCCTCTACATTGCAAAGGCTGAGTGCCAGGTCTCAGATACCTCTTCCTGTCGTCTCCCCTCCACCGCCCTGCCCGGACCATGACCACACCATGGAATATCAAGCTAGTATGTCCACAATGTCACTAATCTCATTTCATCTGGTTAACTCTTTTCCCCTGCACAGTCTCCCAACCCTGCACAGCCCACTTCTACCTTCTTCCCATAATCCTCAAACAGGACTGCCCTGGCAGACACATTGTTTCTGCCTGCTCCTGCCCCACAGAACTCATGTCTTCCTACCTCAACTCCAAGTTTTTTCTCCCCTTGTCCAGTTTCTTCCCACTTAAATCTGCGATTCCTCTGAAGCTTTACGTCAGTTTCAGAATTTCCAGTTCTTCTTCTTCTTCTTCTTCTACGTTTCGGATCCGGTGACCCTTCCTCAGAACTCTGAGGAAGGGTCACCGGACCCAAAACGTTAACTCTGTTTGCTCCTCCACAGATGCTGCCAGACCTGCTGAGCTTTTCCAGCAACTTTGTTTTTGTTCCTTATTTCCAGTTCGTGGGTTCAAGCCACCTCCTCTTTACCAGGGATGTGCAATCCCTTTACATATCAATCCCCATCAGGATGGTCTCAGGGCTCTCTGCTTCTTCCTGGAAAAAGGCCTGAACCATCCCCATTCACCACCACCCTCCTCTGCCTGGCCGAGCTCATCCACACCATGAACAACTTCTCTTTTAACTGAGGTAACAAGGTGTAGAGCTGGATGAACACAGCAGGCCAAGCAGCATCAGAGGAGCAGGAAAGCTGACGTTTGGGTCTGGACCCTTCTTCAGAAATGGGGGAGGGGAAGGGGATTCTGAAATAAATAGGGAGAGAGGGGGAGGTGGATGGAAGATGGATAAAGGAGCAGATAGGTGGAGAGGAGACGGACAGGTCAAGGAGGCGGGAATGGATCCAGTAAAGGTGAGTGTAGGTGGGGAGTTAGGATGGGGGTTGGTCAGTCAAGGGACGACTTACAGGTCAAGGAGGCGGGGATGAGGCTGGTAGGTAGGAGGTGGGGGTGGGGGTTGAGGTTGGAGGAGCGGATAGGTGGGAGAAAAGATGGACAGGTCAGGGAGGCAGGGACGAGCTGGGCTGGTTTTGGGATGAGGTTGGGGGTGGGAAGATTTTGAAGCTTGTGAAGTCCACTTTGATACCATTGGGCTGCAGGGTTCCCAAGCGAAATGAGTTGCTGTTTCTGCAACCTTCGGGTGGCATCGTTGTGGCACTGGAGGAGGCCCAGGATGGACATGTCGTCCAAGGAATGGGAAAGGGAGTTGAAGTGTTTTGCAACTGGGAGGTGCAGTCGTTTGTTGCGAACTGAACGTAGGTGTTCCACAAAGCGGTCTCCAAGCCTTTGCTTGGTTTCCCCGATGTAGAGGAGGCCACATCGGGAACAGCGGATACAGTATACCACATGGGCAGATGTGCAGGTGAACATCTGTGGAAGATTTTCTTGGGGCCTAGGATGGAGGTGAGGAGGGAGGTGTAGGGGCAAGTGTAGCACTTCCTGCGGTTGCAAGGAAAAGTGCCAGGGGTGGTGGGGCTAGTGGGGAATGTGGAGCGGACAAGGGAGTCGTGGAGAGAGTGGTCCCTCCGCAAGGCAGATAAGGGTGGGGAGGGAAAAATGTCCTTGGTAGTGGGGTCAGATTGCAGGTGGCGGAAGTGGCGGAGGATGATGCGTTGAATCCGGAGGTTGGTGGGGTGGTACGTGAGGACGAGGAGGATTCTGTTTTGGTTGTTATTGTGGGGAGGGGGTGTGAGGGATGAGTTGCGGGAAATGCGAGAGATACGGTCGAGGGCATTTTTGACCACTGTGGAGGGGAAGTTGCGGTCCTTGAAAAACGAGGACATCTGGGATGTCCGGGAGTGGAAAGCCTCATCCTGGGAGCAGATGCGGCGGAGGCGAAGGAATTGGGAATAGGGGTTGACATTTTTGCAGGAAGGTGGGTGAGAGGAGGTGTATTCTAGGTAGCTGTGGGAGTTGGTAGGCTCAAAATAGATATCGGTTTCCGGGTGGTTGTCAGAGATTGAAACAGAGAGGTCCAGGAAGGAGAGAGAGGTATCGGAGATGGTCCAGATGAACTTAAGTTTGGGGTGGAAGGTGTTAGTAAAGTGGATGAACTGTTCGAGCTCCTCGTGGGAGCACGAGGCGGTGCAGATACAGTCATCAATATAACGGAGGAAATGGTGGGGGATGGGGCCAGTGTAACTTCGGAAGAGGGACTGTTCCACGTATCCTATAAAGAGGCAGGCTTAGCTTGGGCCCATGCGGGTACCCATGGCCACCCTCTTAGTCTGTAGGAAGTGGGAGGAATTGAAGGAGAAGTTGTTAAGGGTGAGGGTGTCATTGGAGGGGGACTGGTCGGGCCTGCGGGATAGGAAGAAGCGGAGGGCCTTTAGGCCATCTGCATGGGGAATGCAAGTATATAGGGACTGGATGTCCATGGTGAAGATGAGGTGTTGGGAACTAGGGAATCAGAAGTTTTGGAGGAGGTGAAGGACGTGGGTGGTGTAATGGATGTAGGTGGGGAATCCCTGGACCAGGTGGGAGAAAATGGTAGTTGAGATAAGTGGAGATAAGTTTGGTGGGGCAGGGACAATGGGTCGACCAGGCTCGTTTTCTTCAGGTTAAGCACATATAACCCATTGTCAGCTGCTGTTAGTCCCCATTAGCAGCTATTTTTTTCTCCCAGGCTGACCATTACCCACTGCTTTGTCTGTACAACTGTTTCTCTCTCTCTTTGGGTTCAATCTCCACCTATTATTTACTACCCCACCCCCCCACCCCCTGCCATCTTCTGCATAAATAACGACCTTTTCCTAGCCACCGTGGGTTCTGAAGAAGGGTTGCTGGGTGTGAAACATTGAATCTGCTTTTACTCCACAGATGCTGCCAGCCCTGCTGAATTTTTCCAGCAATTTCAGCATTTGTTTCTGATTTCCAGCATCCACAGTTCTTTCATTTCTTTTGTTTTGTACTTTTATAAGGCACATTCTTCTCCTGGCGCCAACTATATTTTTTTGGAAAATGTTGCATTTATAAGTACTGTAATTACAAACCATCCCCATAAACCTCTCTCACTGCATAGTGCTGCATTCCCTCTATGTTTTTAAATAGAATCATTCTGCAACAGCGCTAAATGTTCTACATTCTGAATGTGGTATTGAAATGCCACAATGCTGTTGCACACCTCCGTAAAATGGCTTTGCAGATATTGGCTGGGTTTGTATTTCATTTCAGGAGGGAGCCAAGGTGACAGGGTGGTAACAATGGAGTAGGTTGGAGGTAGCAGGATGCTAACAATGGATTAAGTCAGAGATGGCAGGACACTAACTTTGGGATGGGGGAAAACAGCAGAGTGCTAGCTGTGGAATTGGTGGAAGTAACAGGGTGCTAGTTGTGGGATAGGGCGGAGGGGAGAGGATGATAAGTATGGGATAGAGTGGAGGAGGAGGGGCGCTAGGAAGTGTGGAGCTAAGTGGGCGCTAACTGTGGAATAGGACGGAGGTGGCTGTATGCTAACTGTGGAATATGACCTGACTAGCACTTTGGAATGTCTTTGTCATTCTGCAACGTCTTTGAGTACTGCTGATCAGTTCCATAACATCTTGGTAGTTAAAAAAATAGTCTGGTGTAACACTAAATCATGTCACCCATGAAACCCCAGATTTGTTTATAATCTAGCTATAACTCTAGGCTGAGTTAGTTGATGTCAGCCAGGACAGCATTTGTCAGTTATGATTTATCTCTGTCCTGAATCAGGGAGAAGACTGCTTTATTTATACTGAGTTCCTATAGTCCCATGCAGGACAATGGGCAGCAAGAGTCTACCACTGACCCCAGTAAATTGCAATCTCTTTTAAGCTTAAGCCTAGGTTCTTGGTGGTCCTCCTTAATTTATTTCACCAGATTTTCCCTTGCTGGCTTGTCTTCCACTTAGTGGTATCCACTGCACTTTACTTAGGTGGGGCATATGTCCAGAAAGCAAAGAATGTCCTAGTCAACATAAGTCACCTCTTCATTGTGATGTCCTGCAGGTGTCTCTGACCACTCCTGCAGCACTTTCTCACTTGTGCTGCCATCTTTCTATGATTTCAAGGATGATATGTTGGCAGTCTGGTGAAAGACATTCAACTTATGTGACATTTTTGCTGTTCTTTTCCATGTCTCATTGGCATAGATTGTGGTTGCTATTATTATGGATATGTGTTGCAGCTTTGTGGCCATGTTGATTGTGTTGGATGCCCATGTCATGTGAAGCCACTTGAAGGTCATTGCTACTTTGCTAATTCTATTGACAATTCTCTCGCTGCTTTTTCACTGAATAAAAATCCTGGAGCTCCTTGCTAACAAGGCTCTACAAGGACCTTCACTGCACTTTGCACAACTCAAGAAGGTTGCTACCTGCTATTTTGCAAGAGCAACTAAGCATGAGCTTTGACAGTTTTCATAGCGGAGGACAATAATATTAACCCGATAATATTATCCCAATAATAGCAGATAATGCAGAGGTTATAGAAAGAGAGGAACTTAGAACAATCATCTTCACTGGGGAAAAGGTACTGAGAAAACTTGTCTGCCTTCAATGCCATAAGTCCCGTGGACCTAGTGGCTTACATCAAAGGAAGCAGCAGCAGAGATGGTGCATCCATTGGTTATAATTCCTTGAATACGGGAAACATTTCAGTGGATTGGGAAAAAGCTAATATAATGCCTTTATTCAAAAAAGGATAGAGGCAAAAAGTAGGATGTTATAGACCAGTTAGTTTAATATGTGTCATTGGGAAATGTTGGAATCAATTATTAAAGAAGTAATAACAGGTCATTTGAAAAGTCAAAATACAATCCATCAGAGCGTGTTTTAAAAAGGTGAAAGACATTCAACTTATGTGACTAACTGGCTAGAATTCTTTGAAGATGTAACAAGCAAGGTGGACAATAGGGATCCTGTAGATGAAGTTTATCTGGACTTCCAGAAGGCATTTGATACGGTGCTGCACAAAAGGTTAATACACAAGGTAAGATCATGTAGGTTTGGGGTAAATTATTAGCTTAGATAGAGGATTGGCTAACCAACAGTAAAAAGAATCAGCAGAAATTAGCCTTTTTCTGATTGGCAAGATGTAACTAGTGGGTACAGTAGGATTCAATCCTCGCACCCCAGTTATTTACATTCTTGTAATAATGCTGTGGATGCTGGAATAGAAAGTACTATAGCGAAATTTGCAGGTGCCGCTAAAATAAGTGGGTAAGTAAGTTCTAACTTGGGCATCAACTGAGAAGAATTTGATATAACCATCCAACCTGCTCCTTGTTTTTTTACTTTGGACTGTGTATTACCCTACCTTCCTGCTTTGAGTTACAAAATCTCAATCCTTTTAATGGAATTCTCAAACTGAGTTGTCCTCTGTCATGTTTGAAGTATTTGGCTGCAATTCACGATGATGGAATCTAGAAATGTGATTATGCAATTTGCTTTGTATTGCAAATGCTCATGTGGGGCAAATTTCCTGACGCACCCAAGTATTTAAAAATGTAGAGATAGCAGGAACTGCAGATGCTGGAGAATCTGAGATAACAAGGTGTAGAGCTGGATGAACACAGCAGGCCAGGCAGCATCAGAGGAGCAGGAAAGCTAATGTTTCAGGTCTGGATCCTTCAAACATCAGCTTTCCTGCTCCTCTGATGCTGCCTGGCCTGCTATATTTGAAAATGTATTTGTCCGTAATGGTTCAGGCTTCCTAAAAATAGTTAACTTTTGTCCTCAGTCAAAAGGCAGCTTCCATAAGCAGAATGAGGCTCCTATATATTGAAATCTACACCTATTTCAGAAGAGGTACATATTATGTGCCCATGATTATCTTGTGAAACTAGCTAGTGTAGATCATATAGGGTGCATTCTCTTTTTCAAATGGTGGAAAACACCTGTCTATCTATACAAAGCATGTTGGCCAAAATGAATATACAGATTTTAATTGGAAGTGGAAAATAGAATTAGTGAGAGACAGGTTAAACACTGCAACATTTTTTAAAACCATGGGATTTATTGCTAATACACTCAAGTCTAATTGTAGCAAGCTTTTTTAGAATATATATTTAATATTTAAATACTATTACAGTGTTACAGTGGACGCAGCTGAAGATTTTTCCAATTTTTAGATGCACTTAATGTTGACTTGGCCAATTTCCCTTATTGTGAGGAGCTGATGTGTTAATCTGAATTGTCTTTAAATTTTATTAAACCCCTTGCACTGATTTGTGTTTTTTAAAATTTGATATATTACACCAAAAAAATCCATTTGGACCTGGCTGGTAGTGGTCCTTGCATGATATCCTAAAGGCTGTGCTTATTGAATTTGTCCCTTGAGCAGACTGTCAAACATTTGGCAGTACCTCATCGCCAGAACTTTCAAACAAGTGTCCTTCCCATCAGATTTTTCATATACACATCTGGAGACTTGACACCACAATACACTAAGCTTGAAGCACCCATGGTGGGAAGGGGATCATTAATCACGTCATTCTGGAAAGTATTTTTGCCAAGAAAGTCTTGAAAAGGATGTAATATTTTTTTCTTTAGAGATTCATCCCAGGTAGCACTGTAACTTGGAACTCCCTACTCTACAGTTATTCCCATTTGTATGTAGAGACATACATCAATGCTGGTGGAAGACCTTTAACTCAGTAAAGAAGTTTTTTGGAATTTATGAAAAATTTTGAAATTCTAGTGCAATGATCAGTTGCAGATCCAGGACTGTGGGCTGAGGGTTGCAGTAAACCTTAGGGCAGCTTCTGCAAAGGTTCAAATATCAAAAAGCCACAACCTATCTCCTTCTGCTGTAATGTTTCTCCTATTTTTTACTTCCTGTCTGGATATCCAAGTTCAGTGTGCAGAATGTTTAGAGAAGAGACGATGTCATACAGTGGAGGCTGATGATTCATTTGGAGGGCTTCCCAGCAGTTGTGCAGCCACGCAGCTTGCAGGGAACATTGCTCTTTCTTGGTACACTGACAGTCTGGGCCTTTGGGTCATATCTCTTGGGCTGAACTATGAAATGTAAATGTAAGCTGTAATTGTAAATGTACTGAGGCACGTCAGCACTATGCGTTGTATTGAAAGAAATTGATTTGAATTGCACTTTATATAATGTCAGATTTAAGGTGTTACATTGATATACCTTTTATAAACTTCTAACGAAAAAAGAATTTAATATTGGTTCTAGAACTTCCTCTATTTACCCATGTACTGTAATAAACAAGATTGACTAAATTTACTCAAAGTTTATAGAACTTTACAAAATATCCAGGGAGAAAATGTTTGTAGAATAAATATTCAGTGTATGTTAAATGATTTTCCTAAGATAAGCATAATGATCGTGGGGGAAACACAAGTGCTGCCATGTTCCAGTGCAGACCTGGCCAGAGCAGAATGAATCAATGTGTTACTTTGAACCAACCTTGCAAGTTGTTCTTAACAAACCAGTTCAGGCTAATTTTTATTTTTAAAGCTTATCTGTGGAATTAGGAAGGAGAAATTGTTTTTGTTCATTTTCTTGGCTTCTATTCAATCTGGTATTCTCTTAAAGGGAAGTATTTGTCTCAGAGTATGGGAATATGGTGGACGTGTGCTTGTGGGATCTCTTTTGGGACAGGAATCTAAGAATGAACTGAAGTTGTTTCTAAGTTTCAGTTCAGACATCTGTTTATTTTTCATTTCAATCACTGCTTCTCCTCTCCCCTGGTACTGCCTGTACTTGCCCAACAGTCTTCCCAGTGACCAATTCTTTTGTCTAGCCATAGTGTGTGCTAGATATTGTACTAATGCTGTATGGTTTTCTTTTTAAAACAATAAATCTGCAAAAATAAAAACCAAAAGAACTGTGGATGCTGTAAATCAGGAACAAAAACAAAGTTGCTGGAAAAGCTCAGCAGGTCTGGCAGCATCTGTGGAGGAGGAAACAGAGATAACGTTTCGGGTCCGGTGACCCTTCCTCAGAACAAATCTGCAAATATGTGATTCAACCAAGGTGCAGAGTATGTCTGAAAAATGACCATTGAGGGAACCAGTAATATTATAACTCTGTATTTTGATATCAAATCATTATCGTGTATTTGTTAATAGATAGCAACATCTAAGTTGCTAGCTGGAATTATGTTCTTACCTGCATTTAGTGTATGTATCTCAACAAAATTAATATGCCAAGATTGAGAAACCCATTGCATTAATTGAAGAAAAGCAGGAACAGTTTTCCCAATGTCCAGTTCTATGTTTACCCCTAAACCAGTAACCAAAGCAAATAATCTGGTCATTCACTTTATTGGGTGTAGGTGGGATCTTAAATGCTGCATTTTCAAATTGGCTGCTATGCTACCTGCTTTGTAATAATGATTAGAGATTTTAAAAATACTGCATGGACTGTGAAAGCATTGAAATATATTGAAATCTTGAAAGGCACTAGATAAATACAGGTCTTTGTTTCTTTCCAAATCCTGTATTGGACAGGTCACGTCTGACAAATTTGATTGAGTTATTTGACAAGGTGACAGAAGCAGTCAATGAGGGTAGTGCTATGGATGTTGCATGTTTGGATTTTCAGAATGATACAACGGCACTTGGCAGGTTGGTTAGCAAATTAGAAATTTCCAGGATTGATGGGCTCTTGGCAGCATGGATAAGATGTTGGCTAAAAGATAGAAAACAGAGAATAGGTGTAACTGGGTATTTCTCAGATTGGAGACGAGTTGAAAATGGTGTTTTCCAGGAATCGGTGTTGAGACCCCTGGTTTTTCTGATTTATAAACAATGTGGAGATGAGTGTTAAAGCCAAGATTTCTAAATTTGCAGATGATACTAAGCTACAAGACTAGTGAATTGTGAGGTTGAAACAATGACTTCAGAGGGACATTGACAAGTTGACCAATTGGCAGATCACCTGGCAGATGAATTTCAATCCAGAGAAATGAGTTAATGCATTTTGGTAGCAGAAACACGGAGAGCTGTCTGTCATTGTTATTTCCTTTTTCTCATTTGGTCTGTATCCTTCTAATTTTCCTTCTGCAAACTCTCATAACTGAGAAAATAGCCAAACCCAAACTTTTTGTCTTTCCTTGATATCCACTAATGATCTTTCCTCTTCCACCATTCTGAGACCTTCATTGCTATTGTTTCTATCCAACTGATGTGCTCCCCACGATTCTCCAGAATGACATTTCATGACTTGCTAGACTTTGGATACCTCCTTTACTTAAGGTCCACATGTTAGCCTTGTACAACAAAGTTATTCCAAATCATTGAAATGTACAAAATACCTGAAACTATAGACAGAGTAGATACAGACAAGATGTTTCCCCTGTTTGGGGAGTCTCGAACCAGGAGGCATAATTTAAAAATTGGGTGATGCCACTTAGGTCTGAGATGAGCAGAAATTCTTTTACTCAGCAGTATTTGAAGCTTTGAAATTCTCTAGGACAGAGAGCTGTGGAAGCTCAGTTTTTTTAGTATATTTAAGATACAGATTGGTAATCAGAAATCTATCAATGGCATACAGGGTTATGGAGTGGGGGTGGGTAAAAGGCATTAAGATGTTCGATCTACCATGATCATATTGAATTCCAGAGCAGGCTGAATGGCCTACTCCAGTTCCTTTGTTTCTAAGTCAGTTTTGATTCTTAAAATCTTTATTCATTGCAGCAGTGAACCATTTTTGATGGAGAATGCATTCTTTGTCAATGCTATTCTACCTCTGATTTATTTATGGCAGTAACAGTCTTCTGACAAGACACACTTTTTGGGTGTTTAAATTGTTATACCTGTTATTGATTTTTAAAACATGTTTACTTATTGATGGATATAGATGTTGCTGGCTGATCTAACATTTATTGCCTATCCCTGATTGCCTTTGAACTGAAAGATTTGCTAGACCATTTCAGAGGGCAGTTAGGAGTCAGTTAGTTTGCTATGGGTCTGGAGTCACATGTGGGCCAGACCAGATAAAAATGACAGATTTCCCTCCCTAAAGAACATCAGTGAACCAGATGGGTATTTGTGACAGTCAACAAAGGTTATATGGTTACAATTAGACTAGTTTTTTAATTACAGATTTTTTTTTATTGAATTCAAATTTCACCATTTGGTCCCAGATAGAGCATTTTGATCAACTCTGGGTGGGCATATTTTGGAGGGAATGTTGACAAGATCTTGGGGAAATTTGTTAGAATGGTGCCAGGATTGAAAAATGTCAATTATAAAAATTGGAGTTTTCTTAGAAAACATTAATTACTTTGAGAGTGAGAAGGAGAAATTATTGCTGGTGGCAGAGTGGTAGATATCCAGAGGACACAGATCTTAGTTAATTGGCAAAGAAACCAGAGACAATACAAAACATTTTTTTTAAATGACACTGCTGGAAAGGATATTGGAAGCCAATTTAATAATAACTTTCAAAATGAAATTGGATAAAGAGTTGAAAATACGTGAAGAATATGTAAAAAGCATAAGTGAGTAAGACACTGAAAAGGACCTGATGCAGAATAGCATCATCATTGTACTACTAAAAAGTCAGAATTGATTTTAGTGCCATCATTTTGAGTTCCTTGTCAAATACAATGTGGACCAATGTATTTTTATACCAAGTAATTTGGCAGTTCTCTCCAAAAGAGCTGTTCATTACTAGTTGAAAGTCGCATCTTGGATCCCTGAAGCACTTTACTCTTGGTGCATGTAGATTTGCAGTGTGGAGCCATTGGCGTCATGGTGATATTAAAAGGACGACATTCATGAAAGTGTATCTGGCAGACTTTTGCTTACGTATACCATAATTGATTCTACAAGGTGTCATGATCATGATATACACATGACTCTTCTGCCTTTCCTGCATTACCAGATCTAAAAAGAAGAGTTGTGAGATAACTTGTCATAAGACCCTAAGATCATACGATATAGGAGCAGAATTAGGTTATTTGGCCCATCGAGCCTGCTGCATCATTTGATCATGGCTGATATATTTCTCAATCCCATTCTCCTGCCTTCTGTCCAGAACCTTCATTTCCTTACTATTCAAGACATATCTATCGCTGTCGTAAATAAACTCAATGACTTAAGCCCAGAGAACCATGGATGCCTAGAAATATTCAGAACTGGATTTTAAAAAAAAGAAGAGACGTGTAACATGTGAAAATAATTTTCCTTTAAAAACAAATTATAGATTGTATATATGGAATATTTTGTAATGAATCTGCTTTAGGACTCTGATTAGGAGCATAAATAACTTATTTTCATGCGTTATGGTGTGAACAGTTTTGATGCAGTGACAGTGTTTACTATGTCCTTTGTATAGGATGCATGGTACCTGGTAATGTGTGCATAATAATAACTTAGATTTATGTAAAACATTTTATAAAACAAAACATTTCAAGGCACTTCAAGGGAGTGTTTTCAAACAAAATTTGCTGCCAAACCATATTGGATGTGAGGATAGGTGTCCAACAGCTTGATCAAAGAGTTGAGTTAAGAAGCATCTTGGAAGAGGAGAGAGAGACAAAAGGGGTAGTAGGAACTGCTGATGCTGGAGTCTGCAATAACAAGGTGTGTATCTGGATGAACACAGCAGGCCAGGCAGCATCAGCGGAGCAGGAAAGCTGATGTTTCAGATCTGGACCTTTCTTCAGAAATGGGGGAGAGGTAGGGGGCTCTGAAATAAATGGACAGAGGGGGAGGCGATGATAGAAGGTGGATAGAGGAGCAGATAGGTGGAGAGAAGACGGACAGGTCAAGGAGGTGGGGATGAAGCCAGTACAGGTGAGTGTAGGTAGCGAGTTGGGATGGGGGTTGGTCAGTGAGTAAGGAGGGATGGATAGGTGGGAGGGAAGACGGACAGGTCAAGGAGGCGGGGACAAGATGGGCTGGTCTTGGGATGAAGTTGGAGTGGGGAGATTTTGAAGTTTGTAAAGTCCACACTGAGACCATTGGGCTGCAGGGTTCCCCAGCGGAATATGAGGTGCTGTTACTCCAGCCTTCGGGTGGCATCGTTGTGGCACTGGAGGAGGCCCAGGATGGACATGTCGTCCAAGGAGTGGGAGGGGGAGTTGAAGTGGTTCGAGACTGGGAGGTGTTGTCGTTTGTCATGAACCGAGCGTAGGTGCTCCACAAAGCGATCTCCAAGAGTCCGCTTGGTTTCCCCGATGTAGAGGAGGCCACATTGGAAACAGCGGATACAATATACCACATTAGCAGAGGTGCAGGTGAACATCTGTTTAATGTGGAATATTTTCTTGGGGCCTAGGGGGGAGGTGTAGGGGCAGGTGTAGCACCTCCTGCAGTTGCAGGGAAAACTGCCGGGGGTGGTGGGGCTAGTGGGGAGCATGGAGCGGACGAGGGAGTTGCGGAGAGAGCGGTCCCTCTGGAAGGCAGATAAGGGTGGGGAGGGAAATATATCCTTGGTCGTGGGATCAGATTGCAGGTGGTGGGAGTGGCGGAGAATGATGCGTTGAATCCGGAGGATGATGGGGTGATATGTGAGGACAATGGGAATTCTGTTTTGTTGTTATAGCGGGGAGGGGGTGTGAGAGCTGAGGTGCGGGAAACTCGATAGATGCAGTCGAGGGCGTTTTCGACCACTGTGGAGGGGAATCATATGACTTTTGACATTTGGAGTACAGACGGAATCAAGTCTCTGGCAAGTACCTAATTAAATATCGACATGGATGAAGATACCTCATAATTATCTGTCAAATTCTTACATTTCATTGTTTAAGGATGGGCCAACACTTAAAGACTTAAATTTTCAGACTGCCTGGTTCCATGCTTCATAATAGACAAAAGCAAACTTCAGAACTTAGTGGCCATTATTAACTCTTCTTTGTATCACACTGACCTCCCTGTCCAACTTAGCAGTGGTCTGATGATTGAAGATAGTTTCAGGGAATGTACCCGTTATTACCCCAGGATCCAGTATATCTTTCAGACCAACAGTTGACATCCAGTCTGTGAGGCAGACTCTGAAACTAGCTGCAAGTCATCAAGCAGCCAAATTATTTAACCTATTACAGTTTCAAAGTTCACTTGAGAACCAACTTCTTGGATTTTAAACTACAAGAAAACTCAGTCTTCACTTTAGAAGATCCTCACTTAAACTTTAAATCACTATATTCATACAAGTAACCACAGGCTGCCATTTGGGAGACCTGAACCAAGGAATTAAATATGATATGTAAAAGTGGTTGTTGTTTTCTACATCCAATATTTGAGTGTAAGTGTGTGAGAATCAGTTGCCTTCTTTATGTGAAAGTCTCAAAAGTTTGCTGCTCAATGTTTTAATTGGAATGCAAGTTACAAAAATTAGAAAAGGCACATCTCTTCTTCAACCAAAATATTCTGATTATGGACAGTTAGGAAGTGCATATATTCTGTCCATTTGGGGTGGCACGGTGGCTAGCACTGCAGCCTTACAGTGCCAGGGACCTGGGTTCGATTCCACCTTCGGGCAACTGTCTGTGTGGAGTTTGCACATTCCTCATGTCTGCGTGGGTTTTCTCCAGGTGCTCTGGTTTCCTCCCACAGTCCAAAGATGTGCAGGCTAGGTGGATTGGCTATGCTAAATTGCCCGTAGTGTTCAAGGATGTGCAGATTAGGTGGGTTATAGAGAGGATGGGTCTGGGTGGGATGCTCCGAGGGTCGGTGTGGACTTGTTGGGCTGAAAGGCCTGTTTCCACACTGTAGGGTTTCTATGATTCTATGACAAAAATGTGAAGACTTTGGAAGCTGATTATTTGAGTATATTTAAGGTAAAGATCGATTTCTGATTACCAGTGCCATACAGTGGCCAGTTGGGCAAAGGCAGTGAAGCGTTCGATCAGCCATGATCATACTGAATAGCAGGGCAGGCGCAATGGGATGAATGTCCTATTTTTATTCTAATGTTCCTAGTAAATAATAAAGATGACCTGGAAAAGATACAAATGTTTTACCCATTATTATTGAAAAAACTTTGATAAGGGAGTAAGCTCAAAGCCTAAACACTACATAAGGAAAGATATACTTACCATAGAGGGGGTGCAGCAAAGGTTCGCCAGACTGATTCTTGGGATGCTAGGTATGTTGTCTGAGGAAAAGTTGGGTCAATGGGGCCTTGTATCCACTGGAGTTCAGAAGAATGAGAGGGCATCTCATTGAAACATATAAAATTTTGACAGCTGCACCAACTGGATGCAGGGATAATGTTTCCCCTGTCTAGAAGGTCCAGAACCAGGGATCATGTTATCAGGTTATGCTGCATGCCATTCTGGACTGATGTGAAAATTGTTTTCATTTATGTTGGTGAAGAGGTGGAATTCTGTTCCATAGCAGGCTGTGGATACCAAACTACTGAATAAATTAAATTAAAGTAATAAATAGATTTCCAAAGCATAAAGGTGTCAGAGAGAGAGCGTAAGTTAGGCATTTGAGATAGAAGTTTCGATGTGATCAAATGATATAAATTGAATTTTAATTGTTCAGTATGATCATAACAACCTCAGGAAATGAAATGGAGTTGGTGACTGTGAAATGGAGTTTACAATGGATACTGTAAACAATAGCTTCAGTTTTCCCAATATACAGTTGAAGAAAGCTTGTGCTTATCTATTTCAGATGTTGGACAAGCAGTCTGATAATTTAAAGATGGTGGCATCAAGAAAGGTGACTGTGAGGGGTACTGGCTGTCACCAGTATACATGTGGCACTGGTGGGGTTCTGTGATAATGTTATCATGGAATGCTTTGGTAAGAAATGAAAACACAAAGGATAGTTCTTTGAAGAAGGGAGAAAAAAAGACTTGCATTTATATAGCCTTTTTCATGATCACCAAGATTCTCAAATTGCTTTACAGTCACTACTGAAATGTTTTTGAAATGTATTCACTATTTAATGTAAAAAAATTATGGCAGCTAATTTGCAAAGCAAGCTTGTACAAGCAGGAACATCATGATGACCAGATCATCATTTTAGTCATTTGTTTAAGGGATATATGTTGGTCAGAGCACCAAAAATAGCTGCCTCACCCTTTCTTTTTCGCAAATTAGTGCCTCAAGATCTTTTACATCTCCAAGATGGCAGATGGGACCTCAGTTTAATGCTTTATCCAAAAGAAAGCTCCCGTGAAAGTGCAGGACTACCTCAGTTATGCAGTGAAGCGTGCTCATGTCCAGGTTACAGTTTTTAAGAGTCAAAGCCAGGGATCTTACTTTTAGCCTGTGTAGCATTTGATGGAATTTATGCGATTGTCACTTAACAGCAATTAGTCTTTTCTGACTTTGGTTAGGATTACACGATTTTACTGCATACGACTAAATTTACCTGCCTTTTTAAAAAAAACTTAGAAAGTTAAGATGTTTTACACCAATGTTTTTCATTATAAATCATATAACGATGGATTGTTTCCATTATGAGAAGAAAGTGACAAGGTTGCAATTTAGACTAATAAGACAGTTAAGAGGATTTTAGATTTTGAATTTCTCTCTTCCCCCATCCCCCCCCCCCTCTATAGATTTGGAATGAGAATTACCTTTTATGGAAAGTGTGTTCATACACAATGGAGGTGTATAATAACATCTCTGAACAGATTGATTGAAAAATATTGGTAAGATCGCGGTTGGGATCTTGTAACAAGGTGGTAGTCTCCCAGCCTCTGAGCGAGAAAGCCTAGTTTTAAGTTTCATCTGTTCAGAGATGTGTCATAAAACATGTAGGCAACAAAACAAAAGATAAAATCATGATGATCTGATTGTGGCCTCTACTTTCTTGTGTATTTATCTTTGCCTTTTGACTTGTTTGTCAGTCAAGAAATAGTCTTTTTCAATCTTAAAAATATTAAATGACCCTGACTCCACTGCTGCCTGAAGAAGAGTAATCCAGAGATTCGAAAGGCCTCTGAGAGAAAATATTTCTCCTCATCTCTGTCGTAATCGGGAGGTTCCTTATATGTAAACTGTGCCTGTGGTTCTGGATTTTCCTACAAGGAGAAACATTGTTACAAAATCTACCCTGTCAAGTCTCCTCAAAATTTGATATTCTTCAATAAGATCGCTTTCATTTTTCTCGTTTGTAGTGATTATAGGTCTAATCAACTCGAGCATCTTCTAAATAAATTCCTAATTACCAGAAATCAACCTTGTGCGTCTTCATGTTGTCATGAAGATAAGATTTTTAGTAGGAAGAGTCATTAGCAAGGTATTATTGCCTTACAGGTTTTTCTGGATAGCATAAAAATGACAAATAGATCAGTAAGTAAGAATCTGAAAGAGAGTCAGGAGAGAGATAGAGACAGATGCTTTCTGTTGACACTACAGAACATGGATGGGAGCATGTGCTTAGATTGGATAGATCACCGTAATGAAGATTAAACAGGGTTGGTTTCCTAGCTTTAGTTAGTGGGAGAAATTTCTAGGGTGACCCTCATTATGAAAGTATGTTGGGAATGGGAAGCTATCTACCTGAAAAAGGAAGCAAGCTCTGAAGAGCTCAGAATAGCTTTAGACTAGTTTTTCCAGAATGAGGAGTCTATTTAAGAGACTATGGACAGTACCATTGTAATGTGAGTTTAACAGACATTTAGATATTGAATGGAGAACGTCTTCATTGTAGTTTAAAGTATGGTGCCTACAAACGTGTCTTAGTCAATGTTGCCTTTAATTTGTTTAAGTCTGTAGTAGAAATCTTATCTTGTAATCTTTTTAGTCAGTCACTGAAAGTTAAAGTTTAATTTTTAAGTTATCGGTGACTGTAAGGATTATAACATAGTCCAGTCCTGTAACTCTCCTTCATCTTGCATTTTGGGTATCCACCTCTCCCATTGGCTCATCCTTGAAGGTTGTATCTTCGGACACCTGGAATCTATGGCATCCCTGCACACTCCTCTGTTTTAGGCTACTCTTAAAACGCATCTGAAAAGTATTACATTTTTATTGATCCTTCTCAATATTCTGTCCTCTGACTTCATGTCCATTTTTGCCTGAATGCACTTCTCTGAAGCACCTTGGGATATTTACTGCCTTAAGGTGTTATATATATGCCAGCTATCATCTTTCCTTATCTGAGGCACAGTAGCTCATTGGATTGTGGGAGGAAAGCACAGCGCCCAGTGGAAACGCACGCAGACACGAGGAAAAACCTGCAAACTCCTCACAGTTACCCAAGACTGAAATTGAATAAGGGACACCAGCATTGGGGATTAGGGTATATGGTAGTGGATGCTTGTTGGTGACACTGGAAGTTGGGGCCATGAAATCAGGGGAGGGGAAGTGGTTTTGAGACTATAATAGCAAGTGAATGGAGGCAGAAGGGTTTAAAATCAATTGAGGCACAACATTTGCATCTCTGCTGGCTGACCCAGTCGCTTGGTGTTTGTTTGAAACACTCAAAACTCATTCTGGAAACTTCCCAGATCTGTCTCCCACAAGTTGTCCTAGGAAAAAGGCACAAAAGGCAAAGACAAAAGATTCAAGGGGTAATGGGCAGTCAAAATAAGTTACTCATTGCATAAAAAAAATTGGATCTCTGGTATTGAGCAGTGTTTGACACTCCGATTTGTGTGGTGCAACAATCAAGGTGACTAACTGAGACAACAAGGTGCAGGGCTGGATGAACACAGCAGGCCAAGCAGCATCATAGGAGCAGAGAGGCTGACGTTTCGGGCCTAGACCCTTCATCAGAAAAGGGGGAGGGGAAGGGGGTTCTGAAATAAATAGGGAGAGAGTGGGAGGCGGATAGAAGATGGATAGAGGAGAGGATAGGTGGAGAGGAAACAAACAGGTCGAAGAGGCAGGGATGGAGCCAGTAAAGGTAAGTGTAGGTGGGGAGTTAGGAAAGGGATAGGTCAGTCCAGGGAGGACGGACAGGTCAAGGGGGCGGGATGAGGTTGGTCGGTAGGAGATGGAGGTGCGGCTTGAGGTGGGAGGAGGGGATAGGTGGGAGGAAGAACAGGTTAGGGAGGCAGGGACGAGCTGGACTGGTTTTGGGATGCGGTGGGGGGAGGGGAGATTTTGAAACTTGTGAAATCCACATTGATACCATT
>NC_063332.1:79723762-79725517 GCF_021869965.1 Rhincodon typus
GTCCCTGCCTCCCTAACCTGTTCTTCCTCCCACCTATCCCCTCCTCCCACCTCAAGCCGCACCTCCATCTCCTACCGACCAACCTCATCCCGCCCCCTTGACATGTCCGTCCTCCCTGGACTGACCTATCCCCTTCCTAACTCCCCACCTACATTCACCTTTACTGGCTCCATCCCCGCCTCTTCGACCTGTTTGTTTCCTCTCCACCTATCCTCTCCTCTATCCCTCTTCTATCCGCCTCCCACTCTCTCCCTATTTATTTCAGAACCCCCTTCCCCTCCCCCTTTTCTGATGAAGGGTCTAGGCCCGAAACGTCAGCCTCTCTGCTCCTATGATGCTGCTTGGCCTGCTGTGTTCATCCAGCCCTGCACCTTGTTGTCTTGGATTCTCCAGCATCTGCAGTTCCTACTATCTCTAAAGGTGACTAACTGTCACGTTTTAAGTTTGTCGGTACTGGGTTCTATGTACTTGTTACCTAACACTTTTTTAAAAAAAAAAGTAAATGTGGCTGATTTTCAGTTTATTCTCATGAATCCTGAACAATTAGTCAGTTGGAAAAGTGGTCAGCGAGCAATTATGTAAAACATCTGAGTGATATCTTGCTTCCACACATGCTGTGTAAACTGTGAGAAGTTTCTTTTTGAGTTTGGTGGTGTGTGGCAGCCAGCTCACTTAACAATCTCCTTGTGCTGGTTTATCCAGATTTGCAGTTGGAGTTTTTTTGCCAATATAAATCAGGCTGTATTATTTTATAACCTGTATTTTGTACAAAAATTACGACCACCAAGAAAGGAACAGCTGCTCTGAAAGACTGAAAAGATAAATGAAGAAATGTCTTTTGTCTTCTCCACCTGACGTTTGATCTGGGTTCAAAAAATGCATTCTTCAATCTGTTATACACTGTAACCCCATTAATTCAGAAATGTGAAATGACCAGTTGTCCCAAAGTGTTTTTGAGCCGGCCGAGGAAACTCAGTCATTACTCAAGGTACTGCGACAAATCATGAAGTAGTGAATGCGATGATCTTTATAATTATTCTAATAGCCGTGCTTCAACCGAAGATGTAACAGCTTTTCATCATCACTTATTCTGGTTAATTCTGTGAAAAAAAATCAGTTGGTAACATGTTTCAACTGTGACTATTTCTTTTCCTTTCCTATCTACATGCTTGCTTGTGTTGCTAATCATCATAAGGGCCTATCTATTTTGGTGAGGATCTGGCTTCTCTGCCATGATTTTGTCATTTCCTTATCTCCTATACTAGGTACTTCAGCCTATTCTGTTCCTGCTGTATTTCTGTGCTGTGTAAATTCTGCTGACCCATAATTTCCTGATTCAGTCCATGTTTGCTCAGCTCTCTGAAACTGCTAAATTCTGCTTCCTCATTAACAGTGACAACATTTCCTGATAATCTTATTGAACTTCCTGTTATTATTATAAATGGAGTTAATCTGGTCATTCTACTTGGTGATGTCCAGAGTTTCATTATGAAACTGGGTGATGGATTGGCCCATCCCCACCCTATCTCCTAAATGGCTTTAGCTAGTGTTTTCTTTAATGTCTTCTGCTCAACTATGCTTGAAGTCTGCAAGTGGTAGGGGATGTGAAACTTATGTTTTATCCTCAGCAATTTACACACTTCCTTAATCACTTGCCCTCTAAAATGTGTTCCCTGATCTGAAGCTATCTACAATGACGTGCCTTAACTAGGGATTTTCTCTTTGACTGTTCCTTGAGCAATAGTTGTGGCTGAA
>NC_063332.1:79726017-79736293 GCF_021869965.1 Rhincodon typus
GGGTGTGGTGGAGCTGGAGGGGAGTGTGGAGCGGACAAGGGAGTCACGGAGAGAGTTGTCCCTCCGGAAAGCAGATAAAGGTGGGGAGGGAAAGATGTCTTTGGTGGTGGGGTCGGATTGCAGATGGCGGAAGTGTCGGAGGATGATGCGTTGGATCCGGAGGTTGGTGGGGTGGTACATGAGGACGAGGGGGATTCTTTTTTGGTTTTTATTGCGTGGACGGGGTGTGAGGGATGAGGTGCGGGAGATGTGGGAGACACGGTTGAGGGCGTTCTCGACCACCGAGGAGGGGAAGTTACGGTCCTTGAAAAACGAGGACAACTGAGATGTACGGGAGTGGAATGCCTCATCCTGGGAGCAGATGCGGCGGAGGCGAAGGAATTGGGAATAGGGGATAGCATTTTTGCAGGAAGGTGGGTGGGAGGAGGAGTATTCTAGGTAGCTGTGGGAGTCGGTGGGCTTGAAATGAATATCGGTTTCGAGGTGGTTGCCCGATATGGAGACAGAGAGGTCCAGGAAGGGGAGAGAGGTGTTAGAGATGGTCCAGGTAAATTTAAGGTTGGGGTGGAAGGTGTTAGTGAAGTGTATGAACTGTTCGAGCTCCTCGTGGGAGCACGAGGCGGAAGTTATGTGGTTATGACACTTGCAGATTGCCTGGATTCTTAGCAGAACGAAAGTTAGTTTTGAAAGCCCTTTTCTTGAGCACTCTCTGGGTAAGAAGTCTTTTTCTGAGGATTTGTCTTTCAGGGGTCATCTTGGAATTTTATCGATGGTTTTGTACAGATCAAACTGAAGATAGCTGCAATGTTAACTTTTGATGAATTATTGCCCCACAAAGCAAATTCAATTATGCAGAATCCTTAATGGAAGCACTTTTAATCCCCTGATTTTCTTCAGCAGATTTTGAATTTTCACACCCTTTCAAAAGACACCATGTTAATTGAGTTATGGATGGCTCCTTTTGTAGTTGTTAACGAGGTAACATACAAGACTTTCTGACTGAAGATAATTAACATGGATAGTCATGTGACTCCTGACAGTCACATTTAAGCTGCTGGGACCATTTTAAAAGTTCACATGCCTTCTTTGTAAAATGTACAAGGGTCCCCAATGTACAAACATCTGGCTTACAAACGCTCATACTTACAAACACAATCCCATACAGGAATGTAGTTTTGAAGACCCAACCAACAAAGATTTCCTGTATTTACAAATGGTTGCTTTACACTGTCCTTTATTGTGTCTGACTTGCATTCAATTCGACTTGTGAATGGACTGCAGAACTGAATCCGTTTGCAACCCTAGGACTGCTTGTACTATAGTTACACAGTCATGACTTTTATACTTGCCTCAAAACTACAGCTTTTGAAATGAACACAAAATCACGGTGCTGGAATTTCTGGTGCACTGTGGTTTCTGACCCCAGTTAAAATATCAGATGGGGAGTCTGTCAAGCAGAAGAAAGGCCAAACCATAGCCCTTAAAGGTGAATGACTGTTAATCAATTTGAAAGTACACTTGCCAGGAATATGGTGGCAAAATGGTAATGGCTGCACTAGTAATCCGGCAGTACATGCTAATACTGTGGTGACATGAATTCAAATTGCATCATGGCAGCATGTCAAATTTCGACTAAATTCATTATTCAGAAATGTAAAAGTAGTTTTGGTAATGGTGACCGTTAGACTATTAATTGTCTTGATAATAAGCGCTGTGGTGCAGAGCAGAATGATTGAATTGGTGAGAGGGGACTTTGAGGAGGGGAGGGTGGAGCACTTTCACTTCCCTTTCTCTATTTTCAGCCTCAAGGAGAGCACGAGTTGAAAGGCTGCATAAAAACTGAGATACACAGTCGGCAAGATGGGGTTACAACTGTTGGAAGAAGTGAGGGTGGTCAAAGGTGCCCCTGCTCCCACCTCCATCCAGGTGGTTAGGCCATTTCTTGATTTGTAAGTTATCATGGAAAGTTCATACACAACCTAGCCTCCATCCTGGCACTTCTACACCAACTCCTACAAAAGGGTCAGCCTTGGGAATGGTCGCACAGACAAGCCCTAGCTTTCGGTGAAGTAAAGAAACAGCTATCATTCTCTAAGGTGTTGACATACTATGATCCAAAGAAAGATCTGGGATCTGATGTTGACATGTGATGCCTCCCTGCACAGCATTGGGGTAGTATTAGCTAACAGGTGGCCCAATGGACAGGTATGCCCGATAGCATATGCACTAACGGCTAATGCCCAGAGGGAGAAAGCAGGATTGGCAGTCATGTTTGGAGTTAGGAAGTTCCACCAATATCTTTATGAACTAAAATTTGTGACAATCATGGACCACAAACCCCTACTTGGCCTAGTTAAAGAGGACAAGACAGCGCCACCCATAGCTTTGGGCCGCATTCAGCAGCGGGCTCTGATACTAAGTGCTTATAATTACAAGTTGTAACACCATTCCGGAGATGCATAGCGAATGTGGATGCATTGAGCCACCTCCCAATGGCAGATACACCACCGGTGGTGGTCTCAATGGAAGAGTCTGCAGTGGTGTTAAATTTTCTGAATATACTTTCAGTCATAGCCGACAATATCACACTTTGGATGCAGAAAAATTTAGTCCTTTCAAAACTGGAAACAACTGGTGGTGATGGGGGAAGCCAAATGGCTGTCACAAACAGAATTGAAAATGTTTTGAACCCAAGAGAGACCAGCTCACAGCAGAGGATGGCATATTGCTATGGGGAGCAGGAGTGATTGTCCTGAGCAAAGGTCACCACCAAATACTGGCTGAACTTCACCAGGGCTGTCCAGGAGTCTCCAAAATGAAGATGCTGCGAGAAGTTATGTCTGGCGCAGGCCTGGATGCAGACATAGCTGCTTTGGTGGAGCACTGCCCAGAGTGCCAGCAAGGACAAAAATTACCGCCAGCAGACCCCCGCATCTGCAGGAATGGCCGGGTAAACATTGGACTCGGTTGCACATCAATCACGAAGGTCCTTTCCATGGGTTCAATGTTCTTTGTTCATTGCTCTATTCACAACAAAGTGGATGAATTAACAGTATTAAAAAACAGGTACAACATGATTGCAATGACAGGGCTTTACAAGGTAGGTGCTGAGTGGTTTTTCCCTTGTGGACCAGAGGTCCATTTAATTTTATTCTACCTACACAAGCCTCCAAGGCTTGTAAGCAACAGTGACTTCAGGAGCTGGAAGTCAATGTCACGATTGGCATGTCAATGCCACGTTGACGTCGAAAGCAAGCATGCAGGGGCATCAAGCAGGAAGGAAATGGTATGTTGGCCTTCATCGCAAAAAGGTTTAAGTACAAGAGGTAATATGTATTGTTGAAGCTGTACAGGATCTTGGTGAGATCACATCTGTAGTATTGTGTGCATTTTGATCTCCTTACCTAAGAAAAGGTAGGCTTGTCATTCAGGGAGTGCAGCACATATTTACCAGATTGATTCTTGAGATGGCAGGTTTGTTGTATGAGGACAGATTTTACTCACTGGAAATTAGAAGAATGATGGGGTGGGGGAGCTCTTTGAAATAAAATTCTGACAGGACTGAACCGACTGCTCCCTTTGGGGAGGGGAGACAGTCTCAGGATACATGGTAGACTATTTCAGACTAAGAGGAGAACCTTCTTTACTCAATGGTGAAACTGTGGAATTCTCAATCTCAAATGGCTATGGAGGGCAAAGCACTGAACACATTTGAAAAAGAAATAGATTTCTAGAGGCTGAACTTGTAAAGGCCTTTTTGTGTAGAGAGTCAGGGTATGGCACTGAAACAGAGGATCAGATAGGATCGTGTTGAATGGTGCAGCAACTCAATTGGCTGAACAGTCTTCTCTTCCCCCTATTTCTTATGTTTCAAAGGTTCATTAATAACCTTTCAGGAAGGAATTCTGCTGTCCTAACCCAATTTGGTCTACATGTGGTTCCAGATCCACAGTAATGTGGTTGACTCTGGAAAAGGGTCTGACCTCTGAAAAGGCCAATTAGTTCAAGGACAATTCAGGATGGGCAGTAAATTGCACCTTATCAGCAATGCCCACATTTCATGAAAGAATAAACAGAACAGCAAATTCAAACTTAGAGGCATGGTGGAGATAGGAGATAGGAGATGAAGGAAACGTGGGAGAAGTGCCTCCCACCCACCCTCTACCTTTTTCACTAATTCACAGTTCAGCACTTTGAGGTGGGGGGGGCAGTCTCAGAGATAAAAGACGCACCTAACTGCTGGTAAGTTGAGGGGAAAGGTTGGGCTAAGCAGTTTTACGTAATCTCATCTCCCAGCCTTAAAACCTGCTGTGAGGAGTGTAAATCCAGTACACAAATTCCTACTGGGAAATGTACTATTTTTCTCAGCAAGTGCGAACCACAGATTTGGTAAAAGCACGTCAATCGAGAAGACGGCTGAATTCAATCCAAGACACAACTACAATTGATATCGTCTGGGTGGGGGGAGAAAAGCCTAAACAACAGCCACAAAGCAAATCAATCCTTTCAAAATCTGCAAAGAAAAGAAGGGTCTAGGCCTGAAATGTCAGCCTTCCTGCTCCTCTGATGTTGCTTGGCCTGCTGTGTTCATCCAGCTCTACACCTTGTTATCTCTTATTGCAAATATGTTTGGTTGCTGAGGGTGCTCACTTTTTAGGTATGTATCGAACATCTATTTTACTTTTTAGGATAAAAGCAAAATATGCTGCGGCAAAACAGAAAATTGTGGAAATTTCCACAATCAACCTAATGCACAAAGTTATGAATAGAGAAGTGATTTTTTATCATAAGGAATAAACATGAAAGGGCGTCAAACCATGTTCATATCCACCTAGATAAAATAAATGGTGATGGCGTCAGGAACTTTTCCGTTGTCTGTCCTGTACTTTACTAGCATACCCAGTTATGGAGTGAATATAGCAAAATTTCAAATTGAAGGCTGTAGCCTAAATCTGTTTTCTATCCAGTTGCATGGAAAAATTAAGCTTGTCAGTACTTTGGCAGGTCAGCCAATAACACTTACCACATTCTTGTAGAAGAAATAAAGAATCATATTGGCAAGTCGGGTGTAGCACCAGTGACCATGGACAAGCAGCAATTTCTTTAAATGCTTAAAACGAGAAATTGCGAAGTCACTGGACATTACTGCCTGCAAAACAATACATAACAAAAACATCTGTGTTCAGTCAATAATCACAGGGAAAATCCCCTGTATTGTAATGACTCACCTACTTTTGTGGTAGAAAGTCTACATTTTGTTTTGTGGTGGTGGTTACTTTAAAAAACTAGCTTTCTCTAGGACCCAATTTCAGATTATAAAGAAGCAGCCATCTTCCAATAAATGATCATACGACAAAGTTGTGTGGGAGAGAAGACATAAGAGATTGACAAGTTAATTATCAGCTGAGTAGGCTCTTGTCAGGAATAATTTTGACAACATAGTTAGTTCAAGGTTTTGGAGAAAGTGGGGTGCAGAAGAGAAAAAAAAAACTCTCTCAAACAGAGCTTATTTGTACTGCGTGCTGGGCAGAAGAGTTAACAGAAGGACCACAAAGAATAAGCTGAACTTTTGGGATTGCCAAGTCACGTGACTGTAAGAAAGGTTTTAGATATAAAACTCCAAATTTAAAAATTATTAAAACCAGACTAGATTCCAACGAGAGGTGACCGCGCTTAAGAAAGACATCCGAGTATCCTGAATGTAATACTTGTAAACTGTAGGACTGTTGTAATACAATTGAAGTGACAACCCTACCAGAAGTAAGCAGAAAGCCGAAGAAATATCAACTTTTACATGAATCGTAAAAACACTAAAACCTACTGGCTAATCTTACAATTGTCAAGTGTTTGACTTGAGCTTATTGGGGGAGGGGTTTGTCAAATTTCATTTAAAGAAAAATGGAGAGAGCTGTTAGGGAAATAGTTCCAGGATTTTGACGCAACACCAATGAAAGATTGGTGATACCGTTCCAAGCCAGAATGGCATGTGGCTTGGACAGCAACTTGCAGGTGGTGGTATCTTCATGCATTTGCTGTTTTTTAAATCTTTTTTTGTCACAGGTTTGGAAGATACTGTAAGAGGTGGTTAATGAGACAAGTTACTGCAGGTACATGCTATAAATGGTACACACTGTTATTGTGTGCTGTTGGTCAAGGCAGTGAATGCTGAAGGTGATGGATGGTGCCATGCATTTTAAGGGATGTTGGAGTTGTATTCATCCAAGCAAGTAGACAGTACTTTGTAATGAGATACAGTTACACTATTTAGAATTCATACGTATATACTTACGAGTACAATTAAAACCAGCACTAAGTTGAACGTGTAAAGTATCCTTGAAGTACATGTATATTTACTTTCAACTATATAGAGATATGCACCATTAGAGCTTTACCTGCATCCCTTCCTGACCAGAAATTCCTATTCCTACATCAGCCACCTGAATCATACTGACATCATTGGCACCATCACCTGCACCAAAAATCAAAACAAATTTTTTTAACAATTTAAACAAGAATGAAAAGTAACTATTTAAAGAAGCACTTGACTCAAAAGAAGCAGCTGCGTTTGTCATGACCAGATATCACAATCCAAAACAAAGACATCCTTTAACACATTTTGAATTATTCTGTAGATAATTTCTCATTTAGTCATTTTCTTTTCTGGTACAGAAGATTAAAATACACTAACTTGCTCATTGGGCACATGTACTGCACAAGGTGGCAAAATGCTATTCAAAGCAAATCAGTTAGAATTTGATCTATTTTTGATGGGACACTGAAGTTAGGGAGATGGAAACTTAGCCAAGGTAAAGTCATTCAGAGAACTGTCAGTGTTGATGGAGGAGATTCCAGCATGAGTCCTTGCCTTGAGTAAAGGAGGGAAAATGTGGTGGTTAAGCTCAAGTTGGGGTAGTAGGAAGCTTTATACACAAAGAAAATCTGAAAGTCTTCAAAAAACATAAATGGTAATACAACAAAGATTTGAGACTTTCAGATTTTCTGTTGTTATAGTTCACCTAATAGACATAAATATTTGTATAGTTAATAAGGCTTAAAATTTGCAAATTGTATATAAGTTAATTGTATGAAAAATATTCAATTGTGTCTCTTCAATTGGCAGATACTGTGACATGACTTTGTGAGGGAAAAAGATAAGCTAGGATTGAGAAGAAACCAGTACCCAGTGTCTCAGAGCATCTGTTCCAAGATACATTGTACATTAGATCTCAACCTTTACTGATTAAGAAAGACTTTCCTCATGTCAAAGTCTATTTTTTTGTGAATCACCTCTCCTTCCTTTTCTTGATACTTCCAACACTTTGTAATAACTGTCTAGATTTCTCATGAAATTGAACACCACTATCGATTCTCCTCTCATCTTACAGAACATGCCCAGCAACTCCAATGTAACCATGTGTCTGAAGCTATTCGTTCGTGGAATCATAATTGTAAGTCTTTTCTGCACCCCTCTAAAGTCTTCACATCCATCCTAAAGTGTGATATCCAAAACTGAACATAATAGCGTTGTTGAAGTAGAACAGATGTTTTACTTGAGTCCCTTATTCAAGGAAGGACATAATGCATGGGAGGTAGTTCAGAGAAGGTTCATTAGGCTGACCCCAGATATGGAAAGACTGTCTCATGAGAGGTTGAGTTCATTGGACCTGTACTCATTGGAATATAGAAGAATGAGAGGCGATTGTATAGAAACATACAAGATTCTTGAGGACTTGACAGGGTAGATGCCGAAAACTTGTTTCCACTTGTGGAAGAGTTCAGGTCCAGAGGGCATAATCTTGAACTAGGGTTTGCACACTTAAGACAGAGATAAGGAGAATTTCTTGGCTCAGAGTGGGAATTTGTGGAATTGTTTACCACAAAGGGCCGTCAAGGCTGGATCATTAATTATGTTCAGGGCTGAGATAGGGAGATTTTTAATGAGTAATGGAATCAAAGGTAATAGGGGAGAAGCAGGAAGGTGCAGTTGCTGATTCTCTGATCAGCCATGATCTCACTGATTGGCACAGCTGGCTCGATGGGCTGAATGGCCTACGTCTGCTCCTACATCTTATGGTCACTATAATTTTCTTTTGTGCTCTATTCTTCTATTTATAAGCTAGAACACTATATTTCTTTTTGATCACAGTCTGAAACTGCTCTGCCATATTGAAAAATTTGTGCACCTCTACCCCTTTCAGAATTGTATCCTTTACTACAGTGATTCTGAAACATTCTCGCACTGTCAGCACATGTAAATCAAGGCAGGGATTACAGTTTACAAAATACAAAAAAAAACTGGATGTTGCAAATCAGAATCAAAAACTGAAATTTTTCAAAAAAAAACTCAGCAGGTCTGACAGCATCTGTGGACAGAAAGCAGAATTAACATTTTGGGTCCAGTGATCCTTCCTCAGAAGAAAAGGTTGGGGGTGGGAAGAACTCACCAATTCCATTTGCAAGGTCATGTGAATCAAATGGATGACTGTCACATTCTCAAACTGGTTCCATCTTTTGAGTTGGCTATTGGCGTGAGAACGAGTTACCCACATCTGAGATACAAGAATGTCTGTAAAGAAGACCAAGTTGCCTGGAATTGATGCATGGGAAGGACCCGCTGCTGGCCAAGTGCCTGGAGATAAGCAGTTAGAGACGACACAGAAACAGTAGAGGACAAATAACCAGATGGTGGAAAAGAGAGCCCAATGAAAAGTTTAAAAAAAAATCAGTTAACCCAAGGGACTCCCTTCATGGGTCAGCCTTCAACCCATAATGGGGACATTCAATCCAGAAGTGACAGACACCATGGCACAGTCTGTCATCTTCCAAAGCAGATGGATGCCTGTGTCATATTGTTCTATTATATCTTTGCCTGCCAATTTTTGATTCTAATTTCCCTGTGAAAGACCTGGTGATAAAATGTCTTTGAACTGAAACGAAGATTGGTAGTAAACTGGGAGAAAAGTGCTTGTGGGCCCTTCTTTGTCTTAAACCTCCAAGCTGTATTCTAAGTGGGGAATATCTTAAAAACCAAATGAGATCATTCTGAAGGCAATATCAAAATTACACATGAACAACCAAGCTAATTAAAGCTACACATTTACACATCACTTTTTATATGCAATGAAAACATGACACACTCCCAAGGTAAACAAAAATATCTGCGCTGGACAGAGGTTTGCTTAAATGATTACCTAATAACAGGAGACTATAAATAAAATGAAAGCAAGTTTCAAACGGAAAACAAAAAAAAACAAAGAACTGCAGATGCTGGAAATCAGAAAAAAAAAAATCAGAAATTGCTGGAAAAACTCAGCAGGTCTGGCAGCATCTGTGGAGAGAAAGCAGTGTTAACGTTTCAAGTTCTAGAACCTAATTTTTTTAGAACTAAGGGTCACTAGATCCAAACACATTTTTTATTCATTCACAGGATGAGGGCGCTGCTGCCAGGCAGCATTTATTGCCCATGCCTAATTGCCCAGAGGGCAGTTAAGAGTCAACCACATTGCTGTGGGTCTGGAGTCACATGTAGGCCAGATCAGGCAGGATGGCAGTTTCCTTCCTAAAGGACATTAGTGAACCAGATGGGTTTTTCCAACAATCAACAATGGATTCATGGTCATCATTAGGCCCTTAATTCCAGATATTCACTGAATTCAAATTCCACCATCTGCCGTGGTGGGACTCGAACCCGGGTCCCCAAAACATTATCTGGGTCTCTGGATTAACAGTCCAGTGATAATACCACTAGGCCATTGCCTAGGCTGGGGGACAGAAGACAGAGAGTTGTAATGGAAGGGAGTTTCTCAAAATGGAGCACTGTGACCAGTGGTGTTCCACAGGGATCCGTGTTGGGACCACTGTTGTTTGTGATATACATAAATGATCTGGAGGAAGGTATAGATGGTCTGATTAGCAAGCTTGCAGATGACACTAAGATTGGTGGAGTAGCAGATAGTGAAGGGGACTGTCAGAGAATGCAGCAGAATATAGATAGATTGGAGAGTTGGGTGGAGAAATGGCAGATAGAGTTCAATCCAGGCAAATGCAAGGTGATGCATTTTGTAAGATCCAATTCAAGAGCAAACTATGTGGTAAATGGAAAAGCCCTGGGGAAAACTGATACACAGAGATCTGGGTATGCAGGTCCATTGTACCCTAAAGGTGGCAACGCGGGTGGATAGAGTGGTCAAGAAGGCATACGGCATGCTTTCATTCATCGGACGGGGTGCTGAGTACAAGAGTTGGCAGGTCATGTTACAGTTGTATAGGACTTTGG
>NC_063332.1:79736393-79745310 GCF_021869965.1 Rhincodon typus
ATGCGTGGAAAGTTCTTTACGCAGAGGGTGGTGGGTGCCTGGAACGCGTTGCCAGTGGAGGTGGTAGAGGCGGGCACGTTAGCGTCATTTAAGATGTATCTAGACAAATACATGAATGGGCAGGGAGCAGAGGGATACAGATCCTTGGAAAATAGGTGACAGGTTTAGGTAGAGGATCTGGATCGACGCAGGCTTGGAGGGCCGAAGGGCCTGTTCCTGTGCTGTAATTTTCTTTGTTATTTGTTCCCCCGCATAAACTCTGCTTTCTCTCCAAGGATACTGCCAGACCTGCTGAGATTTTCCAGCAATTTCTGATTTTATTTCAGGTTTCAAATTGATTCATTGCAATGACATTAATATCAAGAATCTAAGCTGAGCCAAACAAATTTGGAGTGTCTCATTTTGTAATTCCTTACTATCTGCTCAACAGGACAAATAGGGCTACATTAAGGAGTCTATGAAGTGCAAATATATTCAGCATTCCATAGACAGTCAAATTTGTAATATTTGGACAAGGTTTCCTTCAATACATGTTCTTGACTTCATTAAAATGCAGATGTAAAAATTAGTCAAAATCTAACTTTTTTTAAAGATTATGTTAATTTTACATGAAAACCAAGCAGGCTGACATACTCAACAGGTTATGGCAGCATCTGTGGAGTGAAAAAGAGTTAATGTTTCAGGCTTGTGACTGGGAAAAGTTAAGAGATGTGATGGGTTTTGAGTTCTGGAATGCATTAACTGAAAGTATGGTAGAGACAAGTTGAATTGAGTCATTGGATCATTATTTTAATTTAAATAATGTGCAGGGTTAGATGCTTAAAGACAGGAAATTGGCACTCGGTCTAAATGTTCAAGGAGATAGTGCAGGCACGATTGCTGAATGGCTTCCTTCTGCACTGTTGCAGTTGAGATTCGGTAAGCAAGGGCTGATTGGGACAAGGACAAAAGGAAAGTCAGTGTTGGAGTGAATGAGGAGAAACTGAATGTCTTCTTACAGGGTCAAAGGGAATGATGATGAGGAAAGAAAAGAACAAAGAAACAAAAAGAAATTTCCTAAAGCACACATGCTGATAACTGATATGTAAAAAATAATAAAACAAGGAACAAAATGGACTGTAGATTATGATCTGAAAGTTTTGAACTCAACGCTGAGTCCTGGAGCCTCTAAAGTGTCTAACTTAAAGAAGAGCTGCTGTTCCTCGAGCTTACATTGCGCTTCACTTGAACAATGAAGTAGGTCAAGGACAGAAATGTCAGTGTTAGAGCAAGGTGGTGAATTAAAGTGGCTGGCTACCGGAAGGCTGGGGTCAAGTTTGCAGACCATAAAGTGTTCATCAAATCTGGGCTTAGTCTTGCCGTATTGAGATGATATTGTGAACAGCAAGTACAATAGACTAGATGGAAAGATGCATTAAGTGAATCATTGCTTTATCTTGAAGTGTTTGGGGTTTTGGACAATTGAGGAAGAGGAGATAAAAAAGGGCAGCTCTTATTGTTTATATGTACTTCTTTCAATGTGAAAGGTCATAATCGTAAAATTTTAAATCTAATTGTTTGCAACAGATGGTGCCACAACCTTCTGTGTATTTCGAGTATTTTCTGTTTTTATTTCAGATCAGCATTGTAATATATACTGCTTTTTGATTAATTTAACCCAAGTTGTTGTAAAGTAACAAAAATTACATGTAGAATATCAAGGATTAATCCCAATCAACTGGGACTAGATAAACACCAAATATATAATTTCAATGCACATATTTTTAAAAAATGTGGATTTCCTGCTGAGCAGATTTCAGCCAGAATGTCCTGTTGTGACGCTTACTTCGAGAGCTGCGTGTCAATAGCAATAGGTCGATGGGCCATCTCCAGGGATTCAGCAGCCAGGAGATTATTGCTTGCCATTTTTACAGTCCTGTTTCCATTAGTTGGACATATTTTAAAATTAACCTCATAGATTTTTCACATAAAACAGATAGTATATTGCTATAACTACAGTCACAAATAGTATGGAACAAAAACAGAAGTTGCTCAAAAGCTCAGTAGGTCTGGCAGCATCTGTGAAGAAAAAATCAGAGTTAACGTTTTGGGTCCGGCGACCCTTCCTCAGAACCCTCAGAAGGGTCACTGGACCCGAAACGTTAACTCTAATTTTTTCTTCACAGATGCTGCCAGAACGGCTGAGCTTTTCCAGCATCTTCTGTTTTTGTTCCTGATTTACAACATCCGCAGTTCTTTCGGTTTTTGTCACAAATAGCATACCCTTGTTTATGTGTGAAACCTACTGCCACAGCAGTGATAAAGATAACTAGCAAAGATGCATTTCAGGTGAAACTAGGTACACACAAGGAAAAAAGGAACTGAAAGATATGTAGATGAAGAAGGATGCAAGGAAGCACGAGTGAAGTATAACCATCAACACTAACCACTGTTTTAACGTAAATACAAAGTTACTGTGTATACCGATGTTTATATTAATATACTTTCTAAAATTAATTATAAATTTGCTATATAGAGTGAGAGAAGTAAAGTGTGATTCTTTCTTCAATCCCAGTTGTATTGTGCCTGTTTCCATGATTGAGACATATTAGTGTAGAAGTTTTTCATTTGACACACCACCCTTACCTCCTGCTACAGTACATACAGTACACTGTCAGTTAAATATATTTTAGGATAATTCCTAAAAATAGTTATGCAACAAAGGTTACTCAGGAATTCCATTATGTTAATTTACCTATGGCTAGAGTCATGACTTTCAGCTTAGTGCGCACTAGATGGACAACCTTGCTCTTCTGCAATGGTGTTGATCTGCAGCATATAACAGCACAGCATCGTTTAGTAAGTTCCAGAAACATATCTTGCAGACTTTCATGCAGCACAAATTCTAAAGTTTTTCCATCAACAACCAGGCCAATGTGAGGTTTGCCCCCACTAGATGAAGAGATAGGAAGGCAATTGACATCAGAAGTGATCCTTCCAGCAGTGGTCCGTTCTGTGATTTCTGCCATAATTTTATTAATCATGTCTTCACAAACTTCCTGTAACAAGAGAAATGGAGGAGTATCAGAATCCTAAAAATTTTCAAACAGAAGATCAGGGCAGGACATTACACAGGAAGACAGTTTGTTTGGAGATGAGAAGCAGGAAAAAAGTGTTTGATGTGGAAAAACATGTGCAAACTCTTCTGTAGTCTTTGTCAGTTGATAATAACCAAGTATTAATATTAGTTGTGTAGGTCGAGGTTCAACAAAGAATATCAGGTGTTGGCTGACCATACTCATCAAAAGTTCTCTTGCACTGACTGTGGGTGTCTGAATGAATAACCTATAGTTCACTGATGTACAATGTAGGAGACATTAGGGCCACCCTGTTCCATACCTCATTACAGTTGAATTAAGCTCCACGTCTGCATCAAGTGTTGAGGCTTGGATGAGCTTTCTTAATACCACAACATCGTTTGACTGAGTGTGGCATTAAAGAATCCTAGTAAATTCAGTGCAATGGAACTCAAGGGGTCACAGTCTGAGGATTTGGGGTAGACCATTTAGGATGGAGATGAAGAGACATTTCTTCACCCAAAGAGTGGTAAGCCTGTGGAATTCATTGATGCCAAAACATTGAATGTATTCAAGAGGCGGCTAGATGTAGCACTTGGAACGAATGGGATCAAAGGTTATGGGGCGAAAGGAGGATTAGGCTATTGAGTTGGACGGTCAGCCATGAACGTGATGAATGGCAGAACAGGCTCAAAGAGCTGAATGGCCTCCTCCTGTTCCTATCTTCTATGTTTCTAGGTTAGACTGATATGTCAGCATAAAGAACGATTACTGTGATAAGCCAATCATCTAAGCCCAGAACAATGCTGCAGGAGTTGCTCAGTGTAGTACCCTAGACCAAACCATTTTGAGTAGTTTCAATAGTTTCTTTCCATCGTAGAGGTCAGAAGTTAAAATGTTTGCTGAAGATTGGAATGTTCAATATGATTTACAACCCCTTAGATACTGAGGCGGTTCATGCCTGCATGCAACAAGACCCAGAAAACATTCAGGTTGGGCTAATATGTAGTAAGTGACATTCACGTGGCACAAGTGCAAATAATAACTATCTTCATAAATAGAGAATAAAAGTACATCTCCCTTCACATTCAATCACTTTATCATTCATGAATGTGAACGTCATATGAGCTACCACTGACCAAAGCCTTAATGAGATCAGCTACAGTAATATTGTAGCTACAAGAACAGGTCAGAGGCTGGAAACTTTGAATAGTTAGGAGGTGAACTATTTGCTACAAAGCCTGTCCACCATGCACTAGACAGAAGTTATGAGTGTGACTTGTCTGAATGAGTGCAGCTCCAGCGACACTTGAGACTTAACACCACAGATGACAAAGCAGCCACTTGATTGACAACCTATCCACCACTTTAATCATGCACTCCCTCTACCACAGATGCACAGTGACAGCAGAATAAATAATCTACAAGATGAACTACAGCAACTTGTTAAGCCTACTTTGGCAACAATTTATATAACTTAAACTTATAACTTTCGCTTACAGGTCCACAGGTAGCAGAAGCATGGGATTTTCACCAATTGCAAATTCCCCTCCAAGCCACTCACCATCCTGATTTGGAAATATACTGCCATTTCTTTATTGTTGCTAGGTCAAAGTCCTGGATACCCCTTCCCAACAACCTTGTGGGTGTGTATACACTGTGAACTGCAGCAGTTCAAGAAATTGACTCACCAGCACCTTCTCAAGGACAAATAAGGATCAGAAACAAATTATGGTCTTTCCACACATCCCATGAACATTCAAAAAAATACACACAGCAATATAAGACTATTTAAGGACAACAATGTATCCCATTATGATATTTTATGGTCAATGAATTAATTCTACTCATTTATATTCAATCTTATACAATAGCAATTTGAACATTGCTGAAAAGAAATACGTGCCACTGAAGCTTTTCATCTTGTAATCATCGGGACAAACGTAAAAAATTTAAATTTCAAACAAACATCAAGTTATACAACGAGAGACGCAGACAAATCAACATTGATTGGCTGAGACTCTTGTACATAGAAACCAGTGAGGAACTATAAGCTCCCGAAGCTGCCAGGTAATCTAAAAAAAAGTGAAGTTTAAACACATTTATTTCGTTTGCAGAGAATGGGTGCCAGTCAATGAACACGTGTGACTTCTGGTAAGCATAAAGGAGCTATGTTATGAGCTGATTATCTTAATTGCTTGTCAGTTTGGCTATCAGTGTATTCAGGATTGTTCAGCATATGCTGCCCAATCACAGAAACATGTTTAACAGTGGATATTTGCTTTGGTTTTGAAATGTGGGCTAGTTAAGCAAGGTATGTTATAATTTGTTTGAAATCATCACAAATGACAATCACATTTAAGATTTCTGGAAAATGCTGTAAGATGTATATTCCCTTTAAATATTTTACCCTATGGTGATCTATTGTTTTTATGATGTGTTCTACAATGTTTACAGGAAGAATTAACATTTCTTGCATTCAATTTGAAAGCCTGAGGCTTTCTAATTATTAAGCGTTGTATAAATTCCATTTACTGGTAAATAACCTTTATTGTTCTAATTTTTTCAATAATACTTAGCTCAGGATTTCCTTTATAGCCTTTGAAAAGATATTTATAGAAATGGGAAATAGTAAAAAATACAAGTATAAATCAACTAAAGGATCATACTAGATGGAAAGCAGACAGAATATGCTGAAAGCAATGAACATGTTAATTAGTGTCAGTGGAAATAAAAGAAGTCAATTTTTCAGGTGTAGGCTCAGCATCAGAACTGAAGGATATTAAAGATTAACTGCACTCATAAAATAATAGAATGAAAGAAGAAAGGAAAATGCACAAAACAAACAGACACACACACACGAGATGGAATGATTTGTAAATAGTCATGGCGAAAACAGAAAATAACAAAACTCATAATTCAGAACTACAAAGATGCTTTGTTGATTCAAAACAGCCATACGAAAGTACAGCTTGAAGGTAGCATCATTTAACCCCGACCACCAGAGCCTGCGCAGGGATAGCAAGAACTGCAGATGCTGGAGTCAGAGTCAACACAGTGTAGAGCTGGAGGAACACAGCAGGTCAGGCAGCATCAGAGGAGCAGGAAAGTCGACATTTCAAGTTTACACCCTTCATCAGGAGGGTGTGTTCCTCCAGCTCTACACTATATTGACAAGGTTGCCCTTGACAGCGTTTGAAAATTGACCTGCTATTTTCTCATAGATCAGCCACCCAATAATGTGCCAGTCTGAGGTGTTTAGCTAATCAGGAAAAATGTGTCTTGCACAGCTCACCTTTTCAACAATCAATAATAGACTGTTAAGGAACATAGATAAACCTTTGACCTTTCCAACTAATCATATATTGAATAAGTTATTTTCTAAATATTTGTACATTTCTGTGCTTATCAAGAGCAAGGGTCAAGAATTGACAAGAGAAATTCATTAATAATGTCAAAAAAAGTACTGTGCATCATTAAACTATCAGAAACATGAGGCTTTTTCACTTTTTCTGAAGTAACATATCATGCTTGTTTTCCTGGAAGCAAATTCAGAACTTGCTCCAAATCAGAAAGTTTACAATGAACATGTATTGTGCCAAATCAGAAAATGCTCAAAGCAAATAATCATGACAAGGAGTGTAGTTGGGAACACTTTGTCATTATTTTGCTTCAAGACAGAATAACATTTGTGATTCATTTAACTTTTGACTCTGAACCTTGGTATTTAAACTGCCTTGGAATAAACAGATCTCCATATGCCCTGTGAACAAGAGCCAAACATACTGGACTGCTGGCTGCATTCAACTTTCCTTCACCCAAACTAAAGATAAGTAGAATTCAAAACAAAAAGTATAATAAATTTTAATTCCAATTTATAACTGTACTTGGATTATTTTTTAAATTTAGGGGTCCTTTCACTTTCTTGATCAGGTGAACAAGGGACAGAAGCAAAATTAAACACAGCATCAATTCAGATAAATCTGATGCACAGTCTATCAAAACTGCACCTTTAATCCAAATTCAAAATATTAAAATTGAGAACAGGAAATAAACATTCCATTCACTTGCTGTTTTTTTGTCAGTGATAACAATGATTCACATTCCATCAAACTCACTAACTACTCTCCATCTCCACAAAAATAATGGAGAAAGGTATAACAGCTGGACACCAAATCAGAAAACTTAAAACAAAACCTGAATGAGTCAACATGTTGCAAGTCAGATTACACAATTGTTCTTTTGGTTCCCAGAAATATTTTGCACAGGAGATTTAGAGTAAAAGGACGATTTGACCTGAACCTTTGTTTGAACACACAAAGAAATCATTTTCCATCTATTTCCATTTCTTTCTTTTCCCATTCACATCCAAAAGACTATTCTTATTCAAGAAAAGTGTACATAGCTCACCCGTACCAAGTATCACAGGCAAAATGGAGAAATGAATTGACTTATTACAGAATCACAGTATCCCTGCAGTTTGGAAGTAGGTCATTTGGCCCATCAAATTTAACTGACCTGTGAAGAATATCTCACCTGGACCCAATCCCATTACCCTATCCCTGTAACCCTGCATTTCTCATGGCTAATCCACCTGCACATCTTTGGACATTCTGCCGTCTCAGTCTTCTGTACATAGCAGAGGTATCTGCTAATTTTTCAATTTTAACATTTAAAAAAAAGGAAAGGGAAAGATGCATTTCCCTAAAACCTGTTTGTGAAGTCCTGTTTAAATAAAAACACATTCTTTGGAGTTAAATCAATGTAGGGTTTATTACTGCATTCAAACATCAGGGGAAATGGTTTGTAAAGTAGATTCATACACACATCCTTCCAAGGGAAAGCAGAAAAGTTACAAATTATTTAAAATCAAAGATGTCAAAATTATTTCACATTAATTAGAGAATCCAGTAAGTCAATTTTTGGATGAGGTTCTTTCAATTGGCTACGCACAGAAGATTTTTTTTGCAGGGGCTCAGTCACACTCAAATTGCTGATGAAAGGAATGTTTTAATTTTGCAGGCCGCACAAATCTCTTTTCAGGAATCAGGCTTTTAGGAGATATTGAAGTCACAGACAGAAGTTCAGCTAAGCCTACAGCTGCTTACTCTTGGGGTATTACAAGCAGACTGATGAACAAGAGTCAAGCTGGAATAATTAATGGTAGTTCAAACAAACCAGAAGTTTCAGTCATGTGATGAGGGCTTCTGGTTAAAACACTTAGTTAATGTTGATGATCCCTCATGAAAAATTATTTTGTTACAGTAATAGTTGCATGTGGGGTTATTTGCACCAAGTCAAGCGAGATGGGTTTGATTGTCTCCTGCATTCAAAGCTGACCAAAGTAGACATCTCACGTACAAGTCCATAATGTCGGCTGGGATGAATGTGATACAGTGCAAGGAGATGATGAGTTAGTTTTTGATTTGGTAATTGCTGAAACCTGGGGATCGGTTAGCTCAGTTGGCCAGATAGCAGATTTGCAATGTAGGGTGATGCCAATAACATGAGTTCAATTACTGTACTGGCTGAGGTGATCACAAAGGTTTCTCCTTCTCAACCTCTCCCCTCGCCTGAGGCATGGTGACCCTCAATGTTAAATCACCAGAAGTTAGAACAAAAGAACAAAGAAAATTACAGCACAGGAACAGGCCCTTCGGCCCTCCAAGCCTGCGCCAATCCAGATCCTCTATCTAAATCTGTCACCTATTTTCCAAGGATCTGTATCCCTCTGCTCCCTGCCCATTCATGTATCTGTCTGGATACATCTTAAATGACGCTAACGTGCCCGCCTCTACCACCTCCGCTGGCAATGCGTTCCAGGCACCCACCACCCTCTGCGTAAAGAACTTTCCACGCAT
>NC_063332.1:79745810-79767374 GCF_021869965.1 Rhincodon typus
CAGATTTGGGAAGGGAAGGGCATAATCTTTTCCTATAAAAGATGGGCACTATCGAGCTGCCTGATTGACATTTAGATTCAGCAGGGCTCCCCAGGAATGCAATGGAGTTGCCACCATCTTTCCAACCAATGAATAGGGCCACCACATTAAGCATGGCTGATGTATGGTCATCCCACTACTGTTAGAAAACCAATGGCAATGGGTTGACACACAATTGGAAATTGATGTGTACTGAATGGTCTCTGTTTCCCACTGGGCAGAATGACTATTCATGACTATTCACAGCCTGGTAGGAGATTAAATACCATGTATTGTGTCTGATTAGGAATCAAATCATTTTATTCCTTCATAAAGTGTATGAGCATCTGATCTTCAGACTCGATTTTCCCCTTTTACGCATACAGGAAAATAAAAAAACACAAAATCATAGGCATATATAAAGCTATAAATTACTATTCACAGTTTTAACAGGTGAATACTGTCCAGTATTTTTCAGTATTACCCACTTCATTTTAAATGAATTTACATCTGTAAAATGAAAGCAATTGCAATGGGTTTATCAGCTAGTATTGACAACAGTAATTTCTAGACCACATTGAGTAACTGGGAAGGAGGGTCAGGTTTGGCAGATTGATGGACAGGTGTGAAGATTAAACTGTTAGGTTTGAGCAATTTAGCCAATCATAATTCTGCCCTTTTGATATCCTCAGCACTCCAGGCCCACACCAAATCCTATTGGCAGCTCTGAAATCTTTGCTTTGCCGCAAACCCATTTGCAATCATGATGCCCTAGATCCAACCCTCCTGATTAAAACCCTCATATCTTCATCTCCACCAAAATCGCAATTACAATTCCAATGATGCAGACCTGATGTCCATGTTCACTTTTTACCCTCCAACCTGCAGGCCTAATCACAGCCTGGCACATTTTAGCTTTACTGCCTGGTGAAAAAGTGCCCATGGATTCCTGGCTCCCTGCAACCACCCAGCCACCAGGCTACCAATCACCACCAATTAAAGAAGGCCCTTTAAAATATACCACCATGCTCCTTCTCAAACCACTCACTACCCAATTAATATCTGGGTTCTGCACGAAAAAAATACTACTTTCTAATCAACTTGTCAGAGATGTTATTACACACCTCTGGAGCAGGTGGAACTTGAACCCTTATGTGATACACTCAGTCTCTGTTTATTCAAATAGATTTTGCTGGTTTTTGTTCTCTTCTGTTTTTGTGGGTTTTTTGACCATTTTTGTTTTAACAGAATTGTTTTATGCATCTTCATACGAACACATTTTTATTATATTTCCAACACAGGTTTTTTTCTATTTTTTGCTTGGCCACAGCTTGTTATCAGTGCGTTTGGATGGGCCATTTCATGTATTTACAAACTTCATAGTTGACTTACAGCTAGTTGCAGCATGCATTTAGTGTAGCGATTGCCTTGGCTCGAAATGTATCTAAACACAGGAAATATAGAACCTACTCACCTCTTCCGTATTCAAATCTCAAGCTATTTTCATTTATAGTCTTTTCAGGTTTGACTGTTGAATTAATTACCAATATTGTATTGTGAATACTCCCAAATTATGCTCCCCTAGAGACCTTAACATCTGTTAAGAGTGATATTCAAAGCAATTTCTTCAGGTGACTATTTTTAATGAAATAATTTATTTTGAATCATGCATGGAAATTTTATCACAAATAGTAAGTGGAGGAAACTGTCCCATTCTATTTCTCTCTTAACACTTTAACTCTAGTTCACAAAAGTGAAAGAGCAGAATTTTAAATCCATGGCTCATTCAGTGTACCAAAGTTTTATATTCAATCATATTTCTAACAATTATTCCCAGGTTTTGCAAGAAAAACAGAACAGATTTTATAAGTGTATTTATCCTTATATATGGCTGAATACAGTGCCTTAATTACTTAAGTCACATGTTGAGAATGCTAAGTCCATTCAATACTGCAATTTACTTATAAACTTTACCTATAAACTTTTTATAATAATTAAATACTGCAAAATATTGACCGAAAAAGCAATGTGCCAAGTACTCTTAAACATTCCAGTAATTGATGCTAAGAAGTAACAATACGCCCTGCACTCAGAGTGATGCAGCATTGGTCATAAACAGTGACAGATACTGTTGTGTCAGATCTAACTTGCAGTGCCAGCAATGTTTGTAGACAGCAGTTAGTACTGTTATACACACTGAAGTGAAAATCACTGAAGATTGAAATAACTCCACAGAGGCTGTATCCCATCACCAAGTCACGCTTTATTTATACGTGGAAAGTCCTTGATGCTGATCAGCTCCCTCAGAGCCAGCTCTCAAAGTGTCAGGATGTCCTACCCTCCTGTTTATATCTGTCAGCCAGGGCTCCCTGATTGGACCAGATTAACAGCCCCAATCAGGGAACTCATGTTCTATGAGGTCCATCTGGCTGACCTCGTTACAATCATTACAATAATCAACCGTCTAATTATGGCTTTAATACCATTTCATACAATCATACAGAAATTGACTATGAAACTTTTCTAACTTCAGTATTACTCATTGTAACTGTTAGTAAAATACTTTCAAACAACAAATTTTTATACTGCAGGCAACATGGGTATAAATTTTGTGATATATTTTAAGCACTGAAACCCTTTTTTGCATCTATGCTTTATACAGCCGGTGGAACATTTTGACCACGGAGATAATTTTTGGTTTCTGTCTCTGAACTTTATATTTTATCTGTCCATTGTTCTCCAAAACTAGCATATTGATCAGATCCAAAAGTTTATAGTCTGTGTGCAAAAATAATATCTGTTAAACTCTCACTTCCAAAGTAAAGAAGAATTTATATAGAATGAAAACCTGAACATTTCTGAAAAGAAGTTTCACCCAATCAAATCTTAATAGCTGCAGTTTATTTAATCTTCAGATTATATGAAATATGTTTAGCATAAAACTATGAAATCTAGATTTAAGCAACATATTGCAGTAAACATTTGTGAATTGGAGCTTCATGTCAACCTTACAGTATGAAATTAACAGTAAGCTCTAATTTCAGTTATTTATCGATCTGATTTATGTTTCTTCACTAATAGCAGCCAACATTGGTGTTTCAAAGGGAAAGATGTGAAACAGCTTAAATATCCTAGATTTAGATAAAGTTGATTTCAATGAAATAAGGCAGATATTCTCCACAGTAAACTGGTAAATCTGTTAGTGGGTAAAGGACTAGGTGGTGGGAGATGTTTAAAACACAAATTTGATGTTATAAAGAAACAGATTAAACCTGAAGGCACAAGAGCTCCATTTGCCTCGAAACACAGCCTTAGATAATTTCAGAGGCAAGAGGCATCACAAAACCAAAAGGAAAAGCTTCAAAAAAATGCAAAATGTAGCTCAGATCCTGGCAAACACGAAAGGCACAAGGAACAACAAAAGATGATGAAAATGATGATGAGTTACCAAAAAGGTGCACAAAGAAACAGGCAAAGGATATAAATCAATGTGAAAGTTTTAAATTATTTTAGACAAAGGAATTAATCAGTAGTGAAAACCATTTACAATAGACTTGTCAATGAAAATAAGGAACACATTAAATGATGAGAATTTATGGATAATGAAAAGATCAGTATGCCAGGCATTCCAAGAAAATTAATATTGAATCGGGGACTCACCATACATTCTCACCATACTCAATGTAAGCAAATTAGCAGTAATGAAGAAAACTACACTGTCGTAAATTCTCCAGACCTAGTGGCTACTATTCTAGGGTTTTAATGGGTCTAGGTGAGAACATTGCAGATTCCCTTAACATAACCCAACATTCTCTCATTTAAGGAACTGTAATTTTAAACTGAAACCTTGTGCATGCCACTGCAGTGATTAAGAAATGTGAGAAGGAGAAATCAAGTTATTCTAACATCTGCTGCAGAGAAGCACTGGGGTTTATGTTTAAAAAGAGGTTGCAGGGACAACTGTATACTCAGGTAGGAAGCAAAATCTCAAACTGGTGGGGATCAATCAAGGAGTGGATGAGAGGGCTAAACATATGTGGGAGGTACAGTGATGGTTTTGTGGCTTGGAGACAATTATAGGCCAAAGCTGAATTAACTTTAGAGGCCTCATAAGTGGCAGGATTGTGGACCAAGGTGACAAATAGAATACCTTGTGGTGAAAGTTTTGCAACACTTGAGATACCCAGCCAACCACAACAGAAAATCTTAACAATAATGTTATATGTAAAATACCAACGTGCCTCATTGGAGGACATATGTCACCCAGTCTCCACCGAGGCACAATTAAAGATAGAGGTGAGTTTGCATTAGGAAAGAGATATCTCAAGGTTGAACCTTCCACCTAACTCAAACTCATTTCTTTTTACATTAACAATTTCCCTATGTAGATTGACCTTGCACTGCGCTTGTAAAGGTGTATGTTATCTCTTTACCAACCACATGCAGCCCAATGACTCAATGACATAGTTTCAACATCTTATAATTTAAAAGGGGCTGAGTTGTGTCCATAAACAATGAGATTGAAAAATCCCATGTTCATAATTATCATCTGAGCCTTGAGCTAAGATTATTGTGGAGTAGTTACATTTGTTAACATTTACAGCAGGACCATTTTTATTGTTGAAGTGAGCACCATTTCTATAGATACCTCCTTGTCAAAAACCGAGTTCCTACAATCTTATCCTATTGAAATCAATAGAACAAAAAAATCAGATCGGTTTGTTAAAGGCAGGATATTTATGTTCGCTACACCAAGTTACCACCCAAGTCAGGCCATTGACTATACAGCCTATTATCCAGCATTACACAGACATGTGATAAAGTGGACTCTTGAATTTTACTAAGTGTAGAGCTGGATGAACACAGTAGGCCAAGCAGCATCAGAGGAGCAGGAAAACTGAAGTTTCGGGCCTAGAACCTTCTTCAGAAATGGCTGAAATTTCTGAAGAAGGGTCTAGATCCGAAACGTCAGCCTTCCTGCTCCTCTGATGCTGCTTGGCCTGCTGTGTTCATCCAGCTCTACACCTTGTTATCTCAGATTCTCCAGCATCTGCAGTTCCTACTATCTCTTGAATTTTAATGATTATGACATAGCCACAACAATTTAACCAAAAGATAATGAACAATTTGTTATCAGAATGGACTCTCTCCTTCTACCATCCTTCACCTGAATGTTTTTAAAGAGACTGAGGCTAGCATTCAGATGATAGATAGTTTGAAATTGTTTGTGAGAGTCAAATTACATGCACGCTAATCATTTAGCAATGCATTCACCCAAAACCATGTAAGGTAAATAAAATTTTCATAATAGACATCACCTTACCTAAAACAAAAACAACTGTGAAATGTAAATGCCAACAAGTGATCGCAACTGTTCTTCTTTCACACTTAATTCCTGGAACGGGAATTTAGGAAAGTGGAGGATAGGAAGACTTTATTAATCCATAGGGGCAGTTCCTAAAACTAATTCCACTTAATCACCCACTCCTTCAAATACACCCCTTAAATTCTTCATGCTATTGAAAGGAATACTATATCCCTCTTTCAAATTTAATGGGAGGTGGTGGCATTATCATGTGATTAGTGATGAAGAGCCCCAGTCTAATGTTCTAAGGACATGGGTTTGAATCCTACCTTGGCAGACAGTGAAATTTGAACTCAACGAAACTAAAAATCTGAATTAAAGGATAGCATGCATGTAACAGCTGTTGGTTGTTGTAAAGCTCATCAGGTTCACTAATATCCTTCAGGGATGTAAATCTGCTGTCCTTATCTGGCCTGACTACATGTAACTCCAGACAGAACAAAGAACAAAGAAAATTACAGCGCAGGAACAGGCCCTTTGGCCCTCCAAGCCTGCGCCGATCCAGATCCTCTATCTAAACCTGTCGCCTATTTTCCAAGGATCTGTATCCCTCTGCTCCCTGCCCATTCATGTATCTGTCTAGATACATCTTAAATGGCGCTATTGTGCCAGCATCTACCACCTCCGCTGGCAATACGTTCTAGGCACCCACCACCCTCTGCATAAAGAACTTTCCACACGTATCTCCCTTAAACTTTTCCCCTCTCACCTTGAAATTGTGACCCCTAGTAATTGAGTCCCCCACTCTGGGAAAAAGCTTCTTGCTATCCACCCTGTCTATACCTCTCATGATTTTGTAGACCTCAATCAGGTCCCCCCTCAACCTCCGTCTTTCTAATGTAAATAATCCTAATCTACTCAACCTCTCTTCATAGCTAGCGCCCTCCATACCAGGCAACATCCTGGTGAATCTCCTCTGCACCCTCTCCAAAGCATCCACATCCTTTTGGTAATGTGGCGACCAGAACTGTATGCAGTATTCCAAATGTGGTCGAACCAAAGTCCTATAGAACTGTAACATGACCTGCCAACTCTTGTACTCAATGCCCCGTCCGATGAATGAAAGCATGCCGTATGCCTTCTTGACCACTCTATCGACCTGCGTTGCCACCTTCAGGGTACAATGGACCTGAACACCCAGATCTCTCTGTGCATCAATTTTCCCCAGGGCTTTTCCATTTCAAAGAAATGAGGTCAACCCGAGATGGGAAACAAGTGCTGCTTAGCCAATGCTCCCTACATCCCTTAACTAAATAAAAATAAAAGACAGACTGGATTATCTGACCATTCATAACAGGCAGCTAACAAAATAATCGGCCCACCTACCACTTTCAATTGAATAATTAACAACTGAACTTGTGACTAGGCCACTTGACCCAGGCAATACTCTGTCCATTCCATCGTGTAACCAGCGCAAGCACTTGGGCAGTAAGGAGAATGGGTAGGCTTTTTTTAAGCAATTGCTGAAAATTTGGGAATGATTGGGGGCAAGCATCCTTTGGGGAATGCCATGTGCATCAGGTGCATAGCCCCTTCAACTGCCAAACTTTTAGCCACCCTTCATTCCTTTGTGTCTTGTCTCCAAAACCAGCACCTTCAGCACCTCCATCTCCTAGCCTCCATTTCCCTAGAATTCACTATCCCTTCCTGCCCAAGAAAGCCCAACTTACCCGACTTCCTTACATTCCCGGCAGCATTTACTATCAGCTTCTGGCAATGGCGGGACTACCAGAGTTGCCAGACAATCAAAATGGTTGATGACTCTTATGGGCAGTTGAAGCGGGGTGGCGGTGGGCGTGGTTTCTGGCCACCCGAGTTATTTTTCCTACCCTCATCTGGTTTCACCCACCGGCACCATGGCTTCTTTACTGCGCATTGGCTGCTGATCAACTTTCCTTCCAAGAGTTGGAGAGGATCACCATGCTACCCCCAACCCCACCCTCTCATTCATCAAATCCAGACTGATGGTTTTGAAGTGTATTTACTCTGAACTTCTTGTTCATTTCCATACTGGTTTACTGTTGTAATTTTATGCTGCACCAATTGCTGTAATCAGGTTCTGTGAACTTCAGAAATGCATTTTTCCTAAATTAATAAACTTATGGCCACATCATCACAGCACTAATTGCACTTCCATTCTTTAGACAACAGTTTCCCTTCAAGAAGTATCAAAGTTATTTCCCTTTCTTTGCTAATTATTTCACACAAATTGAAGCTTGGTGTAATATGTTACAATTAAGACGATTGAGTAGTGCACTAAGTATGGTTTTAATTGGCTTCGATAACAGTTGCTGTTACCCAAGTGCATATGGGTTTGACACCTAAGGCCACCTCCTGCTGCTTGTGCAAAAATATTGCTGCTTTTTTTAATCCGTCCTAACATATGTAGGTGCATAGTTCCCTAAAAGTGGAATCTCAGGTAGACAGGGTGGTAAAGAATGTTTTTGGCATGCTTGCCTTCATTGGTCAGTGCATTGAGTACAGGAATTGGGATGACATGTTGCAGCTGTACAGGACATTGGTTTGGCCACTTTTAGAATAGTGCATTCATTTCTGGCCTCCCTGCTATAGGAAAGATGTTGTGAAACTTGAAAAGGTTCACAAAAGATTCGCAAAGAGATTAGCAGCATTGGAGGGTTTGAGCTATAGGAAGAGGCTGAATAGGCTGGGGCTTTTTTTCCCTGAAGTGTCAGCGGCTGAGGGTGGCCATTATGGAGGTTTATAAAATCATGGATGTGGTGAATAGCCAATGTCTTTTTCCTAGCGTAGGGGAGTCCAAAACTAGAAGACATAGGTTTAATGTGAAAAAAGGAAAGATTTAACAGGGACGTAAGGGGCAACTTTTTCATGCAGAATGTGGTGTGTGTATGGAACGAGCTGCTAGAAGAAGTGGTGGAAGCGAGTGCAATTACAACATTTAAAATGCATCTGAATGGGTATATGATTGGAAGGGTTTATAGGGATATGGGCCAAATACTGGCAAAGGAGACTAGATCAGTTTAAGATATTTGGTCGGCCTGGATGAATTGGACCGAAGGGTCTGTTTCTCTGCTGTATAAATCTATGACTGTATAACTCTATGTATACATTGAATGTTTATAGAATGTGACATGCCGAATAGTATAATTTTTGTATCTTGCACAATGAAAATCTTTGCACTGTGCCTACTTGCACAGTTAAAATTACAAAATTGTTGAAACTGCACTGTGGAATACTTGTAACTCCTGTGTTAAAAGTTCATATGAAATTCCTTTATCTCAGTTTTCACAAATATGTTAAGCCATCTATTTTAAGCAAGTTAATGCTTTATGTAATAGGGGAAAGAAGAATTTCATGTAGTAGTATTAATATATTCATGACAAATATCTCACAATAGTCCCAAAAGAGCATGAGTAAACCATCTTTTCTATAAATACTATATGATATTTAACTTTAACAAGGATGCCATTGTTCCACTTTTCACTTTTGAAAGCCCATTTATGCAAATTGCCATGTTTTATGTTGTTAACGTGGATCTGGGGGAGCAATATTCAAGTAGTGATCCACGGCCTTTATACACAGCCCTTGCCTGTTTATCTTTCTCCTTAATTCAATTCCAGATTGAGGCTGGTTTCCCCTGAAATAAGGGAACCCATTTCCACACTTAATCAAGACTGGCAGAATGTGGCTCTCTCATGCCAAGTTGTCTTTGGGGATTGGGTCATTTATAATAAATAAGTGGCATAATTACAGGAATATTGCACGCCTGATGTCAATCATCAATCAATCAGCAAAGCTGTCTATTTTGTAAGGGAACACATGGCATATGCTGTACAGTACTTTAAGGGTTAATTTCTTTCCTTATTATTTGCTTGTAATTGTGTACCTATTAAGTCAAACACTCAAGTAAGATGCAAATCTGCACTTGATATTAATTCACATTTTTCTACTCTTTGTGAAGCTTCATTTATAAGGGGTTGAGATCTGTTGTGGTTTAATTAAATGGATCCTTTGAAACACCTTTCAAATCTCTTCAATTTTCTTTCAACAATAGTCAGTTGTCACATTTACAGTATCCCATTGAAGCAACTGCTCTTGTAAGTCACCATAGCAAGGCATTGATAATTATAACGAAAGCAACTTCTGTTTTTTCCCAGTGTCTGATACCAAGTCTTTACCATAGAAGTGAATGCCATTCACAATTCATTGGCAAAAATCTCAGTCTGAAAGCCAGAGGATGGTTCATCAAGTCTACACCAACCCTCCAGAGAGTATCCCATCCAGACCCAGCCCCATACCACATAACCCTGCATTTCCCATGCCTAATCCTCCTAGCCTGCACATCTCTGGACACTATGGGCAATCTAGTATGGCCAATCCACCTGACCTGCACATCTTTGGACTGTGGGAGGAAACCGGAGGAAACCCGCACAGTCACAGAGAGAACGTGCATATTCCACCCAGACAATCACCTGAGCGTGGAATTGAACGTGAGTCCCTGGCACTGTGAGGCAGCAGTGGTAACCACTGTGTCACTGTGCCACCCTGCTGTTCTAATACTATGATCTTTGTCAACATCAAATTTAGAAAAGGACAATTCTCATTTTTGAGACTGTACAATTTACAAGGGGATGCAGTGGCATTGTGCCACTGTTGTTGGATTTTAGGATAGTAATCCAGAGGCTCAGGTTAATATTTGATTCATGACTGATGGTGAAATTTGAGTTTAACTAAAATCTGGAATTAAGATTAGTCCAATAGTGACTATGTAACCATTCTCATAAATAAACAATTCGTTCATTAATGTGCTTTAGGATGGAAACCTGTCACCTTTAACTAGTCTAGCCTAAATGTGACTCCAGAATAATGACCTTGCCCTGCCATGGGATGCTGATGTCCCATGAAAGAATGTTACAAAAAATGCTTAAACTCATAGTTTATCAGTGATCAGCTAGAAAAATAAGCAGCCAAGAATTCAATATCACAAAGTCACGTGTTTAATATGCTATTATTAAGAACTTATAACTACCAAACGTTAATTCCAGCTAAGTATTTGTTCCAGGAACAAATGCAAAAATATATTATTTTAACAATTTTTTTGTCTCTGCTTTCTTCCTAAATTAAACATTAGGGGTAGCACGGTGGTTCAGTGGTTAGCACTGCTGTCTCACAGCACCAAGGACCCAGGTTTGATTCTAGCCTCGGGCAACTGTCCGTGTGGGTTTCCTCCAGATGCTCCGGTTTCCTCCCACAGTCCAAAGATGTGCAGGTTAAGTGGATTAGCCATGCTAAATTGCCCATAGTATTCAGGGATGTATAGATTAGGTGGGTAATAGGGGTATGGGTCTGGGTGGGATGCTCTGAGGGTTGGTGTGGACTTGTTGGGCTGTTTCCACACTGTAGGGATTCTATGGGAAAGGAAATTGAGGGGAAAAATGTGATTTCAAAGTTAAGTAAAATAAGAGACTTTTGGAGCATACAGAAAGGATGTGACGATTACTCACCTGCATTTAAAATTCTTGAGATTGGTTAAAATGCTGAGGGTTTTTGCAATTTTAATTCAACAAACATCCAACGTATTGGCACTGAATTTGAATTTCGTAATGCTGAATGTTTGAATTTTTAGTTCAGTCAGTCAATCAATTTTCAGAAACATAAAGAGATAGCATTAAATTTATTTTTTGTTTTATTTTATTTGACACAAAAGTGCCATTTAAAAATTACCTGCCATACAGTTACAAAATTCACTGGAGAAGAAGAATGTCTTTTGTATGACAGCATTTCTGTCCAAACAAATGCCTTCTGAAATCTGTTCTGTGTAAGCACTCTTTTAATATCAGTTTTGTTATTTTATATCATTGTATATGGACTTGATGCTATACATATTTCTCAAACATTGAACTGTCACATGGTGTGAAAGTAAATTGTTGTAATCTTATTTTAATAATACCTTTTACAATATGAAATCCGGAATTTGCATTTGGTACTGCGTACATAAAAATGGTTATAGTGTTCTTTGAAAATCATGAAAATCAATGAAACTAGTTTTTATTTGTCCTTTTCAGAAATGCTGCATTTATAACCTACATTGCATATATTCAATGCTCACATTTTGAGGTTGTTTCTAAAACAGTGCCACATTTTTTGATGTAAGGGATGTGGCATCTTGTTGATTTTCTCATAAATTATAAACAAAGTAAGAAAGGAGAAGGTCGATATAAAACCAGTCACTCTTTCTGGACCATTATCTCGTGATTCCAGCTGAAAAAGCATGCACGTGGCAATTGATGGAAGATAGGATTAGGCTTCATATTAAATATTTTCATTAACACGTTGAACTATAAAAATTAATACACAATACTGCTTATGCTCAGAAATAAACAATGGTCAATTGGTGAGATACCTTTGAGCAACCAGTGCCTGTAGAAGCAGAACAAGTCATAGAGTTGATGCTTGCAAGGAAGAGGTAAAACTGTTGTGGGATGCAGGGAAAGCAAATCCTGAAATATTTAAAATAGATGAAGTGTCCATTCTCTGAAATACACATGAACCTTGCATTAAGGATTACACCTTTAGATTTGCTAAACATGGAGAATCCTAGATAAAAAAAGAAAGTTGAATGAATATGAACAATGTTTCAGAATGAAAGGAAGGGGGAGCCAAAGGATATCCTAAAAAACTGGCAGTCTGCTACTCCTAAATTGAATGGGTAGTAAGCAATTTGTTAACTTTTGGTTACAAAATGATTTCAAAGTCTGAATTGTTAACAAAAACGTGTTGGAAGTTTTTTCTTGTTACTTTTCCATATACTTGATTCATAATTCAATAGTTTCCAGATGTTTTGTGACATTAATTTTTGATGTTATTCTTATAAAAGTATATCCAAATTGTTCTGTGATATATGATGTTTTAATTGTCATTTTGAGAATGAAGGCAGATATTTATCATTAATTGCATAACATGGGCAGTATCAGGTCAGCTGCCTGTAATCTCTGATAGATCAGTTACACTGCAGTCGGTACAGTCAATTCTCAGGGGCAATAGGCATATATTAGTCGACCAATCTGATCCCACTTTGTGAAACTGCTTGGGTATCCATACATCTCTTATAAATAAAAAAAAACCCAAGGGAAAGGTAGCAAGTGGAATTAGAGGAATAGAAGAATAAAAGCTATGGATACGGCAAATAAAATGTAGAAGTACTATCAAAGTTATTGATTTTTCAACTTTCTACAATAAAATCTGTTAAAATTTTGTTTTAACATCGTATAATTGTGCAAATCAAAAGACTTGAGGTAGCAACTTTGAAAAAGTGACTTTTATGGAGAGGCTCTTAATCCAACAATAGTCTAGGGAAAAGGCAAAAGAATGCAAGAGTTTTGAAACTGTGAGGAATATTTTCAACTTGCTGCCTGAACATAGAACAAACTTTGGGGATTGGATGTCCATTATGGAAACTATGTCATTTTCAAAACTGGGCATTTTTTTAAAATAATGGGCGGCCAATCTTAAAACAATTCTATGCCCAGGAAGCAAGCTGAAAATATACCCCTAAATAATATTTTTTTTTAGTCTTTGTTTACAAAAAAACCCCTTTATTTTCTCTTCTAACTCTGGGATGAACAAGAACCAAAATAAATTAAATTGTGATTGGTGTGTTTTCATGTACTACATTTCTTGTTCCTCCCAATTGTTTTCATTTGTTTAGATTTCTGCCAAACATCCAGCATAACAGAGCTGCACAAATGAAAATGAGAAGCTAAAATTCTCTATTCTTTCCCTCATGCCCAGCAAAGCATAACATATTGTCATTGTTCAATTTGGGAGCATCAAATCTTCTAAAACCTTCTAGTCAATGACATTAACTGCTATTGAACAACAGGAAATACAAATTAAAAACAAACAATAAAAGCTAGACTAAAAAGGGGCTAGTTGATCTTCAAGCAACAACAAATTTACAGTCATTGAAAAATGATCTCATCCAACCCATATTTATTGGAAGTGGCTGTCACTAAATCTGGTCTAGCTTGTCATACTGGATGCTGCACCACTCCATCATGGTGAAGGTGATACTCCTCCTGATCAATGTTCTCATTTTCCTCCTCAGAAGACTGCTGCCACTCTCGCAGCTCTTAGCATCCATCACATTCCTAATTAGTCTCATCTAGTTGTGTAGAACACAGCATGATAGGATTACACACTGTCTGGACTGTACTGCAAGGCCCTGCAGATCAATTGAAGTATTTGAATCTCATCTCAGGAAGCCTACCACCTCCCCACCACTGAACAGCCCAACTGCATTATAATCAACACTCAGCCTCACTCAGGGGGTTGCATAATGAATTCAGCAGCCATGGTAGCAGAGGGTAGGCCTTGTCTCCCAGCAATCTTTCTTATAAGGCATCCAGTCCTTGGCATGAGGCAGGAACCTCAGAGGTATTAAGGATAAAGGCATCATGGCAATGTCCATGGTATTTAGCACAGATGACTTGTACATTTGCTGAATGGAAGAATTTTCTGTTGAGGATTGCTGTGTTATGATATGGAGCTCCCAGTGCAATGTGTGAACCCTGCTCCTGGGCAAAGCCGACAATATTGACAAAGGCTCCATCCTGGGTTATAGCATTGACCTCGTCACAGGGAAACAAGACAAAGCAATATGATCTGGCACAAATTGCATTGGTAATAGACTTGATACATACGCAATTTAAGGATTGAGAGATTCCACACAAGTCCCCAGTCAATCTTTGGAAGGAGCCAGTTGCATAAACGTTTAGCACAACTGTAACCTTGAAGAGCACCAGGGTAAAAGTATATTCCAGTGAAAAGGAAGGACTGTAAGGAAAGGGGTAATCTGCCATGGGTGTCTAAAGAAATAAGGGAGGCTATCAAATTGAAAGAGAAGGCATACAAAGTGGCCAAAAACAGCATGAAACTAGAAGATTGGGAAAACTTTAAAGGTCAACAGAAAGCCACAAAAAGAGCTATAAAGAAAAGTAAGATAGAACATGAGAAAAAACTAGCACAGAATATAAAGACAGATAGCAAAAGTTTCTATAAATATATAAAACGAAAAAGAGCGGCTAAAGTAAATGTTGGCCCTTTAGAACATGAGAAGGGGAATTTAGTTATGGGATATGATGAAATGGCCGAGGCATTGAACAGGTATTTTGTATCGGTCTTCACAGTGGAGGACACTAATAACATGCCAGTAATTGACAAAGAGACGAAGGTAGGTGAGGACCTGGAAACAATCATTATTACGGAAGAGGTAGTGTTGGGCAAGCTAATGGAGCTAAGGATTGATAAGTCTCCTGGCCCTGATGGAATGCATCCCAGGGTACTAAAAGAGATGGCGGGAGAAATAGCAGGTGCACTGGCGGTAATTTTCCAAAATTCGCTGGACTCTGGGGCAGTCCCAGCAGATTGGAAAATGGCAAATGTGACGCCACTGTTTAAAAAGGGAAGTGGACAAAAGATGGGGAATTATAGACCGGTTAGCTTAACCTCTGTAGTGGGGAAGATGCTTGAGTCTATTATCAAGGAAGAAATAGCAAGGCATCTTGATAGAAATCGTCCTGTTGGGCAGACACAGCATGGGTTCATGAAGGGCAGGTTATGCTTGACAAATCTTTTGGAATTCTATGAAGACATTACAAGCGAGATGGACAATGGGGACCCAGTGGATGTGGTGTACCTAGATTTCCAAAAGGCCTTCGACAAGGTGCCGCACAAGAGGCTACTGTATAAGATAAGGATGTATGGCGTTAAGGGTAAAGTATTAGCATGGATAGAGGATTGGTTGATTAACAGGAAGCAAAGAGTGGGGATAAATGAGTGCTATTCTAACTGGCAGTCAGTGACTAGTGGTGTGCCTCAGGGATCGGTGTTGGGACCATAATTATTTACAATTTATATAGATGATTTGGAGTTGGGGACCACATGTAGCGTGTCAAAATTTGCAGATGACACTAAGACGAGTGGCAGATCAAAGTGTGCAGAGGACTGTGAAACTTTGCAGAGGAATATAGATACATTGAGTGAGTGGGCAAAGGTCTGGCAGATGGAATACAATGTAAATAAATGTGAAGTCATACATTTTGGTAGGAGTAATAGTAAAAAGGATTATTACTTGAATGATAAAAAGTTGCAGCATGCTGCTATGCAGAGGGACCTGGGTGTCCTTGTGCATGAATCACAGAAGGTAGGTCTGCAGGTACAACAAGTAATTAGGAAGGCAAATGGAATTTTGTCCTTCATTGCTAAAGGGATTGAGATTAAAAGCAGAGAGGTTATGTTGCAGCTGTACAAGGTGCTGGTGGGGCCACACCTGGAGTACTGTCTGCGATTTTGGTCTCCTTACTTGAGAAAAGATGTACTGGCACTGGAGGGGGTGCAAAGGAGGTCACTAGGTTGATTCCGGAGTTGAGGGTGTTGGCTTATGAGGAGACACTGAGTCGATTGGGATTATATTCATTGGAATTCAGAAGATTGAGGGGGGATCTTATAGACACATATAAAATTATGAAGGGAATGGATAAGATAGAAGTAGAGAGGATGTTTCCACTGGCAGGTGAAGCTAGGACAAGCGGGCATAGCCTCAAGATTAGAGGGAGCAGATTTAGGACTGAATTGAGGACTGCTGGAGGATTTCTGAAACATTGTCTCCCCAAACCCACCATTCACATCACCAGAGAAAGGCAGAATTGCATTTAAGAGCATATTGGAAAATGCTTGACAGTTCAAAGAAGATTAGCTCCCTGTTCTCATGCAACCTGAGATTTTGAGTCATCTTTGTGAATTCTGACCCGCAGGTGATATTTTTAAGGTTGCTTGCAATTACATCTCCTTCACATTACAGCTCCTTGACTGTGAGCAATCCGTAATGACCAATGACGATCAAGATTGTCTGTGACCAGGATTTCTACTCAACATAATTCATCCGTACATGTCTTAAACATGAACTGTGTAAGGGTCTCATCGCTTTCAAGTATAGCTTGCATCCTTAGGCGGAAAAAAAACTTGCTTCCCCTACTCTCATTGTAATAACAGCCATTTTTAATATGCATTTGCAATTTGGATGATGCATTGGATCCGGAGGTTGGTGGGGTGGTACGTGAGGACAAGGGGTTTCTTTTTTGGTTGTTATTTCAGGGACGGGGTGTGAGGGATGAGTTGCGGGAAATGCGGGAGACACGGTGGAGGGCGTTCTCGACCACTGAGGGGGGGAAGTTGAGGTCCTTGAAAAGCGAGGACATCTGAGATGTACGGGAGTGGAATGCCTCATCCTGGGAGCAGATGTGGCGGAGGCGAAGGAATTGGGAATAGGGGATGGCATTTTTGCAGGAAGTTGGGTGGGAGGAGGTGTATTCTTGGTAGCTGTGAGAGTCGGTGGGCTTGAAATGGATATCGGTTTCTAGGTGGTTGCCCGAGATGGAGACAGAGAGGTCCAGGAAGGTGAGAGAGGTGTTAGAGATGTCTCCTACCCTGGGAAAAACACCTTGCTATTCACTTTATCCATGCCCCTCAGCCTCTGACACACCAGGGAAAAAAGCTCCAGCCTATTCATCCTCTCCCTTTAGCTCAAAACCGCCAACCCTAGAAACATAATTTATAAATCTTTACATCATGAACATTAAGCAGCCTTGCAGAGCACGGTGAGTTTGAGAATGTTTTGGATGAGTCCTTAAGAGACAGACCAGTACGCAGCCTACAAAATGATGCCACACAATGGAAGGCTACTGACTGAGAGAAATCTAAATCTTAAAACAGCATTGGACATTGCAATGTGTGTGGATTTAGCAGCCGCATTGCTATGGCCTGCTGGAGAAAACAGACAGCTGCCCAGAAAACTTGCTGCCAAAGAAAAATCAACCAATCCTCAGAAGAAGGTCCATGCTATAGGCCATAAGGACGATGTGGATGCCGCTGGTGAATCAAATGTCTCTACTGAGAAATTTATATCAAACGTCCTGGCAGTCCAAGGTGAAATGGAAAGATGTTAGGTTGTGCTGAAATTGGACGGGCAGCCCATCAAAATGGAGGTAGAGACTGGGTTGGCAGTTTCGCTTATTCCCAATTTACAATTGCTTGAAAACAATTTACAAGCAAAAGCTCAGACATCTGCTACTCAAGCATTCCAACATCACCTCAGAAAATAACATTTTAAGGGAGGCTATCTTTGTAATGGTGATGGCGCAAATGCAGGACCAGGCCACTGAGCTATCCCTCCATTTTGTGAAAGGAAATTATTACAGGCCGTATTTGGGTGTTCATGACTACGGAAACTAAAATTGAACTGGGTGGGCTGCAAAAGAATTGGTTGACTTTAAAACAAGCCTACAAGAAATCTTAAAGAAGTACCACAATGTTGTTGAAAAACACCTTTGGAGAAATGAAAGGAGTCCAGGTTAATCTCAAATTGAAACCAAATAGTTAACTCAAAGATCTGAGGGTACACACTGTTCTGAAAACCGAGGCAGAATTAATGAGGCTGGTGAACACCAACACAGTCAAACCATTAATGACCAGTGACTGGGCAAGCCTGATCGATCCATTGTGTTTTAAAATGGGTACAATCTGAATCTATAATGACTTCAAAGTTACTGTTATCTGCAGATAAATGTCCATTGCCTTTGATTGAAGATATGTTCAGTGGCCTGGCAGGGTGAGCAAAAATTTGCAAAGATATATTTTGCAGGCCTACTTGCAGATGGGAGTGGCTGCTGAATCCCAACACCAGCTGACTACAGTGACTCAGCGGAGTTTGTTTCGCTACGCAAGGCTCCACTTTGGGATTGTGTCAGCCCCAGCCTTATTTCAGAGGTCAAATCCTGAATGGACTAAAAGGGGTACAATGCTACTCAATGATACTTGATCACGAGCTCCACTTGAGGAAGAGCTCCAGAGGAACATGGAGGAGGCCTAAAACAACTGTATTCACATGAGTTACAAATGAAAAATAAAGTGTGAGAGTTGTTGGGGAACTCAATTGAATACTTAGAGCACATCGACAACAAGAGGCTTCACCAAAGAAAATGGAGACAATCATAGAGGCTCCTCAGTCTACTAATGAATCTCAATTAAGGTCTTTCTCGAGTCTTGTGAATTATTAATACAGATTCATTCCAAATTTAGTGACTCTTTGAAGCTATTGCACAACCTTCTGTGCAAAGTTCAGCCTTGGAAATGGAACCACTCCAGAGGTCAGACATTTTGGTTCACTTCAATCTTCACTTGCTGTTGCAATTGGCTTGTGATGCTTCATCCTGTGGAATTGATGCAATGCTGTCACACGCCCTACCCAAAACAAAAAGCAGAGGCTAATTGATTATGCTCTGCACTCTCTCACTCGTGCAGAGGTGTGATATCACCAACTGGACAAAGAGCATCATTTTCAGTTTGAGGAGATTTTACCACTAGTTATACAGCCACCACCTCATTTTGCTCATGGATCATCAGCCTCTCACATCCATCTTCAACTTGTACACAGGGATTCCCTGGTGGCCAGTCAGCTTCAGAAATGGGATCTACTCCTCCTGGTGCACATATGTGATATAAAAATACAGGCAGTCAGAGCAACACACAAATGCATATACCTTGTCCAGCAGCCCCTGCCTTCAAGTGAAGGGCAGTCCAGCATTAGCTTGAAGATTCTCTACATCTCCCAATCAGAAAATGCGCCAGTGACAGAAGGACCAGTGAAGAATAACAGCAGAAATGACCCTGTTTTAAACCAGGAGACGGATCTGGTCCTAAAAGGGAAGGCCAACTGGAGCTGATGGGAAACTCAACGTGTCACATTGCTTTTATTACTCATAGCTCTAAGATGTGATTATTCAACGTCGTCTCAGTCTCAGAATGTCATTGTCAATTGGCGTTTCAAATCTCTTTGCAAAGATCCCATATGGAGTACTATTCTTCATCATATATTGCCATGTTGGCTATGAGCCAAGATCCTACCAACATTTTGCCATGACAACTAATGGACTGTGCAAATTGTTATTCAGAAATAGGGACAGAATGAGCCCAGGGTGGGAGTTGTTGGTTCTGAAAGGCTGTCTGTTATGAAGAATGAGGGTGACAATCCCTCTGGCTCGACCTCAACTGGAATTTCGTGTCTAATTCTGGTCACCATACTTGAGGAAGAATGCCAAGGCTTTAGGGAAGGTGCAGTAAAGATTTGCAATAATGATTCTGGGAATGAGGGGCTTCAAATAAATTGTAAACTTAGGGGTTTTGAGGTATGAAACTGTTTTACTTAGAAACCCTCTGTTCTGTGATAACAATGGGGCCACAGTTGTGCTTGAGCTAATAAAGGTATGAAAATCCAGTGTTTGTGAATCAAATAGAATTTATTATGATTGTATACGTATCATGGATATTTTAAATCATTCAAATCCCAGAACACATGGAATGTCGCCAATGCAGGTGTTTCTCTTTCTTTGAAGTGATGTTACATTAAACTATGTCACAGAAGAATTGTACTACAGAAGTCATTATTAAGCTGTGCCACAAAAGATTTTGAGTTTCAAATTTTTATCCCTGATTCCAAGAGGCTTTTATTCCTTGTTAGGAAATGGTTTGATTTAATTCTCTCCATTATCTTAAGATGACGGTGATCAGAAGTCACCCCACATTGCAACAAGAGTCATGCAGGCTAAACAAATGTCGAACTCTTACTAAATAAAAACGGAGTGCTGGAGAAACTCAGCAGGTCGGGTAGCATCTGGGGAGAGAGAAACAGAATAACATTTTGGATCTGATATGAATCTTCTTAGGGGTGGCATGGCGGCTCGGTGATTAGCACTGCCACCTCACAGTGCTAGGGACCCAAGTTCGATTCCACTCTCTGGTGACTGTGTGCAGTTTGGACATTCTCTCCATGTCTGCGCGGATTTCCTCCAGGTGCTCCAGTTCCCTCCCACAGTCCAAAGATGTGCAGGCTAGATGGATTGGCCATGCTAAATTGCCCGTAGTGTCAAGGGATGTGCAGGCTAGGTGGGTTAGCCATGGGAAAAGCAGGATTACAGGAATAAGGTACGGGTGGGTTTGGGTCTGGGTGGGATGCTCTTCAGAGGGTTGGTGTGGACTTGATGGACTGCATGGCCTGCTTCCACACTGTGGGAATTCAATGATTCTTCAGAACAAGCTACATAAATTGCACACACTACAACAACTTACTAAGCATTCTCCAACAACACCTTCAGTTTCTCTATTCACAGATGCTACCAGACCTGCTGAGCTTTTGCAGCACTTTGATTTTATTTCAGATTGCCAACATCCACAGTTGCTTTCATTTGAATGTCTATCTCCTGTTCTGTAGGTCCAGGATTTGACATTTCCTTATGTGAACTAATGACGAATGGCCCAGGTAGAAGGCACACTCCAACAGTAGAAAGGAATATCCTACCCACCCATTTCTTTGAAACATCACCAGCCCCATCCGTGGCAGTGTATGTAGAATCAGCATCAGAGGTGTTTAATCATCTTAGAATCCAGAACTCCAGAGTGGCAGAAGGTCATCCTTGGTCTCGAAGGATTCCCTAAGAAAAAGAAATTTGTAAAGAATAAACGATTCATCCTTTTACATATAGAATTTGTATAAACAATGTATTGATGCCTAAAATGTATGCGTGGCCTTACATGCAAAAAGTAACCTGGCAGCATCATACAAGTTGTTTGTGTTTTTAAGCCCCAAAGTAAGCTGGTGGTGAGCTGAAATGGACTCTGACTTGGTCTGAGAGCAGGCATGAAGATGAGCATCTGGTAACATGCCGATTCAGGCTCGCATAAATGAAGGGTTGTGAAGGAATTTGGCCATTGAGCATTTAGAGATGTTCACAGAATTCATAGAATCCCTATAGTGTGGAAATAGGCCCTTAGGCCCAACAAGCCCACACTGACCACAGAGCATCCCACCCAGACCCATTCTCCCATAAACCCACCTAATCTACACATCCCTGGGCACTATGGGCAATTTAGCATGGCCAATCCACCTAGCCTGCACATCTTGAGACTGTGGGAGGAAACCAGAGTACCCAGAGGAAACCCACGCAGACATGGGGAGAATGTGCAAACTCCACACAGGCAGCCCCCTGAGGTGAAATCGAACACAGGTCCCTGGCCCTGTGAGGCAGCAGTGCTTACCACTGAGCCACCGTGCTGCCCCTGTTGTTCAGAAAGTGCAGTTGCATCATGAC
>NC_063332.1:79767874-79779985 GCF_021869965.1 Rhincodon typus
TCCAGCATCTGCAGTTCCTACTATCTCTGATTCGATTTTAACCCCACTGCAAAGCCTCTTCTAAGGATGCCTAACCTGAAGAAGTTACCCTCCTCCCTCCGGACAAACCTCAAGGGATCTCTCTCCCACTGCAACTCTCTCGTGGTCTCTTCGGCCCTGAAACTGCTCGATCACGTCCTGAAGTAAACCAGGTACTACAGCCACATCACCTTCCTTAGCACCTGCCTACGGAACCAGATCATCCCCAATGGACTACAATCCACATTCAAGCCTTCCCAATTTGGCCCCAACCGTGATAATATCTACACTCATGGTATTGAGATCCTTCAGAAGCGTTTCTCCCTGCGACTCCTCCTTTTCTGATGAAGGGTCTAGGCCCGAAACGTCAGCCTCTCTGCTCCTATGATGCTGCTTGGCCTGCTGTGTTCATCCAGCCCTGCACCTTGTTGTCTCGGATTCTCCAGCATCTGCAGTTCCTACTATCTCTGACTCATGTCCACTCATCCTTCTTCTCTCTGCTTTGAGAGAAAATGATGAATGTGTCACTCCTCACTATACTGGACCTCCATAGCTCCCAGATGCAACAGTGCTTGTTGAACTGGGATATGCTCACAATTTTACCTGCTCCCATTTGGAAAAGTGCTCAGAGAGTTTTAGGACGATGTCAATCTTGGTGGTAATTAATGGCATTGCCCTTGCCTGGGTGTGAGTCTGCAGATTCTGTTGAAAGGAAGTGACAAAGCTCCATGAACACTTTTAAAAGTGAAGTTCAAATGCCTTAGGCAATAGCCAGAGGAAAAACCACAATCAAACTCGTGAATGCTGCTTAAAAATCAAACTTAGATATAACACAGTGTGGGGCTGGAGGAACACAGCAGACTAGGCAGCATCAGAGGAGCAGGAAAGTTGATGTTTCAGGTCTGGACCCTTCTTCAGGAATGGGAGGGTCCCGACCCGAAATGTCAACTTTTCTGCTCCTCTGATGTTGCCTGGCCTGCTGTGTTCCTCCAGCTCCACACTGTGTTATCTCTGACTCCAGCATCTGCAGTTCTTACTAACTCTAATAATCCGACTTGTTTTGCATACCTTGGAACAGTGCTCCAGTACGATTGGTATGTTCATGTCCAAGTCTTACAGCTTTTTTGTTTACTGTTTTTCACTCTGGGTACTCAAGTGAGGTGGGAATAGAAGAAATGGTTCCTGAAAACCTTCAGTAGAGATGCACTTTTTTCATTGGAGACACATTTTAAAAGCTATTTATATCAAGAGGCTTAGGGTTTTTGGAAGTGAATTGTGGAATATGCACAGTGAATGGTTGTCACATCTTTTAGGGCAATTGGATGGCTATTTTAGTCTAATCATGACTAAAATCATTTTCTGCTACATGATGTCCTGGAGAAATAGCTTCTAATGTAATATACTTTTCAACCAATGACATTTCAGTAGAATTACACATTACATGCCAAAGAAGTATATTTTCACTTCAGATACTGGTGGAAAAAAGAAACCAGAGGATTGGTTGCTATTATACAGCCACACTGATTGACATCAGAATTGGAATGATCCACTATCAAAAGTGAAAGTACACAAATAATTTGTAATCTTCACAATTTCACAGACATTAACTGGAAGAAAACAAATTATAGCAGATATTTAAGGTAATGTGAAAGTAACAGCCTTGACATCAAGGCCACATTTGACTGAGTGTGGCATCAAGGAGCCCAAGTAAAACTGAAAACAATGTGAATCTGGGGTAAATTTGCAACTGGTTAGAGTCATACCTGCATGTAAGAAGATAGTTGTGGTTGTTGGAGGTCAGTCGTCTCAGCTCCAGGACATCTCTACAGGAATCCCTCAGGGTCCTAGGCCCAATCATCTTCATCAATGACCTTCCCTCCATCATAAGGTCAGAAGTGGGGATATTCGCTGATGATTGCACAATGTTCAGCACCATTCATGACTCCTCAGGTACTGAATCGGTCCATGTTCAAATGCAACAAGATCTGGACAATATCCAGGCTTGGGCTGACAAGTGGCAAGTAACATTTGCACTGCACAAATGCCAGGTAATGGCCATCTCCAATAAGAGACAATCTAACCACCGCCCCTTGGCATTCAATGGTGTTCCCATCACTGAATCCCTCACTATCAACATCCTGGGGGTTGCCATTAACCAGAAACTCAACTGGACTCACCACATAAACACAGTGGCTACAAGAGCAGGTCAGAGGCTAAGAATGCTGCAGCTACATCAACACTTAAGGAGCTTGATACCATGCAGGACAAAGCAGCATGGACATGATTGGCATGTCCAGAATCTTCCATTCCCTCCACCACCAACACTCAGCAGTAGCAGTGTGTACTATCTACAAAATGCACAGTAGAAATTCACCAAAGATCCTTAGACAAAATGCTCCAGACTCACAACCACTTCCATCTAGAAGGTCAGGCAGCAAGATACATGAGAATACCACCACCTGCAAGTCCTCTTCCCAACCACACACCATCCTGACTTGGAAATATATCACCATTCCTTGTGTGTTGCTGGGTCAAAATCACGGATCTGCCTTCCTAGCAGTAATGTAAGTCTACCAACATTAAATTGATTACAGTGTTTCAAGAAGGAAACTCACCACCACCTTCTCAATGGCAACCAGGGACGGGCAAGAAATGCTGGCCAGCCAGTGGTACCCAGTGACTTTAAAACAGATTTGTAAATTTGGCCCATTATCAGTATTGCTATAATCATCTTGTCATGTACGATCTGTTGGTTAAAAGGTCAGTTTTTATTTGTTGCATTATGTAATATTGTTCTATATTTATAATAATTTTGGTCAACTTAAGATAATACAATGCACTCTTTTTTTCCAACATGGTAAATTTTAAAACTCTATTTAAAGCAGCAATACCTCTAAAATTTTGCTGCAATAACAAGCTGGTTCTTGCTAAAATTACCCTTCAGAAAGGTTTCCAGTAATATTATATATCAACTTTACAGCTAATAATTGTAGGATGTATCCTTGCCACTGACATGTTCTAAGAAGAAATTGTCTAATTTGTATGTAATAAGAATAGTGGCAAAATAATAATTACTCGATATTAAAAAAATACAATCATGCCTTTGGCAACTGGAATAATTTTTTGTTTTATAACAATGTTATACCTTGAATGTTTAAGCTTCGAAAAGCCTAATTGCAGCTGAATAACACTCATCACATGAAGTCATTTAAAAATGCCTTCAGAAACAAATATTTGGCTCAAAGATTATATAAGATTCAACTAATCACTGTTACCGTATGTAATCAAACTTAAGAAAAGGGAAAAAAATGTCATTAAATTTGAAAGCCAGTTCAGTGTGGTTTGTGAAGTGCAGAAAGTTCCAAGTGGCAGAAGTACAAAGGAGGAGTTGAAGTAAATATTTTAATTTTTAACTAGTTTCTCATACTGTACCCCAATTAAGGTAAGGGACTAACAAAAAGGGTAAAATGTAAGAGCTTTCACTTGTTAATCTTGTGCTTAAATGTTACAATCCATTTGGGAAAGCATGCTAAAACTCAAGCCTTACTACTCCTGGAGTCATCACAAATGTGAAAGATTTAATCAAATTATTGAACGCAGATTAACAGACAACACTGACCAGGTTTCTGCACTTAACATAAAACTAGTATTTATTACAAATAAATCAGGTCCAATGACAGGGGAAAATTAAAAAAATGAATTATCAACCTATATCTCTCTAACTTAAACTTTAGCGCTTCTTAAATCACTGCACACACACACACACACATGTACATACATACACATGAAGATGATGTGGAGGTGCTGGCGTTGGATTGAGTTGGACAAGGTCAAAAAATCACACGATACCAGGTGTCCAACAGGTTTGTTTGAAAGCACTAGCTTTCAGAGCATTGTTCCTTCATCAGGTGTAGTGAGAGAGGCACCAAGAAAGAGAATTTATGAGTAAAAGATCAAAAGATCATACAACTTACGCGAATGTACTGGATAAACCTAAAATGGCTTGCTGACTCTGTTCTGTTAAATCTTTAATCAGTCAGAAAGGAGATGCAGGTTTCGATTGGTGAAAATGCAAATCCCAGAATTTCTTTCAAGTCACTGCCCCAAGATAACTAAAGGTTTTATCAGTGTATACACCAGGTGACGTCTCAGATCAGACAATGCATTTTAGATGTGAGGCCTTTTTTAGAATCTGTCTGTGTTTTAACTTGGAGTCAGACTGGTTTTATTTCCAAAGCAGGAATTTGGAAAATACCCTTTTGACTGACTGTATTTATAAATTGTGTGCTTTTTGAACAAAATAGAATGTATCTGCAAATACAAATGTGCAAATGCAAATTCACCCCAGAGATTTGTATGTGTGTGTGCGTGCATGCGTGTGTGAGGGACGGAGAGAGAAGAGGAATGCGACAGATACCTGAAGGTGTTGAAGGACACCCTCATAAGAACGAGATACGATGCTCAACTCATCGATCGCCAGTTCCGATTGGCCACAGCGAGAAACCATAATGGCCACCTCAGAAGACAAACACAGGATACGACCAATAGGGCATCCTTTGTCGTCGAGAACTTCCCCGGAATGGAGAAATTACACCATGTTCTTCACAGCGTTCAACACATTATTGATGATGATGAATACCTTGCCAAGATCTTCCCTATGCCTCCACTTCTCACCTTCAAACAACCGCCAAACCTTAAACAGACCATTGCTCGCAGCACACTACCCAGCCTTCAGGACAACATCGACCACAACACCACACAACCCTGCCATGGCAACTTCTGCAAGACATGTCAGATCATCGACATGGAAACTACCATCACACATGGAAACACCCACCACGTGCATGGCAGATACTCATGCGTCCCGGCCAACATTGTTTATCTCATATGCTGCAGGCAAGAATGAGGGTCGGTGTCGACTTGTTGGGCCGAAGGGCCTGTTTCCACACTGTAGGGATTCTATGATTCTATGATTCTATGATATATGACCCGTGGCATGGTACATTGGCAAGACCGTGCAGACGCAATGACAATGGACGAATGGACACCGCGCAACAATTGCCAGACAGGGGTGTTCCCTCCCAGTGATTGATTGACTGATTGATTGATTTTATTGTCAAATGTACCGAAATACAGTGAAAAGCTTTGTTTACAAGTGGTACAGGCAGATCACAGCAAGCAAAGGATGTACAGATCAAAAAAACTTAGAGACATGCAGGTTACATTGCAGGTTACGTTGTTTGAGGCTAGAGTCCAATCAATAGTCTGATAAAGGCCACAAAGAAGCTGTATCTGAACCTGCTCATGCGTGTGTGAGCACTTCAGCGGCCAAGGGCATTCAGCCTTGGATCTTTGGGTAAACATCCTCCAAGGCAGACTTCAGGACACACAACAACACAGAGTCACTGAGCAGAGGCTGATAGCAAAGTTCGGTACCCATGCAGACAGCCTCAACCGGGATCTTGGGTTCATGTTGCTCTACAGGTGATCCCACCACAGTATACTCTCTCTCTCTCTCTCTCTATCTCTCTCACACACACACACATTCACACAGACCCTTTCTCGTACACACTCTCTCACTCACACACATATACTCCCTCACATTCACTCACACTGTCTCTCAAACACACACACACACACACACAGACACACACAGACACACACAGACACATACATACATACAGAGACACAGACACACACACGGACACACAGTCTCTCAAGCGCACACACACAACTCAGGCACACACACACACTCTCAATCGCACACACACACATTCACACACACACGCTCACACACACTCTCACACTCTCTCAAGCACACACTCAAGCGCACACACACATACACACACACACACTCACGCACTCTCTCAAGCACACACACACACACTCTCAAGCACACACACACACACGCACACTCACACACTCTCTCAAGCACACACACACATGCACACACACACACTCATGCACACACACTCTCTCAAGCGTGCGTGCACACAAAACACACACACAGACACACACAAACTGTCTATCATTCACATACACACAATCACACAAACACTCACACTCACACAGACCCTTTCTCATACACACACTTTCTCACTCATGCACATATATTCCCTTACACTCACTCCCAAACACACACACACACACACAAACAGGTATACAGACACAGGCACAGACACACACTCACTCACACTCACACACTCTCTCAAGCACAGACACAGACACACACACACACATGCACACACACACTCTCTCAAGCGCGCGCGTGCACACACACACTCTCTCAAGCACACACACACACACACATGCACACACAATCACACACACTCGCACACTCTCTCAAGCGCACACACACACACGCACACACACACAGACTCTCAAGCGCACGCACACACACAAACGCACACATATACACAGAAACACACACACTCTCTCTCACTCACTCACACACACACTCTCTCTCAAGCACACACACACATGCACACACTCATGTACACAGACACACACACAGGCGCATGCACACACACGTATAATCTTTAGATTAAACACAGACAGATTTTAACCAATGCCTCACACTTAAAATGCATTGTCTGACCTGAAATGTCATCTCTTGTATACACTGATAAAACGTTTAGTTATCTCAGGGCAGTAACTTGAAAGAAATTCTGTGATTTGTATTTTAATCAACTGAAACCTGCATTGCCTTTCTAACTAATTAAAGATTTAACAGAATGGAATCAGCCAGCCATTTTAGGTTTATTCAATACATTCGTGTAAGTTGTATGATCTTTTGATCTTTTACTCATAAATTCTGTGCCTTGATGCCTCTCTCACCACACCGAGCGAAGAAACAATGCTCTGAAAGCTAGAGCTTTCAAATAAACCTGTTGGACTATAACCTGGTGTCGTGTGATTTTTGACTTTACACATAGAGAGACAGAAAAAAAAGAATTGGTGTTATGATTGGAGAAGAAACTATTAAGGGAACACAGTTCAATAGTGTTAGTCCACAGGATTCAATTAGGTGTCCTTTTGTTTTTTTTCCATGTCCTCCTGATCTCTGATCTTTCTCATTCCAAGTTCCCTCAAGACACAAGGTGGTTGTCACACTAATTGTTTACCCTCTCACCACAGGTTAGAGGAAACAGCTTATAAGCAAATGAGAATAGCCAGCTATCTTCCAATTCTTTGTTACAAGCACAGAGATAATGTTGTATTTTTAAAGTCTGGAGGCTTTCTGCCACAGTATTATTCACACAGAGGCTGTCAACCTGCCCAGGAACCAATCTGAGTGTTGCTGACATGCTGAGCACTCCCGGCCCACACAATTGCTCCAATTTGAAAAACCAATCATCAGTCTGTCTCCAAATGCACTCCCATGGTGATGATGAATCCAGCAATCCTCCCACGCTACTCGAACAAGTGAACAGTGTAAATACAATTCCCAATGTATTCCAGTAACTTGTTTTAAAACTGCAACATATCCTTCCAGTTTCCTTTATTTAAAGCAGTATTCTCATCCCATTTTGGTAGATAATCAAAAAGTAAATAAAAGTGAAAAGATGTCGTCTTTACATGCCGCCACACTTAAATAAAATGAAATATCATTTCAAAAACATGTTTCCTCATAAAGGATATGACTCAAAGAACAAAACTTTGAGGCTTAAATCTATTCATCCTACCTCCTCCTTATACCATCTTCCAGCATTTCTTAAACCTTTAACTTATTCCATCATTTTATACTCTGGACAATGCACCTATAATCATATTATCTGAACCAGTAATGTGAATAATCTTGACATTGGTAGCTGAAACAATAGACTCCATCTAAACAGTCTTGCATTTCAAGTTTTAAACTTTTCAATGAATGCCAGCAGCTTATGATCAGTATAGACTAATATTCCTTTCTTCTTGTGTCAGACAAAAAAACTTCCAAGTGTTGAAGAGCTAGTAATAATTCCAAATTCTTCTTCTCTGTGGTAGAGTACTTTCTTGGATATTGGTTTAGATTTTGAGAAAAATACCCCACTGGTTTCTCCATCCCTGAGTCATCATCTTGTAATGAGACTGCACCTACTCCAAAGTCACTAGTATCAATCATCATTTTCAAACTTTTGGTAAAGTCAGCAGTGGCCAACATCATTTCTTTTTTATTAGGGATGCCTTCAGCCTTTCAAAGGCTGCTTGGCATTCTGATGATACCAATTTCGCTAGTTTTCATAACAAATTAATTAAAGGTATATTTTTAGTGCTGAAAGTATGCACAACGGTATCCACATTCCAGTAAAACTCACACAGCCATGAAAATCCCATGATTTTTTAATTTAGTTTGAGAAACAAAAGCCTCTCTGCTCCTATGATGCTGCTTGGCCTGCTGTGTTCATCCAGCCCTGCACCTTGTTGTCTCGGATTCTCCAGCATCTGCAGTTCCTACTATCTCTGATTCTATTAGAGCTTTCACTTTAACTGTTCTTGGCAACACCTCCCTTTGCTCTCTGATATATCCTAGACAAATTACCCGTACTTGTATGAATTAATTTTTGGTCAAACTTATTACTAAGTCAGCTGATTGCAAATGCTTAAACAGGACCTCAAATTGACTTACATGTTCTTCACATCTGTTACTTTATGTTAAGATATTGTCTAAATAAATTATAGTTAGGTACTTCAGTTACAATTTGATTCATAAATCTTTGGAATGTAACTGGGACTTTTTTACCCCATATGTTATGACTCAAAATTGATATAACACTTTGGTTGTTACAAAAGCAAACATCTCTGCCTGTAATGTTAATGGAACTTACCAGTAACCCTTCAACAGATCAATCTTAGGGTCGCCAGTGTCTCATTACTTTCTATTGATACAATCTTCTAACTGAGGAATTTGATACAAAATTTTTAACTATGTTTATTTTTCTGTAGTATATGCATAGACTGCATTAATGTCATCAACAGTTATAACATTTCTTCAACCAGAGGATGGTGAATCTATGGAACTCATTGCCACAGAGGGCTGTGGGGGCGAAGTCATTGCATGTATTTAAAGCAAAAATAGATAGGTTCTTGATTGTTAAGTAGATCAAGAGTTAAGTGGAGAATATGGAAGAATGGGGTTGAGAAATATTTTAGCCACGATTGAATGGCGAAGCAGATTCAATGGGCCGAATAGCCTAAGTCTGTTCCTATATCTTATGGTCTTATGATCTGGTAAATGTTGAAGTACCATAAATATAGCATTGACAGTGAATGAGATGGGTTTTTATGACAATTGACATTGATTACCATTAAGATAGCTTTTTATTCCAGATTTTTTATTAAATTCAAATTTCACCAATTGCCATGGGAGGATTGAAACCCATGTTCAGCAGAATATTAACCTGGGGGTCTGGAATACTCCTCCAGTGACATTACCATTACCACACTATCTCCCCCAAACCTAACAGTGAGAGCCATCCAAGTTAATGGATGAAACACTTAAAATCCATTGCCATAAGATAATGAATGAGTCTGTGATCCAGACACTGACCAACCCAGTATGTAATATGTAAGATAGATTTGCCAGTTTTGGGCTAGTAGCTATTTCAGGTTTTGATCTTTATAAGAGAGGTGGTTAGCAACTATTTTGTGCAAAAACCCACAGGAAGAATGCTGAGAGGTACTATCAGACAGAGGATTCTCATCCAGATGGAGCACAAGGAGAAAGGCAGATACATTCAATTGCTGTTCTGTCAGAAAAGTCCTGGCAATGTGCCAGTGTCCTAATTACCAAACTAGTGAGGAACACAAAAATCCTAAATCCATCTACGGAAACTTGCTGAACTGCTGAGTCCAGCTGGAGAAGTAAACAGTGACTGTCGGCAGAAGCCATGACAGCTGCTGAAACTAACTTCGAATTTTAACTTCTTCAGTTTGGAAAGTGAAACCACAAGAAGTAACAGGCCTGCAATGGTATTAGAGACTACTTCACGTTCATCTTTATCTCTGTCTCTGTCTTTTAGCTAATAACTTTATATTTATTTTACTTGAATGACTTTTGGTAACAATTGTACAAAAAAAAAGGTTTTATCTTGTTTAAAGCATAATATTGTGCTGCTGGTTGCTCTTATTTTGTAACACTCAAAAACTAAAAAGGGGCTAAACAAGTTCCCCAGGCCCACCCCTTCCCTCTATTTATTTCCAAGCTCCCTTTCCCCTCCCTAGTCCTGATGAAGGGCGTAAAACCGATTTTCCTGCTCCTCTGATGCTGCCTGACCTGCTGTGTTTCTCCAGCTCCACACTGTATTGACACTGACTCCAGCATCTGCAGTTCTTGCTATCTCTGAGCCATCATACATGGGCCATTCTAAGGACACCTAGCATGGTCATGACTAAGCTGATATAAAGAGAATAAATAAATGAGCATTAGCAAACTAGGAAACTGAAAACACATTTTACCAAAATGTAAAAGGCAGAGGATATCTAAATCATATGAGAGTTTCTTTGAAGCAGAGAAAGGAGAAGTTATGATGGGGAATGAAGACATGACAAAGACATTAAACAAATATTTTGTGTATATTTTCTCAGGAGAGGGACACATTACAACCAAAAAGAAAGAAACCTGGGGGGTTAATTGGGGAACGCACGTGGTGGTTAAAAGAAAAGGGTGTGAGACGGGTCAGAGCAGAAAGGACAGTGGGTAGCTTTCAGCAGCAATGTCCCAACCCCATCTGAATTCTCAATTTCCCTCTCTTTGGTACAAATGCCTTAATTCAAATCTAGTATGAGAAAATAATTAAAAATTAAAATATTTTTCTATTTCATAAACCACACTGAACTGGCTTTCAAATTTAATGACAACTATTTCCCTTTTTCTTAAGTTTGATTACATATGGTAATGGCGATTATTTGAATGTTACATCCTCTTTAAAATAAATATTTATATCTGTTTCTCCATTTAAGATGCTGAGGGCATTTTTAAATGACTTAATGTGGTGAGTGTTATTTGGCTGGATTTAAGCACTTTGAACCTGAAACATTCAACAAGGTATAACCTTGTTATAATCTAAACAAAAAAATTCCAATTGCCAAAGGCATGATAGTAATTTTTTTTAACATCTAGTAATAGACATGATTGATCCCTAGTCTAGGTGGTAAAGAAAAATAAATTGCTTCAGTTTAGAAAGGCAATAACAAAGGGTAAATCTGGAATATTACTTTAAACTAAACTGTGATGAGAAGGCACTGGTTCAAACTAGAAAAATGCACTGCAGAATTGATAATAAGATGCTCTTCACTAAACACGATCACCATGTGGAATAGATTCTAGATTAAATGTTGGAGACGAAGATCATGGAATAAAAACAAAGGGTCCAACAGTGAGGTGAGTGCAATCTTGCTTTTCATTTTGAAGTATAGTTATGTTGTGGCCTTTATCCCTTTCTCTAGCGATGTAACTAGTCGCAGGAATCAAAACAGCTGTATGATTATCTTAGACCTGTAACTACGATTTGATTTATGAGACATACAAAGACGTTAATTGCGAAATTCAGCTGCAGTTCTATTTGTGTCATGTAGGTATAGAATAGATACAATTTTAATACGAAACACAGTATTTAGCCTCAATTATCATTGAAATCTGAGGACAAATTAATAAATCGAAAACCATGAGCTGGAAGTATGCAGTTTTTGAAGCAGAACATTTCTCTGATACCAATGATTATCTGCTCTCCATTGATCATAGCCGTTATTTTCCCAATGTTAAGTCTGTTAGCAACAGTGACTTACCACTTAAGATCCTCTAACAAATTAGTGCCGTAGAATTCTCATGCAAATAGTGCTTGTTTTCATGCAGCACACATTGATATTGCTGTATTTTTCATTTGGTTGCTGGAGAATATGCCAGATTCATTTATTTCACATCCTTTTTTCACTACATTCCAGTTGCTTTTGTAATTCAAATGAAACCAAGTAATTGCTTACGGGTTAGTAGGAACTGCAGATGCTGGAGAATCTGAGATAACAAGGTGTAGAGCTGGATGAACACAGCAGGCCAAGCAGCATCAGAGGAGCAGGAAGGCTGACGTTTCGGGCCTAGACCCTTCTTCAGAAAAA
>NC_063332.1:79780485-79781578 GCF_021869965.1 Rhincodon typus
AGTATTTTGAAAAGCATTCATCTAGGCACTCCAGCAAATTCTTTGTCTGTGGGCCTTGCACATGAAAGACATAATTTGCAGAAACAGAAAGTGAGTAGCAAACAGGGAGTGTTTCTACTTCTGACTTGTTCCTAGAGCCACAGCATTTATATAACTAGTCAAGATCAGTTTCTGACAGTGGTAATCGCAAGATTTTGATGGTGGCGGTTCAGTGGTTGTAAGAGAGAAATGTGAAATTTTTCTGTTGGAGGTGGTCATTGCCTGACACTGGTGTTACGCAAATATCACTTGTTATTTATCAGGCCAAACCTTATCCAGGTCTTGCCGTACAGGGACATGGATTGCTTCAGTATCTGAAGAATTCTAAATAGCACTGAACATGATAAAATCTGTGGTGACATCTATAAATCAGACTTTATGTTGTATGCTGTGAGTTTGGCTTGTTTCCCTTATCATGTGGAGTGAACTGAATTGCCTGAAGACTGGCATCTGTGATGCAGGGGACCTCAGGGTCATCCACTTCATACGTCTGGATGAAGATTCTTACTAATGCTTCAACCTTATCTTTTGCACTGATATGCTGCTTTCCTCCATCATTTAGGATGTGGATAATATTTGGGACCTTATTCATCATTTAGTCTTTTAACTGTCCATCTCCATTAACAAATCTCCCTATGTGCCAAGTATGTGTCCAACCAGCAGAGGGATTTTCCACTGATTTCCATTGACTGTAGTTTTGCGAGGGATTCTTGATATCACACTCAGTCAAATGCAGCCTTCATGTCAAGGGTTGTCACTCTCACCTCACCTCTGGAATTCAGCTCTGGAGAGATGGTCGTATTGTAACAGTACTGGAAAATCCTGGTTAGGGACACTGCTAGTTTTGGAGCACAAGTCTTCATCAATTTTGCTGCATTGTTGTCAGGGGACCATAGCCTTTGCAATATCCAGTATCTTCAGCCATTTCTTGATATCATATTGGGCGAATCAAATTAGCTTACGTTAGCAAGGGGCAGGGCTGGATGAACACAGCAGGCCAAGCAGCATCATAGGAGCAGAGAGGCTGACGTTTCGGGCCTAGACCTCTGAAGAG
>NC_063332.1:79791578-79821622 GCF_021869965.1 Rhincodon typus
CCACTGTCCACCCTATCTAATCCTCTGATCATCTTGTATGTCTCTATTAAGTCACCTCTTAACCTTCTCTCTAACGAAAACAGCCTCAAGTCCCTCAGCCTTTCCTCATAAGACCTTCCCTCCAAGGACCCATTTTTCCTGACTCACTGTTTTCTGAAAGTCAGCCAATTCTCTTTCCAAGCTAATTCTCTACCTGTAACCCCCTGGGATCTAACCTGCTCGATCAGTCTTTTATGCGGCACCTTGTCAAATACCTTCTGGAAGTCTAGATATACTGCATCCACTAGATCCCCATTATCTACCTTCCTGCTTAAATCCTCAAAGAACTCCATCAAGTTTGTCAAGCACGACTTGCCCTTCATGAAATTGTGCTGACACTGGTGAATTGTGCTTTGTTTTTCCCAAATGTTAAGTAGAATGATGAGGGTGAGTTGAAGCAAGTTTTCACTCATGTTGGTTCCTTCAGCACAAGTTGCAAGACCCAGACTAGCAGCTTTGCCTTTTAGAACTTAGCCAGCTCGATCAGCAATAGTGGTATCTAGCTATTCTTGGTGATGGACATTGACTCCCGCCACTGAGAGTATATTCACTGCCCTTGCCATCCTCAGTCATTCTTGCAAATGGTATTCAACATGGGGGAGTAATGATTCATTAGCTGGGTGGGACAATAAGGTGGTGTGCAAGAAGGTGGCAATCAAGAGGAGGTTTCTTTTCCCATGTTTGATCTGATGCTATGAGAATTTATGCAGTGTAGTCAATGCGGAGGACTCACATTGCAAATTCCTCCCGATTATGTGGCAGTGTACTATCACTTCTGGTAAGTCTGCTCTGCCTACGGGACATGACATAACCACAGATGATGATGAATAAATCTTATGGTTCAACTTCCTTTTAAACATGGCAGTAGTTTCATGCATTCAATTAAACTTTAAATAATTGCATTTCTCTCCCTTTCTATTGTTTAATTGGTTTTACAACTTGTAGTGAACGGTCTTAGCAAAAGTCCTTATGCTATGACTTCTTGAACAGTGAAAGTGAAATTGTGATCAGCCAGTGTAACTGCAAGTACCCTCTAATTGTCAGTGTGTTCATCTCCATTTCAATGTTGTCAAACTTGAGGATGGGACATTTCATGAATAAACCCACAACAGTAGTTGCAATCTGACCACACACTTGACTCGGGCTTGTGTTTTCTCTGTCTCGTGTTTATTCACACTTCACAGGATTACAGCAAAATAAAAGGGATAGAGTCCCATTATATCAGATTGTCACAAATTGCTTAACCTGAGGATTTCCTCAAAATACAAAACTGTATCCTGCTTGCTTTTCATTAGGGATAGGTTCTGGGTCCCAGCAGAGGCACCTATCCAAATTTGACACCATAGCTTGCTAGTATATCCATCGTACAAGGGCAGGCTGAGGATTTGAGACAAAATATTCATTTTAATTTGTAATCCTTCTGTCCTGGATGATTTCTGGGACTAGCAGCCTCCACCTCAGAGGCTCAGTACACAGGTGCAGGCATGAATGCCTACAGTTGCACTCCCACTCCCACCATGGTTTGTAGGCACATGTCTTAGCAAGCGGTGGCTCTCCATCTGGGTACGTACATGGCCTGAGGAAGAAGGAACTGTGGGCAGCTGTATCCTCGGAATTACAGTGCACCAGAGGAACAATACAAGAGTCTGGCACCCAACTGATATCCAGTCTTGTATACATTTATCCACTCAGTATCAGCACAAAAACAATAGCTAAATGCTGCAGAAACTGGAAATCTGAAATGAAAGCAGAAAATGATGGTGAAACTCAGCAGTTATGGCAGCATCGGCGGAGAGAGAAACAGCATTAGAGTTTTGAATCTGACATGACCCTTTTCAGAACTGAAAGGGGCTGGAAAATGGTGTTTTTTATGTTGTTGACAGAGAGGAAGATGAGCAAGTGGAACAGATGGTGAGGGTGCCCAGAGCAAAAGACAAAGGTGTGGAATTGATGGTAAAGCAGTGATAGAGGTGTAGAATAGGTATAAATAATACCTGTATAATGGAGAAAATGAGCCACTTTACTGAGATCAAAATCAACAAGACCCAAACAAGACACACTGAGGGTGGATATAAGTAAAATGGATGATTGATGTCATGCTCTGAAGTTGTGGAGTTCAATATTGAATTCCGGAGGCTGTGAAGCGATGAAGAGGAAAATAAGGTGTTGTCTTTGAGCTTGTGTTGCACTTTGTTGGAATGTAGTGTTGGACCATTCACTAAGACCGAGATAGTTTATTTCAGCGGAATGAAACTTGAACTTCCTCTCAAGAAATGGAGGTCTCAGTTGGCCTTTTTTGGTGCTTTGGCAAGAATTCCAAAGAGATAGTCCGGAAATTCGACATTATGGACTAGGCTCACCTCCTGAAGCAGTTTGGCTGTCAGTGGAAATTTGGGATTTCCTCAACTTCTGCAACCATTTCAATCAGAATTGTTCAGTGGATAATCTATCTTAGCCTCCTCCTGAGGTTCCCTGAATCACAGATGCCAGCTTTCAATCATTTCAGTAATTGCAGAAATTATTGAAGGCACTGAATATTGCAAAGGCTATGGGTTCTGATAACATTTCAGTATTGGTACTGAATACTTCTGACTTCTGGAATACTGCATTCAATTCTGGTTGCCCTTCTATAGGGAGGATGTTGTTAAATTTGAGAGGGTGTAGAAAAGATTTACAAGGATGTTTCCTGGATTGGACGGTTTGAGCTACAGGGAGAGGTTCAATAGGCTGGGCTTTTTTCCCTCGAACGTTAAAGACGGAGGGGTGACCTTACAGAGGTTTATAAAATCATGAGGGGCACGAATAGAGTGAACAGCCAAGGTCTTTTTCCCCAGGGTGGGTAGAGTCCAAAACTAGGTTTATGGTAAGATGGGAAAGATCTAAAAAGGATCTGAAGGGTAATTTTTTCACACAGAGGGTGATGTGTGTATGGAATGAGCTGCCAGAGGAAGTGATGGAAGTGGGTACAATTACAACATTTGAAAGGCATCTAGATGCATACATAAATAGGAAGGGTTTAGAGGGGTACAGGCCAAATGTTGGCAAATGGGACTAGATCAGATTGGGATGTCTGGTTGGCATGGATGAGTTAGACTGAGGGGTCTGTTTCCGTGCTGTATGACTCTATGACCTAGAAGTGACCATGCCAAGCTGTTCCAGTACAGTTACAACACTGGGATTTACATGACTATGTAAAAAATTGCCCAGCTATGTCCTGTGTACAAAAAGCAAGACAAATTCAACCCAGCCAATTACCGTCTTACCTGTCTGTTCTCAATGACCAGCATAGTGATGGAAGGTATTACTAACAGTGTAATTGAATGGTATTTACACAGCAATACAGTGGTCACTGATGCTGAGCTTACCAGGGTCATTCAACACCTGAACTCATTACAGCTTTGATCCAAACATGAACAAAGGAGCTGAACTGTAATATGAGGTCAGAGTGACTACCTTTAACATCAAGGAAACATTTCATTGAGTACGATATCAATGTGTCCTAGCAAAATTGAAGTCAATGGTATCAGGGAGAAAACTCTCCAATGATTGGAATCAAATCTAATTTCTCCACTTCATGAGGACCCATTACTGTGCTTCTAGTTGGTGTATGCCCTAACCAATAACTTGTTCCAACAAACCTCTTTATGTTCCTGATGTTGGCACCCAGGAGGCACCAATGCATTTAACAGCATACTAACTAATTCCCTAATACCACTACCACTAAACGCTTTGTCATAATATCAATATACAGCATTCTGGAAAAGCTGAAATGCTATTAAGATACCTGATAAAGCAACATATTAAAATTGAGCAGTGTGTGTAGGAACTTACCTGTCAAATCACTTGCATACCTTCTCCCAGCTTTGCTGTACATTTGTGATACTATTGACTGTTTCTGCACTTCCAGTCTGGCTATTTTGATCCTTATTTCTATTGAAGGATGACATACAATTACTGAATAAACAAATCTAATTTTCTGAAGTTGCTCTGGTCGCATTTCTGGAACTCTTCTGTTCTATGCATTTATCTGCCATTTTGCAAACAGCCAAGTTTTTAACCGTGACAAATAACCTTTGAAGCAATTGAACTGTTGACTGCTGTGGTGCTCTGCACCATATGTTATCTATCAGAAGCACTGACTATATGCAAATTAAGTGCTGGATATTGCGCTGAAAGAGGAACAATCAGAAATCAGAGACAACAAGGTGTAGAGCTGGATGAACATAGCAGGCCAAGCAGCATCATAGGAGCAGAAAGGCTGACGTTTCGGGCCTAGACCCTTCATCAGAAAATGTGATGAAAGGCCTAGACCCTTTTTCTGATGAAGGGTCTAGGCCCGAAACGTCAGCTTTCCTGCTCCTCTGATGCTGCTTGGCCTGCTGTGTTCATCCAGCTCTGCACCTTGTTGTCTCAGATTCTCCAGCATCTGCAGTTCCTACTATCTCTGTCACAATCAGAAATCACTTTGCCAATTTTGCATTTCACTATTACTAACACCCACTACAAATTGCTAATTTGAAACACCTTTCACATTCTCTGGATATTCTAAAACAATGAACAGTTACTTAATTCGGAAAAGTAGTCACCATATGTAGAAATACATTGTTGCATGGACCCACAAATACACAAGATTCCACAAAGTGGAGCAGCCCAAAATGAGTGGCCAATTTTTGACTTTTCTTTGTTCTTTCACTGGCCTTGACCACTATGTGACATCTTTGAATTCTTCTGGCACTTCAGCCAGTTCCTCAAGATCAGATTATGGAAATTGACCTCACTATCATAGAATCATAGAATCCCTACAGTGTGGAAACACGCCTTTTGGCCCAACAAGTCCACACCGACCCTTGGAGCATTTCACCCAGACCCATCCCCCTATAACCCACACACCCCTGAACACTATGGGCAATTTAGCATGGCCAATGCACCTAGCCTGCACATCTTTGGACTGTGGGAGGAAACTGGAGCACCCGGGGGAAACCCATGCAGACACGGGGAGAATGTGCAAACTCCACACAGACAGTCGCCTGAGGCTGGAATTGAACCCAGGTCCCTGGCGCTGTGAGGCTGCAGTGCTAACCACTGAGCCACCGTGCTGCCCCCAAAATCCATTCAATCCACTCCCATTCCTTCTAACGTATTCCTTTAAGGCCTCCTGATTTCAAGTGAAGGTATGGCATTCCTTTTCTTGCATGCTTTCTGTCTGAAGCCTCCAGTGCAACTGTAGAGAACCCAGGAGCTCTCTTGGTTATTCCTTCATTTGATATTCTCCTCCTTAGAGTTAGAGGTAGTCAGCAATCTCTTCTGTGTGATGAATGCAGCTCTGCTTTACTGAAATAGATACTAGCCGTATGTGCTGCTGGGCCCCTGTTAACATTTTCAGACAGGCAGCCCTGCTGATGTGCTGACCAATAGGCTGGGGCCATTAAAACAGAGTTCAGAACAATGAAGTACTTTTACCATGTAGTTATTGTTATAATGTAGAAAAACTCTGAAGCCAATTTCTGCACAGTACAGTCCCATAAACAGCAATGTAATAATGATGTGTTTAGTTGTGTTAATGATACTAATTGAAGGGTGACTTTGGCTAAGACACCAAGTCCCCTATTCTTCTGCAAATTAATGCCAAGGGGAGTTTTATATGAGGGCAGATGTTGCCTTGGTTTAAAATTTTATTTGAAATACAGCACATGCAATACTAAAGGGTTAACTCCTGAACATGCATACAGGTATCTATGTCATTGGTGATGACATGACCACATGATGATAGACATGATGGTGTCAACACCCTAGCTTATATCATGTACATAGTTATAATATTTACAGCTCATTTGATGTAAACAACAACTGCTTTAAAAAAGACCCAGAGTTGAGCTATATCTTTACCTGACAGTAATGCCCCACAAATATCAACTAGAACTTAACCCAACCACTCCAGACCAACTGTACAATATTTCTTCAGTACCGCACAGAAGCATCAGCCTTAGGTTATTTAAGTTTCTGAAGGAGAAACTGGATCCATTATCTTCTGAAACAGAGGTAAATAGGCTAGCCCTGAGCTCTGAAGAGGCCAGAGATCCCGTAATGTATGTAAATGTGCATGTTTTCTGAAAATTATCACCACAAAGTTAAACTTTAATATTAAATTCAGTAATTTTGTACTTCATGTGGAAAGCCAGACTTTAAAACTATGTGGGTTGGTGGTAAAGCATGTCTCTTCCTTTTTCCAATGCAGGATCAGTAACAGTATGAATTATATTGTTAAGGGTAGCATCTTAAATTTGATAATAAGTCAGTGTTACCACACCTGATATCAAAAATAAACATCCATATGTTATTGTCTCCATGAAGGAACTCGCTTCCACTCATTCTCAATGCTCCAAATTACCTTTATTTCCATTGTGTTAAGTGTCTTGTCATGGCTGGCAAGGGATAAAAGGATGACCCTCATCATCATTATAAGGGCAGACATGGGGATAATCACATCTGATTGTACAAATTTTAGCTCCATTCATGGCTCTTCAGATACAAAAGCAGCCTTTGTCCAAACACAGCAAGATCTGAACAACACTCAGACTTGGTTTGATAAGTGGCAAGTTATATCCATGCCACAGAGTGGCATGCAAATGACCATCTCCAACAAGAGAGAATCTGACCACCACTTCTTTACATTCAATGGTATTACCATAATTGAATCCTTGACAACCAACATTGTAGACATTATTGTTGATCAGAAACTGAACTTAACTGGCCAAAAATATGCAGTGGCTACAAAAGCAAGTTAGAGGCTAGGAGTATTGCAATGAGTAACTCATCTCCAGACTCCCCACAGCCTGACCACCATCTACAATGTACAAGTCAGAAGTGTGATGGAATATTCCCACTTGCCTGGATGAGTACAGTTCCAACAACATTCAAGAAGCTTAACACCATCCAGGACAAAGCAGCCCACTTCACTGGCACCACATCCACAAATATTCAGTCTTTTCATCACCAACATTCAGAAGCAGTACTGTGTAGCATTTATAAGATATGCTGTGTCTAAAGGGTTCACTGCCAGCATCTTGCAAGTCTATGACCTTTACCACTTGGAAGGACAAGGCTAGCAGCTGCATGGGAACAACACTATCTGCAAGTTCCTTTCCAAGTCACTCACCATCCTGAGTTCAATCTATATCACCGTTCTTTTGCTGTTGCTTAGTCAAATCCTGGAACTCCTTTCCTAACAGTATTGTGAGTGTACATACATCACGTTGACTGCAGCTTTACAAGATGGCATTTCAATGTCTTTGTGAAGGCACTCAGGAATAGGCAACATAAGCTGATCTAATCAGTTATACCCACATTGTGTGAATGAATGAGAAAAAGTAATATATCGTATGTCAGGTAGCAATGCATTGCATTACTATCAGTAATATTAGATTTTGGGAAATATTGAATACATAGTGCCTGATTTTATGTCCCTGAAAAATCATTGACAGAAGATCATGAATTATGCACCTGAGGCTTCCTGACAGACCATGGCGTGAACTGTTAGTATCACCTAGGTAGGCATTAGAACTTGTGCTAAAGAAGATCTTAGTGTTTTTGGGATTAGAAGTGGTGAAAACCAAATTCAGGTATACTTCAAACTTATATTTTAATCCAAACATATCTTCATTCTTAACAGTTACAATGGTCCTGTTTATTTGTCTTTTACTTTAAATAAGTTATATCAAATTTTCTTTCATAATGTAGGAAACATCTCAAAGGCTATTCTTGGCTCATTGTCTGCCAACGCTTCTATTCTGACCTGTTTTTCCTTAGTAATGGTTTGGTGTTGTCAGGGACTGGGTAAAGAGGCAGGTCCCAAATCTACCTCAATCAAAATAGGAATTGAGCCTGTCCTATTGGCAATATTCTGAACAATACACTAGCCATTTAGTCAACTGAGTTACATCAGAAGTACTGCGCACAGCACTGATATTGTTATTTGAAGAAGGATATAAACGCATTGGAAATAATTCAGAGGAGGCTTACCTGGAATGGGTAGTTTGAATTATGAGGAAAAATTCAATGCTAGGCTTGTATCTGTTGAAGTTAAAAAGAGTAAGAAGTGATTTTATTGAAATATATAAGATCCTCAGGGTTTATAACAGGGTGCAGGTGGAAAGAATGTACTTCTGCAATAATCTGGAAGTAAAGGTCATTGTCTTAAAATAAGGGATTGGCTATTTAAGAGTGAGATAAGGAGAATTTATTTCCTTTCAAAGGTTCATGAATCATTTGGAACTGTCTTCCACAAATGGCAGTGGAAGCAGGGTATTTAAATATTTTTAAGGCAGAGGTGAATAGTTCCTTGATAAGCCTGAGGTAAAACCTTATCGGGAGTAGGCAGGAATGTGGAGTAATTAGAGTGGTAATGATCATATTGAATGGAGCAGCAGGCTCAAGGAGCTGAGCAGTGTACTCCTGCTCCTGATTTCTATGTTTGTAGGAATATATTTTAACGTAACAAACTAAACGCATTACTTTTGCAATAATTCCATTTTAAAGTAATTTTTGTGATGTTTAAGTTCCATGTTTTGCTGTATTATTCTTTTAAAATAATGAAGTAAACTGGGTGGATGATAAGCTGGCTTTCAGGTGCTGTTGCTATGGTGAATTCAACACTGTCAACATTACCAGGGAACTTGTAGCAAGCACAAACTGGAGGAAGTGACACCATTTAATTCAGTATTTTTGTGGCTTTATTCAACACATAACTGTTTTTTGACTGAATATAGTGGTTTAATCAAAAATGGTTAAAAACAAAGTTCTCTATATTTTTCTTCTAATTCTTTCCCTCCCAAAGCTGACCTGGAGGGGAGAGACTGATTTTCCACTTGCCGTAATATTGGTTTATGACTGGTCTGCCAAGAGATGTGTCTGAACACAGGGGAAAGAGTGGTAATGAGATGGAGGTTTGGGTTAAAAACATTTGTCACAACCATTTTTCTCTTTCTCCACAAAGCAGCACAGAAAAATATAGAAAAGTTGCCTCTGAGATCAAAATCGAGACTTTGGATTTGGCACATGCGTATCACTTTATGCTTCAACTGTCTATTTTGCTGTAGGTAACTTCAAATTCAAAATGTGACAGTAAGACAAAGAATGAAATGAACGAATAAATCCCAAATCGATTTGCAAAATACTTTAGCCTTGTCAAATTCTGGAAGGAATTCTCTGACCCAAAGTTGCACTGTGCAGGATGCAGTTTCACTGGGTGGAATTTTTCTACACTGCCCTTGGGTCCTCATTTCACCCAGTGTAAATTGTAACTCTGCCAGTTTTCCTTGCTACAATTTAGTAGACAAACATTCTGCCCCATTTGGGGGTAAATCCTGCCTCCAAGAGCTGCTGGCCATTTGATAGCTCTTTTCCCGGCAGCACTACCTGATCCTACCAAAGAGAATCGAGGGAATGCTGAGTGTTCTGTTTTACAGAGACATGGCTCACTCCTGCTTCTGCTGACTGTGCCTTACAACCTGAGGGCTTCCAAATCCACCAGATGGACTGAATGGCATCTTCAGGCAAGGCAAAGGGCAGAAGGGTCTGCCTTCTGATCAACAGCTCTTGGTGCTAGCACGTGATGACCCTGGTGTGTTATTGCTCCCTGGACCTATAATATCTAACGGCGAAGAGCCATCCCGACTTCCTACTGTGGGAGTTTACTTCTGCTATTCTGATAGCAGTTTACATCCCACCCCATGTGGGAGTGAAGAGCACACTTAATGAAATATAGACCACTACAAATAGCCTTGAGATGGAAAACCCTGAGGCCGTGTTCATTGTAGCCGGTGACTTCACACAGGCCAATATCAAGAATGTGCTACCACAATACTATCAACGTGTCTCCTGTCCCACCAGACTCCGAACATCCTTGACCATTGCTACACAACCATCAAAGACACCTATCGCTCCATCCCCCACCTGCATTTTGGTAAATCAGCCCATGAGACTCTGCTCCTTCTCCCTTCTTCTGCAGGAACTGAAGCATGAGGGTCCGGTACAGAAAGTCGTACTGTGCTGCTCTGAGGTAACTGACGAGCTCACACGTGACACTTGGAATCGGTGGACTGGTCCATATTCAAGGACTCAGCAGCCAGTCTAAATGAGTATGCCACTACCATCATAGACTTCATCAGTATGAGTGTAGAGGACTACGTGTCAATCTGAGTGTTCTCCAACTGTAAACCATGGATGAACTGGAAGATCTACTACCTACTGAAGTCCAGGTCTGAGGCGTTCAAGTCGGGTGACCCTGACTTATACAGGAAATCTAGGTATGATCTTTGGAAAGCCATCAGGGACGCCAACCACATGAACACACACCAACCGTGGCAAGGCTTACACGATATAATGGGCTACAAAGCGAAGTCGAGCAGAATCACTGTAAACAATGCATCCCTCCCCGATGACCTATGCTCATTTTGAACAGAAGGTCAGTGAAATGATGTTACTTGACCCAACAAGCTCAGTTTGCACTTGTACCCACAGTTGCCTCTGCAGTCATCACATCGGCCTTCTTGAGAGTGACTGGTCTGGATAGAGTCCACGGCTGTGCACTCAGATCCTGTGCGGACCAACTGGAGAGAGTATTCACTGACATCTTTAACGTCTCCTTACTACAATGTGAGTTTCAAAATGACCACTATCATCCCGGTGTCAAAGAAAAATCAGACAATGTGCCCGGTGGCTCTGACATCCATCATTATGAAGTGCTTTGAGAGGTTAGTAATGGCATACATCAACTCCAGCCTCCCTTGATCCACTACAATTCACCGACCATTGTAAACGCTATCTCCCTGGCCATACACTCATCCCTGGAACATCTGTATAACAAGGTCATCTGTGTCAGACTCCTATTTATTGACTTTAGCTCTGGCTTCAACACCATAATTCCAACCAAATTTATCTCCAAACTCCAAGACCTAGGACTCTGCTCTCCCCTCTGCAACTGGAGGTCCTTGATTTTTTGACCCACAGACTGCAATCAGTAAGGAGAGGTGACAGTGCCTTGTCCACGATAATCCTCAACACCGGTGCCCTGCAAGACTGCATACTCAGCCTCTTACTACACTCCGTATACATTCGTGACTGTGTGGCCAAATTCAGCTCTAACTCCATTTACAAATTTGCTGATGGCACCACCGTAGTGGGTCAGGTCTGAAACAATGACTAGACAGAGTATAGGAAAGAGATAGACAACTTGGTGGCATGGTGTAAAGACAACATCTCTCCCTTAATGTCAGCAAAATGAAGGAATGGTAATCGACTTCAGGAAGTGGAGTACAGGACATGGTCCTGTCTGTATCAATGGTGCTGAGGTGAAGGTGGTCAAGAGCTTCAAATTTCTAGGCGAAAACATCATCAACGATCCATCCTGGTCGACGCACATCGATGCTAGTCAATAAAGTACACCAATGCCTCTACCTCCTCAGAAGGCTACTGAAATTCGGCATGTCCGCGATGACTCTTCCCAATTTTTACAGATGCACCATAGAAAGCAGCCTATCTGGATCCATCACAGCTTGGTATGGCAACTGCTCTGCCCAAGACTGCATGAAATTACAGACAGTAGTGAACTCAGCCCAGTTCGGGCTTTGTGTTAGCTGCCAAGCTCTGCCAGCCTGCCCGGGAAAAATTGCAGTTGTCAAGGACAAAAAGAATCCCTAGCATACAGATTGTTTAAGATTGCAGTGTGGTGAGGGCAGACAGGTAGACACCAGGGGCAGCGCCCATAGCATGGTACCCAACTTAATGCTTGTACCACCAATAAACCTACATGAGGGGTGTAATATTCAATTCACTGTGCCCTGAGTATAAACAGAAATATTAGCATTCACGAAATGTCTTCACAAATGAAGAAAAACACGATTATGGACTGAGGTTTTTTTAGTACAGTGTTGATACCATAATTGATAATTGAATTGTAAGTGATTTGCTTATTAAAAACTGTTATATTGGTTATTTTTAATCACTGTGTCTTTAGGATTTGATTTCACCAGTTGACTAAGTTTCTATTACTTTTCTGTCCATTGCTGCAATAGATCATTAAAGGAAATATTTAGACCTGACATAAGATATTTTACAAATAATTGGTAATACTCGATCTTTGTCCAGCAAGATGGCCACAGAGTAACAGGGCTGCATGTGGGCTCTTGCCCAGGGCCCATCTGCTCCCATTTGCTTTCCTTCTTTCTTTTACTTTTGCTTCTGCTCTTTTCTTTCACTTTATTTTCCTTTTCTGTTGGTATTTTTTAATTCTTTTCTGTGGTGGGCTGATTGGCCGCACTGGCGCAGCAACGAGAATGAGCTGCCTGCGGAGCAATGGATGTGAGTTCCTCTGGCAATAGGAGGTGGCGGTAGGTTCTCTCATCGGTCAGGGCCGATGGCAGCAAAGCTCCTCCATGATCGGGGATGGCAGCACTGGCGGCAGTGGACTCTCCAAGCTGAAGCGGGACTTGTGGCCTGGTGGCGGCCTGGCTTGGCAGCAGGGCCAGAGACTCTTGGTGCGGGACAAGTGTGGGTTCAGTGGTGTCAATGAATTGGGCCCAGCAGCAAAGAGATGGCACCTAAATTGGGTGATGCCTATGTTGGTGGGTCCGGTGCAGGCGGTGGTGGGGTGGTAAGGGTCTCCCTTGTGGCTAGGTGCCAGCATGGACTGAAAGACTGATATTCTGAACATTTTACATCTTTATTTTTCTAATTTCTTCCTATGATCTATAATGCTGGGCTATTTATTTTTTTACTTTTTAAATTATTTTTGTTCCCTAAGAATTTGACCTTAAGTAACTGTACCTATGATGGCGCTGTAATGCAGCGACTGTAAAATTTTCACTGTGCTCATGAGAGCGCATGTGACAATAAAGCTAAATAAAAACCGAAAGAACTGTGGATGATGTAAATCAGGAACAGAAGCAAAGTTGCTGGAAAAGCTCATCCGATCTGGCAGCTTCTGTGAAGGAGAAAACAGAGTTAACGTTTCGGGTCCAGTGACCCTTCCTCGGAACAACCGGACCTGAAACGTTAACTCTGCTTTCTCCTTCACAGATGCTGCCAGACTTGCTGAGCTTTTCCAGCAACTTCTGTTTTCGTTCCTGACAATAAAGCTAATTCAATTCAATTCAGTTAAATATTTAGTTGATTTCTGCTTAAATATCCTGCATATATCTATAAAACGTCTGTAAAATTATATTAAATGAATATTATACCCCAGATTGACACTTTTATATAAATAAGATGGCAGCAGAATAAGATGCTCCAGCCGGAGCTCATCTGCTCGGCCTGTTCTTTTTCTTTTCTCTCTCTTTTCTCCCCCTTTTCTGCATTTTAAAAAAATATTTAACACAAACTTATCCACAGGGGAATGGAGCAGCTGGAGAGCCCTGAAGGCAAATCCATAGCAGAGGCCTGTGAGGGGAAGCAATCCCGGAGCAGAGGTCAGCATGTGGAGCGAGTCCCGGAACGGAGGCCAGTGAGGGGGATCGAGTCCTGGAGCAGAGATCGGCATGTAGGGCAAGTCCCGGAGTGGAAGTTGGCCAGAGAATGGAGTCCCGGAGTGGAGGTCGGAGCAGGGATTAGAGTCCCAGAGCAGAGGTCGGAGCGGGTAATGGAGTCCCGGAGCAGAGGCCAGCCAGGGGAATGGAGTCCCGGAATGGAGGCCGGCAGGGTATTGAGTCCCGGAGCAGAGGTCAGTGCGGGGTATCGGGTCCTGGAGCGGAGGTCGGAGTGAGGAATGGAGTCCCGGAGCGGAGGTCGGAGTGAGGAATGGAGTCCCGGAGCGGAGGTTGGAGCGGGGAATGGAGTCCCGGAGTGGAGGTCGGAGCGGGGAATGGAGTCCTGCAGCGGAGGTCGGAGCGGGGAATAGAGTCCCGGAGCAGAGGCCGGCCAAGGGAATGGAGTCCCGGAGCAGAGGTCAGTGCGGGGTATCAAGTCCCGCAGCGGCAGCCAGCGCAGGGAATGGAGTTCTGGAGCGAAGTTTGGCCAGGGGAATGGAGTCCCAGAGCGGAGTTTGGCCAGGGGAATGCAGTCCCGGAGCGGAGGCTGGTGTGGAGATTGGTGTCCTGGAGCAGAGATCGGCACGGGGCAGTGAGTCCCGGAGCAGAGATCAGCACGGGGCAGTAAGTCCCGGAGCGGAGATCGGCACGGGGCAGTGAGTCCCGGAGCAGAGATTGGCACGGGGTAGTGAGTCCCAGAGCGGAGATCGGCACAGGGCAGTGAGTCCCGGAGCGGAGATCGGCACGGGGCAGTGAGTCCCACATAAAACTTGGAGCAGCTGAGAGATGACTAGAGGCTTAGAGCGGGACGGGGCTGATTGCTGGATTGGGGTCTGGTGCGGGTTGTCAGACTACACCTGGAAGCCTCTGTGTTGAGCTACTGCAATGTATTGTTTATTTGCAATTTGCTTTTCTGACTGAAATGTCTATCCTTTTAACTATCTTATATTTCTAACTTATACAATGAATCATTGTAAAGTAATGCAACTACTTTTCGTTTTTATTCCTGTTTTTGTATCTAAGATTTGTATCTCGGTACTTTATACCTAAGATGGAACTATAAGAAGTGTCATTGTAAAACTTTTTACTGTACTCCTGTACTTCTGTACTTGAGTACAGTGGCAATAAAGGATCTACTCATTCTCATTCCAAAATAACAAGTGGCTTCGATTTTCAGGCTAAATCTGGAAGTCAAAGATGAGTGATAGGTCACTGGGAGCTATACCAAAGCCTGTTGGTGATTCAACAAAAGCCTGCATTAATACAATGTTTTTAATATAATAAAGCCTCCCAAGACACACGGCAGGGGTTTATAAAATAAAGCATGACACTGAGCCACATAAAGTTATATTCAGGGAGATGAGTAAAACCATGGTCAAAAAGGTGAAAAAGACAGTAGAAATTCAGGGATTGAAATTGATAATTTCAGAGTTTAGAAACTAAACAGTTAAAGACAAGAATAGCCAAAGGTGAAGCCATTAAAATCAAGGCTGATCATGAGGCCAGAGTTTGAAGAGCATGGGTGCAGGTGAAGTCGGAGGAGATCATAGAGATATGGATAGGCCAGGTCACAAAGGGAATTGCAAACAAGGATTATAAAGGCGTAACAGATCCACAGCAGATGCCATTTCCCTACCCCTGCACTCATCCCTGGAACATCAGGACAACTAGGGCACCTACGTCAGACTCCTACTCATTGACTACAGCTCTGCCTTCAGCACCATAATCCCCTCCAGACTGATCTCAGAACTCTGAAACTTGGGTCTCTACACCAACCCCTGCAACTGGATCCTCAGCTTCCTGACCATAGACCACAATCAGTGAAGATAGACAACTGCACCTCAACCACAATAACCCTCAACACTGAAGACACCAAGGATGCATTCTCGGCCCCCTACTGTACTCCCTGTACACCCACGACTATGTAGCCAAATTCTGAATGAACGCCATCTACAGGTTTTCTGATAACGCCTTCGTGGTAGGACGGGTATCAAACAATGATGAGTCAGAATACAGAAAGGAGATAGAGGGCTTGACAGCGTGATGCAATTACAACAACCTCTCTCTCAATAGCAACACAACTAAAGAACTGATCATTGACTTCAGAAAGAAAGGAGGAGAATGTGCCTCCATCTGCATCAACAGAGCTGAGGTTAAGAGGGTGGAGAGCGTCAAGTTCCTTGGAGTGACGATAACCGACAACCTGTCCTGGAATTCCCACATAGATGGAAGGGTCAAGAAGGCATAACAACACCTCTCCTTCCTCAGGCAGCTCAGGAAATTAGACATGTCTATAAGGACCCTCACCAACTTCTACAAATGCACTGTAGAAAGCATACTGTCCGGGTGCATGACGGCCTGGTACGGTAACTGCTCTGCCCAGAACCGAAAGAAACTACAGAAGGTGGTGTGCACAGCACAGAACATCACGGAAGCCAACCTCCCATCCATGGACTCTATTTACACTTCTCGTTGCTGCAGAAAGGCGGCCAACACCATTAAGACCCCACCCAGCCCAGTAATGCTCTCCTACAACCTCTTCCATCAGGCAGAAGATACAGAAGCCTGAGCACATGCACCAGCACGTTCAGGGACAGCTTCTTCCCTGTCATCACTTGACTGATGAATGGTTGATTAATGATTAATGTTGATCTTGCTTCCCGCATCTCCTGTCCCGTGTAACTCACTCTATCTAAGCACCCTACGATCTGTATATCAGCATTTGCTATGATCTGCTTGTACTGCTCGCAAAACAAAGCTTTCTATTGTACTTACGTACATGTGACTACAACAAATCAAATCAAATCAATGTAGTTGTTTAATTGGGAGCTAATGTAGGTTAGGGAGATTTGAGGTGGTGGGGCTGGGCAAAGTGGTTACACATTCCTTGGGGACATGCTGATCCACTGCTTCTCCCCATTGCTTTGTGATATAACAGTGTTTGCAAGGTATAGAACAGACAACTCTTACTCTGACCACAGACACCACTTCGACTTTAAAAATGATGATCACTGGAACAGACCCACTCATCCATGAGATGTTGTGGCATAAATTTAAATTGTTTTGTGTCCACGGACACACAAGATTGATCTCTTATAGCAGAATTCCCTTAAGTGGATCTACATGTGTTTACTTTCTTCAGATAGAATGCTCAGAATTTAAGAGAGTAGGCTAAGAGGCAGTGTGGGCAGACACATTATATGCTGGAAAGGCTCAGGGTGGAGACCCTGTCACATTCACATCTCCCCCAATTAAGCCTGGGATGGGAAGGTTTGAGAATGTTTTGGCTATGCCTAGTGGTCATTTGAAACTGTTGGCGATAATATACCAGTAGCAAGGTTGGACAGGTGGGTGGAAACATTATTGAGAGGCCTTGTTGCCTGGTAGGGGGACTCACTCCTATTCAGACCAACAGTGTCAAATGGAAACAACCATCAGCGGCAGGGTCTGTCTCCATGAGAAGAAGCCTCACACACTTCACACCAACGGCTTTACTTCTTCTTACCAGGGCCACCCTAACCTGTTCTGAAGTTCCACTAACCATCCTCCTCTTGGGAATCTCCTGGACTGAAGTTCTGGCAGTGGCCACCGTTCTCGATGACATGCTGGTCCTGAAGACCTGCCTTCTCTTGATTGGATGGCAACTGTCAGAGATGGGACATCTTCACTGCAGCATCTGGGAAGCCCAACAAAATGCAACAGACTGCCTGACTAGGGTTTAATCATGCTACGGCTCCCAGAAATGTCTGAGTGTTGTTGCTATTGTTCTCCAGACGGTGGATGGAGCTACGACTATGATTATTAAATTCTTTCCACTCTGTGCTCTGGCTCATTTGAAAATGTCCAGGGCTTTTGTGCATCAGTAAAGATGTACACAACATGCACATTTCAGAATCATGAGAACAAACACAGTGCAGTACTCTGTGAGATGCCTTCCTGCAGGTATCCCTGGCCATTGTTTGTGTAGGCTTTGTTACAAACAAGTAACCTTTCCCTCCTAATGTAAATGTCTATGACGAAGTAGGGGTTAAAACGTCACTGTTACATCTTGGCAGTCGTATAAGCACCTCTGTAATCACTAGAAAGATGAAAAAGTAATAAATGTAAAGTCGTTAAAATGTCATCATTGTGGAGGTCTTTATTACCTGTGGCAGCACCTCACTATTAACCTTGAGAATAAAGAAAGTAAAATCAGGCTGTTTGCCTGAGCTCCTTTCAAAGCCAATAGTTCTGTCACAAATCTTATAATAGTTCAGGAGGAAACTGACACCTACATTGTACCAATGTATTTCATTCCAGTTCAATCTTCATGGTAATAAACCTTAACATTCACAATGTACAAGGATCTAAAAAGCTGTCCATAAAAAATTAACATAAATCTTTAACACTCCATTTCTGGACTGATATGTTCATCATCATCATAGAATCCCTACAGTTTGGAAACAGGCCCTTTGGCCCAACACATCCACATGATCTTTAGAGCATCCCACCCAGACCCGTCCCCCCATAACCCACCTAATCTACACATCCCTGAACACTATGGGGTAATTTACCATGGCCAATACACCCAGCCTGCACATCTTTGGACTGTGGGAGCACCTGGGGGAAACCCACGCAGACATGGGGAGAATATGCAAACAACACACAGACAGTTGCCCGAGCATGGAATCGAAATGTGTCCCTGGCGCTGTGAGGCAGCAGTGCTAACCACTGAGCCACCATGCCACAGTGCTCCAATTGTATGCTCCAATAGCATAGATCCACTATTTTGTTCTTTCTCTTTTTTCAGTCAGTCTCTTGTGACTGAGGATGTGGTCTGAAAAGGCTGATAAGTCTAACCCGTGATCTATGTATTTGCCACATGTGAGGCAGGTGGTGCTTAAAGGGATGAACTGTTTGAATGTTTGAACATTCTTTCAAACACCTTGAGGTCATCCTTGCATGTTCCCAGTTAAGGCAATTGATGTGTTCACTCTTCCCAAATGAACTTGCTCCGTTTTGGTTAGAACAAAGCAGGGTCTCCCATGAGTTGGGGTGATATATAACCTCTTCAGAGATGCTTTGAGGATGCCTTTACAGAGACATGGGTGGCACAGTGGCTCAGTGGTTAGCACTGCTGCCTCACAGCGCCAGGGATCTGCATTCAATTCCAGCCTCAGGTGACTCTCTGTGTGTTGTTTGCACATTCTCCCTGTGTCCACACGGATTTCCTCCGGGTGCTCCGTTTTCCTTCCACAGTCTAAAGATGGGGAGGTTAGGTGGATTGACCATGCTAAATTGCCTATAGTGTTCAGAGATGAGCAGGCTGGGTGAATTATCCACAGGAAATGTAGGGTTACTGAGATTGTGTGGGTCTGGGTGGAATTCTCTTTGGAGGGGCGGTGTAGACTTGATAGGCTGAAGGGCCTGCTTCCACACAGTGGGAATTCTATGATTCTATGACATGGTTACAAATTCATCAAGGGTGGGATATAAGTATTTCAGGATACACAATACTTCCGAGGAGCAGGCAGAATAGCAAATTGTGAAATGTTGCTTTAATAGCAAGTAATTACATATAAGCAATGGTGAGGCAGATCTGCCTTAGAAGAGTCAGTGTGGTTGGAAAATAAGAATAGCAAGAATAACGATAGGACAAGGAGTTTATAAGTCCCTAAGAGTAGTTATAACACTGGACGGAGAAGTAAACAAGTAATTATTGGCGCATGTAACAAGGGCAATGTGATAACTGTGGGGGGCATTAATCTTCATATAGACAGGGGCAACCAACTTGACAACAGTAGTCCAAAAGCTAGGTTCGTGGAATATTTTCCTGACAGTTTGTTGAAGCATTATGTTATGGAAGTGACTTGGGAGATAGCTATCTTAGATGTAGTATTATATATTGTAATGTTACATATCTGGTTCATTAGAAATGCTGTAGTACAAAATCCTCTAGGAAATTCTGACCATGGGTGGTATTCTCCCAGGCCTTGAATGATGTGGACGATGACAAGCCAGTTGGGAAAATTTAGCGAGATCAGGAAAATTATTTATTGGTGTCAGGAAAAGAATTTTCCACTCAAATCTTGAATGACAAGTTGAGACGTCACTTCTGAGGGGCCTATTTGCATGCATTAACATTCCATTATTATCTATTCTCATCTCATTTATATGCAGTTTTTATTCTCCCATGTGATAGAGAAATCAGATGGCCACATATGAAAGCCACAGCAGGTACTTGGTGGTTCCTTGGGGTCTCCATCTTGGCTAGCAATCCCCAACATCTTCAGGGCCTGTTCCACTGGAGCAGCTGCCTGCACACTCCCATTCATTGGCGTTAGCATTGGACTTGCAGCAGACAGCCTTCATTATCATGGCACATCTCTCACATGCTTACAATACACTTCTCCACTTCAAAGCTGTACTTTGGAGCACAATCATACCTTTCACTGTAATCCTGCTGTCATGTCATTTTGTGTGGAGGAGTACCATTCTGCTGTTGCTGATGGCCTACAGTGCCTTGTGGGTACTTAGTCTTGAGTTGCTAGATCTGTTCAAGGTCTATCCCATGTAGCCTGGTAATTGTGCCACACAACATGATAGATGGCATTATCAATGTGAAGGCGGTACTGTGCTGTGATCAGTCTGACAGATACTGTCATGGATAGATGCATCTGTGGTAGGCAGTTTGAGGAGGATGAGATTAAGTATGTATTTTGCTTTGATTTGTTTCCTCACCACCTGCTGCAGACCCTTTCTAGCAGCTATGTCCTTTAGGACCCATCCAGCTCAGTCAGTAATGGTATTGCTAAGCCACTCGTGGTGATGGACCAAGAACAGGACCCAGAGTACATTCTGCACCCTTGTCACCCTCAGTACTTCCTTCAAATCATATTCAATGTCGAGAAGTATGAATCCATCAGCTGAGGGGGGTGGAGCGGGGGTAGGGGGTGCATTTTGTAGTAACCAGCAAGAGGCTTCCTTTCCCATTTTGACCTGAAGCAATGAGAGTTCCATGTTGAGAAATCCCAGGGCAACTCCCATCCAACGCTGTACTCCCATGTTATCACATCTGATGGATATGTCCTACCGGTGGGACAGGACACGTACATGGATAATGATAGTGGTGTCTGGGACACTGTCTATAAGGTATGCTTCTGAGAGTACGACTATGTAAGGTGTTGCTCCCAGTTTTGGCACTATTCCCCAGATGTTATTAAGGAAAGCGTTGCAGGGTTGACAGAGCTGTGTTTGCAGTTGTTATGTCCAGTGCCTACTTCGATGCCAGGTGGTCTGTCCAGTTTAATTCTTTTGGGAGACTTCTCAGCAGTTAATACAACTAAGTGGCTTGCTAGGCCATTTCAGAGTGTAGCACCTTCCTGGCTGCTAAAACACAGATTGCCAACTTGGCCGAACAGCAAGGGATGCCTGGTACATTGGCCAAGTGAAACTGAAATCACAAAATCCACACACCAGACACAATGCAAATGCAGCAGCCTGGTGCTAATGTAAAATATGTAAAATGCAACAGTCAGACTGCACAGACACTCCCAACAACTTATCCACTAAACGGTCCTGCTACACAAAGAAACTTGATAGTAGCACGCCATCGAAATGATTGACCCTTGTTTCAAACTGTTAAGCGCTCTCTCTCTAATTGGTCAGATCACAGAAAGTTCCAGAAAACCAACTAAAAGGTATAAAAACAGAGTTCACCTGCAGACCTCTCTCCTGGAATCTCTCTTGGAACTGCTCTTGTCTGAGGCCTTCTGAGGAGACAAACATGGCAAAAGGCAGAGATCAGCTGACCATTCAGACAGAGAGTGGGAGAAAGCAGCTTCGCAGACCCAGAGACGGAGTCACAGCGAGAGAGAGACTGTGTAAATTTATAAGAGACTTGGGAAGTATTGTAACTGTAACTGGCCAAATAGGATCAGGGATAGTATGTTTAGTATTAAAAATTTATTGTAATTTTGTTCCTAATAAAGTGGGAATGTTTTGATTTGGTACCAGCTTGTGTTCGTATTGATTTGACCACTTTGGTATTGTGGGGCACCTGGGCAAATTTATTCATAACATTCTGGTCGGAGTTGTCTGCAACTTGTTTAAAGAGGAACCAGATGACAAGAGAAGCTCTGAACTACTAATCCAGCCATTACTTTCCCTTTACCATGTCATGGGTTGTTACAAGTTGCTCACAGCCATCTCCAGGAAGGAGAAGTAATCGTGGCTCATCTTGAAAGTGTCACCTTTGGGGCCATAATTGACAAAGACCATTCAGGGTCTCACAGGCTGCACAAGCCTCTCACCTTGAAATGCATGTATTTACTAATGTGCTCTTATATACATTCTTCCTTCTTGGTGGGAGGATAAGGTTTCAGAAATCCTACTGCACTTTCAATTTCCCACTGTATTTACCTGTTGTGGGATAACAAGGTGTAGAGCTGGATGAACACAGCAGGCCAAGCAGCATCAGAGGAGCAGGAAGGCTGACGTTTCGGGCCTAGACCCTTCTTCAGAAATGGGGGAGGGGAAGGGAGTTCTGAAATAAATAGGGAGAGGGGGGAGGCGGATAGAAGATGGATAGAGAAGAAGATAGGTGGAGAGGAGACAGACAGGTCAAAGAGGCAGGGATGGCTTATGCTGCAGCATTCAGAATAAGGTCCCAATGTCAAAGATCTCATGGCCCTCTTTGTTGGAATCCTCCAATATCCTACTATATCAAGGAAAATGCTAAACTGTTATTTGTATGTGATGAGAATGACAGCGCACCTTATTCATTCTTTTTTCCGATTTTTCCCACATAGGTTCATTGCAAAACATGACTAATGGATCCAACCTTAGATGGAATCATTGTTGCAGTGTCTACTGTGTAGAAAAGGCACAGAAGAATTGAGGGAACTCTGAAATTGACATTTAGCTGATTTTCTTTGTTAATTTCAGCCTCATAATATCTGTCAAATCCATACTAAGTTGTTACATATCCAAATTCAAGCATTAACCTTAAACTTAAAGCCAGTCGCATAGATATGAGAAAAGAACTGACTAAGGTGAACTTAGTGAATAGACTAACAGGTATGGCTGTAAATTTATGTAGGATGCATTTACAGATACCATCAAAATGTTTGATAGAGGTTTACTCCGTTGATAAACAGAAACTCATCAAAAAAGACCTATTTCACAGTTCACTCAGGAAGTTATGGATCATGTTAGGTTAGTCGCAGTAGTATGTTGTTACAAAAACATCAACAAATATGAGGTTTGGTATATTTTAGAAACTAACAAAGGGATACCAAATAGCTAATAAAAAGGGAAAAAAGTAGAATCTGAGAGAAACAAGCAGACTGTCAATAAAGTGTCACACAAAACAATTACTGTGCAAGATAAGGGGTTATGGAGATGTGATGACATACTCTCATGGATAGGGATTGAATAATGGATAGGAATCTCACAGTGAGCACGAACACTACATTTTTGTGTTGCAGGCAGTGAGTAATGGAGTCCCACAGATGTCAGTGCTGGAACCTTAGCTATTTATATTCAACATTAATAGACCATGTGACCATAAAATATAGGAGCAGAATCAGGCCATTCAAACCACTGACTCTGCTCTGCTACTCAATCAGACTGATACATTTCGCAACCCCATTCTCCTGCCTTCTCCCCATAACCTTTAATCCACTTACCAATCAAGAACCTATCTATCTCTGTCTTAAATACACTCAATGAGTGTATACCTCCACAGCCCTCTGTGGCAATGAGTTCCACAGATTCACCAACCTCTGGCTGAAAAAATTCCTCCTCAACTCAGTTCTAAAGGGTGATCTGAGGCTGAACTACTAATCCAGCCATTACTTCACCCTTTACCATGTCATTCCATTCTGAGGCTGTGCTCGTGGGACCTAGTCTCTCCTAATGGTGGAAACATCTTCTCCATGTCTATTTTATCCAGGTCTCTCAATATTCCATAAGTTTCAATCAGATCTTCCCCTCATCCTTCTAAACTCCATCAAATACAGACTCAGAATCCTCAACTGCTCCTCATATGACAAGCCCTTCATCCCTGGGATCACTTCTTGTAAACATCCTCTGGACCACCTCCAAGGACAACACATCCTTCTTTAGATATCCATGGCAGTACCTTGCCCCAAACACCATGGGTGCTTGTCTTATTTAGCAACCTCGCTGTGCGACGCCCGGTCGAAAGGCTTTCTGGAAATCCAAATGGATCATGTCCGCTGGCTCGTTACCTCCTTAAGGAATTCTAACAGGTTTGTCAGACATGGCCACCCCTTGATGAAGTTGTGCTGATTCAGCCCTATTTTACCTTCATTTACTGACTTGGATGAAAAGTCAGAGAATAATGTATTTAAATTTGTTGATCATACACAACAGGGCAGAAAGGTAAACTGTGCAGACAGCACAAAGAGGCTGCAAAGAGATACAGGCATGTAAACTGAGTGAGCAATAAGATTACACATGAATTTTAATGGAGGGAAGTGTCAAGTTATTCACTTTAATCACAACAATCAGAAAGTAGTGCATTTGTAAGTTATGAAACTTGTGTGTGAGATGTTGAAAGAGACTTGCATGTGCTTGAACAAAGAATTTAGAAAGTTAGCATGTAGATACCACAAGCCATTAGGAAATCAAATTACAAGTCTTATTACAATTGAACAGGGTTTTGGTGAGACAACATTTGGAATACTGTCTGCAGTTTTGGATATACTGACATTGGAGACAGTAGAGTGCAGGTTCACTAAATTACTCCCTGGGATGAGGTGATTTTCCTATGATGAAAGTCTGAGCAAGCTGTATCCACATTCTTGGGACTTCAGAAGAATGAGTGTTGATCCCAATGAAACTTTCAAGGTTGTGAAAGGGCTTGATGCGGTGGATGCTGAGAAATTGTTTCCACTGGTCTGGGAGCCTAAACACAAGGGCTGATCTTCTTGCACAGAAATGAGAAGACATCATTTCGCTCAGAGGGTTGGCGCATATTTGGAATTCTCTGCCCAGAGGATTTTCAAATCTCCATTGTTGAGTACATTTAATGCTGGAATGGACAGATTTTGGAGAATGAAGGTTATGGGGAGGAGACAGGGAAATGGAGTAGAAGCCCAGGATTGATCCTGACCATAGTGATTGGCAGAGCAGGATTGATGAGCCATCTGGTCTAATCCTGCTCCTGTTTTCTTGTGTTCCTGTGAAAGATTTGTGCTGCCCTCCTGGAAGTCTCCCCCCACAACTGAATTCTGATTAGACCAATCGCTTCAGGGATTTGGGGTCAGGGACATGAAACAGATATGGCACACAATGGAGCTGATTTTGAATGCTTAGTACCTTGATGCTAGGCATATTGGTTTGGGAGACAACACTTCTGTTGGACCACCTTTCTTGCTATCAAACTTTGAGGATCTTGTAAAGATATTGCTGGTGGGACTTCTCCAGTACTTTGAGGTGCTGCTGTATATTGTCCAAGTCTTCAAAGCATATATAGAATCACAGGGACCACTGCTGCCAAGACATTTATTTGGGCTTAAAACAATGTTGCTGAATTGGCCAGAAGCCGAGCTGGTGCTGTGTAGTTCAGGACGAATTTCATCACCTCTGCCTACATCCCTCTGTATCATTATTCAATTCAACTCCATAATGATCGTACCAGAATACAACATTACTTCTCTAATTCCCCACTCATCATTCATCAATATGTACCATAATGGAATGCAAATTGTGAAGGCAATTGCACATTTAAAATATGAATTTTTCAAAAAAAATTAACATAACATTTTACTCAAGTGCTTAACAGGTCAAATAATATAGTTTAACAATAACTGCAATTGGTTATGGCGCTAGTTTCTTCATAATTAACTTTTGCCCTTCAAGAATAGGATAATGATGCTGCACTGATAATTAGACTATATTTATGAGCATAAACATTGTAGGGAATATTTTCAATGACCTTTCAAAAAAAAAATTATTTCTTCTACCAGTTAAGAAAAGTCTTTGTAAGATTCTAACTGAATTGTTTCATAGCAAATATCAAGCCATACAGATATTCTGGTGCTTTTTTTGTACTGTTTTCCTCCTAAATGAGATGACAGCAGACTGATTGGCCTTAATGTTTTATTATTTTGCTCCATGTTTGTATCAATGTTTTATTGCAGTGACGCATTTATCATTTATACCGACACTCATCTGGAAAGATCACTGGCTGCCTTACTCCATGTTCATGAAAAGGGGCTGACAAATATATTTCCTGAGGAAAGTGAACAAAATCTTAATGCACCACACAGTTATATAGCTTATTACCTTCCTGTAGATATCAGATCAGAATTTATATGGGGTAGGTTTTCAATTTACTGCCAAGATAAATGTCCATTGCGGATAGACTGCCCAATCAGTGGAAATTCAGATTGGGTGTTTCTATAATGGGTGGCTAGTCTGCAAAATCTGCTTTATGCCTGGATAGTGAACTGAATATTTATTACAATAACCTCTTATTCAGTGCGTTATACTTGTACTGGATGTTTAATTGGAAATACAAAAAAAAAGATCATTTTCACTTCAAATATGTAAAATTTATGACTACCAAGAGAACAGTTGTATTATTCAGTGAGCAGGGATCTCAGTCAAGGGTAATAACATTTCTAGCACCTGTCAGAATAGAAAGAACCACTTTCATATCAGTTTTGATCGAATCGGACATTATACTTTCAAGTTATTTCCTTTTTTTTCTTTAGGTTCAGCATGTAATATTTCTTATTGTAGAGAGGGCAGCTCAACGGTCAGAGAATGCTACTACTATTGTTTCAGATTATTAGGATGCATGTGTGTATTAGATGCAAGTTGTCTGTTGTACGCTTTCACTGAGTACCGTTGAAGTGCCATCCTGGCTCAATTGGTAGTATTCTTGCTTCTAAGTTAGGTAATTGTCTGTTGAAGTCCCACTTCAGGACGTTTCCATAGTACCTTACAACACTAAAGGACTGCTGCATTAAATGTGGTGCAGTCCAAGGTTGGAAAGTAACCAAGTTTCTGACTGTCTTTCAGGTGGATGTTAATGATCTACAGCTCTATCTGAATGAGATCACAGAGTCTATCTGAGCTTCTGCCCCCACGGTGTCATATTGCTTTTTGTGAGTCTTTGCAAATCCCTTTATGGTAACAATAAATGCACAGGGCAAGGATTCTAGTGTAGTGTTTTGGGGATATGATAAGGCACTATTTAAGTCTACCTTTTCTTTGAGATAGATTAGACTTGATAGTTGCTGAGATGTGGGATTTTTTAAGGTTGTTAATGGGGTGTGGTATGTGTTATTGAGCACAGTTATATTTGAAGTGGCCCACAAGATCAGATATGGACAACCAGCCCAATGATATTGGGAGTTCATAGCCAAGATTCATTTGTCCCTTGAAAATCATAAAAAAATTCAGGAATCGATTAAGATGGTATTATATTGCATTAGCCATTATTCAGAACAGAAAAACAGGCCTTTTAGATCCACACATCTAAACTAGTGATAATATTCAACATAAACATTGTCCCATTTAATTCTCATCAACAAGTTCTATATTTTTTCCTTATGTACCTATCTAAGTTCCCCTATCAAATGCAAATGAAACACTCAAGTAATAAGAAAATTGCTTCTATCAGGGAGGTGGGCACAGGTCCTGTTCTGTTTGCTTCTCACCCAGTGTAACTGGCCATACAACAACATGAACAGAAAAATGTATGTAAGTCTCATACTGCTCATGAATTTACAGCTGTCATCGCTCAACCTTTAGCTGTGAAGAATAGAAAGATCATCAAAAGCGACATTCCAGAAGTAACATTCTGATCTCATCAGTTTCAATTCAGAGTACGGTGCTGGATAGGGCATTAAGTAAAGCAGGTAGGCTAGATATGAATTTTTTTTTTCTGCAGGCTATTCTGTCTTAGTATGATTCTGCCTTTGTAGTCACATCCTTTCATCTAAACAAACAGTGACATTCTTAATTGTGGAATTTCATGACAATCCTTCATGCGACAATATCAACAGATATTGACGGAAGGATCCAAAGTGATGTTGTACATTGGAGTTGTATCTGATAGGATATGGGCTGTGGTAGGATAAAAAAATTGATATGGCAGCTATCATGATAAATCCATTGTAGAAGCCACAATTTTCTCCATTGATAAAAAAGTAGAATTCAAGAATCCAAGGTGAGCTAAATTTGTTAAAACTGCTAAACCTGCTCAAATTTTACAAATATCTAAATTAATATATATCATATTACATTAGCAAAGTTGAATGATAGCCAGAATACCACTCAACAATATTGAAACAGAAATCAACATCATCATTCAAAAACCAAAAAGTCAGAATGTTGAGAAACGTATCAGCTATGATCAAAAGGTGGAGCAGCGTTGAGGGGCCAAATGGCCCAAATCTGCTGCTATACCTTATGGTCTTAAAGCAGGGCTAGAATAATGAATGTGGCATGAGTGGCAGTCTGAAGCACATTTATTTTAAGGCAAGGAGTATAACAGGTAAGGCAGATGAGCTTACAGCCTGAATTAGTACTAGAATTACAATATGGAAGCCATTTTACAGAAACTTGGTTGAGAGAACTGCAGGACTTGCAGTTCAATGTTCCAAGGTTGAGATGTTTTAGGAGTGATAGAGAGGGATATGAAAGGGGTGGAGGAGTTGCACTACTGATTAAGGAGAATGTCATAGCTGCATTAAGAGAGGACATCTTGGACAGCTCATCCAGTGAGGCAATACTGGTAGATCTCAGCATTAAGAAAGGTGTAGTCACTATGATGGGGTTATACTATAGGCCTCCCAACAGCCAGTGGGAGACAGAGGAACAGATTTGTAAGCAGATAATGGGAAGATGTAAAAACATCAGGGTTGTTGGAGTGGGTGTTTTAACTTCTCCAATATTTACTGGGACTCCCTTTATGCCGCGGTTTAGATAAGGCAGAATTTGTTACGTGCATTCAGGAGGGTTTCCTGAAATAATATGTGGATAGTCCAACTAGAGAAAGGGCTATACTAGACCTTGTATTGGGGAATGAGTCTGACCACGTGATTGAAGTTTCAGTGGGGAGCAACTTGGGAACAGTGATCATAATTCCATACGTTTCAAGATAGTTATGTATGAGGATAAAACTGGTCCTCAGGTTAAAGTGGAAAGTTGAGCAAAGGCTAATTATAACAATATTAGGCAGAAACTGGAGAAATTAGATTGGGTGTAAATGTAGAGGAGGCTACATTGGGAACAGTGGATACAATAGACCAACTTGGTTTGTTTTCACTTGAAAATTGGAGGCTGAGGGGAAACCTGACAGAAGTTAACAAAGTTATGAGACATAGAATGGATAGTCAGGGTTTTTTCCCCCAGGAACGAAATGACAATTACTAAGGTACGTCAGTTTAATGTAAAAGGGGGAAGTTTAAAGGAGATGTGAGAGGCAGTATTTTTTACACAGCAAATGGTAAGAGCCTGGAATGTGCTGTCAGAGAAGGTGGTAGAGCAGATACAACAGCAACCTTTAAGAGGCATCTTGGCAAATACATGAATAGGCAGGGCATAGGGGGACATGGATCATGTAGAGGCAAAAGGTTTTTGCTCTAGAAAGGTGTCATGTGTCTATGCAGGCTTGGTAGGTTGAAGGGCCTGTTTCTGTGCTGTACTGTTCTTTGTAAGTGTGGGGTGATGCATTTTGGGAGGTCAAGTGCAACAGGAAAGTATAGAGTGAATGGCATGTCCCTTAGGAGCATTGATCTATGCAGAGATCTTGGAATGCAAGCCCATTGCTCCCTGAAAGTGGCAACACAACTGGACAGGGTGGTAAAGAAGGCATATGACATGGTTTCCTTCATCAGTCAGAGCATTGAGTATAAAAGTCATGTTGCAGGTGTCTAGAACTTGAGTTAGGCCACATTTGGAGTATTGTGTGCAGTTCTGGTTGCCACACTATAGGAATAATGTGGAGGTTTTGGAGATGGTGCAAAAGAAGTTTATCAGGATGTTGCCTGGATTGGACTATATAGCTATAAGGAGAGGTTGGACAGACCTGGATTGTTTTTGCTAGAGCATTGGAGGCTGAGAACTGACCTGATGGAAGCATATATAGTTGTGAGGGGCATGGATAGGGTAGATAGTCAGAGTCTTTTTGCCAGGGTGTAAATGTTAAATATGGTGGGGCATAAGATCAGGAAAAGTTTAAAGTAGATGTGCGAGGCAAAACCTTTACAGAGAAGATGGTAGGTGTCTGGAATGCACTTCCAGGAATGTTGGTAAAAGCAGATATGATGGCAATGTTTAAAAGGCATTTAGACAGACACATGAAAGGGCATTGAATAGAGGGATATGGGCCGTGTGAAGGCAGATGGGAACAGTTAAGAATGGCATCAATGGTTGCCACAGTCACGGTGGGCCAAAGGGCCTGTTCCTGCACTGTACTGTTCTATGTTCTATATTGTGTCGGACCAACACCATTCGGGATCA
>NC_063332.1:79836622-79910950 GCF_021869965.1 Rhincodon typus
ACTCACCTTTCCTGGCCCCATCCCCGCCTCTTCGACCTGTTTGTTTCTTCTCCACCTATCCTCTCCTCTATCCCTCTTCTATCCGCCTCCCACTCTCTCCCTATTTATTTCAAAACCCCCTTCCCCTCCCCCTTTTCTGATGAAGGGTCTAGGCCCGAAACGTCAGCCTCTCTGCTCCTATGATGCTGCTTGGCCTGCTGTGTTCATCCAGCCCTGCACCGTGTTTTAAATTAAATTGTGTTAAGATAGATTATTACTTAGCTCTCCATTAAAGTGATGGTCAACTCTCCCTGCTAGTGTTAACTCGGGAGTTGGAGCTTAGGGAAGAAAACCTATCGTTCCTACCCTATCTCTGATCAGGCCGACATATGACTCCACACCCACAAGAATGTCATTTACACTTAATTGTTTTTTAAGATAGTCACTGAGCCATTCAATTGCATCATGCCACTAAAAGGAATTTAGATGAGAATAAAACTAAACAGACTACTCAGTACTGATCTAGGCATCAGAATACCACAAGGACAGGCAGAGCACAGTTCACCCTGCAAAGTCCTCCTGACAAACATCTGGAGACTTAGGCCAAAATTGAAAGACATATCATACAAGTAAAACAAGAAACAACCTGATACAGTCATACTCACAGAAACATACTGCACAGCAAATTCCAGAGACTCTCACATTATTACATTATCATTGCAATGCTATGTTCTGTCAGTTTAGTAAGGCAGACTCAGCCGAGTTGGCTGCACAGAACTATTATGGTGCAGTAGGAGACCATTTGACAACGTTGTCTGTACATTGTCTGCAATGGTTGTATGCTGTCAGGAGGTAATAGTCCTGGAAGCACTCAACATTAAGTCAGACACAATGATGTCTCATAGTATCAGATCAAACATGAATACAGTATCCATAGGCGCTGTGGGCCATTGGCAGCAGCAGAATTGTACTCTAGCATGATCTGTAACCTTATGGCCTGACATTTCCCCCAGTCAACCATTCCAATCAAGCCAGGGGATCAACCGTGGTTTAAAGCAGAGTGCAGGAAGGCATGCCAGGACCAGTACCAGTCCTGCCTAAAAATGAGGTGTCACCCCAGTGAAGCCACCAAACAGGACGACTTGCAAGCCAAACAGTGAAAGCAGCAACTGATAGACAGAGCTAAGCGATCCCACAACCAACAGATCAGATTTAAGCTCTGCAGTCCTGCCACATCCAGTCGTGAATGGTGGTGGACAATTAAACAACTCACTGGAGGAGGAGGCTCCACAAATATCCCCATCCTCAATGATGGAAGAGCCCAGCACATCAGTGTAAAAGGTAAGGCTGAAGCATTCGCAGAACTGCTAAGTGGCTGATTCATCATGGACTCCTCCAATGGTACCCAACGTTACAGATACCAGTCTTCAGCCAATTCGATTTACTCCACATGATATCAGGAAACGGTTGGAAAGGCTACAGGCCCTGACAACGTTCCGGCAATAGTACTGAAGACTTGTGCTCCATAACTTGCCGCTCCCCTAGCCAGGCTGTTCCAGTACTGCAACAGCACTGGCATCTATTCAACAATTGCCCACGTATGTCCTATTCACTAAAAGCAGGACAAATCCAACCCGGCCAGTTACCGCCCCATCAGTCTCCTCTCGATCATCAGTAAAGTGATGGAAGGTGTCATCAACAGTGCTATCAATCAGCACCTGCTCAGAAATAACCTGCTCAGTGACGCCCAGTTTGGGTTCTGCCAGGGCCACTCAGCTCCTGATCTCATTACAGCCTTAGTTCAAACATGAATATAAGAGCTGAATTCCAGAGGTGAGGTGAGAGTGACAGCCCTTGATATCAAGGCTGCATTCAACCGAGTGTGGCATCAAGGAGCCCTAGCAAAACTGGAATCAATGGGTATTGGGGGCAAACTCTCTGGTGGTTAGAGTCATACCTGGCACATAGGGAAATGGTTGTGGTTGTTAGAGGTCAGTAAGCTCAGCTCCGGAACATCTCTGCCATTCCTTAGCATAGTATCTTAGGCCCAACCATCTTCAGTTGCTTCATCAATGACCTTCCCTCCATTAAAAGGTCAGAAGAGGGGATGTTTGTTGATAATTGCACAATGTTCGGCACCATTTGTGACTCCACAGATACTGAAGCAGTCCATGTTCAAATGCAACAAGATCTGGACAATATCCAGGCTTGGGTTGACAAGTAGCAAGTGATATTCACACCACACAAATGACAAGCAATGACCATCACCAATAAGAGACAAACTAACGACCACTCCTTTACATTCAATGGTGTTATCACCACTGAATCTCCCATTACCGATATTCTGGGGGTTATCATTGACCAGAAACTCACTGGATTCACCATATAGACACCGGCTACAAGAGCAGGTCAGAGGCTAGGAATACTGCAGTGAGCAACTCACCTCCCCAAAGCCTGTCCATCATCTACAAGGCACAAGTCAGGAATGTGATGGAATAGCCTCCACTTGCCTGGATGGGTGCAGCTCCAACAGCACTCAAGAAGCATGACAACATCAAGGTCAAATCAGCCCACTTGTTTGACACCACATCCACAAACTCCACTTCCTCCACCCCACCGATGCTCAGTAGCAGCAGTGTGTACTATCTACAAGATGCACTGCAGAAATTCACCAAAGATCCTCAGACAGCACCTTTCAAGCCCATGACCACTTTCAGCTAGAAGGACAAGGGCAGCAGATACATTCGAACTCTATCACCTACATGTTTATATCCAAGGCACTCATCATCCTGACTTGAAATATATCACCATTCCTTCACTGTTGCTGTGTCAAAATCCTGGAATTCCCATCCTAAGGGCACTGTGAGTCAAGCTACAGCACGTGGACTGTGGTGATTCAAGAAGGCAGCTCACCACCACCTTCTCAAGGATAGTTAGGGCTGGGCAATAAATGCTGGCCAGCAACAATGTCCATGTCCCAAGAATGAATGAAAGAAACAGGAAACCTGCTTTTGATAACCACATATCACTTTTGCTCAGTTGATGTTTAATAACTTCAGGTGCAATCATTGAGGCTGGCAAGAGCATGACATATGATCTGGATTGTGGTTGGCACAGGCGGTGTGGGGGTGGGTCGTCAACTGAAGAGTAGTTCGGTAGTACCACTATTAATCAAGTTGGCCAAGTCATGAAGGACAGATCTGGCAGTCTGGGCTTGTGCAGATGCTCAGGGAACCCAACAAGCTGGACTACCGAAAACTGACTTCATACTCCGCTGCTGAACTTCAATCTGTTCAGGAGACTATCGTTAAAAGGGACCACTGCGCAGTCCTTGTGCATGCAAATTTCTGACACCACACTGAGGCTACTCTACATTATATTGTGGGATACTATCACCACGCCAAATGAGATAGCCTTTGAATAGATCCAGCAGCAGACGGTCTGCAAAAAATGGCATTGGATTGGGGGAAGGCAGATTTTATCAAAACGATCTGGCCAAAGTAGGCTGAGAGCAATTCCTTGTGGGAAAATCCACAGCAGCACACTGTGTGTGTGTGTGTGTGTGTGTGTGTGTGTATCAGTGTGTGTGTGCACATGCACGTGTGTGTGTATCAGTGTGTGTGTGCACATGCACGTGTGTCTGTGTGTGCCATGTGTGTGTGTCAGTGTGTGTGTGTGTGTGTGTATGTGTGTGTGTGCGTGTGTGTGTGTGTGTATGTGTGTATGTCAGTGTGTATGTGTGTATGTTAGTGTGTATGTATGTGTGAGTGTGTGTGTCTGACTATCTATCTCTGTGGGGCTGGGGCTGGGGTTGGGGGTGGAGGGTGGTTTGGCATGTACAACAGAATGGGTAGAGTACAGGCCTAGATGTTCCCTTTAAGGTGATATGTAGGAGCAACACGCCCAAAAGTCCCTGGATCTATAGGATTGGGTAAGATGGAAAAGGGGATTTTAGCAGGGGAACAAATCAATGGAGGCCCTAATGGGGTATAGAAAGTGCAGGGGAGAACATAAGAAAGCAATGAGGAGAGTAAAGCGAGGGCATGAAAAATATTGATGGGTAAAGTCATGGAGAATTCCAAGGTATTCTAAAAGTACATTAAAGAGAAGTGGATAACCAGGGAAAGAATAGGACCAATTAGATTCTAATGGGGGCAATCTGCATGGAACTAGATGACATTGGTTGGGTATTAAAGAAGTACTTCATTTCTGTTGTCACTTGGAAGAAGGAGAATGCAGATAGAGATGAGTTGTATTCCAGGCTGCTTTGGGAGGTGAGAGAGGAACTTCCAGAGGCTCTGACTCAAATTTTTAAATTTATCTCTGACAATGGGGTGCTAGAGATAAACAAGGGAATTACAGGCCAGTGAGTCTCACATCAGTGGTAGGGAAATTGTTGCAAAAAATTCTGAAAGAAAGAATTTATCCCCACTTGGAGAGGCAAGTTTTGATCGGGAAAAGTCAGCATGGCTTTGTCGGAGGGAGGTCAGGCCTAACAAATTTGATGGAATTTTATGAAACAAGCCCAGCATGTTCAGTCTATCCTCACAAAACTACTCACTCATTCCAAGTATCAATCTGGTAAACTTCTTCCAAACCTTATCAAAGAATTCATATCCTTCCTTAAACAAGGAGATTAAAATTAGACACGGCATTCAAAATGTGGTCTCACCAGTATCTTGTATAACTGAAGAATAACATCTTTACTTCTGTTTCCAATTCCTCACATAATAAACAAAAATACCCCACTGGCTATCTTGATTTTGCACTGTCCCTGCATACTAGTTTGTTGTGACTCATAAATTAGAACACCTAAGCCGCTTTTCACCTTAGAATTTAACAGTCATTCTCAATTTAAATGATATTCTGAGTTTTTAAACTTCCTGCCAAAGTCAACAACTTCACATTTTTCCACCTGCCACAATTTTGACCACTCACCAAATCTATCAATTTCTTCCTGCAGCCTCCTTATGTCTTATTCGCAACATATTTTATTGAATATCTTGGCATCATCTGAAAATTTAGCTGCCTAACACCTCATCTAGATACAGGTCTATTAAATATTAGCCACTTCATTTAAGAGCCTAAGATAAAGTGCATCAGGACCTGAAGACTTGTCAGACTCCAGGTCCATCAGTTTACTTAGTGTCGTTTCCCTAGTGATTGTAATTTCACTAAATTTCATAGACCGCTGGGCTGGTGCCTCCACTTTTTTTTCCAATTTACATTTATGACTTAGATGAGTGGACCAAAGGCGTGGTAGCTACATTTGAAGATGACATAAAGATGGGTAGGGAAGTATGTTTTGGTGAGGACATCAGGAGGTTCCAAAATGATAGATAGCTTGACTGATTGGGCAAAAATCTGACAAGTAGAGAATAGAAACATAAAAGCATGGAAAATAAGAACAGGAGTAGGCCATTCAACCCTTTGAGCCTGCTCCACTATTCAACACTATTAAGGCTGATTATTCAATTTAGTACCCTGTTCCCACTTTCTCCCCATACCCTTTGACCCCTTTAGTGCTAAGAGCTATATCTAAATCCTTCTTTAAAACATTCAATGTTTTGGCATTAGAAATTTCTACCCATCCCAATCCTAAATGGTCTACCCGATATGCTGAGACTGTGACACCTGGTTCTGGAATCCCGGTCTTTGGGACCATCCTTCCTGCATTTACCTGCCTAGCGCTATTAAGAGTTTTATTGAGAAATCCCTGCATTTGTCTAAACTCCAGTGAATATAGTCCTGACTGATCCAATCTCTCTTCATACGTCAGTCCTAGAATCAGCCTGCTAAACCTTCATTGCTCTCTCTCCAAAGCCATAACTTTCTTCCTCAGATAAGGAGACCAAAACTGCACACAATACTCCAGATATGGTCTCACCAAAGCTCTAGACAATTACATCTCAGTGAGATATCCCTACACCTGCACTTGAATCCTCTCACCATAAAGGCCAACATCTTCCCGCCAAAGTGAACAACCTCATACCCCTGAGGTGCAGAAGGATTTACGCACAAGTAACAAAAATATTCAATGCAGGTACCTCAGGAAATTAAGATGGCTAATAGATTGCTTCAGAAGAGTGAGGGGAGGACGGTAAAAAGTTTCTTGTTAGGAAAGAGAATCAAAGGTTATTGGGGGTAGTTGGGAATATGGAATACAGGCACAAGCAAATCTGCCATGATCTCATTTAATGGCAGAGCAAGCAGAACCAAATGGCCTATTTATGTTCCTAATGCATATTTTATTTGCATGTGTATTGTAGATGGTACTCTGCAGCCACCGTACGTCAGAGGTGGACCAAGTGAGTGTTGAAAGTGCTGGGGTGTAAATCAAATAGGTTACGTACTTCTGGCACACCTTTGTAATGCCCAGGCTAATGCAGTTGACAAGAAAATGTTTGATGTGGGTCATGCTGGATAAGGACAGATGTCATCTTTCTTATAAACTGGCACTATAGGGCTATATTTTACAGTGAAGGATATTTAATCTGCAGCAATACTAAATTAGAACAAGATCTAATATACAGCTGGTAAATTGTCTTGTGCAAGAATTTTAGAAAACAATAAATTTATCAAAGGCTTGACTGAAGACGCAAGGCACTAACAAACATAATTGAAATACTCCATTGATTATTCAACCAATACATGTGTATTGGTCATGGGTTACTGACAAGGAAAATTTATATTCCTCATTTCCATTTGTATTCCCTGATCTCCTATTTCCAAAGTCATGCATAGTATAGTGATAGTAATTCATTGATTTCACATCATTTAAACTTCAGAATTAAATCATTTATGTTTTATACAAATCTGTACATTTTAATCTGTCTTCTAGTACAAAAATGCTCTCTGCATAGTCCTGTGACTCTGTGTGTCTGTATGTGTGTAAGTATGTGTCTGTCTGTCACTTTGAAATAATTAGGCTATTCAGTTTGAAGAGCTTCCAGTTCTGCAAACATTAACACTTAGCTCCATGAGGTGTCAGTTGATTTTTGATTTCTTACACTGACTGCACTATGCATGTACAAACTGACACCAAACCAATTTATGGCAACATGTATCTTAATAATTCACCATGACAGTCTATTATTCCACATTTGCTCTCTGACGTGCGCATGCTAGTGTGGAAAATGACTACGTTATCAGACAGAGCTTGCAATGAGAAAGAATATCCTCCCACATATATCTTGACAACTGCTATGCCACAGCATTAGATTTAGAATGAGAATGTCTTTTAAAAAAATTATTCTTAACTGACTATCATGCTCTGGTTTCTGTTAGAAGCAACACTGTCCAGTATAGGAACACAGGTGGAAAAGCATTATTTCAAGTAGTTTGGCTACCTAATGAGCAACATTGATAGAAATGCTACAATACTACATAGTGCATCTATCATATGTTTTATCAAACTATATGTAAAGGAATGTTCCAATGTTTGACAGCCAGAATGTGCTGAATTAGGCTATCTCAGCCCAGGTAGTAATTGGCAACATACTTGAGAAATATGAAAGAGAACAATCAGCCAATGCTATTCCATGACCTGTGCTCAAAAGCGTGCATGTGTCTCAGACATGAATAAGTGAAGGATTGTCTCTTTCAGAGGATTGTGCGACTTTGAAACTCTCTGCCTCAGAAAGTGGCGGAGATCAGGGTCTTTAAACATATTTAAGACAGAGATACATAGATTCTTGTTAGACAGGGGAGTCAATGGTTTTAATGGGTGCAGATGGGAATTTGGAACTTAGAGCATAAACAGATCATCCATGATCTTATTGAATGGCAAAACAAGTACAAGTGGCCAAATGATTCACTTCTGCTTTTATTTTGTATGTTTCTATGTGTGCTCAGATGACTCAATTTGTCACATCCTGTCAATCAGAAAAGGACTCATTTGTGCACATTTTATATTTTCTGCCTGTCATCCAATCTTCACCATGAGCTACTACTTTGCACAATAACATAGTTAAACACCTTTCGGAATATTCACATCTCCCCTTTATCTACAACATATATCATTCTTTCAAAGACACAAATAAATTGGTTAAACATGATTTTCCTTTGTTGAAATCACGCTAACCCTTCCCAATTATTTTGAGTTTTTTTAAGCGCTCAGCTATAAACCTCCTCAATAATTGATTCCAACGTCTTCCCTTCAACAGTTAGAATCATAGAATCCCTACAGTGTGGAATCATGCCACCCAGACCCACCTCATCCCTGTAACCCTACATCCCCTATAGTTAATCCACCTAAACTACACATCCCTGAACACTATGGGCAATTTAGCATGGCCCATTCACCTAACCTGCACATCTTTGGACTGTGGGAGGAAACTGGAGCCCCCAGAAGAAACTCCCGCAGACATGGAGAATGTGCAAACTCCACACAGACAGTCACCCGAGGGTGGAATCAAACTCAGGTCCCCGGCACTGTGAGGTAGCAGTGCTAAACACTGAACCACCGTGCCACCCCAGATATCAAGCTACCTGGCCTCTTTTTTGGCCATTTTTTGGAATAGCATGGGTACATTTGTTACTTTCCAATTTAATGGAATCTGGTGAATTTTGGAAAATTAACACCAAAACATCTACTACTTCAATGTCCACGTTTTTAAAGACGCTAGGATGAAGTCCTTCAGGATGGGCAGATTTGTGAGACCCCAGCTCCATTTGATTTGTTCAGTACTGCTTCCTGAGTCGTTGCAGTTTCGCTAAATTCCTCTCACTTTTCCACTTCCTGATTCACTGCTATCACCGTAACATTTTGTTTTGTAACTTTTTTATACCTCTATAGAGGACACACACAAAATGTGTATTCATTTTGTTTGCCATTTCCCTGTTATCTGCAATTAATTGCCCATTCTCACTCTCTAAGAACCAACACTCATTTTACCTCCTCTTTTCTTTTTTAAATGCTGTAAAAACATTTGCTATTTCATATTTAAAGGTCTAGGTAGTTTGCTCTTATGCTTTAATTTCTTTCTCCTGATTAACTGTTTAGACATTGTCTACCATTGTTTAAATTATGCCCAATAATCTGACCTGCCACACATCTATTTTTCCCTCAATTCCTTAGGTTCTTAACCATAATGGTAGATTGTTCCCTTAGGGTTTATTTTTATAGTGGGAATATACTTAATCTGACAATTCTGAAATATCCCCCTAAATATCTGCCATTGTGTCGTAACGGAACTATCCCCTGACCTGGTATCTCTGTTCACGTCAGCTAGCCCAGCCTTCATGCCAACTGAGTTGTTCTGAATTAAGCTTGAAATACTAATCTTAGTCTTGTCCCTTTAAAACTGGATGTATGATTCAATCATATTGAAGTCACTGTTATCTGGGGGTGCCTTTACAATGAGATAATGAATTAATTGCACATTACTAAGTCTATTATAATCAGCTTTCTGGTTGGTTGCAGAATGTGCTGTTCTAAGAAACTCTCACAAAAGCCACTGTATGAACTCCTAATCCAGGCTCCTACGGCTGGTCTGGGCTTTCCACCTTAGAGATCATCAATGATTATTGCTGTCTCTTCATCACTATCAGCCCAAATTTCTTCTTCTATATTTCATTCTACATCGTCATCCTAGTTAGGCTGCTGTAAATCACTATCACTAGTAACATCTTTCACTGACTATTCCTCGTCACCACCAAAACCATCCTGATCTCCCAAACCAAGCTCATCTCTTACCTATTGTATCAATTCAAACTTTGATTAACAGCACTACTCCTGTATCTTAACACAGGGGCTTCCTACTTTTCTTGAAGGTCATAGCCCCTTGATATTCAGGACCCAATCCTTTTTCACCATGTACTGTTGCAATGCAACGACTCACCAAGGTTCCTTTGATAGCACCTTTCAAACCTGCAATCTCTATCACCAATCTCACCACCAGCATATTCTGCTCCAAGCCACACATCAGCCTCACTTGGAACCATATTGCTGTTCATTCACTTTCACCGGGACAAAACCCTGGAATTCCTTTCTAACAGCCCTGTGGATATTCCTACAGCCCATAGACCACAATGCACAAGAAGATAGGCCATCAATACTTTCCCAAGAACGATAAGAGGTGGGCAACAAATGTTCACCTGTCAGAAATGACCATACTCTGCGGATGAATTTAAGAAAAGTTCAATTTTGGCATTAGTCAGTGTCCGGCCACAACTAAATGCAGTGACATGCCATTTTGTAATCCTCTGTGTCTCTAATATTCTCACTGCCCACACAACTAAACATGCATTCAGCAGTGTGATTGACATCCCCCTTCACCCTGCCCACATCTGCACAGTTTCAAAGGGTAGAATTGTAGAATCATAGAATTTTACAGTCCAGAAATAGGCCATTCAGCCCATCATGTCTGTACCAGCTCCCAAAACAGGTACCCAGCTAATCCCATTTTCTATAGTCCTATAAATTCATCACTTTCAAATATATATCCAGCTCTGCTTTGAAATCTCATATGGAATCTGTCTCCACCACTCTCCCAGGCAATGTATTTCTAATCCTAACAACTCTCTGAGTAAAGAAGCTTCTCTTCATCTCACTCCGAGTTCTCTTGTTGACAGTATTGAAATTGTGACCCCAATTACTGACATACCAACCAGAGGAAACAGAATGTCCTTTATCCTGTCAAAAATGTTCATAATTTTGACCACCTCAATAATATCATCTCTTAACCTTCTCTGCTCTAAGGAGAATAAGCTCAATTTTTCTAATCTTTCCGTGTATCTGAAAGCCCGCATTCCTAGTATCATTGTAATAAATCTCCTTTGCATTTTCTCCAGGGCTTTAATATCCTTACTTAAATATGGTGTCCAGCGCTGAATATGATATTCTAAATATGGTCTGACCAATGATTTGTATAGCTGTAGCATCACTTCCTTGCTTTCATACTCTATGCCTTTATTTGTAAACATAAGGATTCTAAAAGCCTTCTTAACAACTATTTCAACTTGCCTGGTTACTTCCAGAGAATTATGCATGAGAACTCCATGATCCCTCTCTTCCTGTACTCCCCTCAAAACTGTAGCATTAAGCCTGTACTGTCTCTCTGTATTTCTTCTACAAAATGAATTACTTCACATTTTTTCTCCATTGAAATTCATCTGCCAGGTGTCTGCCCATTTGGCCAACTCGTGAATGTCCCCTTCTGAAGTTGCTCAACATCATCCTCAGACTTCACTATTCTCCCTAGCATAGTATCATCTCCAAATTTAGAGATTTTGCCTTTTATACCCATTTCCAAATGATTTATATAAATCAAAAAAGGGTTCCAACACCGATTCCTGGACCGGGAATACCACTTCCAACTCATCTCCAGTCTGAGAAATGCCCATCTACACCTATCCTCTGTTTCCTATCTTTTAGCAAACTTCTAATCCATAATGCTAAGAACCTATCAATCCCAAACATTTTTAATTTGCCAAACAACCTGCCATGTGACACCATATCAAATGCTTTCTGAAAGTCCAAATATACAACATCACCAGTACTACCCTCATCCACTGCCTTGTCACCTTGTCAAAGAACTCAACCAAATTTGTCAGACATGACCTGCCCTTGACAAAACCATGTTGACTGTCTAGTATTAACTTATTTTTTTCTAAATGTATTTTTATTTTATTCTGCTTCAGTTTTCCCACAAGCTGACAGGTCTGTGGTTTCCTGGGTTACCCTTTGTCTCTTTCTTAAACATTTGCAATCGTTCAGTTCCCCGAGGCTACTCCTGTGGTTAAAGACGCTTGGAAAATTTCTGTCAACGGCTCTGTGTTACGCTGCCTTGACTCTCTCAGCAATCTAGGAAGCATCCCATTCAGGCCAGATGACTTCTCTACCTTGAGTGCTGCCAGCCTTTTTAACCACTTCTTCTTTATCTATCACTATACTGCTCAGTTGCTCAACACCCATGTTTTCAACTGGATTATTGTTACCATCATCCAATTTCACAAAGACAGAGCAAAGTATTTATTTAATATCTCTGCCATATTCTTTGCTTACCCTGCTTGGTCCTTATATTCCCCACTCTAGCCCTTCACTAATCTTTTACTACTAATATGTTTGAAGAACATTTCACTATTTGTTTTAGCGGAGCCTGCCATCCTTTCCTCATGTTTCCTCTTAGCGTTCCTTTTTCAGGCCTTAGCCTCTCTCCTGCATTTCAGATACTCTTCCTGATTTCTATTGCTATTTTTATTCTGGTAAGCATCATATGCCTCCTTTTTCTTCCTTACTTTCTCATCAGTATCCTTAGTCACCCAGGTTATTCTAGCTTTGGATACCCCATATTTATTTCTCATGTTTATGTACCTAACCTGCACCCTATTCATCTCTGCTTTGAAATTCTCTCATTTTCCATCCACTGTTTTATCTACCAAAATGCATTTCCAATCAACCTGCTGTAGTTCAACTTCTAGACATCTAAAAGCTGCCCTTTTCCAGTCTGGAATCTTAATCCGGGTTGATTTTTATTCTTTTCCAACTTAATATTGAACCTTATTATATTATGATCATAACAACATTCAAATTAGTTGCTTATTACTTGCTGAGTTTGTGAAAGAACTGGGTGCTTGGGAAAGTTGATCATCGTTGGCAAAGTTTTCAGGGAATAATGCTAAATGTGGGAGAGACATTGGCTTTCACTGGAACGGCTCTGAGTACACCATTTCAGTAACATAGAGGAGATGAAGTAGAGACAGCGTAGAAGACAAACTGTTTGAGAAAGGAGTAGGAGGGGGTTCAGAGTTCTAACACTGAGGCCTTGCACACCTCAAGTCTTCAAGAAGCAATTCTCCATCTAAACAAGGGGCAACATATTCAGCATCTACAGTTCGCCTAGGTAGTGGGAACAGAAATCTGCCATGTCTTGAAAACAGACCTATAGCCTGAAAGCAGGGTGAATACATTGCCAGTGGCCCTGAAGATGGACATGATCCTGAATTTTCTTCCAGAGTGATCCTTCCAGATTGAAACACGTGACATAGCAAAGAACTCAAGGTCTCACTGCCCATTGTTGAATGCCAGAAGGAGTTCCAAAGAAGGCTTGTACTTGAAACATTATCTTGTTTCTCTCTCCACAGATGTTGCCAGACTTAGTTGAGTTTCTACAGATGTCTAGCATCTACAGTAATTTGTTCTTACCTTTCCCTCACTGCCCATCTCTCTCAGCAAGACCTTTAGAGTGATACCTGATAAGCATGAGGCACACTCTCTGCTGCAGCTTGCTCCTCTTCCTTCAACTGTTCCAAGCCCTGTTGCAGTCTGGATGTAACACCCCTTTGAGAGGTGCAGCCTAGTTTAAAGACATTCAGGCTGGTTTCAAGGGGGGGCAAAGCCTTGCAGAAAGCTATGGCCCCTATTGGGGCATGCAACATGAACATGAATATCAGTAGCATGAATATTCAGCAGTGGGCTGCTCACCTGCTAGCATGGTAGTTAGCAGGCAGCACACAACATTGTAAAGATGTGGGTAGGATATTTTTTACCTCAATAATACACTTTATTCATAAAGAATATTTATATACATACATAGCCACTAGAGCAGTTCAATTCTGTACAGTCTTTACATAGAGAACAAACAGACCCAAGGCACTTCTTACTTTTGTAAGACAATATTTCCATATGTTTGAGGCACCAGGAGGGTCTGATAACTGAATAGAACCCCATTGTACTTTGGCTGAAAGACCTCAGACGGTGATAGTAGGAACTGCAGATGCTGGAGAATCCGAGACAACAAGGTGCAGGGCTGGATGAACACAGCAGGCCAAGCAGCATCATAGGAGCAGAGAGGCTGACGTTTCGGGCCTAGGTGTTTTCCCGCTGTGCCTTGGCAGCAGCTGTCCCAAGCTTTAGTATGTCCCTCAGCACGTAGTCCTGGACCTTGGTATGTGCCAGTCTGCAACAAACAGTTGAGGTCAACTCCTTGTTCTGGAAAAGCAATGGGTTTTGGGCAGACCAAAGAGCATCTTTCACTGAGTTGATGGTCCTCCAAGCACAGTTGATGTTTGTGTACGTTTCAGGGAACAGACCGTACAGCACAGAGTCCTGTGACATGCAGCTACTCAGGATGAACTTCGACAAGAACCACTGCATCTTTCTCCAGAATTCCTTTGCAAAGGAATATTCCAGAAGGAGACTTGTGACATTCTTAGCCACACCTACAGCTGCTTCGAGAGCAGTGTGCGGTGGCTCAGAGAGTCTAGGTATACATGAAGGATCTCACAGGTAGTGCCCTTCTCACCACCAGCCAAGCATTGCCTTAGTGCTTGTTGAAACTTTCTGGTGATGAGGCATTCTGCCAAGTGACTTTGACAGTCTGCTCAGGGAATCACACGACATAATTGAGTCTTTTGAAGAAGTAATGAAGAGGATTGATGAAGGCAGAGTGGTGGACGTGATCTATATGGACTTCAACAAGGCATTCAACAAGGTTCCGCATGGAAGACTGGTTAGCAAGGTTAGATCACATGGAATACAGGGATAACTAGTCCTTTGGAAGCAGAACTAGCTCGAAGGAAGGAGACAGGGGGTGGTGATGGGGGGTTGCTTTTCAGATTGGAGGCCTGTGACCAGCAGTGTGCCACAAAGATGAGTGTTGGATCCACTGCTTTTTGTCATTTATATAAATGATTTGGATGTGAAAATAGGAGATATGGTTAGTAAGTTTGCAGATGACACCAAAATTGAAGGTGCAGTGTACAGCGAAGAAGGTTACCTTACAGTACAATGGCATCTTGATCAGATAGGCCAATGGGCCGAGGAGTAGCAGATGGAGTTTAGTTTAGGTATTTGTGAGTCACTGTATTTTGGAAAGGCAAATCAGGGCAGGACTTATACACTTAATGGTAAGATCCTGGGATGTGTTGCTGAACAAAGAGACCTTGGAGTGGAGGTTCATAGTTCCTTGAGAGTAGAGTCGCAGGTAGACAGGATGGTGAAGTAAGCATTTGGTATGCTTGCTGTTATTGGTCAGTGCACTGACTGTAGGAGTTGAGAGGTCATGTTGCAGCTGTACAGGACATTGGTTAGGACACTTTTGGAATATTGTATACAATTCTGGTCACCCTGCTATTAGAAGAATGTTGTGAAATTTGAAAAGGTTCAGAATGTTGCCTGGGTTGAAGGCTTTGAGCTATAGGGAGAGGCTGAATAGACTGGATCTAATTTTGCTAGAGTGTTGGAGGCTGAGGGGTGACTTTATAGAAGTTTTTTAAATCATGAGGGGTGGAGATAAGGTGAATAGCCATGGTCTTTTCCCCAGGGTAGTGGAGTCCAAAACTAGAGGGCATAGGTTTAGGGTGAGAGAGGAAAGATTTAAAAGGGACCTAAGGGGCAACTTTTTCACACAGAGGATGGTGCGTGAAAATCAACTAGATTAATTTAGGATATCTGGTCGGCATGGATGAGTTGAACTGAAGGGGCTGTTTCCATATTGTACAGCTCTATGGGTCTATGACAAGATTTACCCTCTCTGTTTCCTGCAGGGTGTCGCAGACACTACGTGCTGACCACTGCCTGATGGACTTGTGGTCAAAGGTGGTTTTCTTTACAAATTCCTCCAAGAAAGACAGGTGATACAGAATGGCCCAACAACTTGGAGCATTCCATGGCAATGAGGCCTGCCCCATCCTTTGCAACACCAGGAACAGGTAGAACCTCAGTATGTTGTGACACTTGGTGTTTGCATACTGAGAGCCTATGCATAGCTTGATACAGTCCCATACAAAGGTGGCTTTCAAGATGAGGGCAGCATTAGGTATGTTCTTCCCCCCAAACCAGAGCTTTGTACATTGTGCCCTTGTGGACAAAGTCCATCTTAAACCTCCAGACGAAGTGAAAGATCGCTCGGGCAACGAATGGGCCAGGTACAACAAAAGACTACCTCACACCTGATGACCGGGTTTTTACCCACAATGGTGATGGAGCTGAAACTGCCAAATCCCAGTTTCTGCCTCTGGTATCTAGAACGTGAGGGGGTTAATTGGGGATATTTTACGTTTTACTCTTTATTTTTAGAAATTGCATAAAGTGCGAGGGTCCCCAGATTTTACACCTCACCCAGTTTGGGAATGCAACGTCCTCTTAGTGTGTTTCTTCAGGTTGTCTGGCCTGATTTCCAATGCAGCCTGCTCCTTGGGCCAACAATTTGAAATGTGGATGGCCACTTTCACAGATAGAGTTCCCAGAACCTGGATCTTACCCAACTCTAAATCTCCAAAACTGGAATGGAAATTGTGTCCTTCTCCTCAAGGATGTTAGTGAAATATATTGGTTTATACAACAATTGATAACAGCTTCATGGTGACCATTACTGAGACTGACTTTTAATTCTAGATTTATTGGTCAATTTTAAATTCACCATTTGATATGGTGTCCCCAGTCTGGGTCTGTGGATTACTATACTAGTGGCATTACAAATGTATTTACTCAGGGTGAAGGTAGGGAGCAGGCAGCCCCCCTATTCACCACCCTTCACTCTGATTAAATGCCCTCTTCCACACCAAGAGGATAGTACAGGATTCTGCCCATTGCAGTCTCTTGTGATTTTGAGTTGACGTCATCTAACAGTTACCTCCAACAAAAAGAATTAAACCAAACTAGTTTATAAGAATGTTACCGAGACTGGAAGGTTTGAGTAATAAGGAAAGGCTGGGTAGGCTGGAACTTACTTACCTAACTTGTGGGAGTCTGAGGGGTGACCTATTGAGGTTTATAATCTCATGAGGGGCATAGCTGAAGTGAATAGCCAAGGTATTTTCCCCAGGGTAGGGGTGTCAAAACTAGAGCATATAGGTTTAAGGTGAGAGGAGAAAGATTTAAAAGGGACTTGAGGGACAACTTTTTCACACCGAGGGTGGTGCATATATGGAATGAGCTGTCAGACATTGTGGTCGAGGAGGGTACATTTACAACATTTAAAAGACATTTGGATCGATACCCGAATAGGAAAGGTTTAGAGGGATATAAGCAAAACACAGGCAAATGGGAGTGGTCCAGTTTAAGAAACCTGGTCGGCATGGACCAGATGGGCTGAAGGGCCTGTTTCTGTGCTGTATGACTCTATGACTGTAAATATTAGGAATAGAGTTTCAATGACTTATTTTTACTATTAAGAATTTCTTGAGCATGTGGATCTACCCAAACCTACTGTTGGCCTGGAAGATTTGGTTGGTTGCTGTTGGGTCCCTTTGAGCCTGTAGAACCCAGGCTTGCTGAGAGTGTCCTGCCCAGATGCACGTTCACTGTCAGTGTTTGCGAAGTGGTGTACCATAGAAATCACTACAGTGTGAGGGCCAATCCCTAGCATGCAGCCTCTGAAATGGCACGCAATTGAGTTTTAAGTATAGTCCCAGTGGCACGAGCCACTGTAAGGTCCCAGCAGTGACGGTCACGTTCACCTCGACTGCATGTAATTCAACGAGAAGGATGATGTACGGAGCAGTGAGGTGAAGCACAAAATATTGCATAAAACAGCTGCCAGGTGTTATACTTTACCAGGCATCATGTGACACACTTGACAAAACACTTTAAGTGCATGTAAAAGCCCAACATCCCAGTTGCTGTAGTATTCCAGACATGTTGAATGACAATGGCACTCAATTCATGAGTGAAGAATTCAGCTGGGTCATAAAAGTAGGTAAAATTTAACACCACATGCCATCTTCACACACTGTTCCCGGTCAAGTGAGAAGGCTAAGGTGCCTATGAAAATTGCCAAAGGGATCCTAAAGAAACCAAGTAAAGCCATCACACACTTGTATAAGACAATCTTTGAGTGGGAAAATATACCTATTGAAGTAAAGAAAAGTAGTCCAGTCCAAAGGTTAATGTCATACTATGCCCAAACTACACTTCCCAAAGCTAAATAATTACTGGAACCAAAAGTAGCAACAGGGGTGAGTGACAAAATCAAGGTCTATCATAGGGAAAATGTTAGAAACTAATGGTAAAGAAGTTACAAGAGGGCACTTGGATATGTTCAAGATAATTAGGCAGATTAGACATGGTTTGGCCAAAGAGAAGTCACATTTAGCTAAGTTATTGGAGTTCTTCGAAGACGTAACTTAGGGGCTCTTGTGAGTCCCTACCCCTGGACCAAGAGGCCCATGTTCATGTCCCACCTACTCCAGAGGTATGTAATAACATGGAACAAAAATAAAGTTGCTGGAAAAGCTCAGCAGATCTAGCAGCATTTGTGGAGGAGAAAACAGAGTTAACGTTTCGGGTCCGGTGACCCTTCCTCAGTATGTAATAACATCTCTGAATATGTTGATTAGAAACATAAGTGAAGAAGTAACTTGTGCTGGAGCTAAAGAGGACGTACTGTATTTAGATTTCCAGAGACATTTGGTAAGGTGTTACACCAAAGGTTATTGTGGAAAATAAATGCTCTTGAAATAGGGGGTAACATATTGGCATAGATCGAAGATTTGCTGGCTGACAAGAGGCAGAGAATAGGAATAAATGGGTCATTTTCCAGCTGGCAGGATGTCACAAATGTGGTGCTACAGGGGTTGATGCTGGGACCTCAGCTCTTTACAATTTATATAAATTTGCTGATGACACAAAGGGCACTGTGAAGAGGACATAAAGAGCCTATAAAGGGATATCGATAGGTTAAGTGAGTGGGCAAAGATCTGGCAAATGGACACAGTTTGGGAAAGTGTGAAGTTGTCCATTTTGCCAGAATGAATAAAAATAAACAGATTATCTAAATGATGAGAGGTTACATGGCTGTGTTAGTGCATGAATCATAGAAAGTCAGTCTGCCGGTACAGCAAGTAATCAGGGAAGCTAATAGTAAGCTAAGTTTTATAGTGGGGGAGGGAAATAAATGCAAAAGTAGGGATGTTATGCTTCAGTTATACAGGGCATTGGTAAGGCCACATCTGGAATACTGTATATGGTGCTGGTCACCGTACCTACAAATGAATGTTAGTGCTGATAGCAGTTTAGAGAACGCTTACTAGACCAATATCTGGAATGAACAGCATGTCTTTTGACGACAGGCTATATATATCAAGGCCTGTAGACTCTGAAGTTTAGAAAGTCAAAGGTGACTTAATTGAGACATACAAGTTTCTAAGTGAACTCAGTTGGGTGGATGTTGAAAGAAAATGTTTCCTCTTGTGGGAGAATCTAGAACTAGGGGCCACAGTTTAAAGATAAGGAGTTGCCTATTTGAGATAGATATAAGGAAACATTTCTTTCTCTCAGAGGGTTGTGAGTCTTTGGAATTATCTGCAGAATCTTCAAGTAATTTAAGGTAGAGGTCGATAGATTATTGGTTACCAAGAGGATGAAAGATTTTGGGGAGATATGCAGGAATGTAGAGTTAAGGTTAAAACCAGATCAGCCATAATCTTCTTGAATGGTGGATCAGGATTGAAGGGCTAAATGGCCTACTCTTGTTTCTTGTCCATGTGTTCATATGAAAGGTCAAGCAACAGAAAGCCACATTTCACTTTGATAAAACTGTCAGGTTATTTCCAGAGCTGAACCAATCAGAGTGCAAACATTCAATGTTCCAACTAAAATCTTGGGAACTGTGCCGTCATTGATTACACAGAGTCAATATGAATCACCAGATATAGCATTACAGCCACATGCACATTGGTACAACTAGAAAATCTGTGCCTTTACTACAGGCAGTGAATCAGGATGAAGTGATCTCACCACCTGCACAGAGGATGGAATGATCTTTAGTCCCAGGGGTCCACTGTTCCCCAAAAATAAAAATGGATCAAGAACACTAGTTACCATGGCAATGAGAACTTCCACAGGAAAGGTGCTCTCTGCAGAAGGAACATCAGTTTAGGATTGAACAGATGCTGGAAGAACAACCAAGAACAACATAAACATGTACCATTAGGAGAGCTGCACAGTTTAAAGACTACGTATCCGATGCATGTACTGAGAATGACAAAATGAGAATTCACTAGAGTTAACTGTCTTGTTCATGAACGATAGTTTCATTTGTGATTATTTATTTTGGGTGACTGCAAATATTAGTGCATACATTGTGTTTTATTTTACACAGAAACATAGAAGATAGGAGCAGGAGGAGGCCATTCAGCCCTTCGAGTCTGCTTCGCCATTCATCACGATCATGGCTGATTGTCCAACTCAATAGCCTAATCCCGTGTTCTTCCCATAACCTTTGATTCACCCCAAGTGCTATATTTAGTCACCTCTTGAACACATTCAATGTTTTGGCATCAACTACTTCCTGTAGTAATGAACTCCACAGGTTCACCACTCTTTAGGTAAAGAAATGTCTTCTCATCTCCGTCCTAAATGGGCTACCCCGAATCCTCATACTGTGACCCTGCTTCTGGACACACCCAACCATCGGGAACATGCATCTGCCCTGTCTAGTCCTGTTAGAATTTTATATGTCCCTCTGAGAGCCCCCTTCATTCGTCTGAACTCTAGCGAAAACAATCCCAACCTAGTCAATCTCTCCTCATACATCAAACATGCCATCCATGGAATCAGCCTGGTAAACCTTTGCTGCACTTCCTCGAGAACAACAGCGTCCTTCCTCAGAAAAAGAGACCATAACCTATGGAAAGGAAGATATTTGGAGACATGTAATTGTACCTTTAGTGTACTAGCTGGCCTGGCATAATCATGTGACCTCCACCTCTGTGATAAATGCTTTGTGTGCAATCTATGGGGGTCATTAAACACAGTTTGCAAGGCTGACAAAGGAGCTCATAAACATTTCCCAATTCTCTTCCTTCTTGTGGGAGCTTAGCTGAGAATTGATTAAGCACAGTTGATGCAGATATCGATCCTTGTTGTTTCTATATACATTAAACCTTTGAAAAACAGTCATGAATTCCCATTATTCGAGGATGGTAGACAAAAGTTGGCCAGAAGTAAAAGGCAATGATGAAATAGCTTCCGACCAATTGATTTTGAGAAGTCTTATGTGTGAACAATAAATGACAGACATAGTTATTAGTTTCTGTTTGACTGGAATGTCAATGCCATTGAGAAGACATCAGTGATACTTATCACAATAAGACCATTGGATAACTGCAAATAGGTACAGGAGTAGGACATTCAGCCCCTGGGGCCCTCTCCGCTGTTCAGCTGGATCATGGCTGATCCAACATTCCTCACGTCCACTTTCCTGTGTTTTCCCCATAACCCTTCATTCTCCTAATGGTCAAGGATCTACATAGCTCATCCTTAAATATACAGAAGGACTCTGCCTCCACAGCTCTCTATGGCAAGGAGTTCTAAAGACTCATAACCCTCTAAACGAAGAAATTCCTCTTCATCTCAACCTTAAATTTTCACCCTTTTATTCTAAGACTATACCCTCCGGTCTAAGACTCTCCCACGAGGGGAAACATCCTTTCAGCATTTACCCGGCGAAGCACCTTAAGAATCCTATATATTTCAACGAGATCACCTCTCATTCTACTAAACTCCAGTGAGTACAGTCCCAACCTGTTTAGTCTTTGCTCATACAACAATCTATCCATTTCAAGTGTCATCCTAATGAACCTTCTCTGAAATGCCTCCAATGAAATGGTATTTTTCCTTAATTAGAGGGACTGAAACTGCGCCCAGTATTCCACGTGATCTCACCAGCACCTTGTATAATTGCTTTCTAAGAGTTCCCTGCTACTTAATTCCAATCCTCTTTGAAATAGGGGCCAACATTCCAGAACTGCTGAGTTTGCCTGCAATTTCTTTGGTCCAGCATTCACAATTTGTTGTTTATTTTATTCTTTCCTGATTACCTGCTGTACCTGTCTGCCAGCTTTCTGTGTTTTGTGTACAAGTACCCCCAGGTCCCTTTGTGTTGCAGCTTTCTGCAGCGTTTTTCCATGTAAGTAATATTTTGTTTTTTTTTTCTCCTTTCCAAAGGAACATCTTCTCATTTTCTCACATTATACTCCATTTGCCAACTTTTTGTCCATTTACTCAATCCTACTGTTCTATGTTCTATGTTCTATCAATATCTCTGTAAACTGTTTACATCCCTCTTACAACCTACTTTTCCAACTTCTTTTGTGTCACCTGCAAATTTGGCTGCTGTTCATTCACTCATTCCTCCAAGATGTTTATATATTGGAAACAGTTGCAGTCCCAGCACGGATCCCTATGGAACCTCACTGGTGATAGGTTGCCAAAAGAACCCCTTAGCTCCACTCGCTGTTTCTGGTCCATGAGCCAATTCTCTATCCATGCTAATCACTGTCGTATCCCTACAGTGTGGAAACAGGCCCTTCGGCCCAACAAGTCCACACCAACCCTCAGAAAATTCTACCGAGACCCATTCTCCCTATAACCCACCTAATCTACACATCCCTGAACACTATTGGCAATTTAGCACGGCCAATCCACCTAGCTTGCACATCTTTGGACTGTGGGAGGAAACCAGAGCACCTAGAGGAAACCCACACAGACACGGGGAGAACGTGCAAACACCACACAGACAGTCGCCCGAGGATAGAATCAAACCCAGGCACCTGGTGCTGTGAGGTAGCAATGCTAACCACTGAGCTATGGCGCTGTACTACCTGCAACACCAGGAGCCCTTATCTTATGACTTAAGCTTTTGTGAGGTACCTTATCGAATGCCTTCTGGAAGTCCAAATACACCACATCTACTGCTTCCCCTCTAGTCACTCTAGCTGAGACTTCCTCAAAACAACTCTAATAAATTAGTCAGACATGATTTTCCTTTCATGAAGCCATGCTTACTCAGTGTGATCAGATTATGATTTTCCAAATGTTCTGCGTTTTCTTCCTTAATAATGGATCCTCATACTTTTCCAATAATAGATGTTAGGCCAGTTAGCCTATAGTTATCCACTGTTTTCCTCCATGACTTTTTGATAGATAGTCCTCAAAAGGTGTTCGAAAGCCATCCTAGCAACTGCAAACAACAGCATTTGACCACTGAAGAAGATATCATTGTTTAAGTGTCCATAGCAATCAACAAAACTTACACAAATCAGATTCTTCACTCAGGGCAGCATAGTTGATTAATTGTTGAACAGGAACTCCTGCCTAATTTTCTTTTTCATCAACCATTTTTTGGACGTGATATAACACACCTCCGTCACATGTGGGACTTGAAGGTAGATCTTCTTGTCCAGAGGTAGGGACACTAACAATGCACAGCAAGACTCACACCTTAACCTTTTTTTAGATAGCACGGTTCTACAATAATTCTTTTCTACAGTTGTAAATGTAGATAGCAATTAATCAAGAACCAAATATTGAAAGCAGAGCAAGAATTGAAATATTTGATTTAAATATCAATTGATAAAGTGCCTTTATTATTTTTAAGTATTTAAACAAACTTAAATAATACACTTGAACAGATTTTTGTGCTGTAGAGTAAAAAAATTCTGATTTTTCAGAGGGGTAGGGGTTTCAGTGCATTCAATTGTGTGAAGATATAAGAATACCATTAGCAAGAAAACAATTTAGCAGGAAATGAAACCAAGAACTTGCTGAGGATGCAACATAAAGGGTGTGAAGGGGGAGTGGTGTGGGACAAAGCCAGCAATTAATTGGTAGAAATGAAAAACTTCATAAGATATACAACAATCTCGTTACCTTGTCACACTGTCACGTTCTAAATAAGTAGATTCTTACATTGTGATAGTACATATTTCTGATTTCAACACAGGAAACTATTATGGGTTAGCTGTTTGAAGACCACAGCTACTTTTAAGCTGCATCTTATCATTCTTAGAAGACAGTTGTTTGTTTTGTCTTTGACATGTAACACATTCACAAGTTTGGATTCAGTACAGATATATAGATAATGAAATGAACTTGTGTTCCTGGTTAAGATCTTAAGAAATCACCTTTCCAGTAAATCTTTTAATAAATACATGTTGCTACTTTAGCAATATTGCAAATAATTTTATTGACGGATGTGCCCTTTTTGTCACAGCATTTTATGTCACACTCTCTCAACAAGTATGTTGTGGTTGTAATAAAAAGTGATTGTCTCATTTGTTGTCAGACTATTAATTCAGTACTGTATCAGAGAGATGCAATGAACAGATAATACAATCACTTCACACATTTTGGTGAGAGGTAGTTTAGAGATGTGCCAAACTAGAAAATTTAAATGCTTTGTTTAATTGTAACTTGCAGTGTTTGAAATCACTGTTTATCAAACAAAATATATTTTGTTTAAAACAGAATTTTATTTGCAAAACACTGTTTTTGTACCAAAAGGTCTGATACAACGTGGGATAAGTCAGAAGAAAAATATGGCTGGGCAATTAAAATTGAACAATTTGATATTGGCTTGTAGTAAATTGTTGCACGACAAATCAGTCACTGATGCTGGCTGATGATACAATTTTGTTTCTGAAGAAAGAACAATGAATTAGAGGTATATAGTAAGTTGAGAGGTTATAGCCATACTAGTGTAACAAATCCCTGAAGAAGGAATGATTTTATCCTGGGGAAATATTCAAAAATATTGGCCTCATGAACAGAAATAACTAATAGACAGCAGGGATGTGCTGGATTTGTTTCTTGACTGTGTTGTGACTAGATCTCAGAACAACAGAATTAGTCGAGAAAAGGAGGGGTCTATGGAAAGAGATGTGGCTTGGAAATTCTGTTATCTAACATTATTTTTGAAATATTAAATAAAAAGCTGAAGCAAAACAGAATGAGGCTGAGATGTTTACCCCATTTTCCTTTACAGAAATATAACAGACAGATCGTGAATTGAGAGAGTTATAACATACAATCTACTCAGAAATTGAAACCAACACATAAGTGGTATTATTTAAAAGACAAAGGGTCAATTAAGAAATGGAAACCACCTAAAACACTGGTGGATGAGGATTGGGTAGTAGTACAGCAGGTGGCAATTCATTTCAGTATCATAACAAATTTTATGATTACCTTACAAAAATCAAATAGCAAGTCACTTGGGTATTGGGAAAATGCAGGATACAATATTAAGACACTTTTATTGGCCAAGATTATATCACCATGTGGTTAGATTTTGTCAGACATGCTGTACCTGTCAGGTGGGTGGGAAACCAGAACTATAAATTAAACCCACACCTTTAAATCTGATATAGTTTTTGATTAACTATACAGCAGTTTTGTAACAAATTGTTTAGGAATGTGTTTCAGTGTCTTTGAACAATTATGGATGTATTGACAACCTTTCCTAAGGCCATATCTTTGCGAATAATGGCAACGTTTGTAATGGAAAAAATGCTGCAATCCTTTATAAGATATGGATTACTCAAAGAAATACAATTGGATCAAGATTAAAATTTTATGTCACAAATACTCAAAGAAATAATGAACTATTTGGGAATAAAATGACGTATGGCTTCAGATTACGATAAACAATCTCAAACAGCATTCGAAACAGCCATCAAACTTTAAAGACCATGATTCAAATTTATTGTCATGAATGTCTGATTTATTGGAATGAAGAAATTCCCTTGCTACTGTTTGGCAATAACGATGTCCCTAGTAAGTCTAAAGAATTGCCCAGGTATGTCCTGTACATAAAAAGCAGAACAAATCCAACCCGGCCATCTACTGTCCCCTCAGTCTACTCTCGATCATCAGTAAAATGATGGAAGGTGTCACCAACAGTGCTATCAAGCAGCACCTGCTCAGCAATAACCTGCTCAGTGATGCCCAATTTGGGTTCTGCCAGGGCCACTCAGCTCCTGATCTCATTACAGCCTTGGTTCAAACATGGACAAAAGAGCCGAATTTCAGAGGTGATGTGAGAGTGACTGCTTTTAAGAATGGATGGGACAAATGTATCCTAGAAAATGGGCATTGGCAGAGATCATTCATCCCTTGAACCTGCCCAACCATTCAATATGATCATGGCCGATCATCAAATTCAGTACTCTGTTTCTTCTTTCACCCACACCCTTTGATCCCTTTATCCGTAAGTGCTATGTCTATATTCTTCTTGAAAATATTCCAATTTTGGCCCTAACCATTTTTTATGGCAGAGAATTCCAGAAGCTCACCACTCTCTAGGTGAAGAAATTTCCCCTCCTCTTGGTCCTAAATGACCTTTATCCTTACACTGTGACTCGTGGTTCTGCACTCCATGGTCTTTGGGAATATCCTTCTTGCATTTGGCCTGTCTGGACCTGTTAGAATTTTACAGGATTCTCTGAGATCCCCCTTATTCTTTGCAACTCTAATGAATATAGTCCTAACCAATGCAGTCCCTCTTCAAATGCTAGTCTTGCCTTCCCAGGAATAAGCCTAGTTAACCTTCGCTGCACTCCCTTCATAATCAGAGCATCCTTCCTCTTATCTCATACCTTTAATAATATCATGGACAGCCTTTGGCAACATACTAGAAACAGTGTTCAAATGTTGTTGAATGCTTGAATTACTTTTAATCTGCTCACATTCTAGTTGCAGTTTGGGAGTTGGTGATTAGTTAAAACAGTTGAAAGTGACTGAGATGCCGGTTCCAACAGACAAACTTTTGTGTTTTACTGAAACACATTGGGCTTCCCAGGCATCCTGACACAAAGGGAGAACAGTGGCAATGGAGGGGGTTGAAACTATATGTCAGGGCAAAGAATTGATTCTAAGTGTTTGACACTCACTGCAGCTTTCTTAGCTGCTCACGGGGAAAAGCTTCTGCACAATATTTGGGCTGGGATGTTACTTTACACATTGTTCGCAATGCTTGCAAGTTCAACCTACATTTTGGGGCAATATATATCAGATCAGCTTCAGTGTAGCTTATGCCACATTGGATTAGATCTCAGATGAGAACCAGAGAGATTAGTGAAAGGCCACTGTCACAGTCCTACTGCTCCACAAGAAAAAAGGCTTCAGCAGAGGGTCGCAACTTGCAAGTGATATATCCAGTGCACAGGATCTACTGATAGAGGACATGCATCTTACATACAAAAATACAACATCAATCAAGAACAGCAGTAAATTCAGGCTCTCAGGTCTGCTCTGCCATTTGATAAGATCATGTTTGACTTGTTTGTGGCCTTCACTCCACTTTTGAGTCTACCTCCTATACCTTTTGACTCCCTTGTCAATCAAGACTCTATCAATCTCAGCCTTAAAAATATTCAATGATGCTGAAATAAAAAAAGAGTGCTGAGTACTGGACATCTGAAATAAAAGAAAGTGAAGTGTTGGAGAAATTCAGCAGGTCTGGCAGCATTTTCCAAAGAAGAGCCACATCAGACTTGAAACCTTGCCTCTGTTTTAGTCTCCACAGATGCTGCAAGTTTGCTGAATCTCTCCAAGCATTTTCAGTGATCCAACTCTCTTGCTGTCTGGAAAAGAGAATTCCACAGATCAAGGATCTTCTGAGAGGAAAAAAAAATCCCCTCACCTCCATTTTAAATGGGAGAGACTTTGTTTTTATATTATGTCACTTAGGTCTTTTTCACAAGGGGTAACATTCTCAACTTCCAGCGTGTCAATTCCCTTCAAGTCCTTACATGTTTGATTATTTTGATTGATTTATTGTCACTTGTACATAAGTACAGTGAAAAGCTTTGTTTACGAGCAGTATAGGCAGATCATAGTAAGCGAGGACGTACAGATTACATCGCACACAGCGTGTGCTAGGTAAGATCAATATTAACAAGATCAGTATTATTTGAAGTTAGTGAGTTCATTCAACAGTCTAATAACAGCAGGGAAGAAGCTGATGGACTGGGCTGTGCACACCACCTTCTGTAGTTTCTTACAGTCCTGGGCAGAGCAGTTGCCATGCCAGGCCATTACGCAGCTGGACAGTATGCTTTCAATGGTGCATCTGTAAAGGTTGGAGAGGGACCTATTGGACGTGCAAAATTTTCTGAGCTGCCTGAGGAAGAAGAGGCGTTGTTGTGTCTTCGTGACCGTCGCATCTATGTGGGAAGCCCAGGACAGGTTGTCAGTTATTGTCACTCCCAGGAACTGTCAACCCTCTCAACCTTAGCTCCATTGATGTAGATGGGGGCGTGTTCTCCTCCTTCTTTCTGAAGTCAACGATCAGTTCTTTAGTTTTGCCGACGTTGAGAGAGAGGTTGTTTTCATGTCACCACGACCTCTATCGCCTTTCTGTAGTCTGACTTGTCTTGTTAGATATCCGTTCTGCCACGATGGTAATGTCTGCAAACTGGTAGATGGCATTTGTTCAGAATTTGGCAACACAGTTGTGGGTGTACAGGGTGTACAGTAGGGGGCTAAAAAGCATCTATGGGGGACTTCAGTGTTAAGTGTTATCATGGAGGAGGTGTAGTTGTCTATCTTCACTGATTGCGGTCTGTGGGTCAGAAAGCTGAGGATCCAGTTGCAGAGGGTGGAGCCCAGACCTTAGTCTCGAGTTTTGAGATCAGCCTGGAGGGGATAATGATGTTGAAGGCGGAGCTGTATTTGATGAGCAGGAGTCTGACGTAGGTGTCCTCGTTGTCTAGATGCTCCAGAGATGAGTGCAGGGCTTGGGATATGGCGTCCACTGGGATCTGTTACAATGTTTCAATGTTAATAAAATCACCTGTCATTTTTCTAAACTCTAATGAACACAGGCTAAACCTATCCAACCTCTCTTATAAGACAACTGTCTCATCCTAAGAATCAGTTTTAAGTGAAACTTCATTAACTGTTTTGAATGCTGAGCTGCTTCTAATTGTTTCAGTCGTGACTCAAGAAACTTCAGATGTTGCATGAGGTGCACAGTGCGTAGTCCACAGGATCTTGAAGTCTGCTGACGCAGGATCTTCTGTGGCTGGAGCCAATAACCATACTTGGTCCATAGCTGTCAAATCACCAATGTCCTTGACTTCTTTATCTCTGAATTCTATCAAGGATGTGCTGCAAACTTTTTCAGATTCTTGAAGCAAACCACACGCAAATGTAAAAACCACTGACGGGTGGGATGCAGAGATTTCTTTAATATATCACACATCTGTTCATTTCATCAGTATATTGATCTCTTCTGAAAGTATGTTACTACCCTCTGCATAAAAATCTGCTCTCTAGAGAATATGAACAATTGACCATTACTTTTGCTTTCTGTCTCCTCGTTAATTTTGTATCCAGGCTGTCACTGTCCCTTTAACCCCATTAAATTTAACTTTGCAGTTATGTGATATTTTATAAAACATCCTTTTAAAGATTGTACATAAATCTGCTGCAGTACTTTCATCAAACCCCGTTTGTTATTACATTAACAAACAAATGGAGTTTGTCAGACATGATTTGCTTTTAAATTTGCTTTTTTGATTAAGTTATATTTAATTAGCCTGGTTGCATTGTTCTTACTCTTTATTTATTTAAAGTTCTTTTATCAGTTGGTAAAAAACTTGCATTTATAAAGCTCCTTTCATGTAGTAAAACATCTCAAGGTACTTCATAGAATTGATTATCATAGCGAGTGAATACCAAGTCATGTATCACAATGTTCTAGATGTTTAAAGGCTTGATCAAAAGGGTTGGTTTTTAATGAATATATTAAGGAGGAGAGAAGCAGCGGAGTAGAAAAGTTTTGGGAAGGAATTTGTGGTGTCAGCGTCTAGGCAGCCAAAGACATAGCAGCCAATATTTTTATCATCTTGTCATGGCATGTGAGTATTATTGCTAAGACCAACATTCTTACTTATCTCTGATAATGGTAGATAAATTAAAATCAGGGATGTGAAGGAGGCCAGAATTGAAGCAGTAGAGCTATCTTAGGGAATGTAGAACCGGAGCAGATTACAGAGATAGGGAAGAGCGAGAACATGGAGAGATTTGAACACAAGGACAAAAAGTTTCAAATTGGGCTATGGCCAGATTGAGAGCTGAGGTTATATTGTCATCATATACATAATGCCAACATTTATATACCTACAGGACCCCTCATGTAAATCCAGTCTGCTGCCTTACATATACATCCATATCATCCCTGATATATAAGACCACACTATTGTCTAATATACAAAAGTGGTCTTTTGAATTTGTGCTACTGGCTTTTTACACACTAGGCCAACCTACTAAGAAACTACTTGTGAGGGTAAGGGCATCATGTGCGATTCTCCATCTCTAATTGCTCTAATACAGCAAGTAAAGATGTGGTCGGTGGACAGGCCAGGGTTTGAGGAAGAGCATGAGGAGTTCTGGTGAGGGTAAAAGATGGGAGAACATTGAATTAGTTGAGCCTAGAAGTAATAAAAGAATGGATGAGGATTTCAGCAACAAATAACCTGAGGTAAGGTTGAAATGGGCAATGCTTTGAGTTAGAAATGGGTAGTCTTGGTGATAGAGATGATGAAGTGAGAAACTAAGCTCAGGATGGAGTCTATGGAAAGAGAACAGAGTTTGTGTTGAAGACCAAAGGCAATATTCAATTAGTAGAATTGCATAATCTTTCAATATTGGATGTCAGCTAACCAGTGTGACAAATCAAAGCAAATGGAGGTGTCAACAAAGGTGCTGATAAGGTACAGCTGCATTGTTATAGGAACAAAGGATATAGGATTTAGTAACAGGAGGAGGCCATTCAGCCCTTACAGCCTTCTCCAGCATTCAATTATATCATTACTGATCCAGGTGTGATCTTAATGTGCCTTTCTACATACCACACCTCTCTAATGAACACTGAGTCCCTTGTCTAGCCAAAAATCTAACTAACTCAGCCTTAAATAAATAGGATCTTCCTATTCTATGCTGGCTTTCAGCACTCCTTAACACATTACAAAACTATCTGTCTCCCCACTTGGGTAGATGAAATCCTAATAATTAAATAGAGACCATTTCCAAGATTTCTGAAGATGCATTGCTGCATTCTTCATTCACGCTTTCTCATGCTTCACTAGCTTTCAGCTTTGAAAACAAAAAGCTGTTTGTCTCTGTAGCCTTGGGCGATGATCTATCAAACCTCTTTTTAGTTATATAAGGATTAAAAATTAAATATTGATCCTTTGAGGATTGCTGTAGCTTCAAATTCCCTCAGTGTATTGTAAATATTCTATTGAATTCACACAATAATTGGTTTTTGGTTCGCACAATTATCAACTTGAATTATGTTATACTAGAAATTGTACAGTCCTGGCTCAATTCATGAAAGACTGGTTATTTCATAATTCAAAAGAAATATTTTCCTTCACTGAAAATAATGGGATAAGGCAACAATTATCCATTGTGGTCCATTTGTACTATCCATTTAAGGGCGGCACGGTGTCTCAGTGGTTAGCACTGTTGCCTCACAGCACCAGGGACCTGGGTTCAATTCCACTCTCGGTCGACTGTCTGTGTGGAATTTGCACATTCTGCCTGTGTCTGCGTGGGTTTCCTCTGGGTATTCTGGTTTCCTCCCACAGTCCAAAGATGTGCAGGCTAGGTGGATTGGCCATGCTAAATTGCCTGCAGTATTCAGGGATGTGTAGCTTAGGGGGATGAGTCTGGGTGGGATGCTCCAAGGATCAGTGTGGACTTGTTGGGCCGAAGGGCGTGTTTCCACACTGTAGGGATTCTATGGAATATTTTATTTTATACCTTTCATGGGATATGGACACTGGGGCAAGGTCAGCTTTTATTTCCCATCCCTATTTGCCGGTGAGAAGGTGGTGGTAAGCTACCTCCCACTTGAACTACTGCAGGCCATGTGGTGTAGGTGCATCTACTGTGTTTATAATAGTCTTTGTTTGCTGACTGTCCACTCATATACTTTTATTGTTCTGCAGAATTGCATTCCTACATATTTCCCTGCATAGTAACCATTAACACAGATATTGAAACTACTTCTCACACATATATTTAGATTCTCCTTTCACACGTATGTGCATATGCTTTTCGTGTACATTTATTGCCATCAAGCATACATCTATACAACCTCTATGTAAATCCACTCTGCTACGGTACATATATATCTATATCACCTGACATATAGGACCACACAGTTGTTTAATATACAAAAGTGGCCTTTCAAATTTATGCTACTGTCTGGCTTTTTACAAACCAGAACAGCCTACTAAGAATTCAGTTGGGGAGGTAAGCGCATCATGTATGATTATCCATCTCTAATTACTGGATAATCTGTGGAGTTTGTGGATCATCCAAATACTCATTTGTTGCCCAAAAACTTGAAGCTCTGAGTCTGGATCATTAACTGGTAAAACCAACCATGTACTCAGTATCTACACTGTATCTCACATCTATATGTACAGGCACTCCCAGGTTACGAAGAGGTTCCGTTCTTGAGTCTGTTTGCAAATTGATTTGTACACAAGCTGGAACACAATGCTGGACAACATAAAGTAGCCATTCATAAGTTCATAAATGTTTGTATGTCGAATCTTTAAAATTACACACCTGCATAGGATCACCGCAAGTACAAGCGTTTGTCAGTTGGACGTTTGTAAATCAGGGAACCTGTATACTTAAGCACTGATTATTGTCCTTCTCTGTGACAATTCTTAGGACAACAATGTGCTCACTAAGTTTCCAACTTTGAACCAGCTGGAAGTGATCATAAATATGCCTCCCTTTGTATGTGTGCACATTTAAGATAGTATTGTCTGCTTCGATTACCAATAGATTACTTAGAATCAGCCTGAAATCAGCTTAAAATAGTTGAATGCTCAGAGTCTGTGAGATTTGCCACAGTCTGGCAGGTTCCATGATCCAGCATAAGTGACTCATTCCATTAAATGGAAGATTTGAACTGTTCCCCCGCTAGATACATCTAGATGTATGACCTAACTATATCTGCTGCCTCTTGCCTATCAATACAATGTCAACACCACATTTACACTGGAATTTGATCCATATATCCACACTGCTCTTTAATATATGTCTACAATCACTATGTCACAAATATTTATGCTACCTTTATATATGTAAATACGTAGTTTTCACAACTAAGTCAACCATATTGCCAATATTGAAGCACTTCTGATTTTAAAAACTAATTCTTCCAAATAACATCAAGTGATAAACATCTGTGCCAATTATAATGGTGGTGTCACTTTGTATCGGCTTTAAACAAATAGTAACATCAAAGTGTAGATGTGCCTCCCATGGTTCACATACTTAGGCTCAGCTGTGCTGCTACAGATGCATTCTCAACAAAAGGGAATGGCCAGAGGGTGGGATCACCAGAACTGCTGACCTTGTTCTAATTGCTGCCTAAAGAATGGAATTGATCTGGGCCTGGGAACAGGCAATTACCTCCTTTAGAAAGTGAATCATAAGGGGCGACCTGCAAAGAGAGAAGAGATGCGGCAAATTTGACAAGGAGAGAGTAATAATCTAAAGTGTGTTTATTAGAAGATTCTTCATTTCTGAAGAAGGGTCTAGGCCCGAAACGTCAGCCTTCCTGCTCCTCTGATGCTGCTTGGCCTGCTGTGTTCATCCAGCTCTACACCTTGTTACCTCTTATTAGAAGATTGTTATCTTGTATTGAGCAACAGATAAACTGCATGGACACCAAGAACCTGCCGACTGTGATCTACATAACTGTTCAAATAAAGTTAAAACAAACCTCAGGCTGTAGAGCACTGTGCCATCTGGGTGCAGGCGAATCATTCGATTTTTCACTGTAACTCCATGCACAAATGACTTTTTGTCATTAATAAAGTAGGTGTCGGGAACCCAGAGTTGGTCAGCCACTCTGTTATCTAGAGTAAGATTCAGAGGTATTCCAGAGTATGAAAGCCTCTTGTCTCTCCAGGACTGCTGGAAGTACATTGTCAGAGTATAATCCTGTACAGAAATAAGAAAAAAAACGTCAACTCCTCAAGTTCAAAGTTTCTTTCTCTCACCTCTTTCACCATTAAATGACCAAACCACCAGGTGCCATTTGCTTTCCAAGTGTGATAATGGACCATGAAGATCCAATTAATACTACTCCCCAACAGTTTTGGGTCAAGGCTGAAACAGTCACTGTTTCTGTATGATGTAACAGGCTGACCATAACCCTCTTGTGTAATTCAAATGCATTTTTAGATTTTAGATTAAAACAAGAGAATGTTGCAGAGTATTCCCTTCATTCGTAACACATAGAACAGAAATTGGATCCAGGGATTCATAAGAAGTTATCACAGCATCATAATGGATTAAGTTTTATGTTTGCAGGACCTTGAGGATCTGTTTTCTCTGCTTTATTGTCAATTTTGTTGTGTGTAAATACTGATGAAGTTGCTACATCTAAGCTTTAATATGTTGGGCTAATGAGGAGAAAATCAAGCAATGCTGCTTTTCAACTTTCTGGACTCAATGCTGAGATCAACAATTTCAGAATGCAAACTCCTTCCCCCCCATTTTGTTTCTTTTTCTTTGTATGTCGCGGGTGTATCTTATTTTTGCTTCAGACAGCGGCACACTTGCTGCAGGCATCACTTTCAGGTGGAACCTTCCGGTCCTGGAAACAGCAGCCTGGAGGATGGAAGGAAACTTCATCAGGTTAGGTGGCAAAGTCCCAGAACTTCACCATCTGTCTGCCTCCAAAGCATTTAAGACCATAAGATGTAACAGTAGTGGTAGGCCATTCAGCCCATCAAGTCTGCCATGTCATTCATTGCGATCATAGCTGACCAGACAATCCTCAGTTAATGACCACTTAAGGATCCATTCTGAGATGGTCCCTGTTTTTTCAATTCCAGGTTGGAATGATTCATCAGCCTACCTGGCCAGTAACCCAAACTGGTAAACTAGATACTATATGCCTACCTGACTGGTAGAGCATTGTGGTAAATGGGTAAACTGTGTAGGCTGTCAGTTGGGAGACATTCTCTCAGTTTACACTAACCCGTGCATGGTCAAGATAGTTCTGAACCCCGTGGCTTCCCTCCACCCCCCCATCTGTGAGAACTCTCCCCAATGACACTCAACTGTTCTCTGGGTTGCTCCTCCATCCTGGGAGTCCAGCGAGTGCTGTCCTGGCAGCAAACATGGTCTCTTCTTCCATGGCACTACTAGAGCTACTAGCCTCTGATTGGCCTGCAGGTTTTTGGAGCGCAGGACTTCTTGAATGAGTGTCCTAATCCAAATCGAAAGCCAGATGGTGACCAATCAGGTACATGTTTGCTAAAAGATCTAGCAAGTTTTCCAGAGCCTAACAAATTCCAGATTCTTCCTGCTAATGTTTCCTGCTTTTGAACTTAGTCTGAAAATCAGAATATTCTGCCACTTGCTTCTTCTTCAGTCCCATCATGATTCCCTATGGCCCTTTAACACCTGGCTGAATCTTGCCATATTTTCTCAAGAGTCATTTCGTCATGTTTCATAGAAGGCCTGGAGGATTTTTTCAGGCCATTGTCCCAACATTGCTTCATTATTTACCTACCACATCTCAGTGGTGTCCTCTCACCCAATGCTAGCCCAATATTCCCATTCATTTTATCTGGAAGTACACGTCACTGCTGAAATATCCCATGATCCCGGAGCTGACACCATCTTAAAATTGGTTGTTGTGTAGCCGATTAAGTGTCTACAGCTCAGACTGTAGCTGACCCAGCACAGTTTGTGACATTTGCCATGGACATAGTATAAGGGAAATCAGTGCCCCACTTTGTGGACAAGGACCTGGAGGTCCTGGATGAGATGGTGCAGAGGAGGCTATCAACGTTAGTGCAGTGTTAACCTTCTGGAGTAACGCCCAGCAGTGTAGTAATCAGGTCAATGTCCTTATCCTGTTCGACAGGGTAAGTGCCATCATCTTCCCTCTGCTACCTTACACTCAGTCTATCTCTGCTACTGGACACATCTTCCACCAAGGTTCATGCTGTACCACTCTCACTGTTGTATACTGGGTTCAAATGGCTCCTTCTGTGCTGTAGCATTCAATGGTTCTCTTTTATTTGTCTTATACTTTTTTCTGTTTTGTTGTCCTTGCCCCGTTAGCTTTCGCCTGCCTATTACCCTTCCATTTTAATTTAAACTTCTCTCCACATCACTTGTTAGTTTCCCAGTGCGGTCATAAGTCTTGCAGTTTTGTCTGTGTGAATTTTATCAGTCTTACACAGGTCATTGCTCAACTCGTGCTGATCCCTGTGTCCCACAAATCTTGCCCATTTCACTGGCTCCCTGTTCATATAGGGATCTCCCTTATCTGACTCCTTATGCATTGATAAACTTGCGGCATTAAGAATGTTGCTGAAACCATGTCAATTTCTGAAACTTCTGTTGGAGGACTACAGTTCTGTTTCTTCCTATGTCAATAACATTTGATAACTCTCCTTTGTTCTCCCACATTTTTGTGCCCCCTTTTATGTTGCCCCTCATGACGGTATTTGGGTGGCTAAAAGAACAAACATGTCAATATGTTAGGACTACTTTCCTATGCTTCACTTTCACCCTTCTGCAACCCCTGGCCCATGACTGACTGCCAATTTACTGACACTGTCACAAGGAATCTATATTTTTAATAATAATGGTTTTGGGTGGGGAATCTATGGAATGCATTTCTACAGAGGCCAACTCATTGAACGTATTTAGGACAGAGATAAATAGGTTCTTGATTCATAAGGGGATCAAAGGTTACAGAGAGAAGGCAGAAAAATGGTGTTGAGAAATGTATCAGCTGTCATCAAATGGCAGAGCAGACTCAATGGGCTGAATGGCCTAATTCTGCTCCTATGTTTTATGACTTTTCTAATAATGTAGAACAATCCTTGAAATTCCTTTCATATGCCTCAGTTCTAAGTCTCATTAAAGAATTTTAGTGGTTTACAATGCTCAGGAACATCCACATTGGTTCTGTTGTTAAGTCTGTGTCACCCTCACGATGATATTAATTGCAAGCGTGGGAAGTAATTACAAAGTCTAGGCACATCATTCAGAGAGAGATAAATTGTACCAAGGAAACATAATAGGCAAACCTTAAAAAATAATTTATTTGAAGAAGAATATCAAGGAAAATGTATAGCTTGCCAACATGAATTCTTAAATTTTGAAAGCAAAGACTGGAATATTATCTCAGTTGAGTTAATCAGTACATCTGTTAAGATCTTAAATGCTCTGTCTGAAAGGGTGGTGGAAACGGATTAAATAATAACTTAAAAATGGAATTGGATGAATACTTGAAGAGCTTTGGGCAACAAGGAAGGGAATGGGACTAATTACATAGTTTGTGTAAAGACAGACATTATGGACTGAATTGCCTCCTTTGGTATTACATCATTTCATGATAGTATGGTTGTCAGGGCAATATTAGTGTTCTGCTGTTGTACAAAATACTAAATTATACTTGTGTAAATGGATATGTAACGTGCTGCTATACAGCACTGTTACTTGTAATATGCTGGCTGCTCTTTGTGGTCGATCTCTCTTTCTTAGCAGTCACTCTCAGCAGATTTACTTTTTTTTGGTCTGGTGGCTTTCATTCATGATTTCCCTAGCTGTGGGATATCAGCAGAATATGGGTGTGTAGAATCAATGCTGGTTCCTTCTGCTCCTCTTGAAGCCCAGTGACAGAAAATATGGGAATGCAATTAGAAATGTCAATGCAGCAGCTGAAAAAACGTTTCATAAAACGAAGGCATTAGAAAATCATTGGTCTCTCCATTAGCATGGGAGACGTTTAAAATCAGGAAACCCTTCTTGCAGGTGCTACGAGCCTATATCCCTGGTGCTGGGATGTTTGGTTGTTAGTTCAGTTGGATAGATGACCAGAGTGTACAGCAGAATAAAGCCAACTGTTCAGGTTCAAACTCTGTGTTAACTGGAGTAGTTCATGGAGACCTGCCCCCTCACCATATCCCATGCTTGTGGAGCAGTTATGCCCCAGTAAGTAACTTAACCAATTGTCTCTCTTGGACAAAAAGAAGTGATTGTGGCTCCACATTTTCTCAGGGTATGAAATCTTTAGAAAGGGATATTTGTAGCTCATTGGTAGTGATTCTAACTCTGGGCCAGGAGGACCGGGTCAAGTCCCACCTGCTCCAGATTAAGTTGATTAAAAGTATTTATAGTCTCGGTGCAAAATGTTGCAGCATTTCTGAGGGTGACCCTTGAGTAAGACAAGGTAGTCTTTGGGAAAGAATTAGTAAAATAATATTGCAGGTTAAATTCATGGTAATAGCTTTTAGAGTACCTGCTGATGGTAGATAGAGTTCTCCGTTAGCACTCTGTACTCTGAAATTTAGCCCCAGTTAAAACGGTTAATCAAATTTGAGGAGTTACTGTTTCTGGCACAAAGCTTTGTAAAAAAATGATTAAAATGTTAATTCGCCCAGGCAATTCTATAATTCTGAAAAGTATGCTATTCTAAAATTCAATTAAAATGACCATGATAACATATCATTTTGTATAATGATTATCTCCAGAACAACTCCATACTTTGTAAATCAAACACTTGAAAGAATTTGATAATCAACTGCCAATGTCTACTTGAAGGAATGGATTGAAGGTAAACATGACAATTTGTTCCATCACACCTAATTCCTGAAATCGCCTGTTGAATTCTTCCTGATTGCTAACTTTCTTAGTTTTTTTTTAAATTCAATCATGGAATGCGAGCATCACTGGCTGGCCAGCATTTCTTGCCCATCCCTAGTGGCCCTCGAGAAGGTGGTGGTGAGCTGCCTTCTTGAACCACTGTAGTCCACCTGCTATGGGTTGATCGACAATGCCCTCAGGACGGGAATTTCAGGAATGCACAGAGGCTTTCTAGGTGGAAATTTCCTTCTTTGCCTTTGACTTTTTGTTCTGGTATTTCTCCAAACATGGAAACGTTGCAGTATTTTATTGTTTAATTGGGAGGTTCATGGACTCAGTTTCAAATTAAAGTGCATTGATAGCACTGATCATATGCGCTAAGTCTTTGTCCTTTCCCCACAGTTCAAGATGCAGCATTGTGTCTGTAAGGAACTTAAGACAAGCAACCAGGCATGGTCTGACAGCTCACTGAACTCATCATTCCTTGATTTAAGAAAAGTAATTATTTCAGGCATCGGATTTTAAAAAAAATTTGCAAGGCCTCTATAGGAAGGATGTGGCAAAACTTGAAAATGTTCAGAAAAGATTTACAAGGATGTTGTCAGGGTTGGAGGGTTTGAGCTTTGGGAGAGGCTGAATAGGCTGGGGCTATTTTCCCTGGAGCGTTGGAAGCTGGGATGGGTGACTTTGTAGAAGTTTATAAAATCATGAGGGGCATGGACAGAGTAAATAGCCAAGGTCCAAAACTAGAGGGCATAGGCTTAAGATGAGAGGGGCAAGATTTAAAAGGGGCCTAATGTGCAACATTTTCATGCAGAGGGTGGTGCGTGTATGGAATGAGCTGCCAGAGGAAGTGGTGGAGGCTGGTACAACATTTAAAAGGCATCTGGATGGGTGTATGAATAGAATGGTTTAGAGGGATATGGGCTGAATGCTGGCAAATGGGACTAGATTAATTTAGGATATCTGGTCAGCACAGATGAGTTGGACCAAAGGGCCTGTTTCCATGCTGTACATCTCTATGACTCTATGACTCTATGAGGGGCATAGATAGGGTGAATAGCCAAGGTCTCTTCCCCAGGGTAGCAGAGTCCAAAACTAGAGGGCGGGTTTAAGGTGAGAGGGATAAGATTTAAAAGGGACCTAAGGGGCAACTTTTTCACGCAGAGGGTATTGAGTGTATGGAATGAGCTGCCAGAGGAAGTGATAGACACTGGTACAATTACAGCATTTAAAAGGCATCTGGATGGTATATGAATAGGAAGGGTTTAGAAGGATATGGGCCAAATACGAGCAAATGGGACTAGACTGATTTACGATATCTAGCTGACATGGATGAGTTGGACCGCAGAGTTTGTTTCCATGCTGTAGCGCTCCATGACTCTGTGACTTTCCCCCAACTTAACTACATTGCATTAACTTGGAGAATTAGTTCGCCATAAGCAGCACTGAGTTTGAGTAACGGTTTAAACAAATGATGTGGAAGGGCTCTTGCTCGAATCAAGTTTACAATGTTAACAACAACTTTCATTATTTGAGAAAAGTCCATAACTTTACTCACTAATGTTTGCAATTGGGTTATGCAGTGGTAATTGACAAAAGAGGGAAATCAGGATAATTTCTACAGAATGCAATGAAGCCCACATTTGCACCAAGTATGGCAGGAATACCTTCAGTGGTGATAGAAGCAAGTGTCTTGACTACAATGTCTTTTTCTCGAGCATGAACATTTTAAATTCATTGTAGATATCCTCTCTCTTTGTTCTCAGTTTAAACGGCAAAAGCATGACAAAATCCTCTTTAGTTGTCATCCCCTCAAAAACAATGCACACAAAAACAATCAGCTGTGCTGGGTCAATCTTATTGATAGGTTCGTCGAATTACAGTGAGAAGCATTCACAGTCCTTCGGGTCCTGTTGTATTTGCTAAAAGATGTCTTCGTAAAAAGATTCCACTCATCTGGCTACTGTGGAAGCACCAAGTGACAGGTTCTGGATTTGCCATTATTATTTCTTCTTTGTTGTTAAAGTCTTTGAATAAAGAGTGTCAGCAGCCAGTGGTTCTTTCATTACCACATCATCTGTCAATAATTTCTTCGGTTTTGTCAGCCGACAGCAAACGTGAAATGATATATCAGTGCAGGTGTTAGCTTTCGCTGCTGATTTAGGGAAATAAAAGGACAGTTGAGCTTTCGAAATAGCCTTCAGCTCATCAACTTTCTTTATCTGAAGCATGCTGTTCAAAGGAAAGCTACACTTCAATTGATGTTTTTTGGATTTACTGTGCATTGTTGTGTAGTGTCATTCCAAATTCTCAGCTTTACTTATCAATATACAGTACTTTTGTGACATAATTAGGCAAATACTCTTTTCATTTATGTAAATCCTCTTTCCCATTCCACAAGGAAGCCGTATATTTCTGGTTTATTTGTAGGCGGTCCAGGTTCATCACACATCATAATTATTTCACCTTGTAGTTCATGATGTTGATCTGCTGCTGGTTCACATTGCAGGTAGGCCTCTGGATCTGTACCTCTGGCATATTGGGAATGCTACGGACTGTTTTCAAATGCAGATGAGGTGGAAGTGCCGGTGTTGGACTGGCGAGGACAAGGTCAGAAATCACACGACGCCAGGTTATAGTCCAACAAGTTTATTTGAAAGTTTGTGGTTACAAATAAACCTGTTGGATTATAACCTGGTGCTGTGTGATTTCAAGTGCAAAGGCATGGGAGGTCACTCCTGTGGTTGTGATATGTTTCTGGGACCTCACATTGGCTTGCATTGTTTGGATATTGGATGGAGGAGGGTTGCCTGTTCTCAAAATTGTTTATGGTCTGCACAGACCTATTTGATAAGCAGCTGAAGAAATAAAAAACACAGATCTACAGAGACTAGGCAAGGGAGTGGAACTAGCTAAGCTGCTCTTGCAGAGCCCATATAGACATGATGGGTGAGTAGCCTCCTATATTTCTAGTACTATAATATAGTGGCTTCACACATCAGTTTCTAGTATAGTTCATGTTCATTTGTATGCATTGTCAACTCAAAATTTACAATACCCTGCAATGATCTGGACCAAATGGCAACAGGATATAACAAGCTGGCAAAACCTAATAAGAACTTTTCTCCAGCCCCATGGCTTTCGGAAGCAAAAGTCATGCAGTAGCATGGTGATTGACATGTGAGCTGAGAGGGAACTCGGTTGGCTGGTGAAATTAACTGTCAGAGGCTCTGTGATCAACTAATGATTGTGGTCTATATGTTGGAGACCACTGATGTAGGGGATTCTCAATGTGAAGACAGGACTTCATCTCCACAAGTTACTCTTTTCAACACTGTCATGGACACATTCATTTGTAGCAGGTAAATTGGTGAGGATGAGGTCAAATGTATTTTTCTTTCTTGTTGGTTCCCTCACCACAAATCACAGATCCAGTCTAGCAGCAATGTCCTTTATGATTCGACCAGTTCAATCAGTAATGCTGCTACAAAGTCACTCTTGGACAGTGAAGTCCCCAGATTACAATTTGCATACAGCCCTCAGTGATTCTTCGAAGTGTTGTTCAACATCAGCTGAGGGAGAACAGTATGTAGTAAAACAGGAGGTATCTTGCTCATGTTCGACCTGATGCCATTAGACTTCAACAATGTATACCTTAGCAAGTTACAATAACGGTTGATTCCTGTTCATGTAGATTCTTCTTTTTAGGTCTGTTCCAGCAGGTATCTGCCAAAAATTTGGGACCACAATGTTTTTTTTCTCAAGCTATTGTCCTGAGATTTTAGCTGGCTACCATTTTGCACACTGGAAATAACACTTTTTTTTAAATGAAATTATCAAGTTGAAGGATAGGTACATAGAAACATAGAAAATAGGTGCAGGAGTAGGCCATTCGGTCCTTTGAGCCTGCACCACTATTCAATATGATCATGGCTGATCATGCAATCTCAGTATCCCACTTTCACTTTCTCGCCTTGATCCCTTTAGCCGCAAGGGCCACGTCCAGCTCCCTCCTGAATATATCTAACAAACTGGCCCCAACAGCTTTCTGTGGGAGAAAATTCCACAGGTGAAACTATAATGCAGCACCGAAGCTGAGAACAGTTGGATGGAAGATAAGTGAAGAAATACAGTGCAGGTGCCACTGAACATAGATGGGAAAACTAAGGAAGGTAGTTCTAAAGGAAGTAGGTTCTACAGCTTTGAATGCTGATAATGTATATAATGTGGATTTGTTCATGATTTAAAAAATAAGAAAACATGTTAATAAGAAAACTTGTTATAAAGGTAATTACCTACTCAACTGTCTATGTTTTCTTTCTCTCAGTACTCTATATTTAAGTATTTGTCCTTACCTGAATAAAAGCAGCAATTAGGAATTGCTTAATTGGAGTTTTTAAGAAGTGTAATTGACTGTTACCTAATGAAACCGCAGTTTTCCCACCTCCAGTATCAGAATCGTGAAACCTTAGGCAAACTTAGTGCATGTAAATGATTTTAAAAACTGTTGATTCTACACAGATGGAAATTGCTAGAAAAACTAAGCAGGTCTGGCAGCATCTGTGGAGAGAAATCAGTGTTAACATTTTAGGTTCTGAAGAAGGGTCAGTGGACCCAAAACGTTAACTCTAATTTCTCTCCACAAGTACTGTCAGACCTGCTGAATTTTTCCAGCAATTTCCATTTTTGTTTTTGTTTCTGATTTCCAGCATCCACAAACCTTTTGGTTTTTTGCTTGATTCTATGGCTGCTTATAGCGATGATGGTGTGATTTACATCTACAAAACACACCGCAGCTAATTACCAAGAGTCCTTGGCAGTAACTTCCAAACACATGTTCTTGAACACCTCAAAGAACAAAGGCAGTCAGGTTTGTCTGACCAGTTCCTCCTTTAAGATGATCCTTAAAACTATCAAGTTTTTGCCCTCTGTTAATATCTGCTTATGTGGTTTAGTATCAAATTTGCTTTGATATGCTCTTGTGAGTATCTCTGGGATGTTTTACTGTATTAAAGACCCTTTATGAATGCATATTTGTATTGCTTTTAATAGGAGACGAAAAGGCAAAATTGATGGATAATTTTATGAACCTAAGCAATGTATTCAGATAGAGAAGAGTAACCACATCAACATGTGAATGTAACATGTGACTGTCTGCAACAACATGTTTGGACCCACTGTGAAGTTAAAGGTACAGATGTCAATTTATTTTGTTGTAGCGTTCAGCTGTTCATATAGCTGCAACTCCAGGAGTACTTTCAATCTGCAAATGAAACAATTGGAAAGGTTCCATGAAAACCATCTCACATCAAAATTAAATGGCAAGGCAGTATAATTAACACTGATGGGCTCCAAATCGCCAACATAGCAGTGAAGTCATAGTTATACAGGAATGGTTGGATTGTTCACATGTCAAATGAATGGTTTTCCAAAGCTGCATTTTATAATCAGCAGATGACAGGTGGTAGGACAGTAGGGAGTCAGAGGAAATGTTTTAAGTATAAGCTGACACTCATCCAGAAGTCTAGGAAAACACAGCCAACAAACATACAATCGACAAATCTTCTCATTGGCATGACATTCCCTTGCCCAACCATTATTCCTGTTCAAAAATAATGGTTCTTCTTTCCTTTACACAGTCACAGAAGCATCCTGTGTTCGTAGAGCATTGAAAGGCCTGCTGATGCAGTAGGAGTTGAAGTAATATCCTTCTGCAGCAATAGGGGAACCCAGGGAGACTATTGTCTGTGATTAAAAATCTTTACACCCAGTAATGCTGGGGCCTTCTTAAGGCCCGGCATGCAATTTACATCTACTCTTGTCCCAGACAGACTGTATTGGGCCTGCTGGATTGAGAAATGGCTTAAATTCTCAGTGAGACCTCATAGTGGGCTTAAACCTGATGCCAAAGAGTTTCCTTAATGTGACAGTGGTTTGGGCCTAAAAAGCTTCCAAACTCTTGGAATCATATTTGTGGTGAAAACTCTGATCTGAGGTCTGCAGCATAACATCACTTCCTCACCAGCAAATCCACTCCCCTCAATAGGATTGCAGTAGGTCAATAGTTTGGTTAAGGTTAAAATCATCCCATGGGACAGCTATTATGATTCTAGATTAGGCTGCCAAATTTATGTTAGCATCTCGCTAGGGATCAGTAGAGTCATAGAGTTATACAGCACAGAAACAGACCATTTGTTCCAACTCGTTTATGCCAACCAGGTTTCCCAAACTGAATTAGTCCCATTTGCCTGCGTTTGGCCCATATGCCTCTAAATCTTTCCTATTCATGTACCTGTCCAAATGCCTTTCAAATGTTGTAACTGTACCTGCATCTACCATTTCATTAAGCAGTTCATTCCGTATATGCACTGCCCTCTGTGTCAAAAAATTGTCTCTCAGGTCCCTTTTTAAATCTTTCCCCTCTCTCCTTAGACCTATGCCCTCTTCTTTTGACCTCCCTCACCCCAGGGAAAGACCTGCCATTCACCTTATCTATACCATTCATGATTTTGTAAACCTCTATAAGGTCACCACTCAAACCTCCAATGATCCAGGGAAAAAAGTGCTAGCCTATCCAGCTTCTCTTTATAACTCAAATGCTCCAGTCCCAGTAACATCCCTGTAAACATTTTTTGCACCCTTTCCAATTTAATAATATCCTTCCTATAGAAGGGTGACCGGAACTGCATGCAGTACTCCAAAAGTGGCATCACCAATATCCTGTACAGCTGCAATGTGACATCCCAACTCCTATACTCAATGTGTCAAACTTTGAGAACCCTGGTATTTACTAAGAGAATAAAGCCACAAAATTCCATGGTTTTGAATAAATGAGAATAAATTTTACTACATTAGGGTAGAAAAGTAATGCAATCTAGAGTGAATAGACAATTTATATTCTGACATCCAGAATTATCATTAGATAATCATGGATAACAGACAAACTATAGTCAAGCTTCCACAGACCATATGAAATAATAACGTGGTCAAGATAGATTCCACAGATTCCTCAGAAACCCCTTATATTATTGACACTTTGGACTATCCAATGTTCTTAAAGCTTTACAAGGATTTCCAATCTTCTCTTTTAAAAGTCCAACTTTAAAGCTCCATTAAAAGCTACTCAGTCACAGAATGCTTCAACAACTGCTCACACCCTGGTAGTTCACTCTCTCAGTTGGGACTACATTCCCTTGGATTCTGGAAACTGTACTCTGGCACATACCCTCAAGCACAGTTTCAGCTTTTCCAAAGACAGTGCAAGGACAGTTCATTTTTGGGGACTTAGTTCCTAAAGTGGAAGAAAATTGGAGTTTTGTTTTCAGTTCTGTGAAGTCCTGACTTGTTCTAAATGGTCAGAAAATAATTTTGAGAAATGAGTTAAAAAAACAGCATTCCAAGCAGTCATGTAATCTTAATAACTAACAAGCCACCTGCAGAGGTCATTGCTAAGCTGACTTGGGTTTTACAAGCAGAGAAAGACAGAGAGAAAGAGGAGCCAGAAACAGTTTCATTTAGAAAGAAGTAAAGGTGCTGTTAGTTGCAGTTTCCAAGTGTCAGAACTGGGGTAAAATGTCGAGTTGCTTAGAGGAAATCTCCAAAGCAGAAGGATACAGAGGTGTCAGAGAAGTAGACATCACACAAAGCTGTTGAAAAGATGAGGTTAAGCAACCCATGTCAAGAAGCAATAATGAGCTGAGCAGAGCAAGAAGATTTATTGTGGAGATAGGGGTGACTCTTCACTGAGGTTTGAGTGTATGTAAGTTATTGCTGGGATTAAAGGGTTAGATCTTTCTTTCTGATATTTGTAATCAGTTTGTTCTAATATTTCTTACATAGTGAAATAGTTTTTTGTATCTTTTGTATTATAAACTTTTACATTATTTTCTTAAATGTACATTTTGACAACATCATGAGAATGTATTCGGTGACTGACCTCCATGGTAAATGAAAAAAATGTAAAACTTATGGTCTACCAAAGTAGCTCTCATCAGATTTGTCCAGAATTATCTTTAGATGGGATCATAATGTACACTTCCCAAGCTGGTACTGCCCCCATTTTTTTACCCAGTTCCAATCTTGCTCAGCTGCACCAAGCACTACTGCTTGTGGACTCCATTCACCCCACCCTCTATCGCTCTGAATGGCCCAGAGGCTACTTTTGAAACACCCAACAGTTCCCAGGATTTTACCTGACACTCCAATATGTAGCTGCACCTACTAGTTCTCAAGGCTTCGCCTGAGTCATAACTGCACTAAGCTATTAACAGTTCATGGAACTTCTTCATGAGTTCTAACTACACAGTTATCTTCAATTATCTTCTCAGCAGCGCAGAGACCAGCACTCCTTCTGCGTACCAATTGCTTCCCACTCTGTCTTTATCTAACTGACTACCAATTGACTGTTAACCCTCGATCTGTCCTGAATGACCTGCTGAAAATCTAGCAAGTCCTGTGCCTATTATTAGGCTGAACTGAATGTAGCAACCATTGCTACTTGAATGTTACAAACATCAGAACTCTTTGTTCCTTGAATGCTCGAGGATTCAGAGATTGTTAGGTGACATGGTACAAACGGATACAACAAAAAAGGGACTTTATCTCCCTGTGTATTTGTAACATAGAGAAAGGTTGGAAATTGGAATGATTTTGCAATGAGGAACCATCCAGGCAGTGACCATTACATTTCTAAAAAAAAACACAAATATTAAGATACAAAGCTGTAGGAATGAGGTAGAATAATCAGATAGTGCTGGACTAATAACTCAAGATTTGATGTAATGATCTATAGCCCTTGGTTCAAATTTCACCAGTATGAATAAAACATTAGTATCACAAATGGTGACATGAAATTACTAAATTATTGTAGAAAACCAACTCAGTCATTCAGAATCTCACAAGGGGCTATGATGTTACTGTGACTGGACTAGGAATTCAGAGGGCCAGACAAAAGTTGTTGGGATGTGGGTTCAGCTGTTAAAATTTGAACTCAATTAATAAAAAAAGATATTACCGAGAAACTAATACTGACAGTTATAAAATCTCATCTGGATTGTTAGTGTCTTTTATGGAAGAAAATCTACCTTTCTTACATGGTCTTGTTTACATTTGCCTCCAGATCCACAGTGTTAACACTCTTAACTGCTTCCTGAAATGGTCTAGTGAGACACTGAGCTCAAGGACAATAGGGATGGCCTTGCTGGCCTTGCTAATGACACCCACAAGCCATCAAAGAACAAAAAATAACCTTTAAGGAAGGAAATCTGCCATACTTTGTGAGATGCAGACTGACAACACAGTTGTCACCCCACAAGCCATTCAGTTGAATTGAAGAAGGTAGCTTGCTGTTTCTTTCTCAAGAAGCGGGCAATAAGAGAACGGAACAAGATACAAGCTGAAGGCCTACTGGAGCAATTTCCTGATGACCCCCTTCACATTGTCCTTTCCTGTGTTGTCAGTAAACTGTTCGATAATCTAAAGGGATGGAAACCAATCAAAAGACCTTAAAGTGTTAAAAAGTATTTACCATGACTCACATTCAAAATACAAACATGCTCTTGTCATTCCTAGCTACAGCAGATCTCATGGTTTGAAATATGTGCTTAACTCAGGTGATAAATCAGCAAATTGGATTTTGTAGGCAAATTGAAAATGATGTCATTCCTGAAAGTGTGAAAAATTGAGGTTGAATTTCAAAAATAGCTGTGCAGACAGAGTTACTGGCAGATTTACTTGTGTGAAAAAATGTACCCAATGCAACAAGAAAGATCAAGTTTGATTACAATGGATTTTTAATACTGTTAGCTATGCTCAGGAAGCAAGTCAGCAAAGTATTGTGTGGGATTTATGACAGAAGATACATGTCGACAATTCTCTGAAACCACATTGAGGGAGGAATAATGCCATTGTGAGCTAACAATATCTTTAGCCAAATTCCAAGTAGTTTGGACAAAAGAATAATGGATACTATGTGTTGATAACTGAATTGTAACTAACCCATTGAGTTATGACAGTCCCCAGCCCTGTTCACTCTTCCCACTCCTCATTATTTTCCTCTTTACTTCATATTTTTCGAAATACACTTGTTTAAGGTACAATTAATGGTGATGAAAGCCTCTGGCCAATCATGGTGCATATGTACACATCATATAATGCAGTTCCAATATTAAATATTTCACCATTTTTAGGTAGTACAGAATTTAATTATGGCCGGCCTTTGTTTGAGGCTGTTTGTTTTGCACTCACAACAAATGTTGCAAAAATATCAATTTAAGGAAGAAAACAGGAGTTATACCGTGTGCAAGCAATGTGGCCTCTGATTGGTAGAGGTGTTAATGTGGAGAATTAATCACATATTGATAATTGCTAGTGAAATGCCAGGCCTTGTTCAAATATTAAACCAGCCAACTTAACTGATCGGTCAAGACATTGCCATAGGAAATAAACCAGTGAATGGCTGTCATCTGCTCGTTTGAGATGAAACAGACAAAGTTTGATCATGACCCCACTCCCGACCACCAGAACATCATCTCCCAAACCATCCACAACCTCATCACTTCAGGTGACCTCCCACCCACAACCTCCAACCTCATCGTTCCCCAACCCAGCACCGCCCGTTTCTATCTCTTTCCCAAAATCCACAAACCTGACTGCCCTGGTTGACCCATTGTCTCCGCCTGCTCCTGCCCCACCGAACTTATCTCCACTTACCTCGACTCCATTTTCTCCCCCTTGGTCCAGGAACTCCTACCTCTGTGACACCACCCACGCCCTCCACCTCCTCCAAACTTCTGATTCCCTGGTCCCCAACATCTCATCTTTACCATGGACGTCCAGTCCCTATACACATGCATTCCCCATGCAGATGGCCTGAAGGCCTGACCAGTCCCCCTCCACTGACACCCTCATCCGCTTAGCTGAACTCGTCCTCATCCTGAACAACTTCTCTTTAAATTCCTCCCACTTCCTACAGACAAAGGGGGTGGCCCTGGGTACCAGCATGGGCCCAAACTATGCCTGCCTCTTTGTAGGATACATGGAACAATCCCGCTTCCGAAGCTACACTGGCCCTATCCCCCACCTCTTCCTCCGTTACATCGATGACTGTATCGGCGCCGCCTCGTGCTCCCACGAGGAGCTCGAACAGTTCACCCACTTCACTAACACCTTCCACCCCAAACTTAAGTTCACCTGGACCATCTCCGATACCTCTCTCTCCTTCCTGGACCTCTCTGTTTCCATCTCTGGCAACCACCTGGAAACCGATATCCATTTCAAGCCTACCGACTCCCACAGCTACCTAGAATACACCTCCTCCCACCCACCTGCCTGCAAAAATGCCATCCCCTATTCCCAATTCCTCTGCCTCCGCTGCATCTGCTCCCGAGATGAGGCATTCCACTCCTGGACATCCCAGATGTCCTTGTTTTTCAAGGACCGCAGCTTCCCCCCTCAGTGGTCGAAAACGCCCTCGACCGTGTCTCTCGCATTTACCGCAACTCATCTCTCACACCCCCTCCCCGCAATAACAGCCAAAACAGAATCCCCCTCGTCCTCACGTGCCACCCCATCAACCTCCGGATCCAACGCATCATCCTCCGACACTTCCACCACCTGCAATCTGACCCCACCACCAAAGACATTTTTCCCTCCCCACCCTTATCAGCTTTCCGGAGGGACCACTCTCTCCGTGACTCCCTTGTCCACTCCACACTCCCCACCAGCCCCACCACACCTGGCACTTTTACCTGCAACCGCAGGAAGTGCTACACCTGCCCTTACACCTCCCCCCTCACCCCAATCCCAGGTCCAAGAAGACCTTCCACATCAAACAGATGTTCATCTGTACATCTGCTAATGTGGTATACTGTATCCGCTGTTCCCGTTGTGGCCTCCTCTACATCAGGGAAACCAAGCGGAGGCTCGGGGACCGCTTTGTGGAACACCTACGCTCGGTTTGCACCAAACAACTGCACCTCCCAGTTGCGAACCATTTCAATCCCCCTACCACTCCTTAGACGACATGTCCATCCTGGGCCTCCTGCAGTGCCACAACGATGCCACCCAAAGGTTGCAGGAACAGCACCTCATATTTTGCTTGGGAACCCTGCAGCCCAATGGTATCAATGTGGACTTCACAAGCTTCAAAATCTCCCCTCCCCCAACCGCATCCCAAAACCAGCCAAGTTTGTCCCCGCCTCCCTAACCTGTCCTCCCTCCCACCTATCCACTCGTCCCACCTCAATCCCCACCCCCATCTCCTACCTACCAGCCTCATCCCGCCCCCTTGACCTGTCCGTCCTCCCTGGACTGACCTATCCCCTCCCTAACTCCCCACCTAAAACCACCTTTACTGGCTCCAGGTCCGCCTCCTTGACCTGTCTGTTTCCTCTCCACCTATCTTCTCCTCTATCCATCTTCTATCCGCCTCCCCCTCTCTCCCTATTTATTTCAGTATCCCTTTCCCCTCCCCCATTTCTGAAGAAGGGTCTAGACCTGAAACGTCAACTTTCCTGCTCCTCTGATGCTGCTTGGCCTGCTGTGTTCATCCAGCTCTACACCTTGTTATATCAGAGTTTGTGTTTGCAGGGAGCTGGACAGTTGATTAAACTCAGGAACTGAAACGTTGTAATTTTTGGAATACGCCCTGTGTTATGTGCTGGAGAGTACAGAAATAGAAGAACAGGGCAGATGAACGTATGGCTCAAGATTCAGAGCTGGAGGGAGAGTTTCAGCCTCCTGGATCACTGGGATAATTTCTGGGGAAGGTGGGATCTGTACATGCAGGACAGTGTGCGTCTGAACCAGAATAGCATAGAATGTGGTATGTATACATAAATTATTAAAAATAACAAGACAGTGTGAGAAAGTAGTTAATATAGTAGAACTCATCCTGGGCTTTATCATTAGGAACATTGAGTACAAAAGCAAGGAAGTTATGTTAAACATTGATAACAAAGTCCTTTTCGCCACATCACCCTTTCTTTGCTCATCACTTTAATGTTATTAAGGAAATTGTCTGAGAACACTGGAAAAAGTGAGTGTTATACTATTATACTGTATTGTACAGCTTAAAGAGGTCACCAGGAAGAAGGCAGCATTTGGCATCTTGATGGGAGTACATCTTGATTACTAGGAGAAATGGGCAGAGGAGATGGGGTCAGGAGGGCACCAGCTTCTGCATGTGACAGAGAGAGAGAGAGAGAGAGAGAAAGACAGAGGCAGGAAGGATAGGAGTGCGAGATACAGTGCATCTCTCCATCTCTGGACCTGCTCCACCAGATCAGTCAATGCAGTGTCTGAGACCCTGTGTGCTTCTCACACTGTCCCTTAGCAATTCTGAAATGGACCATGGTGACTCATCCAGCTTCTCCATACATCCAGGGAAATGGCTGGCTGAAGCCAACAAACATATTGTTCCACAAAAGCCGTACTTTATCAGCTTTGTAAGTGAGTGCTAAAACAGCAAACATTTGTTTCTGCACCTCCAGGCAAGTTTAGATTCTGGTAATTGCCAATTAGAACAAAAATTTTGTACTAAAATCAGACTTTCAATCAGGCATGTCTTATTAGCACTGTATACTTTAGTCCGTGCCTTCTATCAAGACAACCTCTTTTGTATTCAGATGGCACCTTTTACATCCTTGCAACGTTCCTATGCTCTTTAGAACCATTGCAGTATATTCAAAGTATAATGACTGTTGTAATGAAGGGAAACCTGGCATCAATTTGAGCACAGCAAGGTCTCACAAGCAGTAATGAGGTAATAACTCGAAAATGTGTTTTAATGATTAAAGGAGAAATATTGGCTAGGAAACTAGGAAAGGCTCCAAGATTTTATGTATAATATACTCACTTCAGAGAGTATGAGGAATCTAGGAAGTAAATCAATGCACACTATGCAAATACGACCATACATCTGAATATCAACATCAACACCAATTGTAAATGATCTTAATGAAGAGTGAAACATTGGATGGTCTATTAGTTAGTGTGTTAGTTAAAGTGAATCAATGTCTCTTTCACGGTAGCTTACTGTCATAAAGAAAGAAAACTTCCATTTATATCGTGTCTTTCAGACCAGATCACATTCCAAACCATTTTATAGCCAGTCAAGCACTTTTGAAATCCAGTCAATGTTGTAGGGAAACCCAATCCGCAAATGACACACAACCAAGTTCTAGAAGCATCAGTAAGTTAAATGAAGAGATAACCTGATTTTAAAATGTTGGTTGAAGTTAAATACTAATCAGAACACTGGGAAAACAAGCTTCCTTTCCTTTCAATAGCGGAATGCGATCATTTGTAGCTATCTGAGAAGACATCTGCATCTTTGCTTTGACAGCTCAAAAGATGGCACCTTCAGAATTGCAGCACTCTGTAGGCACTATAATGGAGTCTTAGCATGAATTATGTGCTTAAGTAGTGGAATGGGAGTTGAAGAACATTCTTTAGACATGACAATACATCTATGAAGGGTGATTTCCATCAGAGAAGCATTGCTGCTGCTGATTTGCACTCAATGGGTTAAAACTTTGTCTCAATCATTGGCAAAATGAACAATATCACATCTGTCACCTGGTATACACCAATGTCAGATATTCAGTTCCTTTGACTGTAGTGTATGTTCAGCATTGTGTTTAATTGGTCCATTCATGGAATCCAGAGAGAGATAGCTATTTGGATACAGAATAAAAAACCGAAAGAACTGCAGATGTTGTAAATCAGGAGCAAAAACAAAGTTGTTGGAAAAGCTCAGCAGGTCTGGCAGTGTCTGTGAAGGAAAAAACAGAGTTAATGTTTCGGGTCTGGTGATCCTTCCTCAGAACAGTTCTGTTAAGGGTGTCAAAAAGGTTTACAAGGATGAGTTCTGAGGAAGGGTCACCGGACCTGAAACATTAACTTTGATTTGTCTCCACAGATGCTGCCAGACCTGCTGAGCTTTTCCAGCAATTTTTGTTTTTGTCTCTGATTTACAGCATCTGCAGTTCTTTCAGTTTTTACAAGCACGTTGTCAGGATTGGAGGGTTTGAGCAATAGGGAGAGGCTGAATAGGCTGGGGCTATTTTCCTGGAGTACCAGAGGTTGAGGGATGATCTTATAGAGGTTTATAAAATCATGAGGAGCATGGATAGGATGAATAGTCAAGGTCTTTCTCCCAGTGAGACCAAATCTAGACAGCATAGGTTTAAGGTGAGAGAGGAAAGATTTAAAAGGGATCTAAGGGGTAACTTTTTCACATAGAGCATGGTGCATATATGGAATGAGCTGCCAAAGGAAGTACAATTACAACATTTAATAGGCATCTGGATGGATACATGAATAGGAGGGGTTTAGACGGATATGGGCCAACTGCTGGCAAATAGGACTAGAATAATTTAGGATATCTGGTCAACATGGATGAGTTGCACCAATGGGTCTGTTTCAATGCTGTATAACTGTACTGCCCATCTTATGCCACTATCCAAGACAAATTTCTCCTTTATTCTGCTAATCCATTTTTGCATCAGTAGCAATTCTGAAGCAGAGGCAAATAGAAAACACTTGTCCAATCATTTTCTTGCTCAATTATACTTTTTTTTGCGTGCAGCTACTTACCAGTTGGAATCCACTGGGAAATAAAAACTATGTTTTCCTTTATTATGGTGTTATTTAAGATTCAGAAAAGAGGGCAAATGAATTGAATTGCTAGATTTTTGTCAATATATATGTGGAAGTACGAGGAGGTGACTGTGTTGAATACTATTTAGAGAATGCAGGTCATGCTTGTTTCAGTCCACATGAAACAAATTGACCGGAACTAACTTTTTGCAGTATAAAACAGGTAGCACCTATTTTTCCCAACAGATTTGTGCTCAATTTTTTTCTCAATGCATCTCAAAATTGGGCAGGGGATATAATGGGCTACTCTCTCCTCCCTTTATATCCTTCAAGAAGTGGGAATTTGCAACCCTTGTATCTGTGCAACTATATACCAAGAGAGAGATAGCAATATGTACTTATTAAGTGCAGGGTGTCAGATGAACAATTACCATCAGTATTAATTTTATGGTTCTGTACTGACAAGGCAGAGCTATATGTATTGGCAGAGCAAATTGAAAATTCAGGAGCATGGTTTCTAATCATTAATTTTAATAACTGTAAAAGTTCAGGCAGTGATTGCCCAAATGTCCAATTTCTGCTTCTGTTCGATAGGTTCTTGCTTGGACTTCTAAATTTATCTCTTATAAGTTTGGTGTAAATTGTGTCCTATAGTTGGATTTTTACCTGCAACTACAAAAGCCAAGTTCATTCACATTACATATCTACATAACATTCAGTCAATAATATTCATCTTTGATGGAGTAGATTTATAACTTTGTACCTCTGTACAGGGCATCATGCACATATTGGCAATTTGGGTCAGAAATCAACATATGATTTTTCCATGCTTTAAATTCAAAGAACAGAAAGTTTTAAATTTTATTAGAATTCTAGCTAAGTACATCAAACAGTATTCACTTACAAGCATTAACGTTGGTGTTGAGTTCTACACACTTGGTGTGCAGATCTTGACACCTGAGTGTCTGAGCTGTGTTCCTTTGGAGTGCGACTCAATGTCAGGTAATGAAGTCTCACAATTTTAAGGCATGTGCTCTTGGAGGTTTCACAGAGGTGAAAAGTCTAGCTGCGGACAATTCACTACATTACAGAAACATTGCGATTGCACGAGAGAAGGTAGAAAGGGATTTAACCCGGAGCATTTTAGCTGTGAGGAAAGTTTAGATAGGTTGTGGTTGTTTTCTTTGGAATAGAAGAGGCTGAGGGAGATTTAATTGAAGGATACAATATATGCATGGACTAGAAGGACTGAATAGGTAGAACAGATTTTCTGTTAGCAAAGAGGTCAATAACCAAAGACATGGATTGAAGTAATTACTAGAGAATTGTGGAGGAATTGAAGAGTAATTCTTTCCATCAAGAGGGTGGTAGAAGTTTGAAACTCACAGCCTGAAAAAAATTGACAGCAGTAGAAACCCTTATCACATTTTAAAAATACATGGATATGTAACTGAAGTGTTGTGATGTATAGGCAATTCACATCAAAGGGCTTCTGTGTAAACCCATTACTGATAAGTAATTTAACCGGTGTGGCCTGTTTTCTTAACTCATGCCTTTTGATATTCATGGCAGTTTGGCACAGTCTTTTGCTGGGAATTGCCAATGGGGAATGGGGAGGGGTAGTATGAGGAAAACAAATCTTTCCTTCTCCTGGAGGCTCTTTGCTGCATCTGGAATAGTCACAATGCAATGGGATGAATGGCTTCTGCACTATAATATTTCAGTGATTCTTCAGATCATATTTATTCCAAAGGCACACTAAAGATGAGGTCACTCCTTAAACCCCTCAGAATGTCATTGGTATAATCTTCAAGACCCTACATTGACATGCAGAATTGTTTGGCAGTACTGGCAGTATCCTTTTCTGTAGACTAACACTATGGAATGCTACACATATATTTGAATAGTAACATGTGAGACTGACAGAAACTACGTATGTCAGCTGTAGCTCTGTCAGTAGGACTTTTACATTGGAGTCATGAGGGCAAACATTTAAGTTAAACTCCAGTGCCTGAATGTATAAAAACTCAAGGCTGACACTCTGTCCCCCACTAAGTTAGTACAGTATTTGCTGTTAATACGTTATCTTTTGGATGAAATGTTAAACTGAAGCTCTATCATCAGCTTGTTCAGGAGGTTGTGAAAGATCCCATGGCACAAGAAGAGCAGGGAAACTATCCATGGTCTTGATATCTATCCTTCGAACAACATCGCAATAAAAATTTATACAATCATTACGACATTGTTAACTGTAGAATATTCATTATGTAAAATGTGGAATATGGATTTTGGTCTGTGATGTTATCAACTGATGAGGGAACACTGTAAACGCTATACTGTTGAAAAACATTTGTGTGTCTCCTACTCCTGCTACAGCCTAGTGTTGAATTTATTGTAGTCAGGGCTATCTGTAGGGTCTTGTGGTTCAGCTGCAGTGTCCCTACCTCTAAGCCAGGAGGCTGGGGTTCAAGTCCCACCTGCTTCAGTGGTGTGTTATAACATGTTTGATGAGGAAAATGTCTAAAGAGAGAACCTATGACCTTGGCAATGTATCAATGTTCACAAACAAGCTGATCCCAAGCCTGCTGCTTGCTGTGTTTTTATTGCCGCTGTAAACTCAGTGCTGATAATATCATTGGGACACATCTGATTCCAGTAGCAGTGATTATTGATTTATCATCTACAGCCAGACTTACAAATCATATCAATACAGACCTAGGGGAAACGTGGATGAGTCCTGATAACCTGTGGGGATTGAGATTAGAGATTAACCCACTCATTTTGATGCAGGCTATTTGCAAATGTTATGCTGCCCTGCTGAATGGCTGCACATCAGATCAAGAGCACAAGTTCATATGAAGCTAGCACTACCTAACCTGTACCTTCTAAAGAGGAAATGCATCTGGGGTGCAGCAAGGGTTGGAATAGCCTGAGTCTATCAGCGCAGGAAGAACAGTGCAACAGATGCAAAGTCAGAGGGCATGCTCCAAAGTCCCCTGATGCAGCATTAGAGATATCAGTAGAAAGGAGGTCAAAGGTCTTCAATCCAAACAGGCCCTTCCAACAGACACTGAAAAGGCACTAGGAACAGATAGCCCTGACTGTCAACACAAGCCATTTTGTCTGCAGGGACTGGATGCAATGCAGGAAGAGGTGCAGAGACCTCAAATGAGTGATCAAGGTAAATCGACTATTAAATATTCACTATGTCTCACAAATGAACAATCAGTTCTCCACACTGGCCTATTCACCACAGCCCACATCACCCATCTATCAACATACCAATCCTACTTCACATTCATAGACTCGGTTCATCCTGATGCAAACCTCACGACCACAACTCGCATCTTGCAACTCACAGCCCATGTGTAGCCAATAGCACCCTGGGCCAAGGGGAAGCACACAATCCTGCAAAGCTATGTGCGCAATCCACCTGGAAAACCTAGCTTAGACTGAAACTATAGAAGTGCTCACAAAATGCAACATCAAAATAACATGTTTTTAAAATTGACGTCAAGGATCCTGGATGGATAAAGTCCCTTGCTGATTGCTATTTGACCTCATCGCCTCCTTCTTTGGCGTACTGCTTTTACTCTTCTGAGCTGTTTCTGCTCCATTTCCCTTTCAAGCTACTGACTTTCGCTAAAAGGGAAGCATTGCAGTTATGCCGGAAGGGTGCAAAAATGCCAAGTATATGACTTAAACAAACCGAGCTGCTGAGGAAAATCTTGGAGCCACAGTCTCCTCATGTACTGTGAGGTGGAGCTAAATTTACTTTCTGTAACATATATGTAGCCTTCAGTGGTAGAAGGTTCTAGGGCAACTAATCCTTCTGACTGTCCTTTGTTATACTTTGTTGTTAACGTTTCTGAAATTGTACATTTTGCTGATTCCTCAGGGGACTGAAGCATTTGAATCCTTTCTTATAGTTCATCTTTCAGTGAGGTCTCCTGACCATTTACTGACTCTCTCTGCTACCTTGATGTCAATTTTAAAAACATGCTATTTTGATGTTTCATCTTGAGGCAGACATGAGTGAGTTTGTCTTTAATTAATACTCAACAATGCAAAAAGAACATTAGCAATGGGGCAATGTGTTAAACTACATTAAACCAGATTACTCCCCAGAGTAATTCGGGATTCTGAGTGAAAGTCCATTAATGCTAATGCACAAAATTACTTCACATTCATGCTTAGTCAGTGTGTGTGGGAGTGGTACAGTCATTTACAGTGCTTCACCCACTTGACACTTAGTGTAATGTTTTCCCCTTTGGACAAATCTTTTTTTGAGAACAAGTGGAAAACTTGAGTTAAGTGTTAAAAACGCACCTCTAAACTGCATTAACAATAGAAATAATTTGAATCATAAAAATAGGAATAATAATAGATGACACATATTTTCTTTTTGTGAAACAGTTGCTAAAGAGAATGTTAGAATTCTGAAAAGAATGGAAGGTTAGGTTCCATTATTCAGCAATAAAGTGTAGTTTCAGAACAATAAAATTATAGGACAATTACAAAGTCATCAGACTTGGACTTGTTCTGACAACAACTTCGCAGACTCTGAAACTGACAGGAATGCCTCAGAAAGCAGGATTGCTTTTGTGTGACAACAATGATCAAGAAGACACTAACATTCATAGCAAACACACATCACTACTTTTAGTTGTAAATCTAGTAAACTTTGGCCCTTACAATAAAATTGTCTACCTGCTCTTGTATCCAAGACTTACATTTCCATTTCTGAATGGGTTTGTAACTTAGACAACGTACAATAGTTGCAGCAAAGAGGAGGCCATTTGGTCCATCAAGTCTGGGCTCTTTGCAAGAGCACATTTGCTAGTCCCCAGCCCCCAGGTCCTTTCCAGATGGCCTTGTTTTGTTTCAATCTCTTCAAGAGCTTTACGCATTTCATTTGCAAGCCCAGATTAAATCGGCCTCTACCAGCCCATCAGGCAGTACATTCTGGATCTCATAGTTTAAAACAGACTTTCTGACGGCCCACTTCAGCTCTTTTGACAATCACTTGATCTTGCATTGGTTCTGCCAATGGGAACAGCTTCTCATTTTTGTTTACAAATTCCTCCGTGCCCTTGTCCCTTCCTATCTCTGTAATTGTTATGCCCATGGACCCCTTCAGCCCACCCTGATTTGAATTACTCCAGCATTGGCGGCCTTAACCTCTGCAGTTCCTTTCCTAGACTCTTTACTTCCTGACCTCCTTTTCCTTTTTAGCACTCTGTTTAAACCATACCTCTTGCCAAAGTTTCGAAATTGTATCCTTAATGCTACACAAGAATCTGGATTATAGGGATCTCTGAAATATACGACATTCCTCAGACCATGGTTCTAACTGCATCCTGGTATGCACACCTATTGTGCTGCACCGCTATACGTGTACATTTCACTTCTTTCTCCAGTACCACTGACTTGCCTACCTCAAAGAAGTTCTGGTCTTATGTATCATTTTCCTCCTTTGTTTCATCCGATGCTTTAACAAAAAAAAGTCTTTTTTCTTGCTTTGAGATGTTAAGAAAGGCAAGATTCAATATCTCACAGCCACCAACACCCCTTCAAATCTTTCTTACCCTTCACTTCCCTCTAACCAGATCCCTTCTTCACACTGCAATGCCTTTTGGCACTGTCAAGATGTTGAGTACGTTTCGCCCAGGTTTGGTTCAGCTCCAGAAAATCTGTTCTAATACTTGTTCGCCAGATTTCTGAGGAAAAAAATATGCTGCAGCTTGTTTTTTTTCTAAGTAGTTTCTTTCAAAAGTTTATAGTGACGGGCAGAAAGAGTAATTATGTACCAATGATCAAACAGCATGGATTAAACAAACAACAGGGTTCTAAATGTGAGTCTGACATCGGTAGTGGGTAAGTTGTTGGACGTGTTTCTGAAGGATAGGATTTACATGCATTTGGAGAAGCAAGGATTGATTAGGGATACAGCATGGTTTTGTATGAGGCAAATAGTGTCTCACAAACTTGATTTGAGTTTTTTAATGAAGTAAACAAAAAGATTGTTGAGGGTAGAGTGGTAGAATTTGTTTACTTGGGCTTCAGTAAAGCTTTTGACAAGGTTCCATAAAGTAGACTAATTGGTAAGTTAGATCACATGGGAATCAAGGTGAGCTTGCCAATTGGTTACAAAACTGGATCAGAGATAGTAGGAACTGCAGATGCTGGAGAATCTGAGACAACAAGGTGCAGGGCTGGATGAACACAGCAGGCCAAGCAGCATCATAGGAGCAGAGAGGCTGACGTTTCGGGCCTAGACCCTTCATCAGAAAAGGGGGAGGGGAAGGGGGTTTTGAAATAAATAGGGAGAGAGTGGGAGGCGGATAGAAGAGGGATAGAGGAGAGGATAGGTGGAGAGGAAACAAACAGGTCGAAGAGGCGGGGATGGAGCCAGTAAAGGTGAGTGTAGGTAGGGAGTTAGGAAGGGGATAGGTCAGTCCAGGGAGGACGGACAGGTCAAGGGGGCGGGATGAGGTTGGTCGGTAGGAGATGGAGGTGCGGCTTGAGGTGGGAGGAGGGGATAGGTGGGAGGAAGAACAGGTTAGAGAGGCAGGGACGAGCTGGACTGGTTTTGGGATGCGGTAGGGGGAGGGGAGATTTTGAAACTTGTGAAATCCACATTGATACCATTGGGCTGCAGGGTTCCCAAGCGGAATATGAGTTGCTGTTCCTGCAACCTTCGGTTGGCATCGTTGTGGCACTGCAGGAGGCCCAGGATGGACATGTCGTCTGAGGAATGGGAGGGGGAGTTGAAATGGTTCGCAACTAGGAGGTGCAGTTGTTTATTGCGAACCGAGCGTAGGTGTTCTGCAAAGCGGTCCCCGAGTCTCCGCTTGGTTTCACCGATGTAGAGGAAGCCACACCGGGTACAGAGGATGCAGTATACCACATTGGCAGATGTGCAGGTGAACATCTGCTTGATGTGGAAAGTCTTCTTGGGGCCTGGGATGGGGGTGAGGGAGGAGGTATGGGGGCAGGTGTAGCACTTCCTGCGGTTGCAGGGAAAAGTGCCGGGTGTGGTTCTTGGGGCACCTTTACTGGCTCCATCCCCGCCTCTTTGACCTGTTTGTTTCCTCTCCACCTATCCTCTCCTCTATCCCTCTTCTATCCGCCTCCCACTCTCTCCCTATTTATTTCAAAACCCCCTTCCCCTCCCCCTTTTCTGATGAAGGGTCTAGTCCCGAAACGTCAGCCTCTCTGCTCCTATGATGCTGCTTGGCCTGCTGTGTTCATCCAGCCCTGAACCTTGTTGTTACAAAACTGGCTTTACGGTAGGAGATGAAGGATGGTGGTGGAGGATTGTTTTTCAGACTGGAGGCTTGTGACCAGTGGTGTTCCACAGGGATCGGTACTGGGTCCACTTTTGTCTATCATTTATCTAAGTGTTTTGGATGACAATATAGAATGCATGGTTAGTAAGTTTGCAGATAACACCAAAATTGGTGGCATAGTGGACAGTGAAGAAGGTTGTCTGAAATTACAAAGAGATCTTGATCAATTGGCTCAGTAGTCTGAGGAATGGCACATGGAGTTTAATTTGGATACATGTGAGATATTGCAATTTGGTAATACAAACAAGGACAGGACTTATATAATTAATGGTAGGGCCCTGGGTAATGTTGTAGAACAGAGAGACCTAGGGGTTCAGGTACATAATTCTTTGAAATTTGCATTACAGGTAGGCAGGGTGGTTAAGAAGGCATTTAACACACTTGCCTTCATTGTTCAGACCTTCGAGTATAGAAGTTGGGACGTCATGTTGAGGTTGTACAAGATATTCGTGAGGCCTCTTCTGGAGTATTGTGTGTAGTTCTGGTTGCCCTGTTATAGGAAGGATATCATTAAACTGGAGAGGGTTCAGGAAAGATTTACCAAGATGCTTCCAGGAATAGAGGGTTTGAAATATAAAAATAGAGTGGAAAGGCTGGGACTTTTTTCACTGGAGCATAGGAGGTTGAGGGGTGACCTTATTGAGCTTTATAAATCATGAGAGAAATAGTTAAAGTGAATGGCAAGTGTCCTTTCCCTAGGGTGGGGGAGTTTAAAACTAGGGAGCATATTTTTAAGGTGAGAGGAGGAAGATTTAAAAGGACATGAGGGGCAACTTTTTTTACGCAGAGTGGTTCATGTATCGAATTAACTGTAGGAGAAAGTGGTGGGTGCAGGTACAGTAACAACGTCTAAAAGACATTTGGATAAGTTCATGAATAGGAAATGGTTGGAGGGATACGGGTCAAACACAGGCAGATGGGAGCTAGTTTAGTTTGGGAACATGGTTGGCATGAACTGGTTGGACCAAAGGGTCTGTTTCCATGCTGTGTGACTCTATGACTCTATAAATCTATCAGCCAATCAGAAGGATAATCAGGAGCCAAAGTGACCTCCATGAAAAGTTTGATTAAAATGTGAAGTAGAGTTGTGGTTGAGTGAAGGAGGTACAAACTTTTGATTAAAGGATGGGACTTTGAAAGGACATTGTTACATTCCTGAGTGAATGAGCTTGCATCAAGGCATAAGAACTCAATTCCACGGTCTGCTACGAAAATGGATGTGTTCACATTTTACTTTTCTTGTTTTTAGTGTTCAGTCACATCTGTCCAGTATATAGAAATAAATTGCTATGGCTGGAATGAAGGGCAAAGTTGTGTTTTTAGTGTATCTGGCATTAAATTTCATGCACTTTCCAGGCATTCACCAATTTCCAAAATGTATTCCTGCCATATGGAGCTCTGAGCAGGGAGTCCTAAAGGCGAAAAGTTATCTAGCATGTTTAATTTGGCCAAAGACAGAGTTTCATCAGCTCAGGCTGACACTGCCAGCTTTAATCCTGAATTCACATGGTTTTTTTTGAAAATAGACCTTTTTCAGGAACCTAATATGACTTCAAGCCGCCCCAAATGGACACAACCCACATGATTAAATTCTGCACTACACTGTTGCTGCTTATAGGAATTCCTATCAGACTATCTGCTGTCACACTACATTGTCCTGTTTTGCACTCTTTTCACACCTTACCTGCAGCACTTCTGCAACTGCTCTGTAACATTCCTCAATCAACCATGCCTAGGATTATCCCTCTTTCTGCTGCTGTCTAGTTTGCCCCAGAGAAGAGATCTCTGTAGATTTTCAGCTCTGATCTAATGGCCAAAATAGTGACATTTTCTTTCCTGGTTGTGACTTTTTCAGAGTCCTTTTAGCCTTTGTGATTGCAAGAATCTCTTCAATTTTAAGCACAAGTCTTAGCATCTGCATTTCATAGGCCTCTTGTTTTCTTCCACGGGTCTTTATTTAATGTCCAGGTGCTTGAATCACACAGGAAAGCAGATAACATATAGCATATTATTGTTTTCCTTATTATAAACTTATGTTTTCTTGTTGGTAATGTATCCTCTGACTTCAAGAAATTACATTTCTATTCTTCTTCTGACTTCAACATCTCATCTACAATCTTCTACATCATTTGTTCTAAATAGAAAAACTTATCTACTTGCTTCAGTGTGGCACCATCCAATTGAATCTTCACTGTTGTTCCTTTGATATTTCCTTCCTGGCAATCCATCAATGGAGTCATGTTTAAAGTGAATGGGTAAATCTCTGCATTGCTATTGCAGGCTCCAGAAATGACCACTAAATCATACCCCAAGCATTTGTGCCTCCTCCCCCCAACACACCCCACCCCCCGTAAGGTATTTAAAAAGCAAAGGAACAGTCGGAGCCAATATTTACTGCATGCGTGAAAGGACAGATTGCCTAATGGTTATTGACATGTAGTCTTCAACATTTTTGGTTACCTTCACAGATGCGACTAAAGTTAGTATAGAAAGGGGAGAGGAAATGTTAGTGTAGATTTAATCAGGTTCTGCAAAGGGTGCTGAAAGTATTGAACAGATCGCCAAGCGGTGCACACTGCTTATGTCACCAACTGAAGTGAAACAATAAATTGGAGGTGAGTTTGATAAACATCATGAGATATAACATTTCCTCAGTAGCACGCTCAAAGGATGGAGCTCATCAGTTTTTACCAGAAGTGCACCCATATTTCAAGCTTTTATCTCCACCTTGGAACCAATGTACCGCACAATGTTTGTGGAAAGTATTATTCACTCTGGAATGCACTGAACATCTTTACAAATGATCTCTAACAACAGAGAAAAATCTTTTCATTAAGCACTTTGACATGGACTTTAAGGTTTAACGCTCGGAATGTAAATGACCTGGGCTACCGTGACAAAATGTGGCAGAATTACGTGGGAGGTTCAGTGAGGCCTGTTTCAATGTCAGGAACAACCTGCTGCAACTTTTAAACAAATCAAGGTCGTCACTAGGCAGAGGTGAGTTGCTTATGACAAGGAATTATTTCTTGTTAAAAACCTTATTAACTGCACATTTTACCTTATTAATATGCAGCTTTCTATCATATCATGTTTACAAACTAGATGCTGCAAATCCTCAAATTTAACACACACAACAGGGAGTGAGGTTGTTTAGAAAGAAATGTGGTCGATGGAGTGTAATTGTGGACACAGAGGTGGTTTGAAGTGTGTATACTTCAATGCTACAAGTATCAGAAATAAGGCGGATGAACTTAGAGCTTGGGTCAGTACTTGGAACTACGATGTTGTGGCCATTACAGAAACTTGGGTAACTCAGGGAGAGGAATGGTTGTTGGAAGTTCCGGGACTTAGATGCTTTAAAAGAAATAGGGAGAGTGGAAAAAGAGGCGGGGGAGGTGCATTGCTAGTCAGGGCTAGTATAGCAGCTACTGAAAGGCAGTTCGAGAATGATACATCTACAGAGTCAGTTTGGGTTGAGGTCCAGAACAAGAAAGGAGCAATCACTTTGTTGGGGGTTATTTACAGACACCCTAATAGTTGCAGAGAAGTGGAGGAGCAGATTGGGAGGCAGATACTGGAAAGGTGCAGATGTCACAGGGTTGTAGTCATGGGTGACTTCAACTTTCCAAATATTGATTGGAAACATTTTAGTTGGAATAGTTTAGATGGAGCGGATTTTGTCCAGTGTGTTCAGGAAGGATTCCTGACACAGGATGTAGATAGACCAACACGAGGAGAGGCCACTTTGGATTTGGTGCTTGGCAATGAACCAGGCCAAGTGTTGGACCTGTTGGTAGGAGAGCATTTTGGCAGTAGTGATCATAACTCTGTTACTTTTACAATAGTCATGGAAAAGGATAGGTACATACAGCAGGGTAAGGTTTATAACTGGGGGAAGGGTAATTACAATTCTGTTAGGCAAGAACTGGGTAACATAAAATGGGAACAGATGCTGTCAGGGAAGAGCACTATTGAAATGTGGAGATTATTTAAGGAATGCATACTGCGTGTGCTCGATATGTTTGTTCCCAGCAGGCAGGGACGATGCGGTCGAGTGAGGGAGCCTTGGTTCTCAAGAGAGGTCGAACAACTGGTTAAGAAGAAGAAGGATGCTTATGTAAGGTTTAGGAAACAATGAACTGAAAAGGCTCTAGAGAGATACAAGTTATCCAGGATGGAGCTAAAGAAAGGGCTTAGGAGAGGTATAATGGGCCATGAGAAAACCTTGGCAGATAGGATCAAGGAAAACTCCAAGGCTTTTTACACGTATGTAAGGAATAAGAGAATGATCAGAGAAAGGGTAGGGCCGATCAAGGATTCTAAAGGGAATTTGTGCACAGAGCCTAAAGAGATAGGAGAGGTCCTTAATGAATACTTTTCTTCAGTATTCACAACTGAGAGGGACCTAGTTATAGAGGAAGACAGTGTGAAACAGGCTGGTAGACTAGAGGAGGTCGATGTTAGTAAGGAAGATGTGCTAGGAATTTTGAGGAATTGAAGATAGATAAGTCCCTCGAGCCTGATGGGATTTATCCAAGAATTCTATGGGAAACGAGCGAAGAGATCACAGGGCCTTTGGCGATGATCTTTTCGTCCTCACTATCCACGGGTATAGTGCCGGAAGACTGGAGAGAGGCAAACATCATTCCCTTGTTCAAAAAAGGGAATTGGGATAACCCCGGAAATTACAGGCCAGTTAGTCTTACATCAGTGGTGGGCAAATTATTGGAAAGGGCTCTGAGGGATAGGATTTTTGATCACTTGGAAAGGCAAAGTTTGATTCGTGATAGTCAGCATGGATTTGAGAGGGGTAGATCATGCCTCACAAACCTTATTGAATTATTTGAAGAGGTAACCAAACACGTGGATGAAGGTAGAGCAGTGGATGTGGTATACATGGATTTAAGTAAGATGTTTGATAAGGTTCCCCATGGTAGGCTCATGCAGAAGGTAAGGAGGCATGGGATAGGGGGAAATGTGGCAAATTGGATTCAGAATTGGCTGACCCTTAGAAGACAAAGGGTGTTAGTGGACGGAAAATATTCAACATGGTGCTCAGTTACGAGTGGTGTACCATAAGGATCTGTCCTGGGTCCTCTCCTTTTTGTGATTTTTGTAAATGATTTGAATGAAGGAGTGGAAGGGTGGACTAGCAAGTTCGTGGATGATACGAAGGTGGGTCACGTTGTGGACAGTGCAGAGGGCTGTTCTAGGTTACAAAGGGACATTGATAGAATGCAGAGCTGGGCTGAGAAGTGGCAGATGAAGTTTAACCCTGAAAAGTGTGAGGTGATTCATTTTGGAAGGACAAACTTGAAAGCAGAATACAGGGTTAACGGAAAGATTCTTGGCAGTGTGGGTGAGCAGAAGGATCTTGGGGTTCATGTTCACAGTTCCCTGAAAGCTGCCACCCAGGTGGATAGAGTTGTTAAGAAGGCGTATGGTGTGTTAGCTTTCATTACTAGAGGGATTGAGTTCAAGAGCCGTGAAGTTATGCTCCAGCTATACAAAAGCCTGGTTCGGCCACATCTGGAGTATTGTGTCCAGTTCTGGTCGCCTCATTACAGGAAAGATGCAGAAGCATTGGAAAAGGTGCAGAGGAGATTTACCAGGATGTTGCCTGGAATGGAGGAAAGGTCTTACGAGGAAAGGTTGAGAGAGCTAGGGCTTTTCTCTTTAGAACGACGAAGGATGAGAGGTGACTTGGTAGAGGTGTACAAAATGATCAGAGGTATAGATAGAGCAGACAGCCAGAGACTTTTTCCTAGGGTGGAGGTAGCTATTACGAGGGAACATAGTTTTAAAGTGAGTGGAGGTAGATATAGGGGAGACGTCTGAGGTCGGTCAGGGTGTGGAATGCATTGCCAAGGAGGGTAGTGGAGTCGACCTCATTAGGGGCATTTAAGTGGCTGTTGGATAGGCATATGGATGATAGTATAAGGTAGGGATGGAGGTTAGATAGACCTTAGGATTAGGGTAAACGTTAGGCACAACATCGTGGGCCGAAGGGCCTGTACTGTGGTGTACTATTCTATGTTCCATGTTCTATGGAAGTCAGAGCAGGTACCTGCAGACACCTTCCATGTTGATCATCATGCAATGTTCCAACAAAACGCAACACAAGCTCGAGGAACAACTCCACGTTTTCCACTAATTCACTTTGCAGTCTCTTGGACTCAATATTGGATTCCATGATGCCACAGCCTGATCACACGACATCTCTCCTCTATTCCCTCACCACCACCACACCCCTCCCTACCACCACCACAGCCTTGTCCTGTATGTCATTAAAATGAAACAAAGAGCTGCTGATACTGGAGATCTGAAATAAAAACAGAAGTCGCTGGAGAAACTCAGCAGGTCTGGCAGCATCCGTGGGAAGAAAGCAGAATTAATGTTTAGAGCCTGGTGCCTGGCATCCTCCAGTGTCATTCAGCCAGAGTTTGGAGTGCTGTATATTATATAATCAGAGCAGGTAGTGAGGCAAAGATAGATGCTGCGGAACTGGGTGAACAGGAGCAGTTTTCTGAGGACCATAAGGACATTGTGGAGGAGGAAGCTCTTCTTGTCCATGACAGAGCTCAGATGCATTGTGTGCTGCAGGCCAGACAGGAATCAGACTCGGTGCCAGTAAAAAACAGTTGGGCACAGCAGACAATCATGGACTGTAAAATAGTCATTGGTCATGATACCAGCAATGGTGTGAACTGCAGCCTCTATTGGTTTTAGTTGTTTTGTTTTTGCATTTTCAGTTGTAAATAAAAGCTTATGTTTGTAATTGTCCTATTGCTTGCCTGTATGTGATGTTCAATTTCAAGATGTGGTTATCCACTGGGCACTGGGGTCAGAGTAGCAAGGACCTAGAGAGGGTGTTTAGCTGGGATGTTGCTAAGGACAGTTGCTGACTGTGTGGCCTGATGATTAAATAGTGACTAGGGTGAGAGAATGGGTTTGTATGTGTGAGGGAGTCAATCATGCTGTTAGATGAGCCATGAGCAGCATGGCTTTGTGACTGCTGTGCCATTATGTTGCCCATGAAGGACAATGCTGGATTGCCAACGTTTGTCCAGGTGCACAACAGCCTTTTAAAGATGGAGGGAGAGGCTTGGATGATGGTGCTTCGGCAGATTTCCACTGAGTAGACAGTTGCTGTGGGAATGGCACGTGGCAGAACAATGCTTTGTGTCCTCACACTATTTGAGTAAACATATTTAGGTCAATGTACTACTTTATCATCTCCTTGCAAAGGTGTAATGTTACTGTCCTCCCAGAAGTAGATTCTCATTTAAATGAATAATGCTTGTTTTGGAATTATTTTATGAGTATAACTAAAATAAATCTATATGCTGTAAGCATTGAAATACATAACAAAATGCAGTAGCCCCGTCCCTTCCACACACTAGATCTTTTTTCTTGCTGTACTTGTGCACGTAATTCATACACCATTAAAGTTGCTCCAGAGAAAAAAAATCAACCAGCTCATGCTTTACCTGATTCTGATATTTTATATGAAATAGACCATGTTATCTTAACTGGTTAAGTAACATCTTTCAATTTCTCTGCAGCATTATTCTGAGGAGAATATATTGCCAATTACTAATGTTCTGCTTCCACGTTTCCTTGGCAGCTAGCACAGAAGAGTCTTCCAAGTCACAATTCTTACAAGGTCAAGTTCCTGGTTTTCAGCTTCAACATCTGATGCCCTTCAGCTATGTCCTTTTCCATGTTCTCTCCGAATTCTGAAGTTCTGAACAGCACAGCATGCAGCCCTAATGCAAGAAAGAACCTCAGTCGCATATTTCCCTGAATCTCTAGTTCTATCAAAATAACAAGCCTCGGCCTCCAGAATGCCAACAGCTTTCTTAATGGTCACTCACTCTAATTGATGACTATGCCTCATTGTACCAATGTTTAACTGTTGATATTTCAATTGAATGTAGTTCATGAACCATGCAAGCAAGCCTCATGTTCCAGCAACTGATCTAGCACTTGAATGCCATTTCAGAATAGAGCTCAGAAGCTAGAAATTCCCATAATATAATTAATAGGAGGACACCCTTCAACTTTAGTAAATAGAAATTGTTAACATTACTCCATTGGATTTACACCAAATATTCATGGTACTACATGGCTACCGTCTATCACCATTTGAACTTTGGGGAAATGAGAAAAATGAAGGTACTGAATGGTCCTGCCATGCTGTTGTCAAAGCCAATTCTGAAATGAATGAATTCCCTACATCTGCTTATGTCAGTATTGACTCTCTGGAATATAATGATCTGAGCACCACCCTGCGTATTGGTTTAGCCTGGAAGAGCATAAAAGATAAGAACAGGAACCGAATTTCAAAACCATTGGTTCAATTGTTTGGACAATTGATCTGGACTTCTATCTATTATTCAGTAACATTGTGAAGACATACTATCATAACTTCTTTAATGATTACCATCTTCTTTTGTACCTGTTCATGGGTTCTGGCTTACCATGTAGCACGTAGACTCAGCCTGCTACTACTGCTGCACTGTACCTTGGTTTACCAGGGAGGTCAACCTTTCCTGTAACCACCAAATGTAGCACTTTAACTTTGCCAGTCAGCAAACGTTGGGTTCAAAAGCATCCATTTATTACCTTCTTTCTGGCTTCTTTTTTGCTATTCACTGGCTTTCCAATATCTATTTTGCTAACCACATTCCTGGAAAGTCTACCAATAGTTCTCAGTTCTATGTTGCAATGTTGCAGCTAGAAAATACATTTTATTCTCCCTTTCGGCTACTTATGTTGAGATGACTCCAAGCTTTACATTCTGTCCCTCCACTTCAAAAAAGCTCCTAACACAAGACACTTGGAGCTCAGCTTCAATATTAAATTAACACAACATTCAACAACCAAGATTTTTAATAATTACTGCTTAACAAGGCCCATGCTCTATGGCTGCGTCTGGAAAATTGACAAATATGTTTGTGGGAGTAAGTCTTCATCTTTAGTGTTCCTGTGACACAGATCATGGGCGAGATTTCATAGGTGATATTTCCAATCCTTCAACAGAAAAGCCCATTGTCAGCCCACCCACCCAAAGCCTGGCTTCCTGGCAGCAATATTTTGTTGGAGGCAACATTTATTGATTCAGATTGGGATTTCCATCTGGGAGGATGAACTGGCCTGGAGTTGCTGGAAATCTGTCTCACTCTCCCTCACTCCAAACCCAGCCTCTAAACTTCTTCATACTGCTCCCTACCACTACCCAATCTCAAATCTCACACCCCAAACCTTGATCTCCAACGAAGCAGGCTTCACATCGGTATATCCAACCTTGGACCTGGGTTTGATTCCAGCCTTGGGCGACTGTGTGTAGTTTGCACATTCTCTCCGTGTCTGCATGGGTTTCCTCTGGGTGCTCCAGTTTCCTCCCACAATCCAAAGATGTGCATGTTAGGTGGGTTAGCTATGCTAAATTGCCTATAGTGTCTAGGGTGGGAAGTGCAGGGATAGGGCAGGGGGTGGGTCTGGGTGGGATGCTCTATGGAGGGGCGATGTGGACTCGATAGGTTGAATGGCCCGCTTCTACACTGTAGGGATGCTATGATTGTATGATTCTATTCCATGATTCTATGATTCCTGGCCTCCGAAATCCCCAATCACAGTCTTAAAACCCATTCCCCCCACCCCTTCCAATCGATCCTACTCTCGGGTCTTTCATGTCCAACTTACTGCCCCAGTGTTCCACTGCCTTTAATCCATCTCCCTTTCCTCTCTGCTCCTTAGCTGCCACATGGTATCAAAGACCCACGCACTCATTAACTAGCTGGCCTCTCAAACTGAGCAGTTCAGTCCACATGCTTCTCTGTATGTGTTTTGTACATTCACATAGCTAGACTTCAGGGTTCAGCCTAACTCCACACGCATCTCTCTCTCCTCTACTTTAACTCTGGCCAAGTGCTGTTTATACCCAGTCAGGAGCAGCTCTGTGACATCGTTGCAAAGTTGCTTCAGAGTCCTAAAGCCCTTACACAACACTGAGTCCTAGATTTTGCATTCAGCACACAGAGAACTCAAATATTGGTCTTGGTGACCATGCACAAAGCATGCCTTTGGAGATGTTTTTGTCACAAGGGACTGTTAATTGTCCGGTTTGCTGGAAACCAGAGAACCCAGAAAACATCTGCAGCCCTGAATAGAATCAATTAACGTCTTATGGGTCAATGATCACATAACTACTGGTGAATTTAAACAGTGGGAAATGTCAGGAGTGGATGGTAAAACAAATCACTTTTTAGATAGCGCTTTCACAGGTCTGACCTTTGAAAAACATTTTTCAACAGCTTGCATATATTGCTGAAGTGAAACTGCTGCAGTATTCCAATATTATGCAAATTAAAAGAATAGCAATTAACAGTTGTCCTTTTGCAACAACCTGAAACTTGTCATGGTCAAGAAGAACATTGTCGGGATAAGAAGTGTAGGGGTGCTTTGACACTCCAGCTAAATACTCAGCATTACTGAGGCTTTACACCTGCTCTGAAAAACCTAAACTGAATCTGTGCTAAAACCAGAGCATGCATGCAGAAAACTTCCCATTTCTTTGTGGTTCTGGCTATCTAATCTCATTGATGTAGGAGTCCTGGAACAATGTAGACGAGGTAAAAGTGGCAATTAGAAGTTTAAGCTTCCTAAGTGAGTACCACAGATGGTGCATGGATCTTCTTTGGAATCCTGATGTGTATCAATAAATTACATCCAAGGTCTCTCCCTATAATGCAACATTGGATCCATATGGAATTTGGTTTCCCAATCAGTTAAGTTGGAATGATGAACCGCATTGGTTGTGCAGAGTGTTCTTGGTCACTATGGTCTGAATATTATGAAACATCTGCAAGTGACAGAATGGATGTGTGGATCCATAAATGAAGGAATCATTCCATCAACAGTGTAGCCTCCCTTGGTCCACTTATCCCCACACTACTACAATTCTAGGAGCTGCTGGAAGGCTTTGGTTGATTGGGGAGGGTGGTGGACCTGGTCTCTCAGTGGGCAAATAAGTGCTTGGATAAAAACAAGGAACCTTGCATTTTTGTAGCACCTTTTGGATGTCCCAAAGGAATTCATAAGCAATTAAATATTTTTGAAAGATAGTTGCTGTTGTAACATAGAATTTCCAGCCACAGATTTATGCACAGCAAGTCCCAACAGATCACAATGTGATAATCACACAATAATTTATTTCTCAACGATTTTGGTTGAGTAATAAATTTTAACCAGCTCACATTGAGGTCTCCCGGGCTCGTCCTCAAAACTGCCATGAATCATTGCCATTCTTACCAAGAGATCAGTTGGGGCCTTGGTTTAATATCAGAATGATCACTGAAAGAAGGGTCTGGAAGAAAGGTCACTGGACCCAAAACGTTAACTCTAATTTTTCTCCACAGATGCCTCTAAGATTTTCCAGAAATTTCTTGTTTTTTGTTTTTGAGAAGTTTCATTTCAATGTAAAGGTTGATGTTTACTTGGTCTGCCTGAGTGAGATGAAATGGTAACAGTCCTGATGCAACTAGGCATAGACTTTGCTTTGTTTTAGCAATGAGGATTGATCAGTTTTGCTCCAGCCCCACCACCACAACCGTTGTCGTAAATCTTCCAAACTAACTGGGTGCTCAGACTACATCAGCATGAGGGGTTGGAGATATGTGAGTGATTGTCAGTGTGTTGAGTAAAATGAGAAGGCAAAAATATTTGGAGCACTGAAAATTAACCCCTTTACAGTCTATTGCTTGGGCTGTTCCACACCAGATACTGATTGATGAGGCTTGCACATACACATCCTACAATCGGTTAATGAAAATCCCATCAAGATCATAGAATGTGTATAGGACTTGATAGAAAATTACAGATTTTTAGTTGGAAGCACTTGCTGTTTCAGAACATTCCTCTGTAATCTGCAAAATTACTGTTGGTTACTGCTGACAATAGGTTCTCCCAATTGTGTTCAATTTCTTCTGATCCCTCTCAGAACTACCTGCCTGCTGGCCATCACTGCAAGGCAGTGAGGCTGGTCCTTAAAATAGGCTGCTTTAAACATTTGCACAATCTGGCAACCTGTTCCACACTTGGAGTTAAACGCTCCCTCATAATGTTTGCAGACATTAACATGGAATTGCATTTGGTTAATTTTTTCTAATACATAAATGCGCTTTGATGTTTATTGCTGAGTGTTAGTATTAATGTTCACTTGGCACATTGCTGAGGAGGTAATTAGAATGATTGGCCTTTTCATTGCTGCTAAGGCTATTTTGGTGATAGCTTTGAGATAATTACACATAATAACCACATAACCAGCATGCCATCGCCCTGTTTTTTCATAGTCAGCTAAGCCAGCCAATGGAATGTAAAATGTATTGAGCCAAATTAAACAGCATAGCAACTGGATGACCCATTTGAACTTTGCTAATAAGTATGTGTAAAATTTAGATTGTGTTAACTGAAGAATGGTATCCAAGACCCATTAAAGTATCAGAGACAGAAATCTATATTTAACAAACCAATTCATTGAGATAAATCATGATAAAGGGACAAGAAACTAGTTGGATAATTTTAAGTGACTCAAGGGTGTGATTTGGTATTTTGTTCAGTCCTGGTAAGGTCTGGTAACAGATGTTGAAAAAAGAAACAGACATTCAGAAAGTTGTCAGGTAATTTACACCCACATATGACATGGATGACCCAAGTATCAATGCTATAAAGAGCTATCCATGAACCTGCAAGGCAATTACCATCGCAAGGCCAACGCAAAACCTTAAGATTGGGAACTGGATTTAAAGATCCCCGAACAGCCGTACTCACTTGTGTTAGAACCAGTGGGAAACCTGCATTGCTTCAGTGAGGGTGAAATGACCAAATTAAGAACTTAGAGATAGTAGGAACTGCAGATGCTGGAGAATCTGAGATAACAAGGTGTAGAGCTGGATGAACACAGCAGGCCAAGCAGCATCAGCTTTCCTGCTCCTCTGATGCTGCTTG
>NC_063332.1:79911350-79961495 GCF_021869965.1 Rhincodon typus
CTGCTCCTATGATGCTGCTTGGCCTGCTGTGTTCATCCAGCTCTGCACCTTGTTGTCTCAGATTTTCCAGCATCTGCAGTTCCTACTATCTCAGAAAAACAAAGGAACACAGTTAACAGTTCAACACCGTAGTCCATAAATGCCTGGCCACGCTTGGCTTGGAGTCCTCACAATGGCTTGACCTCACCCCTGCCACCACCCTGGGCTGCCTGCTCTTGTTGCCTTGCAGCCTGTTCCTGCTACCGCACACACACAGGCATTCACATGCATGCGCACACACACACGCATACAAAGCTAACTGATTTCTGCAGTTACCTCAATTACACTTTCTCACACCCCACTTCCTGCAAAAACAAAACAGTTCTGAAAGAAGTCATACTGGACTTGAAACGTCAACTGTTTCTCTCTCCACAGATGTTGCCAGATTTGCCGAGCTTTCCAGTGTTTGCTTCAGATTTCAGCATCTGCAGTATTTTGCTTTTAAACTAGGTTTCAGTTTCAAAAGCAAAGTTGCTGGAAAAGCTCAGCAGGTCTGGCAGCAACTGTGAAGGAGAAAACAGAGTTAATGTTTCAGGTCCGGTAACCCTTCCTCAGAACTGCAGGTTTCAGTTTTGCTGGTTCATTTCTGAGAGCCTAATCTGACCAATCAGAGTCAACCTTTCCTGGTTAAAATTTAAACAAAGTCTAGCAGTTAACTGTCAATCAGAACTAATGAATGGATTTTCCATGCAACACCTCCACCAGTTAGAGTCCATTTGCCAACCAATCAGCATTTACTCCAGTGCAGTATAAATATTAATTTTCTTCTTGAACTCCTTAGCTTGCGAATTGTCTCCATGCATTAAAAAGAAAGGTTTTAACAAAGTGTGTCTTTCTTCAGCAATACCAAAACTCTCTGCAGCCAAACATCTAAATGTAAAATATCAAAGGGCCGACAGGAGCAACTCACTCAAAGAATAATGAAGGCCTAAGTTTCTAACTGTGAATTTGTGACAACTCTACTTGAATCTTCCTCCCCTTTAACACACAGGATATTAGAAAACATCTATGAACATCTCTGAACTATATTCTACATTTATAATTTTTTAAATATCATAGTTCATTTCTGAATTCTGCCTGCATTTGACAATTGAGAGTACTCACTTTTTCATTATAGATCAGACCATGTTCCAATTACAATTTGACATTCCAAATGACAATGAACCTGATGAGAATTTTTCAATGCCTTCTTCCTCATAGATCAAATAATTTTTTTCTAGCTTCTTGTGACCTGTAAAAGCTTGAATTAATTTCATGCAGTTCATGGTCACAATCCCTTTCCCCTTTTGAAGGTTTTATTTTACACATGCTTTACTTCCCTCACCTTCTATTCACCAGATGCCATCAATCTTTTGTTTCTCTCTACTGTTGCATTCCTCTCTCACTCAATGACATTCTATAGACCTTTAGAAACCAATTCCTTAAAGATTGAGGATGTTATTGAATTTTCCACAGGTAATAATTTAGTGCAAGATCAGTCCTCAACAAATCTGCCTTTTGGTGAATACTTCTGTTCTTAAATAGCTAAAGATTAATATTGAATTGCTGAAATAATCAACAGTAACAAAGCATTGGAACCATTCTCAACCTTTAATGAAAAAAAAGCAACTACATGTTTAACTTGCTATACTCATGTCATTTAGCACCACAATAATGGTAAACAGTTACTGCTTTGGGATCAACTGGTGATTACAGCACAAATTACTTTGAAATTTTGAAATACATCTTTTCATCAGAGTTTTGACTTTGACTTAATTGCAAATTTCTGGATGCAAAATCTGCCATGAACAAGTGTTATCAGCAGCCCCAGTTGACATCTTGAACTCTGGCACCAGCTAGCAACACAGAATTCTGGATCTTGTTCTTTGCTGCAGGAGACCTGTCAATGTCCCATTAAATACTGATCCTTACTCTCACTTTATTCCTTTTTACTGTCATCTCTGTACCAGAGTGCCATGATCAGTTAACCCATCCATCCTGCAGCCCCACTCTCATCCAAACAAATTGAAATAACCTTAAACCTGGTGGACAATTGCAAAGATGGTAGCCCCTGCACTCTTGTCCATTGAGGTCCCTCACCAGCCTCAGAAGGAGCCTCATTCCCCACTCCCATGGTGTGTGACAAAGATTCACTAGACTTGTTCCCAAAATGGTGGAAATATCCTATAAAGAGAGATTGAGTAAACCAAGGCTGTATACTCTCGAGTTTAAAGAATGAGAGATGACCTCATTGAACCTAAAAAGTACTTAAAGGCATTGACAGGATAGATGTAGGTAAGACGTTTTCCCGGTTGGGGAGTGTAAAATCTGGACAGAAAAGTTAAAATGAGAGGGGATACCATTTAAGACCACGATGATGGGAAATGTTTTCACTTATGGTTGTGAATCTCTGGAATTCTTTACTCAAAAGATCTGTGTAAACTCAACATTTGTGTATGTTTAAATGTATTTGATTAAGAAGGAGTAAAGGGTTCTGGGGACAGTAGGTAATAGGCATTGAAATGTTCGATATGTCATGGTCATATCAAATGGCAGAGCAAGCTTGACTTGCTGAGTGGATAACTCCTGCTCCTATTTTCCTATGTCCCATATCACTGATCAAATCACAAAACGCTGTCCTAAGATGTGTAATGCTACTGAGTATAAAATAACGAGGTAATCTTTCCACTCCCAGATGTGTTACACGGTCTGCAGCTCGGGCCTTAGTTCAGCGTCTCTGAGCCAAAGATCCTGAGTAAACACTTTCTGCAGACATGTTTGCCCTGGATCACACTGGCATGCAAAATCCCTCACTTCTTTTCATAGAATCACCACAGTGTGGAAACAGGCCATTTGGCCCAACAAGTCCACACCAACCCTCCGAAGATCATCCCACCCAGATCCATCCCCCTACCCTAACTCTGTAACCCTGCATTTCCTATGGCTAATGCACCTAACCTACACATCCCTGAACACTATGGGTAATTTAGCACGGCCAATCCACCTAGCCTGCATGTTTTTTTTTGGACTGTGGGAGGAAACCGGAGCACCCAGCGGAAACCCACATAGACATGGGAGAACGTGCAAACTCCACATAGACAGTTGCCATCCTTCGTATGTTATAGTTAACCACTTAATTATTTCAATCAATTCATTATTTTCGTTTATTATATGTATCATTAAACTCACCACCAGTTCCTTGTTCTATTTTAAACCTAGAAATAGAATAGATCTTAAACATTTAAGGTGGTATAATGGACAGTGAAGAAGGTTATCTAAGAGTACATTGGGATTTTGATCAACTGAGGCAGTGGGCCGAGCACTGGCAGATGGTGTTTAATATGGATAAATGTGAGGTAATGCATTTTGATATGGCAGACCAGGGCAGGACTTACACAGTTAATGGTAGGGTGCTGGGGAGTGTTACCAAACATAGAGACCTAGGGGTGCAGTACATGTCTCCTTGAAAGTGGTGTCACAGATAGACAGGGTGGTGAAGAAGGCGTTTGGCACATCTGCCTTTATCGGTCACAGCATTGAGTAAAGGAGTTGGGATGTGTATGTCACACTGTACAAGACATTGGTAAGGCTGCATTTGGAGTACTGCATACAATTCTGGTTGCCCTGTTATAGGAAGTATGTTAGTAAACTGGAAAGGGCGCAAAAAAGATTTACAAGGATGTTACTGAGATTGGAGGGTTTGAGTTATAAGGAGAGGCTGGATAGATTGTAGTTTTTCTCCCTGGTGGGTAGAAGGCTGAGGGGTGACCTTGTTGAGGATTATAAAATCATGAGGGGCATGGATAGGCTGAAAAGCCAAGGTCTTTTTCCCAGGGTAGGGCGTTCCAAAACTAGATGGTATAGGCTTAAGGTAAGAATGGAAAGATTTCAAAAGGACCTGACAGGTAACTTTTACAACAGAGGCTGGTGCATATATAGAAAGAGCTGCCAGAGTAAGTGGTAAAGATGAGTACAATTACAACATTTAAAAGACATTTGGATATGTACAGGGATAGGCAAGGTTTAGAGAGATATAGGCCAAACACAGGCAAATAGCACTAGTTCAGTTTAGAAAACCTGGTCGGCATGGACGAGTTGGGCCAAAGTGTCTGTTTACATACTGTATGACACTATGACACTATGACTCCTTTACACTTAACTGATACTTACCAAACAGTGAAGTTCTTCCTCTGCAGTAGAATAAGGACCATTTTTAAACTAACAAGCACTTCCTTCCCCTAATACTCTTTTAAGGGCTTCAACTTACTACCTCCCCAGTCACCTGACTTCCCGGTGGGTGAGAATGGTGGCTAGTTTCCCAACTGGGAAATTCAGGACAACCTGTCTCCCAAATGTCCAAATTTGGGGAAATCATAGTCATAGGGCCATAGGGTTATACAATCAGAAGCACAAATGGAGGATAAAGGGATGGCATCAGAAAGCCAGCCCTCCTGCCCTTACCTCTGAGGCTCCAGGGGAGGTGATGGCCTGGTGGTATTACCTGGTGGTATTACAGTTTTAGACTATAAATCCAGAGAAATATTCTGGGGACCCAGGTTCGAATTCTGCCATGGCAGCTGGTGGAAGATGAATTCAATAAAAATTTGGAGTTAAGAGTCTAATTACGACCATTATTAACTGTTGGAAAAACGCATCCGGTTCACCAATGTCCTTTATGAAGGAATCTGCCAAACTTATCTTGTCTGGCCTATGTGTGACTCCAGCTCCACAGCTGCCTTGGAGCAATTAGAGATGGGTAATAAATGTTAGTTCAGCCAGCGATACCCACATTCCATGAATAAATAAAAAAAAAACCCTCCCGCAACCGCTGTGAGAAAAATGTGATAATACTTGCTCATTGCTAGATCCCCTTAGCAATAGGCCTCGACAGCCACTTCTGAAGGTTAGGCCGCCACTGTTGAGGCACCTGATTGGCCTGGAAAGGTTCCCACGGTCTACCTGTCAGCTCTTAATGAGCTGATTGATAGATTGTAGGTTGATGCTGCTCACTGTTACTTACAAGGCAATTAGGAAAGTGGCATCCATAGAAAAGAACTGCAAGTGTAAGCAGACGATAGGGAAATGAGTAACGACACTGAGAGCCACGATCCAACCCCCAACATCTGTTCTTGGCGTTGAAGAGAAAAGTATCGGAGGAATTACTGATGACATCACAAGGTCCACCAAGTAGTCATAATGATTCAAAACGCAGGAGCAGCCCATTATACGTGAATAACATGTATAACCTAAGCCATGAAACCAATGCAGCATTACAGTTCTGGTAACAAAAATGTCAATGTTTTGTCTCTGACCCTGTGAGATGAACCAATGTTGCCTGTAGCACAATTTCTAACTTGCCATCTGTTTTGCCATGTTGAACTGCCCTCAGTAAGTCAAGCTATGTCATTATGTGTCTGGAACTCAGCCGTGCTACACAGCAGGAAGAGGAGCAACACCTGGATTTTACAGCAGTCCAATTAGCCTATATGGACATATAGCACGATTCTAATACAACGTAATCAAGCTGAAAAAAATATATGTTTGCACATTTTAAATCATGCAATATTTCTTACAGCACAGAATAGAGACCACACAGAAATTTTGTTTCACAATCTGTATCATCTACCTCTAAGAAATATAGCCCACAAGTAATCAGTTAACTCAAGAAATAAACTACAGATAGTTAGAAAATGAATGAATTAGTTAAGAATAATAGTGAAATAATATAATACAGCCTGTGTATAAAGATTAAAGAACGTGGGAGATTGTGGACAACAGGACTGCACCAAACAGTCAAATTGACAAGGAATGTATCTGCTTCAGGACACTTTGTATAGTTGAGATAGAGTCTGAGTAAGACTGAGTGGAGAAATAATTACTGTATCATTTACTCCATGATGCAGCCATACAGCAGACAAAGGCAGAGACATGCAAGGGTAGAGAATAAATGCTTGTCATCTAGGTAAAGGGAATGTGGGAGAGATAGTGAAGGATTTAATAGACACAGTTTGTATTCAACAGATACAAACTGTTCGTTACCTGTGAGGGGAAAACACTTTTGAAAAGGAAACTGGCAAAGGTGGTGTGTCCAAGGGGAAGAGGGGGCAGAGTAATTTAGAATAATTTCAAAAGGGGATTCTATGATTTAGTTGGATGGATGGCTTTCTTTACAGTCGGACTGAAGAGCTTTACCTACTTGGTGCCACGGTACAGGACATTGAGAAATACCGAGAAAGGATCTGGAAAAGGAATGGGTGGATCCAACTGTTGCACTCTGTTGTGTAGCTATACCAATGCAGTACATTGTATGAGCTACTGCTCATGATAAAGATTGCTATCACCATCCTCTTTCAGAGTAGGGAATTACAGAGCCTGCTTGGTCTACTTTGGTAAAAGGAAGTCCACTTATTGGTAGAATTTAGGGTGTGATTTATAAACATCAATATCATTTAGTTCAGAGTTTTGATTTTGTTCCAATCGCTTGTGGGTTTCAGTTTATGTGTATGGCAGGGTTTATTAGTTAACTTGTCAGTCTTTCTGGAGCTAAGACTTTTAAACCAATTTGCGTGAGAATGAAACTTTTGGTGTAATAATGGGAATAGGTTTACTCTCTGAGAATTTAATGATCGAAGACAGTAAATATTAAAAACCATTTGCTGGCTTTTAATTTAGAACAATCAGGAATTGATGTTACTGATTAGGGATAAAAACCCCCATAGATTGAAAGCTTTTGGATTCAGTTTTCAGAAGCCCTGGTTGAAATTAGATTTAAGAACTGTTGCACCTGGAGAAATTAGTTATTTCAGAACAGCGAGGAAATGGGTTATTTCAGTGAAAATATTTTTGATTGAAAATTTCAGACCGGAAATGCTTGGTTAGAAATCTGAAACTCAGAAAATTTAAGTTCTGTTGTGTCAATCAAAGAAAAGGCTATCAAACTGTCAAGAGTGAGAATTGAAAGACACAGTTAAGTCAAACCTATAGATGTGTGATAGTGAAGGGAACTCTCTCTGGGGTTTGAGTTTATAAACTGATAGTATTGGGATAAATTAATATTTCAGTGTGTTTGAAATCTTTCAAGTTGTGTAAATAGCTAGATTATTATATTTTACCTTCATTTCTTAAACAGCGGGGCAGTCAGCGCCAATCAGATTTAGATGGGGCTTGGTATCAGAAGGGTAACGTCACTGGATCCAGAGGCCAAGGATATTCGTGCCCTGATAACAAGAAGCTTTGACAATTGTGTCTATTTTCAGAAATACTCAATTTTATATGGCATTCTAAAAAGGGAAATAAGTAATCTGCAATTTAGCAAATCACAAAGGGGATAAAATCCCAGGTCCCGATGGAGGAGGTGGTGGAGTGATGGTAATGTCACTGGGCTAGTAATCCAGGACACCAGGCTAATGATCTAGTTTCATGGCCCCACATCCCACAATGGTAATTGGTGGTATTTGAATTCAATTAAAATAAAAATCTGGAATTAAAATCTCGCCTAATGGTAAACATGTAACCACTGCCAATTGTCATTAAAAAGTCACTTGGTTCGCTAATGTCCTTCAGGGAAGCAAATCTGCCATTCTTATTTGGCCCAGCCAGAGGAAGTAACGAGGATACAAAGGTGGGTCATGTTGTGGACAGTGCGGAGGGCTGTTCTAGGTTACAAAGGGACATTGATAGAATGCAGAGCTGGGCTGAGAAGTGGCAGATGGAGTTTAACCCTGAAAAGTGTGAGGTGATTCATTTTGGAAGGACAAACTTGAAAGCAGAATACAGGGTTAACGGAAAGATTCTTGGCAGTGTCGAGGAGCAGAGGGATCTTGGGGTTCATGTTCACAGTTCCCTGAGAGCTGCCACCTAGGTGGATAGAGTTGTTAAGAAGGCGAATGGTGTGTTAGCTTTCATTAATAGAGGGATTGAGTTTGAGAGCCGTGAAGTTATGCTCCAGCTATACAAAAGCCTGGTTCGGCCACATCTGGAGTATTGTGTCCAGTTCTGGTCACCTCATTACAGGAAAGATGTGGAAGCGTTGGAAAAGGTGCAGAGGAGATTTACCAGGGTGTTGCCTGGAATGGAGGGAAGGTCTTACGAGGAAAGGTTGAGAGAGCTAGGGCTTTTCTCTTTAGAACGACAAAGGATAAGGGGTGACTAGATAGAGGTGTACAAAATGATCAGAGGTATAGATAGAGTAGACAGCCAGAGACTTTTCCCTCGGGTGGAGGTAGCTTTTATGAGGGGACAGAGTTTTAAAGTGAAAGGAGGTAGATATCGGGGAGACGTCAGAGGTAGGTTCTTTACTCAGAGAGTGGTCAAGGCATGGAATGCATTGCCAGAGAGGGTAGTGGAGTCGGCCTCATTAGGGACATTTAAGCGGCTATTAGATAGGCATATGGATGATTATATAAGGTAGCGGTGGAGGTTAGATAGACCTTAGGTTTAGGGTAGAAGTTCGGCACAACATCGTGGGCCGAAGGGCCTGTACTGTGCTGTACTGTTCTATGATCTATGTTCTATGAGGAGAATTGATGAGGGCAGAGTGGTGGACGTGATCTATTTGGACTTCAGTAAGGCGTTCAAAAAAGTTCCTCATGACAGATTGATTAGCAAGGTTAGATCGCATGAAATACAGGGAAAGGTAGCTATCTGGATACAGAACTGACTCAAAGGTAGAAGACTGAGGGTGGTGGCGGAGGGCCTGACTGGAGGCCTGTGACCAGCAGTGTGCCACAAAGGTCGGTGCTGGGTCCACTGCTTTTTGTCATCTATATAAATGATTTGGATGTGAACATAGGAGGTATAGTTAGTACATTTACATAGAAACATAAAAACATAGAGGATAGGAGCAGGAGGAGGCCATTCATCTCTTCAAGCCTGCTCTGCCTTTTTTCACGATCCTGGCTGATCGTCCAACTCAATATCCTAATCCTGCTTTCTCCCCATAACTTTTGATCCCATTCGCCCCAAGTGCTATTTCTAGTTGTCTCTTGAATACATTCAATATGACACTAAAATTTACGGCATAGTGGACAGTGATGAAGGTTACTTCAGAGTACAATGGGATCTTGATAAGATGGGCCAATGGGTTGAGGAATGGCAGATGGAGTTAAATTTAGATAAATACGAGGTGCTGTATTTTGGAAAGGCAAGTCAGTGCAGGCCTTATGCACTTACTGGGGTGTGTTGCTGAACAAAGAAACCTTGGAGTGCAGGTTCATAGTTCCTTGAAAGTGGAATCGCAGGTCGATAGGTAGGTAGGACTGAAAGAAGGTATTTGATATGCCTGCCTTTATTGGTAAGTGCATTGAGTAGGAGTTAGGAGGTCTTGTTGCACTGCACAAAGCATTGATTAGGTTACTATTGCAATACTGCATGCAAATCTGGTCTCCTGCTTCAGGAAGGCTGTTGTGAAACTTGAAAGGGTTCAGAAAAGATTTACAAGGACGTTGCCAGGGTTGGAGGGTTTGAGCTATAGAGAGAGGCTGGATAGGCTGGGGCTGTTTTCCCTGGAGGCTGAGGGGTGACCCTATAGAAGTTTATAAAATCATGAAGGGCATGGATAGGTTGAATAGGCAAGGTCTTTGCCCCAGGATGGGGGAGTCCAAAAGTATAGGGCATAGGTTTAAGGTGAGAGGGAAAAGATTTAAAAGGGATCTAAGGGGCAACTATTTCATGCAGAGGGTGGTCCGTGCATGGAAGGAGCTGCCAGAAGAAGTGGTGGGGGCTGATACAATTACAACATTTAAAAGGCATCTGGATGGGTATATGAATAGGAAGGGTTGAGAGGGATATGGGCCAAATGTTGGCAATTGGTCAAGATTTATTTAGGATATCTGGTCAGCATAGACGAGTTGGAGTGAAGGGTCTGTTTCCGTGCCGTATATCTCTGTGACTCTATGACTTTATGACATGTGAGTCCTTCCAAAGCAACATGGTTGACTCTTAACTGTACTCTGTTCTCTCAGGTCCAACCCCGACATTATTATCAAACCTGTTGATAAGGGCGATGTGCTTGTTGCCTGACTTGCTGACCTCTATATGGCAGAGGGTGAGTTACAACTCTCGGACATTTCCTTCTATCTCCCCCTGGATCATGATGTCACCACTGAACATCAGGCTATAGTTTCCGGGACTGTCACAGATCTTATTCACTCTGGAGATTTCCTCTGCTTCCCACCTCACGGTGTGCCAATCTGGCACACCTATCCCCATTGTTTCTTGTAGCTCCATGTCAACGTGGTGTCGACTCATGAATCTCCACTCATCCCCATAGCTGCTTTTAGCTCCTATGCCCACTTAGTATGAGTTCATGTCAAACCATACCAATCCACCACCCTTTGCAATTAGAATCTCCACGCAAAGTTCTTCAATGGGCAGTTCTCAGGAGCCATACTGAATTAAAATAGTCTCTTAATATCTACTGCACGCTTCGCTAGGCAAAACAACATTCTGCATATTTGAATCGCCTCAGAATAAAGCAGTTGAATGGTAATAATGCTTATGACAACACTTCACATTAAATCAACAAACATCTATTGATACTTCAGGAAACAATTTTTGACAACACAGAGATATGGACAGATTGTTTCTTTTTCCAAACTTTAAATAAACAGCAGGCTATTGAAATAACTTGGCGGCTTGACAGTTCCTCAGGCTCTTTCTGTGTTTTCCAAGCATTTACATCCACTCTAATAATTTGGTAAGTCACATGATTCTGGATAAGGTCTCTCACTGCGCCAGAAATCAGGTTTCTTTGAACTCAGCATTGCATTCAAGTGGCCACGCTGAATTCAGGACTCCCCCATGCACGAGTCATGTTCTGCCGTTGTTCCTGTACCAGTGAAATTTAAATCTGTTGGAAACAGGGACAGGCATTTCACAGCCTAGTCCTGATGTTATTTTGGATAAGCTGTGGAGTCTTGACCTCTCTGCAAAAATCTAAACCCCACTTTTATGTCAATTGGAAAAATTTGTTGAACTTAAACTGAAACAAATAATAGAAGAGTGCCTAGAAACAGAAAGTCTAATAAAATATAGCTTGGGTTCTGAATAGCTTAAATCATGCTTAACGAGCTTGATGGAATTCTTGCAGGAAATGAAAGGAAGAATTGATAAAAGCAATGCAGTCAATTACAACATCATAACTGGATATCTTAAAGGCATTTGACAAGCTATGACATGATAAGGACAAAGAAAAGGGCACTTGAAGTCAGGTGACAAATAGCTGAAGAGATAGTAAATTGGCGAAAAACTAGAAAGTAGAATATGGGGGGAAAAGTTATTATTCAAATTAGGGAAAGGTAGAACATATTTCGACATGGATCAGTGCTAGGATCACTGTCATTTATAATTTAGATTAATGGTTTGTATTTGGCAAGTACAAACTGGGGCCATAGCTAATACTGAGGAAGAATGAAACATTGTGCAAAATGACATTAGAAAATTTGCGAACTGGGCAGTTAAATGGTAAATGAGTTTTAACAGTGATAAATATGAGGTGATACAATTTAGTAGAAAAAAATTACATTACCTACTCCCTAGAAAAGAAGGGACTTAATGAGGTGAAGCACAAAGGGATCTAGAGACACTGGTGAACAAATCATTACAAGTAGCATCAGAGGTCAGCAAGGCAATTAAGAATGCTAACAAAATCACTGGAGTTACACTTTTCTACCAGCATAAGTAAATGAGAAACAAACTGGAATACTGGAATATATGCTGAAAAAAACGAGGTGAGGCAGATGGAGTGTAAGTGAAATCCTGTACAGCAAAAACACCAGGAAGGGCTAATTGAGACATATGGCATATTCAAGCGCTTTATATTCCATGTGATGCTATGTAACAAGTCAAACTCATTTGAAGAGTTGCTTAACACATAGTCACAAGTGGCAACATTTTCCTTCCCAAATCTGTTTGTGGAATTTATCCACGTTAGATACTCAAAATTGGCTTATGATGAATCAATGGCCTGTTTTACAGTGCAGTTGATTTTCTTTAGCATTGACTTAGTTGAGTACCATGTAAAAAGGGCTGCTGATCCTTCTCTGAGCCTGTTTCTCACTGCCGTGGCAGAATAATATCTCAGAATCACAGAATTGTTTGTCTTAGAAGGAGGCCATTTGGGCTGTGGTTCCTGCACTGGTTGCATTACTGACTGTCAATCTCCTGTCTATATTCCTGCACACCATGTTTGTCCAAATACTCATCAAATGCCCTCTTGACTGGCTCAATTAAACTCGCCCCCATCACATTTCCAGGAGGTGCATTTCATACTCTAATTATTTGCTGTGTGAAAAAGTCTATTTCTCTCACTCTAGTTTCATTTGCATTCATTTGTCACCTCCAAAATGTTGGTCTACTTGACAGTTTATGAGTCATCATTAAAGCTCTGGCATAATTATATCATTGCTTTCACATTTTTAAGACTGTACGGGCAGTTAGGTGGGTGACTCCCAATAATTGTTGTATTATTTGTTTACAGTATAAATTAAAAACCTTCTGGGCTAGAAAAGTACCCTCATACCCATTTTCACCTGTGCCCGAGGAGTTCTGGATGGATGGATGATTTTATATTCTGGTTCAAACAAATAATTAAAAGCACCACCCCCCCACCCCCGACCCCTCTGACAATGAGAAAGTTTCAGTAAAGTAGGAGAGATGTTGGTTCCTCACAGTTAATCAGCTGATCCATGTTCGAAACTTCATGTTTAGTTAACCAAAGCAAAAAATTACTAAATTTCACAGATGGTCATTACTTAAAAGTTGGTACTACTCCCACTCTATATTGTTGGTCAAAAGCAAAGGTAGCACATTTTAGAAATTTGATTTTGTGTTTTGTATGATTTCCAGTTACTTATTTTATATGACAATCTCATTCACTTAAACATTAATCTCAAAATTGATAGTTTTAATCCTTAAGTACTCTGATAATTCCAGGAGGAACAGTTCTTTTTGAAAAGGTAAATTTTCCTGCTTATTTTCTGAACATATCCGGTCACCATTGCAGAGATGAAAGTTTTTCACCACCTTCATATCCATTCGAATTGTAGAACTGAAAACTGGGTAGCTGCAAGTGTTGTGATATGATGCGTATGAACCTTTCTGGGACATATCTTAAACTACTGTTGATCATTATCCATCTCACAGGATATGATGAGTTAGTCCCATGTGGAGCTGTTGGGCAGTTTCAATCAACATTGATAACAGTAACATCTATGACACTTAGCTCCCACTGAATGTTAATTCTAAATAGTAATATTTATAAATAAAAAGCCCACATTATTGGTTCACCAATCTTTGTGAGCAGTTTGTATGTTCATGTCTCAATGAAGAACGGAACAAACTGGCAATGTGACTTTGAAGGTTTGACTGAACAGAATATAAGACTCAATTCTTCCCATCCAGTACAAGAAAGTAGCTCACTGTGTAAGTAATTTTGCAGGTTTGTCGGAATTCTGCATACCAGAGGAGACGGTAGCAAAGTGGTAATGTCACTAGGTTGGTATTCAAGAAACCCGAGCTAATATTATGGTGATCTCGGTTTAAATCCCATTATGGCAGATGGTGAACACAGATTCAATAACCATGTGGAATTAAACAAGCCAGTTTAATGATGATCATGTAGCCATGACTAATGTTAGGCCAACTCTATGTATCTTGCTCCCTAAGAAAAAGCCAGGGAACTTTTAGGCGATTGAGCCAGTGGTAGGCAAGTTATTGGAGAGGATACTGAGTGACAGGATCAACCAACATTTGGGTAGTCAAGGTCTGATTAGGGGTAGTCAGCATGGGTTTGCGCGTGGGAAGTCATGTCTGACAAAATCTTTTAGATTTTTTTGAATGGTAACCAAGAGGATAAATGAGGGTAGAGCAGTGGATGTTCTCTATATGGACTTTAGTAAGACCTTTGATAAGGTCCTGCACAGCAGGCTGGTCATGAAGGTTAGGTCACATGGGATCCAGGGAGAGCGAGCTAATTGGATTCAAAACTGGCTAATAGTAGGAAGCAGAGGGTGATGTTTGAAGGTTGTATCTCAGACTGGAGGCCTGTGACTCATGGTGTGTCACATGGGTCGGTGCTGGGACCTTTGTTATTTGTTATTTACGTAAATGATCTGGATGTACAAGGCATGATTAGTAAGTTTGTGGATGATACAAAATTAGGAGGTATCGCTGATAGCAAGGAAAGTTATCAAAAATTATAGAGGGATCTTGATCAAATGGGGAAGTGGGGTGAGGATTGGCAAATGTAATTCAATAATAATAAGCGTGAGGTGGTTGGAAAGTCAAAACAAGGTAGGGCTTTATACAGTAAATGGTAAGGTCCTGAGGAGTGTTGTGGAACAGAGGAACCTAGGAATGTAAGTACATAGATCGTTGAAAGTGGCGTCATATGTAGACAGGGTGGTGAAGAGGTATTTAGCATACTGGGCTTCATCGGTCGAGGCATTGAGTATAGGAGTTGGGACATTATGTTACAGTTGTATAAGTCATTGGTGAGGCCACACTTGGAGTATTGTGTACAGGTTTGGTCTCCCTGTTATAGGAAAGACATAGTTAAACTGGAAAGTACGCAAAGAATATTTACGAGGATGTTGCCAGGACTAGTAGGCCTGAGTTATAGGGAGAGGTTGGCCAGAATAGGACTTTATTCATTGGAACATAGGAGATTGAGGGGTAATCTTATTGAGGTGTATAAAATCATGAGGGGCATAGATAGGATGAAAGTGAGAAGATAAATCCAATACTAGGGTCCGGTGTTTAAACAAAGGAGACGACAATAGGATAAGGGAGGAGTTGGCTAAAGTAGACTGGAAGCAATGACTCTATGATGGGACAGTTGAGGAACAGTGAAGGACTTTCAAAGCAATTTTTCAAAGTGCTCAGCAAAAAGGAAGGACTGTAGGAAAAGGGGTAATCAGCCATGGAAATCTAAGGAAATAAGGGAGGCTATCAAATTAAAAGATAAGGCATACAAAGTGGCAAAGACCAGTGGGAAACTAGAAGATTGGGAAAACTTTAAAGGTCAATAGAAAGCTACAAAAAAGGTGATAAAGAAAAATAAGATAGATTATGAGACTAAACTAGCTCAGAATATAAAGACAGATAACAAAAGTTTCTATAAATATATAAAATGAAAGAGTGGTTAAGGTAAACATCGGTCCTTTAGAGGATGAAAAGGGAGATTTAATAATAGCAAATGAGAAAATAGCTGAGGCATTGAACAGGTATTTTGTGTTGGTCTTCACAGTGGAGGACATGAATAGCTTGCCAGTAATTAAGGACAAAGAGACTAAGGTAGGTGAGGACTTAGACATGATCATTATCACAAAAGAGGTAGTGTTGGGCAAGCTAATGGAACAAAAGATAGACAAGTCTCTTGGCCCTGAAGGAATACACCCCAGGGTACTAAAAGAGATGGAGGGAGTAATAGCAAATGCACTTGTGGTAATTTTCCAAAATTCGCTGGATTCTGAGGCATTTCCAATGGATTGGGAAACAGCCAATCTGATGCCACTGTTCAAACAAGGAGGTAGACAAAAGATGGGGAATTATAGGCCGGTCAGCTTAACTTCTGTAGTGGGGAAAATGCTTGAATCTATCATCAAGGAAGAAATAGCAAGATACCTAGATAGAAATTATCCCATTGGGCAGATGCAGCATGGGTTCTTGAAAAACAGATCATGCTTGACTATTTTGCTAGAATTCTATGAAGACATTATGAGCATGGTGGGCAACGAGGACCCGGTAGATGTGGTGTATCTGGATTTCCAAAAGGCATTCGACAAGTAGCCGCATAAAGGCTGCTGCATAAGATAAAGGTGCACGTTGTTATGGGTAATGTATTAGCATGGATCGAGGATTGGTTAACTAACAGGAAGCAAAGAGTGCGAATAAATGAGTGTTTTTCTAGTTGGCGAACAATGACTAGTGGTGTGCCTCAGGGATCAGTGCTGGGACCACAATTGTTTATAATTTACATAGATGTTTTGGAGTTGGGAACCACGTGTAGTGTGTCAAAGTTTGCGAATGACACTAAGATGAGTGGTAGAGCAAAATGTGCCGGATTCTGAAAGTTTGCAGAGGGATATAGATAGTTTAAGTGAGTGGGTGAAGGTCCAGCAGATGGAATTCAATGTTGGTAAATGTGAAGTCATCCATTTTGGTAGGAATAATAGTAAAAGGGACTATTACTTGAATAGTATAAAATTGCAGCATGCTGCTGTGCAGAGGGACCTGGGTACCCTTGTTCATGAATCACAGAAGGTTGGTTTTCAGGTACAACATGTAAATAAGAAGGCAAATGGAATTTAGGCCTTCATTGCTAGAGGGGTTGAGTTTAAAAGTGGGGAGGTTATGTTGCAGCTGTATAGGGTGCTAGTGATGGCACACCTGAAGTACTGTGTACAGTTTCGTCTCCTTACTTGAGAAAGGGTATACTGGCACTGGAGCGGGTGCAGAGGAGATTCACTAGGTTGATTCCAGACTTGAGAGGGTTGGCTTATGAGGAGAGACCGAGTAGACTGGGATTATATTCATTGGAACATAGAAGAACGGTGGGGGGGTGGGGATGAAGGGGGGTATCCTATAGAAACATATAAAATTATGAAGGGAATAGGTAAAATACAAACAGGGAGGTTGTTTCCACTGGGGGGTGAAACTAGAGCAAGATGGCATAGTCTCAAAATTAGGGGAGCAGATTTAGGACTGAGTTGAGGAGGAACTTCTTCACCCAAATGGTTGCGAATCTGTGGAATTCCCTGCCCAGTGGACCAGTTGAGGTTTCCTCATTTAATGTTTTTAAAGATAAGATAGATACATTTTTGAATAGTAAAGGAATTAAGGGTTATGGTGAAAGAATGGGTAAGTGGGACTGAGGCCATGAAAAGATTAGCCATGATCTTATTGAATGGCAGAGCAGGCTTGAAGGGCCAGATGGCCTACTCCTGCTCTTGGTTCTTATGTCCTTATGCTCTAGGCCCTGAGAAGCAACTTCTTCAAGCAGAGAGTGGTGCGTATATGCATTGGGCTGCCAGAGAAAGTGGTTTATGCAGTTACAATAGGAACATTTAAAAAATATTTATATAGATACGTGGATGGGAAGGGTTTAGAGGGATATGGACCAAATGCGGGCAATTGGAACTAGCTGAGTGGGCACCATGGTCAGCATGGACCAGTTTGGGCCGAGGAGCCTGTTTCCATGCTGTATTACTCTATGAAACTGTCAATTACCATATTAAAAATATTCTGATTTACTTGTGTCCTGTAGGGAAGAAAATCTGCATATATTTGCCTCTGTTCACACTGCAATGTGTTTGGCTTTTAGCTGCACTCTGGGCAATAAATGCTTGCCTATTAAGAAAGACAGACAAAAAGAGAAAGGAGGTGGCCACGTTAGCATCTTTAGCAAAGGTGCCCAAAAATCGGGTATCAGCAAAAGAGGACAGAAGGTTTGATCCAGAGGTGGGGAAAGAGAATATAGGAGTAAAATTGCTGTGAACATAGAAACTGAGCTTAAAAGCTTCTATAAATAAATGAAGAGGAATGAATTAGTAAGGACAAATGTAGGTCCTTTACAGTCAGAAGCTGGCTCCTGACTTAAAAAAAACTAGGGGGCAAGATATACAGAGTTGGCCTAAAATCAATATTTGGAAAAATGTTAGAATCAGTTATAAAAGTGATAACAGAATATTTGAAAAGGATTAGCAGGATTGTATAAAGTCAGCATGGGTTTATGAAAGGAAAATCATGTTTAACAAACTTACTGGAGTTCTTTAATGATGTAACTAGTAGAATAGATAAGGGAGAAATTGTGGATATGATGTATTTTTGATTTTCAGAAGGCTTTTGATAAGGTTTTGATAAATAATAGGAGTGGGCAAAATTAAAGCACATCAGGTATGGAATTGGCATGGATAGAGAATTGGTTGACATGACAGGAAACACAGCGTGAGAATAAATAGGTCTTTTTTGAGTGGCAGGCAGTGACTAGTGAGGTATTGCAAGGATCCACGCTAGTGCCCCAACTATTCATGATATATGTAAATGACCTGGACGAGGGAAACAAATGCAACATTCCCAAGTTTGCTGATGACACAAAGCTGGGCAGAATGGTGAGTTGTGAGTTGGATGCAAGGAGGCTTTAAGGTGATTTAGATAAGTTGAGTGAATAGGTAATCACAGCGGATGCAGCACAACATGGCTAAATGTGAAGTTATACACAATCTCAACTTCAAATAACCTCTTCAGGGCTTTATCAAACACTCCCAGTCTGGTACAATTACTCAACTCCTTATTCTGAGGAAATCTATTATTCACATATCTAACTATCTAATTCCTTTCTTGGAGCAATTGTTTTACGTGTCTGTCTTCATTCAAGACTTCCACAGAAGGCTCCAAACTGAAACCAAAGCATTTTTTTATTCCCAAGCTATGACTGTGACCCCAAGCTTAAAATTAAGTCCAGAAACTTTTAACTGAAACTTTCATGCACAATTGTTTATCTTGCTGTGTTATAAACTCTCCTAAACTAAACAAAACCCCATAACTCTTGGAAGCTACTTCTTTATTGAGTTGTTTTAAGAAGAAATCCAGGTGGCTACATAAATACTTACAAGTTAATCACTGAATTACTTGGACACACATAAAATCCTATGTGCCATAAATTCAAAATGTAAAAATCTGAAATGTAAATTTAATTAATTAAAATATGTAAATCACACACGCTACATCAAATCATGAATGACCTTCCATCACTGCAAGTTCAGAGATGGAGTGTAGCTGATGATTGCACGATGTTCACATCATTTGTAACTCCTCAAATACTGATGCAGCCCACGTTCAAATACAGCTAGAACGGAACAATACCCTGGATTGAGCTGATAGTGGCAAATAACATTTGTACCATACAAGTGCTAGGCAGTGAGAATCTCAACAAGATGACAGATGCTTTAACCATCACCAGTATTTGCAGTCTTTTGCTTTTACACAAATACTTTGGCTAGAAGAGCAGTCAGAGATTAGGAATAGTGCCGTGAATAACTCACCTCCTGCCTCCACCGTGCTTCTCCTCTATCTACAAGGCACAACAAGGAGTGTGTTGGAATACTGTCCAGTTGCCTGCAAAGGCACAGATCCAACAACATTCAAGAAGCTTGACACAATTTTAGACAAATCATATATATCAATGACTTAGAGAAAAAAAGTGAATGTACCATAGCCAAATTTTCAGACAACACAGAAAAAGGTGGAAATACAAATTATGAAAGGGATACAAACAGTTTACAGAGATATATTGATAGGTTAAATAAGTGGGCAAATGGAGTATATCGTGGGAATATATGAAGTTGTTCATTCTGAAAGAAGAACAAAAGAACAGTATTATTTAAATAGAGATAAACTACAGAGAACTGCAACACAAAGAGACTTAGGGAAAACTGTACATGAGTTGTTGTGCGTTCAGGTGCAACAGGCAATCAAGAAGGTTAATGGAATGTTGGCCCTGATTTCAAGGGGGTTGGAGTATAAGGGTAGGGAAGTCTTACTGCAATTGTACAAGGTACTGGTGAGACCACATCTGGAGTCCTGTGAGCAGCGGAGGTTCCCTTATTTAGGGAAAGATATCATTTCATTGGAGACAGTTCAGAGAAGGTTCACTAGGATGATCCCTGATATAGAGGAACTGTCTTAAGAGCAAAGGGCATGTTGGAACTCTTGTACTGCAGTTTAGAAGAAATAGAGGTGATCTCAATGAAACATAGAGGGGCTTGACAGGGTAAATGCTGAGAGAATGTTTCCCCTCATGGGAGAGTCTATGACCAGAGGGCATAGTCTCAGAAATAAAGCTGTGCCAAATGTAAGACTGGGATAAGGAGGAATTTCTTTTCGCTGAGGGTTATGAGTCTTTGGAACTCCTTATGACAGAGAACTGCGGGGACAGAGTCCTTGTGAATATTTAAGGCTGAGATAGACAGATTCTTGATCAGTAAAGGAATCGAGGGCTATGGGGAAATTCTAGGGAATGTTGAATCCGATTGAATGGTGAAGCAGGCTCAAGTGATGATTTGGCCAACTCCTGTTCCTATTTCTTGTGATTATGTGGTCATTCCTCTTGATTGGCATTCCTTCTATCACCTTCAACATTCATTCCCTCCAACACTGATGCACAGTGGCAGCAATTTGTACCATCTACAAGATGCACAACAGCAATTCACCAATGTTCTGCAAAGGTATGCTCCAAACGCACAACCTCGACCACCTCAAAGGTAAAAAGGCAGCAGATGCATGGTAAACCATCATCTGGATGGCCCCCTCCAAACTACATGCCATCCTTACTTGGAAATGCACCATTACTCCTTCAGTGTTGCTGGGGTAAAATCCTGGAATTCCCTCCTGAACAGTACTGGGAGTGTCTACACCCTAAAGACTGTAGCAGTTCAAGAAGGCAGCTCACCATCAAAGGTAATTAGAGATGCAGAATAAATATCCAGCTTTATCCAGCTCTGCTTTTATCGCATACATATTGCTTGTAAATAAATGATATGCATGCTCCTTTGCGGAAGAGTATTTTAAATCGCAGCTGTACAGAATATGATGCACTCATCCCATGACATGTTCAGCAGTTCAAAGCAGTAGTGATAGGAGTAAAATATACTATACAGATTGATACATAATTTATTTTATCTACAAAAATGTCTTTATTATTATTTCATACATCATTGTCTGTGATTGGTGCATTTACTTCTAAAAGAAAAATGTAACAACATGCAGCTTGTCGTGGGGATAGAGACAGAGAGAAAATCTACTTTTCTGCAGGTGCTATACCACATACAGACTATCATGGGCAAACAGCGCTCACACCAGTGTGCCCTTTCAAAGTGGCAGGGACTGCATTTTTTTTGCTTTGCAAATAATGTGGCATTGATATCCTGTGCTCCTCCTGGCAGCTATTTCCAATGATCTGGGTGGATGCACCTGGAATATGGTGAGAACATATTTTCACTTATTCCAGTTCATATCTCTGCTGTGTTTCTCATCAGGGAAAGTTTGGTAATGTTATGACTGCTGTACAAAGGGTATACACTGAGAGCATGCAGTTGCCGTGTCTGTGACACTATTGTCAACTATGTCCCCGTGTCCTATGAGTCTTTCAGAATTTTAGCAAATAGAAGAAAATGCAACAAATTAATTTGCCCTTGGTAAGTGCCAAGGGAGGTGAATTGGTGCAGTAGATTTTGACCTGCCCGAAAGAAATGTGGAGAAAATGGATTAGATGCACATCTACCCCAAACTAGGTTTTGGGATTCCCAAAGCATTTCCAGATCTGTGCCTTGTTTGAATGTTGCTTATAAATTACAGGCACATAGTAGACTGTTTGGATAGGCTGGGAACCCCTGCTGCTTCATTGAAATTCTCCTAAACATACTTCCTGGCCTTTGTATCACCAAATAGACCAGTAATGCATGTAGGTGGTCAAAGCATACAGAATGTTGGACCTTGAGTGACACATAAAAGCAAATTCCTCCTGAAACAGAGATATTAGGAACTGCAGATGCTGGAGAATCTGAGATAACAAGGTGTAGAGCTGGATGAACACAGCAGGCCAAGCAGCATCAGAGAAGCAGGAAAGCTGACGTTTCGGGCCTAGACCCTTCTTCAGAAATGGGGGAGGGGAAGGGGATTCTGAAATAAATAGAGAGAGAGGGGGAGGCAGATAGAAGATGGATAAAGGAGAGGATAGGTGGAGAGGAGATAGACAGGTCAAAGAGGCGGGGATGGAGCCAGTAAAGGTGAGTGTAGGTGGGGAGTTAGGGAGGGGATAGGTCGGTCCAGGGAGGACGGACAGGTCAAGGGGTGGGATGAGGCTAGTAGGTAGGAGATGGGGGTGGGGCTTGAGGTGGGAGGAGGGAATAGTTGGGAGGAAGGACAGGTTAGGGAGGCGTGGACAAGCTTGGCTGGATTTGGAATGCAGTTGGGGGAGGGGAGATTTTGAAGCTTGTGAAGTCCACATTGATACCATTGGGCTGCAGGGACCCCCTCAGTGGTTGAGAACGCCCTCAACCGTGTCTCCCGCATTTCCCGCAACTCATCCCTCACACACCCACCCCGCAATAACAACCAAAACAGAATCCCCCTCATCCTTACGTACCACCCCACCAAACTCTGGATCCAACGCATCACCCTCCGACACTTCTGCCATCTGCAATCTGACCCCACCATCAAAGACATTTTTCCCTCCCGACCCTTATCTGCTTTCCGGAGGGACCACTCTTTCCGGGACTCCCTTGTCCGCTCCAGACTCCCCACCAGCCCCACCACCCCCGGCACTTTTCCTTGCAACTGCAGCAAATGCTACACCTGCCCCTACACCTCCCCCCTCACCCCCATCCCAGGCCCCAAGAAGACCTTCCACATCAAGCAGATGTTCACCTGCACATCTGCTAATGTGGTATACTGTATCTGCTGTTCCAGATGTGGCCTCCTCTAAATTGGGGAAACCAAGCGGAGGCTTGGGGACCGCTTTACGCTCGGTTCGCAATAAACAACTGCACCTCCCAGTCGCGAACCATTTCAACTCCCCCTCCCATTCCTCAGACGACATGTCCATCCTGGGCCTCCTGCAGTGCCACAACAATGCCACCCGAAGATTGCAGGAACAGCACCTCATATTTCGCTTGGGAACCCTGCAGCCCAATGGTATCAATGTGGACTTCACAAGCTTCAAAATCTCCCCTCCCCCAACCACATCCCAAAACCAGCCAAGCTTGTCCACGCCTCCCTAACCTGTCCTTCCTCCCACCTCAAGCCCCACCCCCATCTCCTACCTACCAGCCTCATCCCGCCCCCTTGACCTGTCCGTCCTCCCTGGACTGACCTATCCCCTCCCTAACTCCTCACCCACACTCACCTTTACTGGCTCCACCCCCGCCTCTTTGACCTGTCTGTCTCCTCTCCACCTACATTCTCCTTTATCCATCTTCTATCTGCCTCCCCCTCTCTCCCTATTTATTTCAGAATCCCCTTCCCTTCCCCCATTTCTGAAGAAGGGTCTAGGCCCGAAACGTCAGCCTTCCTGCTCCTATGATGCTGCTTGGCCTGCTGTGTTCATCCAGCTCCTCCTGAAACATGTGACTTGTACTTGTCAACTATCAGTCCCACTTAGGCTGAACATTGCATTCATGGAATGATAAATTGACAGTTCATTAAATATTTACCCAATTGTTTCTTTTAAAAGTTTCTAAATATTGGTAGAGGACCCTCTTGTGGTGCAGGAGGCCTGGGTTCAAATCCCACATGCTCCAGTGGTGTGTATTGGCATTGTTTAACAGGTTGATCAGAAAAATAGGTCAAAAAATAGGAAAAGTCAGGCTGGGCCCACAGTTTTGATTTATGTATATGTAGCATGAGTGGGCTTTCATCCCGTCATTTCACGCTTTCGACTTTCAATGTGCTTTCACAATTTGGTATTATAAAGGTTTTTGACCATTTTGTTACTTGTGTCGACATCTGGGTACATCAGTTTGGACCTGCGCTTTACAAATGTAACACGCTGATTGTGTATTTTTAAACATGATGTGGAGGTGTCGGTGTTGGACTGGGGCGGACAAAGTCAGAAATCACATGATGCCAGTTCAACAGCTTTATTTGAAATCATAAGCTTTCGGAACGTAGCCCCTTCGTCACGTCACCTGACGAAGAGGCTACGCTCTGAAAACTTGTGATTTCAAATAAACCTGTTGGACTATAAGCTGGGGTCATGTAACTCCTATTTTTAAACAGAGTAATTTATGGTACCTAATTTTGCATTGTTGATTATGGTCACTGTGTGATTTAAACTTGACCTAAACTATACAACAAGATAAAGTTAACTAATTATTAAAGAGCAGATAATAGTCAACATTTTGTAATGGCAAAACTGTGGCCTGGTCAGTGACAGTAAATTACCGATGACCAGTTATCAAATGGATCTTAATTTTATGGAATAAAAATTGAAATTGCTGGAAAAGCTCAGCAGGTCTGGCAGCATCTGTGGAGGGAAATTAGAGTTAACATTTTGGGTCCAGTGACATTTCCTCAGAACTGGCAATAAAAATTTTTTATGGAATATTTCCTCCTCTGAGCAAAAATGTCCTGCCTGGTTTATCTGTAGCAAATATATTTCATATCAACACAACAAAGTGCACACAGGCTGTCTTGCATGAATGTAAGTATAACTTTTGCATCAATTTCTCATTACAAAAAAAAGTCAAAAGAATGATTTGTGAATAGAGATGCACATCAGTAGCCAGCGAACAGGTTCACACAGCATATGTGCATTTGCTTATGTAGGAATAAATTAGCTTAAACCTACTCTAGCATTAATGACTTATTTCATGTGGACCAGTTTAGACAGCTGGCACCATCAGTAAGAAAACTCATTTAACGCTAAGGTTCTTCACTAACATTAAATGAATTTGAAGACTGACTTAACCACGTCCAATACACATGTATCAATCTGCAGCATTCTTAGCTTTGGGCAAAGAATAAGATGATCAGGATCACAATTTACCAGATTATGATGCTCAGGACGGGTGACCAATTTAGAATGCTTCTCTGTTCTGGTGCACACTCACCAAGAAAATGGCCAGACGATTTAGCAGTGATCCTGGCAAAGGATCCATGCACTAATCATTGTAGAAAGCAATGCAAATTGGCAGCACTAAATTACTCATCACTGCATGTGCTTTTACATATAAAAATAACATAATTATGTTGAATTTATGCTCCAAAATATTACGTAAAAGTAGATAAATGGGGATTTGCAGCCTTAAAATAGTTCTTTTCTTAGAAGTTATTGATCACACAAAATTTGTGACTTCTGCGTTTGGCATTCTTTAATAAATTACTGCTTTGTAGATTATATATCTTTCTGTTTTTGTTTGTCATAATTCATTTTAGTATTCAGTTATATGAGTCTTTGTCAGGACCAGAGAGTAAAATATTTAAAATTACAGTTCCCTTAATGTCAGTTTAATACTTTTATTATTCTAAGCAGATTCTTTTCTTGAATGAGTTCTGTGAATTTTATACTTATTTGAATGAGAGGTGATAATGGTGGCAAATTCATTCTGGAAATTTTATTGCTGCAAAGGATAGGGCTGATTATGCAGTTGTGTTAAGGAAACAGAAATGCAAGTGAACATGAAACAAAGAAAAAGTAGAGTATGAAAGGCACAGGAAAATACATTAGCCAAAAGAATAACCTATATTTCTGTTGTGCTTGCACTAAACAGTCTGGTGCAGGAACAGCAATTCTTAGTTTCAGACTCACATTCAAATCATATTCTACCGATTTTAGAAGATGCATATATTAATTTATTTTCTCCACTTAAGGCTTTTCCATATTGAACCTTCACCTGCAAACAAACCAATAAACAGTTCACCGAGTACCATTAACATTCATTTTCATTTGTTTTGATTAAGTGGTTGTATGCATATACTATTTTAAGTTGTAAATAGGGTACTTCAGCTGTTACAGAGTCAGTACTTCATGGTCCTGGAATTTACATTGCACTAGGACTTCAACCCAAGCACAATTGGTTCATGAGTAGTGCACAGTGTTCTCAAAATATGATAACATATAGCCCTTATCTCTTGAAGCACATACACTTAAAGCAGACATTCTTTTAAATTGGTCAAGGCAAAAACTCTCATCACATGTAAAAATACTTAAGAGATGCACTTGAAATGCCAATAAACTGCACATTCATAGCGACATAGCTTTTACAATAGCAACATTTAAAAAACGTTTTGATAGGTACATGGATGGGAAAGGTTTAGAGGGATATGGACCAAATGCAGGCAATTGGAACTAGCTAAGTGGGCACCATCGTCAGCATGGACCTGTTTGGGCCGAACGGCCTGTTTCCATGCTGTAATGCTCTATAACTCTATGACTGTACAGATCAAAAGTTGGAAAGTGGGACTATAGACTGGACCTCTCTCTTTTCACGGACACAGTGAACCGCCACAGACATGGTGAACCTAATAGTGTCTTTCATTGCCACAAAATTGTCATATTTCTATACTACATATTCAATATTGAGTGGAATAACAGCCATATTCAACAAATAGATAGCACATTATGAAGTCCAATTACCCTCTCTGCTTTGTGTTCTAAAAAGCAGTCTATGGCCATAGAAGAAAACATGATTGGAAAGTGGAATGCCGCTAATTTCAGCTTGAAAAAAAGACTGTCCTGCTGCATCACATTGCTGAGATGCCCTAAATTAGCCAGCATAAGCTGGCAACACACATTTTTCTTCCAAAATCTACTGTCTCAGACTTGCTAAAATAGTAGCGTAACTGTCATTTGAATCAAACACGAAGCTCTGCTTGATAACACAAAAACTGAAGAGAATTTCTGTTTGCATTTGATGCAACAGGGATGGTGGGAAATGTGAACAAGGGGGATAAGAAAATTACAATACTCTGACTGCTTTAAAGGAGTTCACCATATGGTTATTTGTGAGTAAGTGCAGAAATGTGTTCTGAAACGGTTTGTCCTAGGCCTAGGAATCACAAGAAGGATCACAAATTGTTATGATTTTAGACACCTCTCTGGGATGTATTAATATTTCTAGACTGAGGATCATTTAACCTATAGTCTTCCCTAAATTAGAAGGGCCAGATTTGCAGGTTTGATGTGGAAATTGGGAGATGGCTGGCTGGCAGGGTTTTTGATTGGTGGATGTAGGAGTGAGGTTTGCTGTTCGAGACAGACCGATGCCAAGTGGCCAGGTTAAAACATTTTACTCCCTGCTACAGGGACAACCACCAACTCCGCCAATTAATGTGAGCCAAACCCCTCCAAATTCTCACATTGTTATCTGATTAACTTTTTAAACATATCTACTTGACTTCTATACATATTTCCAAAGTGATCATGTTGTCTCTAGAGTAAAACTGAAGCCTGTGTTCTTCTGGACTGGAGGCTAGGTGCCCGTGTGGAGGACTGCTGTTCTGAACTTTTTATTTCTCTATTTTCTAATTTATTCCTACAATCTGAAATGCTGGACTTCTTTTATTTCTTTAATTTTTATTTTTTTTCCAAGAACTTGCACTGAAGAATCTGTACCTAGGTACATTGTACCTAAGATGGCACCATAAGTAGCAACTTGTAAACTTTTCACTATAGTCATTTGAATACGTGACAATAAAGCTAATTCAATTCAATTCAATTCAATCCAATCTCTCCAACTATTTACTGTAATTGGTAACAGCCTTCTTTGTTTTTAGTGGAGGCATTTTCTTTGCTGATGGACCTGTTGCCTTTTTGATTCTTTCACACACACATTTATCCTGGTATTGAAGGACATTAGGGTATTCTGCAAATTTGTAACCAGTAGTCATTAGTGCACCACTGGATTTTATTTCGAGCAGCACTTATTGCATTCAGAGCTTTCTAACTCAGATCCGTTTTGTAACTGATAAGAATGGACTGTCTTCATAGACTCGTTCCATCATAGCAATATTAGCCGCAAACGTTTTTCACTCTTGCTTCTGATATTTTGAGAGTGAGGGACTGTAAATAGTATCTTGAAGATTGTTCCATTTTACTTCTGCCCTATGTATGGAAATGCTGGTGGAAATACTGTTCAATTGAATCAACTAAACCTCCAGGGGAGGAGCTTAAACAAAAGCTATTGAGTTACTTGCAATGGGCAAAGTTCTGGGTGATGAAGTTATATCACCTGAACTCATCAAATGCAGAGAAATAGCAGTCCTGTAGCATTTGCACGAACTTGTGCTCTCCCACAGGTTATGTGCAGAGCAAAGATAATCCTGTATGAGAACAAGGGCGACCACAGTAACACCTCTTGAGGCATCTCCTTGCTGAGCATTGTGGAACTATGGAAAAGTATTTGCTTCCTCCCCTTGTTAGGTTGGAAATCTTGGCTGAACATGTACTCGGAATGTCCAAATGATATTAGAACTGGAAGGTTCACAATTAACAAGATCCTCTCAGTCCAGCAGCTGCAAGAGAAATGCTGTGAAAAAGGAGCCACTATATATTGCTTCAGTTGATCTCACCAAGATATTCACCATGTGATGCAGAGGTGGTCTACACTGCAGGAGAAAAATGGTTTCCCACTGACTCTGCTCAATGAGATCTCCTCTTTCCAAGACAACATGCTGGAGAAGGTCAGCTGCGTTAGGACAATATTGGAACTCATTAAGATCTGCAGTGGAGACAAACAGGCTTGTATTCTGGTACTGACACTCTTTGGCATATTTGTCTTTTAGATCCTGTCATATGCTTTCTAATAATCTACAGAAGATGTCTACTTACAAACCATAACTGCTACTAATCTGTTCAACCTTGCTTAGCTGACATCCAAGAGAAAAGTGCACCTGGTCCCCATCAAAGAGTTGCTCTATGTTGAGCATGTTACGTTAGGATTCTGTACCAAGTAACACTTTTAGTGGTGAATAGATAGACTTTCCCATGGTTTAAAGAGTTTAGTTTGAGAATCAGCATCATGAAGGTAAATGTCGTGCTGTGATGAATCAGTATTGACAATATGAGGTTGTTGGAAAATCTATATTCTACAATCACCAGCAATATGGCTCTTGACGCTGAAATCAACACGTGCCTTTCAAAAGCTACTGCCACCATGGTCCATGCTAAGATAATACAGGACAACAGCAACCTCAAAATGCAGGTTGGCCAAGTTTGCATCCTTAGCAGCATTCCTTTCTTTACAGTGGTCGGACCTGAACAGTACTTTCTGGGCAGGAGAAGAAGTGGAATAGTTTCTATTTCCTTCATCTCAGATGTATCCTCAACAAGGCAAGGTCACATACAGAGGTTCTGGAGTGTTAATTACATCATCACACACTTTTTGATCAGCCAACAACTGACTCAGTCACCATCATCAGATGGATAATGCCCATACACCCAAAGGCCTTCTGGTTGGTTAACTGGGTAGTGGCTCAAGAGCTTCTGGGAGTCCAGACCTCCGCTACAAGGATACTTGCAAGTGAGAGATGAGATGTCAGGCATTGATACTGACAATAGGAGACAGTTGGTGATGGCTATGACATCTGGGAGCAGACTGTTTGGAGGTCGTCGGAAGAGCTGAGGAGAGCCAGAGAGATCAGCATACAGAGAGAGGGCCCAATGAAAACATGGCTGACAAATCCTGTACCGTCTCAAACTTCACATGCATTAAATGTGGCAGAAATTGGTATGCTAGAGTGGGGTTCCTGAGCTGTTGTAAAAGGCAATTGGTAGCTGAAAAATTAATTGACATCAAGTGATATGTTCCATATATCAGGGTAAAAACAACCGTACCTGTGAGAGCTAACCAGTTGTGTATCAGTTCTGAGTTTGTTACCAAAAAATATGAAGATATGTACTTCCTCAAGTTGAGCCTGAAATCTCACATGAGAAAGTCATGGTATCTTATGTTAATAGTATGTCAGTAGTAATATGAATAGCTATTAAGTGTAATGTGATAAACGTTTACCCTTTATCAAAATTGAGCCCATATTTTGCGGAAGACTTGGTGTGGACATATTTCCCCACACAGTATCAGTAGCTTAGCCTGATACAAACAAGAATGATTGGTTGCAGTGAATCTACCAAGGGTATCCTGACTAGTTGGGTGAACTCAACTACAGCATAAGACAGGAGCAACAGTTGGCACAAGGGTCACACATGGTAGTAGCTGTTGCTATCTAAAGAGTTAATTCAGTCACATCTGCTGAATGCAGTGTGGATTTCATTCAGATACTGCTCGTCTGAAGAAATCTCCAGCTCTACAACAGTCACAGACAGCTGAGGAGAAGAAGAAAATGTTCCAGTCACAACATTCTTGAGATTATCTTTAAATATTCAGCAGCTTAAAAACAAACTGCCTGCCTCTAGGAGCTTAGAACAGCCAGAAATGGTTAAAACTATTGAAAAAGCTTGTGCACATCCAGGAGAGTCTTACCAGAGGCACAATGGAAAAAAAAAGGATAAGTGGTCAATATCAGACACCTGAAGTAAGACTATACCATTAGAGTGAAATTTTCTTACACTTTGTGGAAAAATTCTAGGCTTAGAAGCTGAACAAAAGTTCAAATCGCAGATAAAGCAGATGAACAGTATTAAATTCATTTAAAATTTTCACCAAAACTGCGAAAGGCTTTAGAAAAAAAGGGTGCCCGTTAAAATTATTTAGAATAGTACAACGTGATCAGAAAACTGAAAGCAAAACAGCAGTTCATTAAAAACAAGCATTTTGAGAGAAAAAACAAGTTTTCATTGAGTAATCAAAAATGTTCTTAAAAGGCATTTTTAAAATTTAAACCAGCACAAGTATCTTGGAAAACAAGCAGAAAGGCATAAATAATCCATATTACAAGAAAAAGACCTGAAAGCCAAGGAAGAAGAGGAAAAAATTCTGAAATAATACTCTTTCCTCCATCTTGAGAGAAACAAAGTAGAGCAATCCTTCAATTTTAAACAATTCAGCAATCTTTAAATTATTGAAATTTTTTTCAGCACAAGTATCTTGGAAAAAGAGGGTAATTTTGAAGCATTTAAAAATTTTCTGCTTTAAATGACAGAAATTAAATTAAAATTTGGAAAAGAGAGTAGAAGACAGCAGTTAAAAATCTTCATTAACACAAGTCTTTATTAAAAATTAATCTTTAAGATACGGCAATTAAAAAATAATTACCATAATCAAAAACAAAAGTATTTAAAAATGTTCTGAAGAAGACAACATTTAATAGAACTGACGTGATTGTAAACTATAAAACATTGAATAGTTTTTTTCTTAGGTGGTCCCTTGGGACTGAAGATGACTTTCCCTTGGGAGTTGTGGGTCCTGGGGTGGTTAAACACCACAATGTTGGATCTACACACCTTGCCGCCACTAGGGGGAGTGGTATTTGATGAGGTGGATGGGTTGGATGCTTGGGTTTGAACTTGATCTTTTCCACTATTTGTGTTTGGCCTCCACCTGGGTCTGTTGGAGATGCTTGAAATTGGTGGTACCTTTAGTTTGAGTGGTCTTGGACAAGAGACTCCAATGTGTTGGTAGAAAGTTTTTCACTAAGACTTTCACGATGTACTTTAAGCAGTTCATATTGCTCCAGGTAATTACTTGCTGTGACGAAACCCAGAATGGAAAACTTGTTTTGGAAACCAATACCTCTGATTAACACTATCAGTGCCTCAATATTGGCAATGTTGACCTGAGTGAGGATACCAATATTAGAGCACGTATTCTGCCATTGGATTTGCAGGATTGTGCTAAACCTTTTTTGGTGACATTTTTCTGCTGGACATTGTATGGTAAGAGTATTTGGCAATTACTTTACATGAAGCACCAATCGTGAAATGGAAAGACCAAGATCTAATAGAAGGATACAGCTTTCAGAACACCCCATTGACAATGTTATCAACTACATTAACACATTATCAGAATTTTGTGATTGTGGTATTCTACCACCAGAACTAATTGGGGACTGAATTATCTTTTAAATGTTACAATCAAAGATGAAGACACATTGGAAAGAGATATCCTAATTGGGGTAGAAGCTAAAATCTGTAAACAGCAAAAGAGAATGATGGGAGCAGAAAGCCAAACTAGCTCAAGAAGCTCATCAGACTTTGTCAAATGTCTAAGGTACGAGAACACTAAAGCATTACATGACAGACCAACACGAATTGTTTTTAACTCCTTTGATGCTACAAATTACTGTTCTAGACATGGAGTTAAAATGCTGCACAAATAGTAATCATATCCACTTTTATCACATTCATGCAACTTTCGTAAGAAAGTGGGACATTACCAGAGAATTTGCAAGAGTCAAAGACAACCTTTTTTTTTGAACCATGGAATTAATAATGCTAGTGTGCGCGAAGAGGTTAACATCTTACAGCAAACATGTTTGGAAGAAAACCCAGAAAACAAGGCATATCATTATGAGAACACATATCATTATACGACGATATTCTCCCTTTAGCTGACATGAATCAAACTTTCCTTTGATGAGTTATGTGAACCAGATATGAAAGGGGCATTATAGCAGAACAGTCATTCAACTCATTTCAAATGTGGCACCAAGGTGAGTGTTATTGTTTTATCTGAACAAAACTCCTTTGTAGAAGAAAATGAAAATTGCAACCTTCTTGGGAATAATACTACTCAGGATGGGGTGGAGGTGAAACAACCCCCAAAATTAAAGGGACATTAACAATGTCTTTGAGGCCTAAAGACTACTGTTATACTGAAAAGGGTATATTTTATCCATAATCAGCCGAGCTTGTCGTTGAGTAGTTTCCCCAGTCCTCTTCACTGAGATGACCAAACTGGGTGTCATCTCACAGGTGACAAGACCAATAGAATAGCATTCGGGCATAGTCACATATGAAAACCTAATTGTTCGATAAGACAGTAGTTAGACCCATCTTATGAATGAAGGTTAACCAAATTCTCTAAAAACAAGATCTTCACTAAATCTGGTGCCAACACTGGTGTCTGGCAGGTTTCATTAGACAAGGAGTCTAGACTGTTTACCACATTCATCTTGTTATTTGGGAGATTTTGTTTCATCAGATTGTCTTTCAAAATTGTCTCAGCTCCACAATATTTTTCCAACATGAAATGTTCAACACTTTACAAGGTCATAAGGATGGTATGCTGATCCATTCAGAGATGACAGAAACTCGTGACCAAAGTGTACATACAAATGAGTGTAAGCAGCAGGGCTGACCTGCAATAAGAAATGTTAAGTTCTCCAAAGACTTTCTCTGATTTCTGGGACATATCATTGATACAGATGTCATAAAATCAGAACCCTAGAAAACAAAGATAGTAAAAGAGTTCCTATTCCCAAGTTAATACTTGACTTCAATGATTTTAGGAATGATAAGCCAGTTAGAACATTTTCATTAACCTCCTTGGCAACCATTAACCATTGAGACACTTACTCTAAAATTCTCAATGAATGGCGTAGAGTGCTAATTCCGAATATTTCTGATTCAATTTGCAGTTACTGAAAAGGAAACCCTCTCACTTACATTGGCCTGTGAGAGACTTTCAGATTACATACTGGGTCTCGTGGTTCCTAAAGAGATTGATTGTAAACCCCTGGTCTCACTGATGGTGGAAAAGCATTGGAAATATGCCTCCACGGATATAATGATTTTTTTCCTCATTTCATGAAACTTGCTGATACCAAATATGCGCAAGGAAAATGACAGATAGCAGCAGATGCTCTCTCCAGAGTGACTGTTGTTAATGTTACACCAGTAGAAAGGATTTTGCTGGTGAACTGAATTCCTACACTCAAGCCTTAAAATTGTTAGGGATAGCAACAAAAATAAAGCTTAACCTCAGCAAAGAGGAATAGAAAACAGATCCCAAAAATCTCATGATACATTGATGTTGTATAGAAGTGTGTCAGAAATGAAACCTAATGGCTTAATTATGAAAGCTTAATTTCTTCACTGATAAAATTTAACTATTATTAATAGTTGATGACTCATTATCATTCTTTCACTCTGAACCTCGAAGCATCAAGACACATAAGCATCAACAAATATAGAGACGGAGCTCCAGTTTCAGTACAGCAGTTAGGAATCACAAAATAGTTGAAGATCTCTTAAGTGATTGCCAGATATGTACCACCCATTGTCACAAATGAAGGAAAAGAAAGAAATTGATTTCTGTGACCTTTCCTACCAGACCATGGGAATGTCTCGGTACTACGCTGTTTGTGTTTGAAGGTTGCTTTTATAAAATAGTGGCCAACTATTTATCTTGATGGTCCAACGTAAAGAAATTATATTCCGCCACCACCATAATCGTATAGTCGCACATGAAATATTTGTCAATTGCAGAATCCCAGATGTTGTTACATCTGATAATGGACCAGAATTTACCAACACAAGGGTCACACATACAGCATGGTAACAGTGGTGTCCATCTGAAGAGTTAATTCAACTGCATCTTAAAATATTTGGGCTTTGAACAGCCAATAAGATATTGGAAATGCACAAGTCTTTGATCTGTACACAAAAATACTATTCAATGCTTTAAAAAACCGCACTGCTCCAATTAGATTGAAAACCTATACTTCCTGATGGCATTAACCTATGAATAACAAAAAAAAAATTTTATAAGCCGGATAAGATTTAATGCGAGACATGGGCTCCCCCATGTAGTTGGCGAATTGGTGGGAGTCTCAAAATACTTCCAGGGAGGGTTCTGATGCTAGTGAAACACCCTTCAACACAATCATGTTTGTGGTAGGATGGACATGCTGGCCCTGAGAGCTGGTGGAAAATCAGAGGTTGGCAGGTCTCCATTGCTGAAGGCGACACCAGGAGCAGCAGTTCAGCCTGAGGCTCAACATTTAATTCTAGGGCACCCAGGCCACCATTACATTCCTGTGGGCTCAGGGCCAATTTCTTTCAAATGGCTTATTATTGAGACTCATTTGATATCCCACTGCCATAGGGCCACCTCTAACGTAATTGAGGAGTGTTTTCCCATGCCGGGAATCCAATGCTGCTTCTCCTGCTTGATTCTTCTGACCCTAAGTTTCTTGCCATCCTTGCCACTCTGGCAAACTCCACTGTTTCTGTAAGCAGCCAATATTACCAGGTGATTGAAACCTGCTGAATAATAAAAGGCACATAGAGAGTGTAACTGGACAAGGAAAAGCTGGCCATTTACTCTCCTAGTGTACTTTTAACTGCAGGTAAGAGGGGAAAACAGAATTGTGAATGTTGGAAATGTGAAATAAAAGCAACATCACTGCTGAAGACATACAGGAGTTAGTTTGCATCTACAGGCAGTCCCTGTGTTGTGAATGGGTTCCATTCTTGAGTGCGGTCACTAGTGATTGGTGTGCAAGTCAGACCAGAATTAAGGCAATATAAACTAGTGGTTTGTAAGTACAGGAAATGTTTATGAGTCAGGTCTTTAAAATTACACCCCTCTATGGGATCGTTTTGTGAGTGCAAGCTCTCATAAGTCAGATGTTTATAAATCAGGGACCCCTATATTTAAAGACAACCATGAAGCATCATAACCCGCATTCACTCTTTATAGGTGCAGAGTGACTGGATGTGCATTTCCAGCATTTTCTAAAGCTATTCTAATTTGCAAATGATTGACACTGTGGTGGCATTATATTCAGTAAATTTGCAATGAAACTTTAAGTTAACTCAGTTGGCTGGATGGCTAGTTTGCAATGTAAAGTGATGCCAACAGCTTGAGTCCAATTCCTGTACCGGCTGAAGTTACCATGAAGGATTCTCATTCTCAACATCTCCCCTTGCTTGACGCATGGTGGCACTCAGGTTATACCACCACCAGTTGTCACTCTCTAAGGACAGAGCAGCCCTATGATCCACCAGTACTGCGGTTTCTTTCCTGGTTGTTTATTGTCTGACTCATACTTTGATCATGAAATGTAGCTCTGACCCATTACCAAGAATTACAATTAATTTGGGCATTTTCCTCAAGTACCATTTGTAACTTTTTGTCTCATATTATAAATTCAATTACAGTGCAATCCAAAATCTGTTGGACAGTAAATGCATTGAATTTGAAAAATCTTCACATGCTTTTTGACCCATACCTTGAACAAATTTAATCAGTGAACTTATGAACAACAGTCTGTGGTTTGCTCGTTTATTTCTTCACATTAATGAAATCCGTCATTTTCCATCAAGCTGTGGACTGAAACATCTGTTCCAATTACCAATGCTCAATTGCAGATGCATGCATTATTTTCAAATCAGTTCATTTTTTCTTGTTCCAGCAGCTAATTTTATTTCTGAAAAGGCACAGCAATCAGCATTACAATTCCTTTACTTGAAAAACAAACATGTTACTGCCCATAAAAAATTAACTTCAGTCAGTTTCCCTGCAACATGTCAAATAAAAAAAAATCCTGGATCAAAATCATGAACTAATTCTACACCTTGATTAAAATGATAATCAAAGATAAATCCTTTGATTTTCTTCAGTTCCTGATTCAAAATCCATTCCCAGTCACTGTCTTCGTCCCTGGATGTAGCAGCTGTCTGATAGAGTCACAGAGATGTACAACACAGAAACAGACTCTTCGGTCCAACTCATCCATGCTGATCAGATATCCTAAATTAATCTAGTCCCATTTGCCAGCATTTGGTCAATATCCCTCTAAACACTTCCTATTCATGTACCCATCCAGATGCCTTTTAACTGTTGTAAATGTGCCAGCCTCCATCACTTCCTCTGGCAGCTCATTCCACACATGCACCACACTCTGCATGAAAAAGTTGCCCCTTCGGTCTCTTTTAAATCTTTCCCCTTTCATCTTAAACCTGTGTCATCTAGTTGTGGACTCCCTTACCCTGGGAAAAAGACCTTGGTTATTCACCCTATCTATGCCCTTCATGATTTTATAACCTTTATAATGTTACCCTTCAGCCTCCAACACTCCAGGGAAAATAGCCCCAGCCTTCACAGAATCCCTACAGTGTGGAAACAGGCCCTTCAGCCCAACAAGTCCGCACCAACCCTCAGAGCATCCCATCCAGACCCATTGCCGTATAACCCACCTAATCTACACATCCCTGAACACTACGGGCAATTTAGCATGGCCAGTCCACCCAGCCTGCACATCTTTGGACTGTGGGAGGAGACCGGAGCACCCACAGGAAACCCACGCAGACACGGGGAGAATGTGTAAACCCCACATAGACAGTCACCCGAGGGTGGAATCAAACACGGGTCCCTGGCGCTGTGAGGCAGCAGTGCTAAGCACTGAGCCACCGTGCCTCTCCCTATAGCTCAAACCCTCCAACCCCAGTGACATCTTTGTAAATCTTTTCTGTACCCTTTCAAGTTTAACAACGTCTTTCCTATAGCAGGGAGACCAGAATTGGAAACAGTATTCCAAAAGTGGCCTAACCAATGTCCTGTACATCTACAATATTCAAGGAACTGGCTATTTGCATGCTTGTTCTTATATTTGACTTCATGTTGGTTTTCAACCTCATATTTGCAGAAACATATTGATCAATAATTTCCACCCTACAAAACCCTGCCTCAGCTCATGTGCTGCTGGGATTTTCATGCATGCTTCTCTTAACTGTTGAACATACTCCTGACCTTTATTAATTTGAGCACTTGCAAAACTCTCTGCCCACATCCTAACTTGCATCAATTATTGTTCCCTTGTCACACTTGCGTTCGCTTGTCTAACTCAATTTCCAGTTAAGACATGCTTGATTTCAAAATTTTCATTCTTGTTTCCAATTGATCCTGGCTTGGCTCCTTCCTATCTCTGTAATTGTCTTTAACTCTTCTATGATCAAGCTACCTATGCTCTGGTGATTTTGGGCTTCTTAAGGCACCACAATTTTATTTTGGCGACCACTGGCACCTTTTGTAGATTAATGCAGTTAGCAACAGGTGAATACATGAAGATGGTGGTGTTACAATGATGTCAGAGTCATGTGACTAGGTATAGTGATCTGGAAAAAATGCAGAAGTTCCAGTTTCATGTGAATATCCATTGTGTGTATATTTTTAGCTTTAAATAAAGATTTCTTGCATGAAAATAAATAGACTCGAGCAGCAAACCAAACAACCAATCACAAAAAAAAAACCTTCAGCCCCAAGCCCTGAAATTTCCACATTTAAGTTCTTGATCTTATCTCTTTGACTTTTGATTGTCTGCCATAATATTTGGCTTGATATGAAATTTAGTTTGATTTTGCACCTGTGAAGAATGTTGGGAAATTTTATTATTTCAAAGATGCTCCACACCAGTACATATAATTTAACAAATCAAATGTTAGTATAACTTTCACAAGACAAATAACATATTTGTACAAACTTTCAGAACACACTTGCTGACTATAAAAACATTTACGCGGTTAACCATATTAGCAAAATCAAAATTGTTTAGTAAAATTGTGTTTACTACAAAATTACAAAACATTAATTCAATATGGTAATCTCTCCAGTTATTGACGTATGCAAAGTTTCCATTTTTTCATGGTAAGTACTTCCCATCTGATTTGATTCTTTGAGTTCATTAGTGCTTGTTACCATTGGCAGCTGACATAATTTGGGCTGTTGTTATAATTTGTCACATAATGCCATGGAAACTGGATTACTTATCATTTTATCCAATGAAAGGTAATAGTTTACTGACAAGGAACATGTCCTTATGAAGCTATTTATGAAGCTGAATACTTATAATGCTAAGTCTTAAGAGGAAACAAAACAAATTTAAATATTCTGTTTCCTTCAAGGTAATTAAATCCAGATGCCATTAGGACCATCTAGAAATTAATCGTTTTTTTTGGAATGCAGGATTTTGAATGCAAAGTTCAAAAATCTTAGCTATCAATTTCAATCATCTATATTAAATGCCTTGCAATTGTACACAATTCCTGTTGTCACACTTGATTCCTGATTTATTATTTATATGTCTTGGTTGCCTCCAAGCTATCCAAACTTAATACGGTATTTAACTTTCACTTCTCTTAAGATTAGTTGGTGTCACTGCATCTGCACTTCCATTATATTTGTACGCTTGCTCATAAACCAGGTAGCTTAGCTGCTTAGATTATTCGAGTACGTTGCAGATTAACACCAATAACGTGGCTCCAATTCGTGGTTGAGGTCAGTGTAGGGATCTGCCTCCCAGCCATGCACCTCACCAATTTCATCCCATAAGCCATGATTAACAACCCTCAGGCAATGTGGAAAGTACTTGATGATAAATCAGGAGATCAAGATTAATCAGTTACTAGTAAATTTGACATTTCCTGGTTTAAAATGACATGGTGTCAGCCATTTTTTAATGGCAGCACTCTTCCTTTTGTGGGTTCAGGATCCACTTGAAGGACCTGAGCACAAAATCGAGGCTGATGCGAGTCTGAGTTCAGAGTCACTTTCTTTTGGATGTGATGCTAAATCATATGAAAGATTCCACGAGGAAATGCAAAGAAGATCAGGGAAGTTCCCCACATTAACCAGGCAGATATTTATTCTTCAACCAACATCACAAAAAAACAGATTGTCTGGTCATGAAAACATCACTATTTGTGGAACCTTGCTGTGCACAAAGTGGCTGCTGTATTTCCTTAATTCCACAAATAACTACATTTCACAAGTATCTTAATTGACACTAAGATATTTAAGGATGTCTAGAAATCATGAAAGGTACTTAAATATATGTCTTTCTTTTAATTTTAATGACAGTCACCTGTTTTCTGATGCTGATTATTTATGTTGCCTGACAGCTTTCACTGTTTAATCCTGCTCCCTCTTCCACATGCAGCCACCTGCTGTGGTATCCTGAGCATCATGCTTTGGCTTACTCATTTTGGCTTTAGCTGCATTTCATTTTGGAAAGGGTCGATTTTCTGCTCTGACATCCACTGCATACCCTTAGAAGCTTTAACTTCAATTTGCTTGTATCCATTGTCTCCGGCCCCAGATGCCTCTGACCCACATTAACATAAAGCAACAGGGCAGCAGATAAGGAATCTTAGAACCATAGATTGTTATGGACGAGACCAAAACCCCTCAAAATATATCAAGGAAATGGCCTAGGCACTAACCTTTACCTTATTCACAGGCAAGTGTAAGGTGCTGCGTTTCAGATGTGATTCAGTTGGTCACACTACTAGACTTTATTGGAAAACTTAACAGAATAATAGATTCTTTAACTACTAAATAGCAACTGTTCCAATATGGTAACATCCCACAAATGCACCCGTGGCAAAGGCAAAGTCAGTAAAACAGATTGTCTCACATGTGATTCTGCCAGCAGAGAGGGAACTTAAGCTTTTAGCAGTAGCAGAGAGAGACAGAGAGAGAGAGAGATAGAGAGATGTAGCAGCTTCTACATCTAGCTCCAAAACCACAATAACTGAAAACCCTAGATCTATGTGAGCCTGACTCCACTCATTCACGCTGCTCCTATTGTTCCAACTTTAAGCTAAAGTCCCCAAGGCTTTGCAAGCTGTTTATTTTATTGGCTTGGAAGAGACAGCTCATTGTCTATGGCTCAAATCTCTCTTAACTCAGATAAGATAACTCAGATTCCTCTGCCTCCCATCTAGCAGGTTCTATTTTTCTCTCTCCAATTTCCCCTTTGCTTTTCATTCCCAAATGTGTAATTCTCCATTGAGGCCAAATCATTGAATGTTTCCAAGAGTATGGAGATCTAAGGGGTGTGGAGACAAAGCAGATTGATGGTACTGAATTGATGAGCAGCCATGATCATGTTGAATGGCACAGAAGGTTTGAAGGGCTGAATGGCATACTCTTGTTCCTATTTTCAATGCTCTTATGTTTCTAAACAGCCCATACTCCAATGCTTGGTGCTGCAAATCATAGCAAAGGTATTATCCAACAGTCACCACATCCTCATTGGATGAGGAGCACTCTCACATTGCAGTCTCTCAGTGCCCTCAAACACTCATTCTACTACAGGTCAGTCAGTCACATCTCTCACTCAACCTGAGCAATATGAAAGAGTATTTTCTACTGGATCTCTTATAATCACAAGAGTTCAGTTTTGTGCTGCTATCAGGTACAAAATAGAAATATTCAGGAATGGCAGCAATAAAAGGAAACTAATGTAAAACTGATTGGTGTAGTGAGTGAGGATTTCATTGTCATACATTCGTTCACAGAAACAATGCCGATGTCGAAGGAGCTATTCAACAAATGCTTGTACTTTGGAGGTAGAGATACATTTAAAAACAAAACTGTCTGACATTCAGTGTTACTTTAAACTGAATATATTTCTGTCTATACAAGATTTCCCTTCAACTGGGAGATTTTAACCAGCCTCATTCCTGAGATGTGAAACTCAGAATCACGTTGGTCCTCTGGAAAAGGTGCCATGCTTCAATGTTAAATTTACTGGCAGACATGACTGCCAATGCAATCTTAAGCAGGAATTTTTACTTGAATTAGTTTCCCAGGGACGGAGCTCTGAAGGGAGGAGGTCAGGTGTTGAGATCAGTGGGTGCCTCAGGATTCCTCAACCATTCACTTTAATGGATGGGAAATCCTATGGAAGGTGCTGAGTCAAATGTTGAGAACAGAAATATGTACATTCTATGCACATCGTATTGCTTTTGTCTTTGTAACTGAAAGTCTCTTACCACAGACTTCAGCAGATGAGACTGCTTTATTATATAGCATTATAGATCTACAGCTTCAAGTGATTTATCTTCCTACATCTTCTCAGAAAGGACAGTAAAAAGCTCAGCAATATACAAACCTGCAGTACAACCTCTATAAATTTTTCTTCAGAAATCAAATTGCTCCAGGTTGAAATTATCTTTCAGTGTGGGGTTCTGTCACTAATGGTTATTGGCATTTTTTTAGAATATTTTTGGCTGCATTAAATCATGTCCGTCATCTCTCATATGTTCATATATCGGTCTGGCCCTGTTACTCCAAATTGCTGTTGGGGTGGAGTTAGGGGATGGTTTCGGAGACATGGGAAGTGTTGAGGGTGGATACACCGAACCTGATTGGATGAATATCTTGCCCTATTGTTGGAGAGTTTGATATCTACACTGGTTGATTAAGAGATCTTCAGTATCATTATGGCATCAATGTTCACTCTCGGTAGATTGAAGGCTTCCTGAACGTATCTATGGTGGGGTGCCCAGTCTTCGCCACAATTAATAAAATGCATGGTAGAGTTGCATTTTCCAATAACAATAAAGACAACTTCCATTTGTTACACCTGTAATGTAAAGCAACATGTCACTGGTCTCAATACACACGGACAAAGAAGGACACAAATTTGACTGGGCCAACACATGCATAACAGCACGAGCCAGCCAGAGACGTGCCAGGAAATTCCTGGAGGCCTGGCATTCCAACCGGAGCTCCATCAATAAACACATTGAATTTGACCCAATATACAAACCACTGAAAAACAGAATCAGAAGTAATGCCAACCACCCCAGCAAACTGGGGCATATAAATAACAAGCGGGACAGAACACCAACGCTTCACCGGAGGCACACTGATGATGTTACCTAGCAGGGTGATGAAATATCTGCAATCAAACACACCGGCTCGGCATGCAAATCTACAACCTCATCCAGAAGCCGAGCTACAAATCTTCTCAAAAACTTTAAATGTTGTTTTCCATCTGAGACAGTGCATGCTTCTAATCCTTTTTGAGATGCTATGACCTCTATGATTGTCTCCCTCCTTGGTTAGAATATGTTTCTCATGACAAGGCCTGGTTAAGTGACCCAAACACTGTTTGGTGGGCCTTCTGCCACACACGTGGAAAATCCTGCCTTAAGAGCTCACTTAACGATGATGCTTTATTGGCAGAATCTGGTAAGTATGGTGCTGGAAAGTTTAAAAATTCTGTAGGTCCCCTTGTCTTGGGGAATAGGCATGTGTTGTACATCTTTGAGTTTGCCTGATTCCGGAACTTGAATAGATAGAACCAATCAGTACATTTCATCTGCATCCTCATGTTATTTCTTGTTGTTGAAGTTGAATCATTCACGACAAGCTGCTGAATATAAATTTTGCATGTTCTCTTCTTTGGTTAGCCCTATTACTGCAATCAAATCAGCAATCCAAATAAATCCAGCAATATTTCCTATAATTCTGTCCACATACTGCTGGAAGAGGTCTGGACTGATGGATAAACCAAAATATAATCCATGGAAGCAATATATTTCAAATGGTAGTGTTTTCTTATGATCACTCCATCAAGAGAACTGACCAATACTCATGTTTGGTGTCCAACTTGGAGAAGAACTTACCTCTTATTACTTGCATGATGGACAATGGGGAACCTGTGGATGTAGTGTATTGGGATTTCCAGACGGCATTTGACAAGATGCCACACCAAAGGCTGCTACATAAGATAAAGTTGCACGGTATATCAGGTAATGTATTGGCATGGATAGAGGATTGGTTGACTAGTAGAAAGCAAAAAGTAGGGGTAAATGGGTGTTTTTCTGGTTGGCGGTCAGTGGCTAGTGGTGTGCCTCAGGGATCAGTGTTGAGAGCGCTATTGTTTACAATTTACATAGATGATTTGGAGTTGGGGACGAAGTGTGATGTGTCAAAATTTGCAGATGACACTAAGATGAGTGGTAGAGCAAAGTATGCAGAAGACACTGAAAGTCTGCAAAGGGATATAGATAGTCTAAGTGAGTGGGCAAAGGTCTGGCAGATGGAGTACAATGTTGATAAGTGTGAGGTCATCCATTTTGGTAGGAATAACAGCAAAATGGACTATGTTTTAAACACTAAAAAAATTGCAGCATGCTGCTGTGCAGAGGCACATGGGTGTCCTTGTGCATGAATCGCTGAAGGTGGGATTGCAGGTGCAGCAGGTGATTAAAAAGGCAAATGGAATTTTGTCTGTCATTGCTAGAGGGATGGAGTTTAAAAACAGGGAGGCTATGCTGCAGCTGTATAGGGTCCTGGTGAGGCCACACCTGCAGTACTGTGTGCAGTTTTGGTCTCCTTACTTGAGAAGGGATATACTCGCACTGGAGGGGGTGCAGAGGAGATTCACTCAGTTGATTCCAGAGTTGAGAGTGTTGGATTATGAGGAGAGACTGAGTAGGCTGGGATTATGCTCATTGGAATTCAGAAGAATGAGGGGAGATCTTATAGAAACATATAAGATTATGAAGGAAATAGATAAGGTGGAGGCAGGGAGGTTGTTTCTGCAAGCAGGTGAAACTAGGACTAGGGGGCATAGCCTCAAAATAAAGGGAAGCAGATGTAGGACTGAGGTCAGGAGGAACTTCTTCACCCAAAGGGTTGTGAATCTGTGGAATTCCCTGCCCAGTGAAGCGGTTGAAGCTACCTCGCTGAATGTGTTTAAGGCAAGGCTAGATAAATTTTTGAACAGTAAAGGAATTAAGAGTTATGGTGAGTGGATGGGTAAGTGGAGCTGAGTCTCAAAAAGATCAGCCAGATCTTATTGAACGGCGGGGCAGGCTCGAGGGGCCAGATGGCCTACTCCCGCTCCTAGTTCTTATGTTCTTATGAATTTGACATTAAATTCCACAACTGCTAGGATTGTGTGTGAACATGTTTTTAAGGAAAGCCTTGGGATGGTGGGTGGAAATGGGAATGGCTTCCTCAGCCAGCTGTAGAGCTGTCACTCACCAGAATGTGTTCCCAAATTTACAAACTCCCAAATGTTCCCATCGAGGTGTCAGCATCTGTGCTGGTGGGTGCTGCAGGAGGAAGCTTTGTTGATGCTTCCTGGGGCCTCACTACTCTTGTCCTCAGAGGTCAAGGAGGTGGTTCTAGGAGTCTGGTTATTTAATTGTGGCAGTGGTTAGGGTCAGGAAAAGATTTCAAAATACAGAGTAAAATACAATCCCATTTATCCCAACACTATCACATTCCAGTACTCAAATACCAGAGAGAATCACTTTTTTTGCCATATCTGTAGGTTTCACTAAACTGTTCCTTTCAATTCATGATCTTGAGAATTTAATAGCCTCTTCCTTGATTATTGCACAACAGAGCTTAGATTTTCTCAGCTCCACATTACCCATTCAGAGTTCTACCAAATATTTTTGGTCTGAAACTTTCAAAGTAAAATCCTTACACTTAGGTAACCTCTTTCTTAACTGTGCTGAACCATTTCCTTTCATCAGGAGAAACTATTTCTTACATCTAATTTGAACCAGGATTTCTGCAAACTGAAAACAAATGCTTTCTAAGATACGGGTTTTTCCCTTAAGTGAAAAAAAAAGACCCTTTTAAACTGAAAGCAAGCTAATGATCTTTAATGTTTACTCTGTCTGACCATAACACTCTTACAATATAAACAAATTCCCATTGTCACTCCAGGTCCTCTCTCCCTCACCCTTACACCAGTCTGAAAAACAGGCTGTGGAAACACTGGGAAGTTAACCATGAACACCACCCCCCCCCACAACCATACACATATACCAAAATCCACATGCCACTAAATCAAAATCCTGACACTACATGACATACAAATATATATAAATCAGACATCTCAAATCACACATTGTGACCTGGCTATCATAGCTTGATTTTTGATACATATTCTTTAGGATCCTGTTTGGTAAGATATTCAGGTTTACTCCTTCGTTGACTTTGGCTATGCACATGTGTTTGCTTTGCTTTGGGCATATGATGCTGACAGTAGCAAAAGGTTTTGAATGTTTTTGTCACAGCATGAGAAACCTGGTTACTTTTTCTACTCTGAATCTTTACTCTCGAATTTCTAACTATTAATCTCATGTAGGTAATTGCATATCTGGATCTCTGGCACAGTCCCTCTCATTGCCTGCATGTTGTCTTTTGTATCTAATTTTATCCTCCAGTTGTACCTCCAGAATCAGATTTCCTACACTGTCCATAGTCCAGTCTCATTTTTCTGACATAAGTTGCAAAGATCTTGGAACACAAGACACTTTTGCGGTGAGTGCAATAGTTCATTTCCTTTGGCTTTCTGTATTTTGGCTAATACACCAATAGTGGCCTTGCAGTATCTGTAGAGAGAAACACACAGCAAATGTTCACTGGTCTTGAAATGTTAACTCTGTCTTTCTCTCCATATTTGCTGCTGGACCTGCTGAGTTTCTCTCGCATTTCCTATTTTTGTTTCAGATTTTCATCATCCACGGTTCTTTCTTTTCATTACACCAAAATACTGGCAGCTACACATAATTCTTGAGGATATTGCTACAATTGCTTCAGGTTTTAACAATGTGTCAGTATCATGATCTTTTTCTCTAGGTGGCCTTCTTGGAAAGCTTTGATCAGCAAAGACAATATGACCAGTTTTACTTTACCCTCAGACTGGTCAGCTTCTGAGAAATCACAGACATTGCCCGTGTCATGGAATCTGTTGACACACTGATCAATCAATTTTTTTTTTTGTTAGTTGTTGCCTCTAAAACATCCAAAAGGTGAATCGCTTTGATCCCACAGCAGGTTCTATGGTGTAACAGGTCTTTCTGATCTTCCACAGACAGGTTCCAAATGTTGATGCTGTACAATGGTGCTAGTCACATGTTCTACGTCCTAGTAACTTGCTTATCAGCATATTTTAGTTTAAATTGCTATTACAAGACTAATTTTCTCCATTATTAAAAACTGAGTCATTCCTTTAAGCAGACCACACAACCCTTACATCCATGGTTTGATGAACTGCCTGATATCTAGCTATGTGCTACAATGCTATATGGAGCATCTCCAGGTTTCTTCCAAATGTAAATGTATATGCACTTCTTTAACCATCCAAACGTTGAACTACCTTTAGTGATCAGTTGAGACATAAATAATGAAACTGTGTTATTCAACAGTAAATGTACAGTCTAACAGTACTAGTAAATCTCACTTTTAACTTAACACTACTTACTTCTTTCTTTCGAGAAAATAATCTCAACTGAACTGTCCTGAGCTCATTTAAATAATTTACAATTAAAATAATATTTAATAATAGCAGCCAGGCTGTTGAATTTGCTGCCTGCCTGTTTACTGTGTATTTTAATTATCCATTTACTGAAACCACAGATTTCAGCCAGACCTGCTAAGTTTTCCCACCAATTTTTGAATTTGTTGCTCACTACATACTTAATTTTCTCTTTCCACTTCATTTCATTTTTTCAAGCACTTTTTCACTGCAGAGTTTGAGGGTGTAATTAATAAGATAGTCTTTGTAATTGCCCAGATGTACTTTATAAAAAAAATAAAGCTTACAACAATTGAAAATATTTAATTAATCCACATCACTGTTCTCGAAGACAAACAGTTCCAAAGTCACACAACCTTCTGAAAGCAAAAAGAAGTTTCTTTTCATCTCTGTCTTCAAAGGATAATCCTAAATTTAAAAGAGAGCCTTATCATTCGGGATTTAGCCACAAGAAGAAATATCCTTTCCACTTCCACCTTGTCAAGACTATTCAGATCTTATACACTTCAGTTGTCACCCCTCACTTTTCTACATTCCAGTAGATACAGGCCCTACAAGTGTAACCTACTCAAAAAAGATCACTCATAGGCATCACTCTGGTAAACCATGCATTTGCATCTTCCTTAAAGAAGACCAAAATTGCATGCAGTATTCACAATGTGGTCTCACCAGTGACCTGTGTAATTGAAGCATAAAATCCTCACTTTTATGTTCAACTCCTGTCATAATAAAGGACAGTGTCTATTAGCCTACTTGATCATGTGCCGAAACAGCACATTAACATTTTGTCACTCACGCACTGAAACACACAAATCCTAGTGCACATTGGAATTCTTAGTCATTTTCCATATTCTGCTATTTCATGCTTCCTGTAAAGTAAAATCTACACATTTTCCCATTTTAGCCTATCTGCCATATTTTTATCCTCTCTCAACCTATCCACATCTGTTTCAACTTTCTTACGCTTTTGTCACAACGATCCTTCCTGCCTATCTTGATGTTGTCTGCATATTTAGCTTATTTTAATTCATTTATGGGATGTGGACATTGTTGGCTAACCAGCATTTATTGCCCATCTCTAGTAGCCCTTGAAAAAGGTGATGGTGAACTGCCTTCTTGAAACACTGCAGTCCACCTGCTGTGGGTTGACTCACAATGCCACTGGAGAGGAAATTCCAGGATTTTGACCTAGCAACAGTGAAGAAATGTGATATATTTCCAGGCCAGGATGGTGAGTGGCTTAGAGTGTAACTTGAAGGTGGTGTTCCCATGTATCTGCTGACCTTCTCCTTGCAGATGGAAGTGGTCATTGGTTTGGAAGGTGCTGTCTGAGGATCTTTGGTAAATTTCTGCAGTGCATCTTGTAGATAGTACACACTGCTGCTACTGAGCGTCAGTGGTGGAGGGAGTGGATGCTTGTGGATGTAGTGCCAATCAAGTGGGCTGCTTTTTCCTAGACGGTGTCAAGCTTCTCGAGTGCTGTTGGGGCTGCACTCATCCAGGCAAGTGGGGAGTATTCCATCACACTCCTGACTTGTGCCTTGTAGATGGTGGATAGGCTTTGAAGAGTCAGGAGGTGAGTTACTCACTGCATTATTCCTAGCCTCTGACCTGTTTTTATAGCTACTGTGTTAATGCGATGAGTCCAGCTGAATTTATGGTCAAGGTAACCCCAAGAATGTTGATAGTGGGGGATTCAGTGATGGTAACATCATTGAATGTCAAGGGGTGGTGGTTAGATTCTCTCTTATTGGTGATGGTCATGGCCTGGCATTTGTGTGGTACAAATATTTCTTGCCACTTGTCAGCCCAAGCCTGGATATTATCCAGATCTTGTTGCATTTCAATACGGACTGCTTCAGTATCAGAGGAGTCACGAATGGTGCTGAACATTGGGCAATCATCGACGAACATCCCCACTTCTGACCTTATGATGGATTGAAGGTCATTGATGAAGCAGCTACCATGCTTTTTCTTCTCTCTTCTAAGTCATCCACGAAAGTGAAATTGAGATGAAAAGTCCTTTAGCATCCACCTAGAAATGTAAACTATTTGTGATGATCAGCGAGTTGGGCCTGAGAAGCTCCCCTTTAAAGGACATCCAAAGATGTGGCCTTGAGATTACAGTGTGGAATAATAAGAACAACAACAAATCTTTTTTGTCTTTGTCAGAGATTCCTCTTTTTATTGTATTAGCAGATGTGCTACGCCATTTAAAATGAAAGTATAAATCACAAGAAAAGCTCAGATTGACGTGTTTGCACTTTCTATCTCCCAAAGCAATTTCAGTCTAACTATTCCCAGAAGCTGGTGCAAGGAAACACTAAAATACCTTGTGTCGTGCTATGAACAAAGGAGAGACAGCAAACTAAAATCTGGCAATGCAAACTATGGTTTAAGTGCAGTGTATGCTTATAGGGACTGAATAATAAACTGAACCAGCACAAATAACATTTGTGAAGCTGCACCAAGGGGAAACATAAGGCTTTTGGCTTATTGAATTTTCTATATGGACAAGCTTCCTTGCATAACTTGATCTTGCATTAAATATTTTGTTGTATCAGGCAGCCTTCACTGAAGCTATCAAATTGAATGAGCTCAGAACTAAAAAAAAAGAAATAGTGTTCCAGATCCTTGATGCATCATAACTCAGACAGATCCTAACTGTATTGAGAAAGCGCTAAAAGAATAACAAAATAAAAAGGTAACACACCATGTCTGATGTTGCTTCATCAGTAAAAAGACATATTACCTTTCATGATGTAGAAAATAAACAAAATGCAGACAATATTACCATCAACGCACCTTTCAAATCTTTTCCAAAAAGAAAATCAATAAGATTTGCTACAAATTGGTTGTAACACATACTTCTGTGAATCTCAGTGGTATTCACTGTTATATTCTCACAGATTGCAGGCTGTAGATAGCAAATCACTATTGTCAATCTGTATACCACCTGAGCCTATAAAAAACATTGAGCAGAATTTAATTAATTGCCCAAAAGAGAAGAAGCAAAAAATTGATAAAAGAGAGATATTAGTAAGTTCGACACAAAACATCTAATGAAATGTGTACATATATCTATTATAAACCTGCCAGCAAAAATTTCTAATACATATGCCCATATCAAAATAATGAATTATTTTCTTTCTCTGTGTTGCTAATAGATCATCTTCTAATAACATTTCTCATGTTCACTGGAATAGGAGTAGGCTATTCAGCCACTTATACCTGTTTCAGCATTCATGGTAAGATCTCGGTTGATTTGTGCATCAGCTTCACTTAGGTATACATTCTCTAATTCCTTCACTAAATAAAAACGTATTGATTACAGAAATGGAAATTTTAATTGCTTCAGAATCCGTAGTAAGTAAGTAAGGGAGAGAAATCAGATTTTCTTTACACTGTGTGAAAAATTGTTCCTAATTTCACACCTGAATGGCCTAAACCTAAGATAGGATTATATCTCCTTATTCTGACCAGAGGAAACAATTTCTGTCGCTCTGCCTTAACAACTCTTTTAATCATTTTAAACACCATGATTACCATCATTCAACCGTTATTAATCACTTGCCTGTTTGACTGCTGCGATAACCTCTCTGATCACCATGTGGTGCCTAATCATCCTTCTCTACAAGTCTTACAAAATTTGTT